>NW_028258419.1:1757500-2447708 GCF_053883595.1 Heterocephalus glaber | reverse complement strand
CTGCAGACAGGTAGCCACCTCTTTCCACACTACAAAGATGCAGAGGACAACAGACCACCAGGCCAAGGAACTGCTGTTCCCAGCCCAGAGGTAGGGGCTTCTGAGCCATCGTCCCACTGCTCCTAGTCCAGAGGAAGGGACTTCCAGGTCACCATCCCTCCCGCTGCTCCCAGCCCAGAGGAAAGGGATCTTGGGCCACCTTCTGTCCTGCTGCTCCTGGCTCAGAGGAAGGAGCTTCCAAGCCACCATCCCTCCCACCGCTCCTGGCACAGAGGGAGGGGCTTCTGAGCCACCATCCCACTGCTTCTGCTCCAGAGGAAGGGGCTTCTCAGCCACCATCCCTCCCACTGCTCCCAGCCCACAGGAAAGGGCTTATGGGTCACCATCCCTAACGCAGCTTCCGGCCCCTGTCCCACATCACCCAGCTCAGAGGAGGTCATCCGTGCAGGTACTAACAGCTCCCCGCCCCAGTCAAAATGAGAAAACAGGTAAATAAGTCTCAAAATCAGACTTCCAGATCACCTACAGCAACCACAAAGGGAAATTAGATGGAGCATTCTGATACTCAACCACCTGGACCCACTGAACTGGCAACAAAAGGGGATCTGGAAAAAATGAAATCAGAAATAATTTCTCAGATAACAGGAGAAATTGTGCCCCTAGTGCAAGACATGATTAATAAATCTAGAGAGGAGCTCAGGAACATTATGGAATCCCAACATAGGAAACAAATGGAATCCATAAAACAGATGCAAATAGATTTCCAGGATATGAAAAACTCCACTGAAAGTCTACACAGCAGAATGAGCCAATGTGAGGACAGAATTTCAGATATAGAAGATAAGATTGCAATTAGTGACCAGGAAAAGAAAAATTGCTTCAAAATTATAAGGGAACATGAGAAATCAATCCAGCAGCTGCTAGATGATGCAAAGAAGAATAACATAAGACTGATTTGAGTCAATGAAGAAACAGGAGAGAGTGGAGATGACATAAAAAATCTCCTCACAGAAATAATGGGAGAAAACTTCCCAAGCAGGGGAAAAGAGCTTGACATACAGATAAGGGAGGCATATAGGACTCCAAATAGCCTTGATCAAAAAAAATCTACACCTAGGCATATAATTGTTAAGATTCCAGAAACTCAACAGAAGAACAAAGTTCTCCAAGCAGTCAGAGAAAAGAAACAAATCACATACAAAGGAAAGCCCATCAGAATCACAGCAGACTTCTCAATGCAAACCCTCAAGGCAAGAAGAGCTTGGAGTGATGTATTTCAAGCCCTAAAAGAAAACAGCCTCTAACCCATATTGATGTACCCTGCAAAACTATCTTTTAAAATGGATGGAGAAATAAGATACTTTCATGACAAAGAGT
The DNA here is from genome assembly GCF_053883595.1 of Heterocephalus glaber. Taxonomy (NCBI): domain Eukaryota; kingdom Metazoa; phylum Chordata; class Mammalia; order Rodentia; family Bathyergidae; genus Heterocephalus; species Heterocephalus glaber. The sequence continues at coordinate 2,446,331 of NW_028258419.1, read as the reverse complement.
ACCTTAGGAACTTCGTGAATACCAAACCAGCACTCCAAAGAATTTGACACAATATCCTAGGAACAGATATTGAGGATCACAACCCCAGGAAGCAAAGCAGAATGAACACATCTGGCATGACAAGAAATTAAATGGAAAGGGGGAGAACCCAACAAAAAGAAAAAGTCATGGCAATGACAAGTCAATACATTTCAGTTATGACCATCAACATTAATGGTCTCAATTCACCAATCAAAAGAAATAGACTGGCAGAATGGGTCAAGAAGCAAAATCCAACAATATGCTGCATACAAGAAACACAATTCAAAAGGAAACTCATAGACTGAAAGTTAAAGGGTGGAAAACAATACTCCATGTGACAGGAACCTGAAAAAAAGCAGGAGTAGCTATCCTCTTGGCAGATCATGTAGATTTCAAACCAACCCTGATTAAGAGAGATGAAGAAGGACACTACATCCTTGTAAAGGGAAGAATCCAAGAGGAAGAGATGACAAACATAAATATCTATGCACGAAACACTAGTGTGCCCAACTATATAAAACAAATACTAATGGACATGAAAAGTCATATATGCACTAATACAATTGTAGTGGGGGACCTCAACACCTCCCTGTCACAAATAGATCTAGTCTAAAAATCAGTAAAGAAATACTAGAACTCAATCGAACTCTTGAACAAATGAACTTAACAGATGTTTACAGAGTCTTCCACCCCACAAAATCAGAATACACATTCTTCTCAGCTGCACATGGGTCATTCTCCAAAATAGACCACATACTCACACATAGAACATGTTTAAGTGCAAAGGAATTGAAGTTGTCCCCTGTACATTGTCAGACCATAGTGTGATGAAATTGGAGATCCATAGCAAAAGAAACTCAAAATATTTCATAAACACATGGAAATTGAACAACACACTTCTGAATAACCAATGGGTCACAGAGGAAATTAAAGAAGAAATCAGACAGTTCCTTCAATGAAATGACAATGACGTTACAACATATTGGAATCTATGGGACACAATGAAAGCTGTCTTGCAAGGGAAATTCATAGCAGTGAATACGCATATTAGGAAAACAGAACAATCCCAATTAAACAACCTGATGCTGAACCTCAAGCTTCTAGAAAAACGAGAGCAGGACAACCCCAAAGCTCATACAAGGGAGGAAATTATAAAGATCAGAGGGGAAATCAATGCAATGGAGACTAAGAGAACAATACAAAAAATCAATGAAGCCAAGAGTTGGTTCTTCAAAAGAATCAACAAAATTGACAAACCTTCAGCCAACCTTGTCAGAAAAAGGAAAGAAAAGGCCCAAATCCATGCAATTAGGATTGAAAAGGGTGAAATTACAACAGACCCAGCAGAAATCCAGAGGATCATCAATACCTATTTCCAGAACCTATACGCCAATAAGATCGACAACACAGAAGAAATGGACAGATTCCTAGATACATATGAAGTACCAAAGTTGAACGAAGAAGACCTAAAAATTCGGAACAACCCAATATCAACCAATGAAATTGAAAATGTAATTCAACACTTATCAACTAAGAAAAGCCCGGGCCCTGATGGCTTCACTGCTGAATTCTACAAGACATTTAGAGAGGAACTGCTGCCACTACTGTTTCAACTCTTCAGTGAAATTGAAAGGGAAGCAATACTCTCAAATTCATTCCTGGAAGCAAGCATCATCTTGATCCACAAAGCAGAGAAAGACCCAACTGAAAAAGAGAACTATAGGCCAATCTCACTAATGAACATAGATGCAAAAATCCTTAATAAGATAATGGAAAGAGAATGCAGAAGATCATCAAGAAGATCATAGACCCTGATCAAGTGAGATTCATCACAGGGATGCAGGGATGGTTCAATATACAAAAATCAATCAATGTAATACACTATATCCACAGAGCCAAAGACAAAAACCATATGATTATCTCCATAGATGCAGAAAAAGCATTTGACAAAATCCAACATGCATTTATGATAAAAACCCTACAAAAAATTGGAATAGATGGTCTCTACCTCAAACTGATAGAAGCCATCTATGAAAAACCAACAGCCAATATCGTACTAAATGGTCAAACACTGAAATCCTTCACACTAAAATCAGGAACAAGATAAGGATGTCCACTATCACCACTCTTGTTCAATATAGTTCTGGAAACATTAGCCACGGCAATTAGACAAGAGAAAGAAATAAAAGGAATAAAGATAGGTAATGAAGAAGTCAAATTGTCACTATTTGCAGATGACATGATACTCTATATAGAAGACCCCAAGAACTCCACCAAAAGTCTTCTAGACTTAATAACCAAATTCACTCAAGTAGCTGGTTACAAGGTCAACACACAAAAATCAATAGCTTTCTTCTACACCAATGACAGACTCACTGAGAGAGAAATAGGGCAAATAATTCCTTTCACAATTAGCATCCAAAAAACTGAAATACCTAGGAATCATCCTAATGAAAGAAATCAAAGACCTCTTCTCTGAAAACTATGGCACTCTGAAAAGAGAGATTGAAGATGATATCAGAAAATGGACAGACATCCCCTGCTCCAGGGTAAGAAGAATTAATATAGTGAAAATGGCCATACTTCCAAAACTGCTATATAGATTAAATGCTATCCCAGTTGAGATCCCAGCAGCACACTTCATAGACCTTGAGAAAACAATCCAAAAATTCATTTGGAACAAGAAGAGACCAGAATAGCCAAATCAATTCTAGGTAACAGAGACATGGCAGGGGGTATCACAATCCCCAACCTGAAAATATATTACAAAGCTACCATGATAAAAACAGCATGGTACTGGCAAAGAAACAGACTTGAGGACCAGTGGAACAGATTACAAGATGCAGAAACGCCAGACACACTCAGCCATCTCATCTTTGATAAAGGAGCCAAACACCCTCACTGGAGGAAAGATAGTCTCTTTAATAAATGGTGCTGGAAAAATTGGGCTTCAACTTGCCAAAGATTAAAACTAGACCTATATCTCTCACCATGCACTAAACTAAAATCAAAATGGATTAAAGATCTAAATATTAAAATAGAAACTCTGAACCAGTTGGAACAGAGGTTAGGTAGAACCCTTGAAGACATTGGTGTAGGAAAAGATTTTATGAACAAAACCTCAGTTGCCTGTGAACTAGCACAAACAATCAACAAATGGGATCTCTTCTTATTAAAAGGCTTCTGCACAGCAAGAGAAACCACCAGCAGTGTGAAGAGACAACACATAATGTGGGAAAAAACCTTCACCTGCTCTTCCTCAGACAAAGGTCTACTATCTCGAATCTATAAAGAACTTACAAAGATCAGACCTCCCAAATTTAAAGACCCAATCAGAAAATGGGCATCTGAAATGAGCAGACATTTCTCACACAAAGAAGTAGAAATAGCAAATAAATACATGAAAAAATGTTCAACATCACTGGTCATTCGAGAGATGCAAATGAAAACAATGCTGAGATTCCACTTCACTCCAGAAAGAATGGCTGCTATCATGAAATCAACCAATAACCAATGCTGGCAGGGCTGTGTGGAAAGAGGAACCCTGCTCCACTGCTGGTGGGAGTGTAGACTGGTGCAACCACTGTGGAAATCAGTATGGAGATACCTCAAAGAACTAGGACTGGAAGTCCCATTTGACCTTGCTATTCCACTGCTGGGGATCTTCCCCAAAGAATTAAAAGAATCATACCACAGTGATATATGTGCGCCCATGTTCATAGCAGCACAGTTTGTGATAGCTAAAACTTGGAAACAGCCCAAATGCCCATCAACTGGAGACTGGATAAAGAAAATGTGGTTTTTTAATAAAATGGAGTACTACTCAGCCATAAAATATGAGAAATTAGAGACATTAATAGCTAAGTGGATGGTCATTGAGGCAATACTCTTAAGTGAAATAAATAGGACACACATGTGTAAATACCAAATAGTTTCTCTGGTGTGAGAAACTGAAAGTGTAAATAAGGACTAAATGTATAATAGGTAATGTGAAATAGGAAGTAAAGGGGCAAAGGGGAAGGAAGTGGGAGGGCTAGGGGAAAGGACAGAAGGGAATGGGATTAATATGAGAAAACGGAAAAATAGGAACAAAATCTTTGTAAATAGGGAGGACTGGAGGGATTGAAGGGAGGGCTGGGCAAGGGTGAAAAATAAGAACCAAGAGAGATTATGTAAAGGTGCAAATTTCCAAGGATGAATGTCATTATATTGTATACCTAAAATGTACCAATGATTAGAATGAATAATCGATAATGTAAAATAGGAAGAAAAGGTCCAAAGGGGTAGTGGTCGTGGGAGGGGCAGGGGAAAGGAAAGAAGGGAAAGGAAAAATGCTGAGAAATGGAAAAAATGGAAATAAAGTCTTTGTAAATAGGGAAGGGTGGAGGGCATGAAGGGAGGGCTAGGAATGGGGAAAAAATAAGAACCAAGATGCATTACGTAAAGGTACAATTCCCAATGAGAAATGTAATTGTGTTGTATACCTACAATGTACCAATAAAAGAATTTAATACATTAAAAAAAAAAAGAAGTACCTTGGAAGACAAATTAATGAAACTAACTCTATAGGAAATATAAAATTTTGAATAGCACTTATTACAAAAAGTATATTCCTAGCTTGAAAACCTAACTATATGACAACAGGCTCATATACATTTTAACTGATAAATTATATCAAACATTTAAAGCAGAAAAGAGAAGGAACACTTCTCCCCTTATTTTAGGAAATCAACATTATACTAATACTAAAACTGGATAAAGATAATAGAAGAAAAAAGTATGAACATAGATAGAAATTTGTGTAACAAACCAATTAGAAGTCAGATCTGGCAGTATGTAGAAAGCGGTTTTATTATAGGGATGGCAGTGTTGGTTCAGCATTGGAAGATCCACCCCCAGAAGTCATCATTTTAATGGAGGAAAGGAAAAACCCATATGATCCTGTCACTAGTTGGAGAAAAAGTATTGGACTAAATTCTACAGCTATTCATGGTAAATGCTATCAGGAGACTAGAAGTAGAACAGAACCTTCTCAACAGATTAAAGACACATGCTCCATACTTCCAGCAAAAATGCCTTATATGAATGTAGAAGATACAATGTTTCTCCCTAAGGTGGGGAACAAGGGCAGATTATACCTACTCTTCATCTGTCCATTAAACTTTGAAACATAGGCCTAAACCAAAATAGTCTGGAAATAAAATGACACAATTAGCACATGACTGGCAAAGTAGATGCAAAATCTTTGTATGTAGATGAAATGATCATCTACAGAGAAAACACTAAAAAATCTCTAGGACACCCTAGAACTTGTATTTGAATTTAGCAGGATTAGAAAACACAAGGTATATATAAAAATTCAGGTCTATATACTTGCTATAAATGAAAAATTCGATATTGAAATTTAAAAGCTATGTAAGAGTACAAAGGACCTAGAAAAGTAAAAAGAAAAAGAAAAAAAAGTGTTGCAAGATGTTTAGTACCTAATTTGAAGACTTCCTGTAAAGCTACAGTAATCAAGGCAGTGTTGGTATAAGGAAAGACATATAGATCATTGGAATAAAACAGAGAATCTAGAAATAGAACCACACATATATGGTCCACTGAGTTTTGAAAGATTATTTAACATTTACATTTTATAGAATATAAATTCATCCCAAGAGCTGAGGAAGACAGTGTTTTCAGCAAATGGCATTAGAACACCTGGCATCCGTATATAAAAATTAAACTCAACCCTTTATTTCCATACATAAAAAATAACTTGAAAGGATCTATGAACCTAAATATGAAAGCCTAAAAGTATAAAACTTTAAGGAAGAAATTATATGGGAAAATATTTATGAATTTAGGGTAGGCAAGAACTTCCTAGGATATAAAAAACATGATGTATAAAAGAAAAAAAATTGATGAGATTTCATCAAAATTTAGAACTTTAAATGACATTGTTAAAATGAAAAGTAGTCCTTAAACAGACCATAATTACAATGCATATAACCTATGACCAGAATACACAAAGAACTCTTACAGCTCATTAATAGACATCCTAATTAAAAAGTAGACACAAGATGATAGCCAGTACAGCACAAGGAAAGGTGTGCAACACTAGAATCAGAAAAATGCTAATCAGTACAAGATTGAATTATACACTCATTAGGGAGATGAAGTTAAAAGTTTTAAAAGCCTTGTCATGACTTTTTCTTTTTGTTGGATTCTCCCGCTTTGAGTTTAATTTGTCAAGCCCAATGGATTCATTCTGCTGGGCTTCCTGGGGTTATGATCCTCATTGTCTTTTCCTAGGATATTGTGTAAAATTTTTTGGAGTGTTTGTTTGGTATTCATGAATTTCCTAAGGTTCTCTTTATCATGAAAGTATCTTATTTCTCCATCAATTTTGAAAGATAGTGTTGCAGGGTACATCAATCTGGGTTGGAGGCTCTTTTCCTATAGGGCTTGAAATACATCACCCCAAGCTCTTCTTACCTTAAGGGTTTGCATTGAGAAGTCTGCTGTGATTCTGATGGGCTTTCCTTTGTATGTGATTTCTTTTCTCTCACTGCTTGTAGAATTTTGTTCTTCTGTTGGGTTTCCGGAATCCTATTATATGCCTCTGTGTAGATTTTTTTATCAAGGCTAGTTGAAGTCCATATTATATGCCTCACTTATCTGTATGTCAAATTCTTTTCCCCTGCTTGGGAAGTTTTCTGTCATCACTTCTGTGAAGTTTTTTTATGTCATCTGCACTCTCTCCTGTTTCTTCATTGACCCCGGTCAGTCTTATGTTATTCTTCTTTGCATCGTCTAGCAGCTGTTGGATTGGTTTCTCGTGGTCCCTTACAATTTTAAAGCAATTTTTCTTTTCCTGGTCCTTAATTGCAATCTTATCTTCTATATCTGAAATTCTGTCCTCACATTGGTTCATTCTGCTGTGTAGACTTTCAATGGAGTTTTTAAATCTCCTGGAAATCTGTTTGCATCTGTTTTATGGATTCCATTTGTTTCCTATGTTGGGATTCCATCATGTTCCTCAGCTCTATTTTTTTGTGTTCTCTCTAGATTTATTAATCATGTCTTGCACTATGGGCACAATCTCTGCTATTATTGTGAGAAATTATTTCTGATTTCATTTTTTCCAGATCCTCTTTTGTTGCCCTGTTCATGGAGTCCAGGTGGTTGAGCATCAGATTGTTCCATCTCTTTTCCCCTTGGGGTTGCTGTACGTGATCTGGAAGTCTGTTCTTGAGGCCTGTTTATGTGTCTTCTCATTTCCATAGCAGGGGGTGCTTCTGGCACCCGCACGGCTCTCGTTCTCTGCCCTAGGAGCATGGAATGGTGGCGGAGGGGCCTCCTTCCGGATGCTGGGACTGGCACACCTTCTCTGCCCAAGGAGCATGGAATGGTGGCAGAGCCTCCTTCCAGGTGCTGGGACTGGCTCACTTTCTCTGCCCTAGGAACTTGGAATGGCAGTGGGGAGCCTCCTCCTGGGTGCTGGGATAGACTCACCTCCTCTGCTCTAGGAGCTGTGGAATGGTGGAGGGGAGCCTCCTCGTGTGTGTCTAGCACCATTTATTGAAGAGGCTTTCTTCCAATGAAGGTGTTAGCGCCTCTGTCAGAGATGTGGCTATGTTTGGAGTTGTTTCTGCATATTCTAAACTGTTCCGTTGATTCTCCAGTCTGGTTTTTGGGGTTTGTGTGTGTGTGTGTGTGTGCGCCAGTATCCTGCTGTTTTTATCACAATTGCTTTGTAGTATAATTTCAAGTTGGAGATTGTGATGCTTCTTGCCTTGCCTTTGTTGCCCAGAATTGCTTTTGCTATTCTAGGTCTCTTCTGGAGCCAAATGAATTTTAGGACTGTTTTCTTTAATTCTGTGAGATATACTATTGGAATTTTGATTGGGATTGCATTAAATCTGTGTAAGTTTTTGAAGTATGGTCATTTTCACTATATTGGTTCTTCCTACTCAAGAACAAGGGATATCTTTCCATTTTCTCTATATTCATAGTCATTGTCTGCCTCATTTTTAATGATCATTTAGTTTTTCTTTCATGTATTATTCAGTGAGTTACATTTACATGTTTTAATGTTGGACCAACCTTTTATTCCTGGGAGAGACTTTACTTGGGTGTGATGTTTTTATGTACTGCCAGATTTCATTTGCTAATATAAAGTCCCTGTGATTTTACATAGTAACTTCCATATACTTTTCTCACTGCTTTTGAGTAGAAACTAAGAATGTCTTGGAGAAACTAAGAATGTCTTAAGTGCTGTCCCAAATTTGCCACTGAGAAAATACTTAATTAAAAAAAAAAAATCCCTCAAAATCACATGATCTGGCTGAGGGTGTAGCTCTGTGATAAAGTACTTTCCTAGCACACACAGGCCTTCAATTCAGTCTCTAGCATGAAGGGGAAAGATGGATTAAAAATACAGTTTGCATTTGGTGTACCAATGATGATAAAGTGTAAATTTTTAAAGGAGCCCTAGGTAACTTGCATAATAAAAAATCCCAGTAGTAAAGATGTTAGCTGATTTGCTCCCCTCGGTTTAGAGTGGCTGGCCCCAAATTCCTACCTAAAATGGTTAAGGGATGCAATGAAACTAGAGGTAGAGCTAGGGGTCTTTGAACCTTCAATTATAAACTAGTCATTTCCTTATTAATGTTACAGAGCAACAAAAATAGAAATTTTTCTAAAGGTATTTTTATTCACATTCTACATAAGAGTGAGAAATTAATTGTTAAATATCTACAGCAGGGAGCTAAGGCTGTGTGCCCCGTCCACCCCTCCACTGCTGTGCAGGCTATAGGGCTGTGCATTAGGGTTCCGTCTCCCACATGAAACTGTGGAAGGTGTGTATCATAAGTAGGTGGGGTTTCTGCTCCCAGAAGAAAGTGGAAAAGGAAAATAAACATTCTCATTTCAAAGCAATTTGTGTTAGAGATAACCAGCAAAGTTCTTTTTTTAGTTGTATGGTTTATGAATAATGTCAAACTTATTTGAAAATCAGATCATTTAGAAGGTTTCTTGCATGTTGAATGGTTAAAACTGATTATTGAACTAAAGAAAAATTTTAGAAAGAAAACGAAAGAATGCAACTTTTTTACAGAATAGTATAAATGTTTATTTTCTGTATGATTTACTTTCCTGTCCTGTTTTTACAATATAGAAAAGCGTATTCTTTGAATAGCTCTAGTAAATATAAATTTAATCATTCTATCTTGGGATGTAAATAGAGCTAAAAAGTTATATACCCAATCTTCCCCAAATAGTCTTTTAAAATGGTTGAATGTGGCTATTAATGTGGTTCAACAATTTGATGCAAATGCCTAAATACAAAAAGTTGTTTAGTAAGTACTGCACAGGAAGAAAAAGGGCTTAATACTTCAGATAGCCTCTTGAAAATCAAAACCTAGTAGCATGTGATTGCACCTTCAAATTTTTACAAGCAAAACATTCTTAAGCAATGCCATCATACATAATCTACAATTGTAATCAAAATTCACATTTTCTGCACACTGTATATAAATACACATCACAATGGTGCAATTAGAATTAACACAGAATATATACAAAATGAACAAAGTTTAGGTTTAGACCAAAAATTTATTGCAATTTTTGAAAAATAACTTGATTAGGTATTATTTTATCCTCTTACACTAATTTACATTTATACAAATTTTAATTAGGCATACTAGATTGAGGTGCTAAGAATGTCTGCACTATCTACATTTAAAGTTACTGCACTATACTTCTTTAAATCCAGATTTCAAAAGGAGGATACTTTAATGAACAATGGAATCCTCTTTTGGATTACTTAATTTCTATTGCCTATATCTTGCATGTTGATATGAACATATATACACAATACATACAACTATAGAGTCCTTGTAGAAAATATAATAATCATATATACTGATAATTACTGAGGATTAAGGTACCTAACAAAATGCCTAAATTCCAACATGGTTTGTTTTGTCATAAAATCAAGAGTCCTACTACAATAGGCTCTTAAATTCATAATTTAATTACTGAAAATGATTTAGCCTATTTTACCAATTACATGAAAACACACATGCCTTCAGCTTACCAAATCACTGGCTAAAAACAATGCCATAATAAACTTCCCTCATAAAAAGAAATTCCATTATAATTTTGAAAGCTTTGCTAGGAGACCTATTTCAGTAATCAAGTAAAAGCCATATATTGGTCTGAAAGTTCTTAGTTCAAACGTCAACAAAGAGAGCCATATAGAGAAAAATCCTTCCTTAAATTCATCTCTTACAGCTTCAATATTCCTTATTTCTCCATCCAAGCTAAATTTTATACTTGATAATTATATGAAGTTCTATAATATCTCTACATAATTTTTACTTATATTCACACACCTCTCACTTTACTAGTAGCCAGTAATCACTTTGACACAACTTATTTCAAACACATACCACTTCTGTGAAAATGGAGACAGCTCAGAGCATTCTTAGCCATTCCTCATTACAGAAACACAATGCACACCTTCTGATAATTATTTACTGTCTCTTCACTTGTGCGTTTGTGTGAAAAACAATTTTTATTTTAAAATTGTGCCTGGGGATTGCTGCCTCTTTTGATATTCCAGAATCCAGGCAAAAAGCTGATTTTTTTTAAAAAGAGTGTTTTTTGGAACACAAAATGCCATTTGAATACATTCCATAAGAATTTATGTAGACCTTTTACCTGTGTATATTCTAGATTAGAAGCAAAGAATGACTGCACAGGACCAATGGTGTTTTGACTTTTTCTACTGAACAAAGCCATACAACACCACATATAAATTACTTAATTTATAAAATGTTCTTTGTTGATAGTATCAGAAAGTTAGAATATCTAATCGTTAAGAAACCCAAGCAAATTAAAAATCTATATAATAAAAATTAAAAAGAAAAATTCAATTTAGAAGGGGTGTAAACAGAATTAACTAAGATTCCAAGTTCGATCCCCAGTACCAAAAAAAAAAGAATTAACTAAGATTTAAAATGTATTAATTTCCTCAATTAAAATTTCTTCTCTTTCAGTATTATAATTTCAGATCTCTTAAAACAAGGACTGAGTTGAAATACAGTAATCGTTAACTTATCCAGAAAATCAAGGGTCCTTGAACCCTACATTTTCTGTACAGTTCCATTTCTCCATCTTTTATGCACAGGTCAGCAGTTCATGGCACAAGGGTCACTTTTCGCTTTTCCTGCAGAGTTGATGACACTCATCAGACAGCGTCCAAATTCCTCCAGTATCATTCGCTCAGCAGCTGCCTTTGACTTCCCCTTCTTGTCTGCTTGCTCTGCCTGGGCAAGCAGGCAGTTACATGTGGCTTCAGCTACTTCCTTGGTGACAAAGGTGAATGGCAACCTGAAATGATGTTGAGAGAGAAACAGAAAGGTGGTGATGCCTGAGCAACGACAGCAGCAAGATCTTCTCCATAGAGTCCAGTATCTGAGTGCCACACCATACACAAACATCCTAAAGAGCTTTGGGGTCATGCTGGGTTTAGCACGGACATATCTAAAACACCATTCAGGAAATACAGTATTTAACACAGAATACATGATCGATTACTGACACAAAACACGTGGTCAATGACCTACCTACATGTAGTAAGTAGGTAATTCACCACTAATACCAGATTTCTCATTGGGCTCACTAAAGAAATAATTCTACATGTCCCATGGACATCTTTGTAATTGAAGTCCTTGCAGCTCATGAGCAAGACTGTGCCACTGTGGGTCTCTCTTTATTCAGAGCTGTTTGTCCAGAGCCAAAAATGGCACCTGACCGAGGCAATATGCCCAAGGAATGGCTGAGTAATACTGGGAATACTGTATGATTCCCAATACTAAGGACCATCGCTGGGGCAACCTTTAAAGAAAGCACTTTCCCACATTCCCTCATACCAAATGAAACAACCACACATGCACACCAGCACCTTGCTGTTCCTCAAAACACACGACACAAGGGGAAAACCAAACCCTGTTCTCTACCATGCCCTTTTTAAAGACCTGAACCACTGAGCAGTGAATTAGACAGCAGCTCCTCCTAAGCCTATGCTATTGTGGCCAGGTCTCCAAGCCTGAGAGATTAAACCAGGAAACCTGACCTAACCACAAACTCAGCAGCCCATCAGTGAACAGTCACTCCTAGAATACTGCCATCTATGTCAAGGAAGCCTGAAGGTAAGGCCCACTCTCACAAGGGAACATAATTGAAATTCAGGATGCCATACTATTGCACAGAATCTTTAATGTACAAAAAACCATTTGAAATTAAATCATGGTAACATTGTAGAATTACTAATACTACATAATAAAAGTGTTCACTACAAAATACTTGGAAATTAAAGGGGACTAAAAGGAAAGAAAGAGAATTCCAGAAGTACTGGTGCACACCTGTAACCTCAGCACTGGGGAGGCTGAGGCAGGAGGATCATGAATCCAAGGCCAGCCTGGGCTACACACTGAGACCCTGTCTCGAAAAGTACCAATCAATCAATCCAAAAAACCCACAAGAGTTCCAGATTTTAAACACTCGAACAAAGGTTTATTAACATGCTGATGTAACTTTATACTGGCTTTTTTAAAAAGAAGGTTTTTATTGTATTGTGTAACTTCGTATTTTCATTTCCTAGCATAAATATTTTCCCAAGTGGAAAAATTTTATGTTTTACCTTACTATACCTTTAATCTCCACATGAAGATTAGACTTACTCATCTAAAAGATTATTAAAAGGCCAACAAGTATTCATGCCATAACCCTAACTAATGTATCTGCCCATTTCCACTTCTGTCAAGAAACATCTGTGTAGTCCAGGTGTGAGAGTTCATCAGAATAGCTGAACTATTTTGTACAAAAAGACAGCCTTATTTATTTTTATTTTTTTTTCTGGTACCAGGGATTGAACTCAGGACCTTGTGTTTATAAGGCAAGAGCCAGAACCACTGAGCTAAATCCTCAGCCCCTTTTTCATTTTTTTTTTAATGGGACCGAGGATTAACTTCAGGACCTTCACACTGAGCAATATCTCCAGTCTTTTCATTTTTTTTTCACTATGAAACAGGGTCTTGCTAAGTCTCTCAGTTGCCTGGGCTAGGCTCTATTTGTGATCCTCCTGCCTCAGCCTCCTTGAGTGCTGGGATTACAGGTGCATGCCACCACAACTGGCCAAAAGCCTTACTTTTATAAGCATTGGATCTTAGTTCGACTTAAAGGGCTTATTCCACTTAACTTCTCAAATTAATCTAATAACAATAAAAGACTACAATATCAGAGTATGATGGGTAGTTCCAATAGGATGGGAAAAGTGCTTCAAGAATATAGAAAAAGGGCCAGGGATTTAGCTCAGTGGTTTTGCTGCCTGCTGTGCAAGCGCAAGGACCCAAGTTCGATCCCCGGTACCAAAAAAAGAATATCGAAAAAGAGGTAAGAAAATGCAAAGATATGAGTAATTAACCTCATCAAAAAAGGTGTAAAAAATTTGGTTTTTTATAGGTGTTTCTCAAATTACATAGTACTGCCTCTTAGTAGGGAGAAATCTAATTAAATTAAGCACAACAAACTAAAGCATCACTTTGTATTTTAGAATTGCACAACGTATCTGACAGTGATTTTTCTGTTATCCTTAAATTCCTTTAAAAACAACTAAAGATGGAAAGAAATACAAAATTCAGATTTGAACTCAGCTTTGAATCCCCCAAAAGAAACATTACCAAAAATAAGAATTTGAGAAACATTATAGAAAGACTTTTAGAAGATGCAAACTTACTTTCCTCCTCCACTATTCAAAGCTGGCGCTGGCCGAGTAAGCAGGTCGGAAATCTGAGAGGACAGCTTGGTCTTGGCCGCTGTCTGCTGCTGCACCCTAACTTCAGCTGCATCTGCCAAGTGCATCAGTGTCTTTCTTTCTGGGCTTTCTTCAAAATTTTTACAGCCAATACACTTGCATATCGAGGAACACATTATTTTTGCCTAAAAGATTAACAAAAGAGGAAGTTTCCTAATCAAAACCTATAAGCAGATGCCACAATCAAATCAACAAATAATATTACCTGGCCAACTGACATTAAGGTTAGATGGAAGCACCTTTTGTGACAAAGACTAATTAGGATAACTACACATGTGGACCAGTCAGGAGAGGCTGAACTGTTCAGGTCCTTTCCTGTCAACTCCACCCACTGAGTACAGATTCTCTCCCACCAGGAATGACACAGGTTCTCTGTAAGGAGTGTGAATGAGACACTAAGGTATCACCAATGACAGCTATTCAGAACCCAGCCACTTTAAACAAATCATCATTGACATGCCAGTGACCACACAGTTTCACACGAAAAGGATTTCAACCATACTAGAGTAGTGATGGTGAGCCTTTTAGAGCTCTCAATGATAACACCTGCTGTGGCACATACGCCATAGGTTTGCCACCATTGTTAATGGGTTTATTTTCTGCTTTTTGGTGAACCTAGGAATCAAACACAGGGTCACTTTACCACTGAGCCACATCCCTAGCCCTGTGTATTTATTATTTTGGGGGCAAGGCCTCCCTAAATTGCCCAGGCTGGCTTTGAACTTGGAAATCAGACCCCGAACAGCTGGGATTACAGACATGTGCCCTCCATGCCTGGCTGATGTGCCACGTTGACTAGATACTTCCCTCACTGAACTATCTTCCCTCTCCAGATCCCCAACCTCCTCAATGATCAGGAACCAGTGTGTCCTTCCATGTAAAACATAAAATATATTTACATGAAACGGAGGCCTTACGTCCAAATAGCAGTTAATAAATACAGAATTCTCTCTTTGAGTTTTTAGTTTGTTTTACACAATCATGTACCTGCCTTTCAGCATCTTGCTTTCGTACATGGCAAGAACTAATGGGGTTCCTCTAACCTGTCACCTGGCACAGCTGGAATACATTATCTTTAATGGCTGGGTGGAATTCCTGGTATATATGTGCCACATTTTATTGGGCATTTATTCCTCCACTGATGGGTATTCAGTTTCTCGTTCCATTATCCACAAATAATGCATGAAAAGATTTGGGGCGGTAAAAATTATGATGTTATTTTTCTGAGTTAGTTTTAGAACAGGGCTCACTAGTCAAAGTATATGTAGCTTTCAATTTTAAGAGATGTGGTCAGATTTTTTTTTCAGCTGTAATACTTCACATTTCATCACCAATGTATAAATTAAGGCTTTCTATGTTCCCTACAACAATGGATGTAATAACTTAGTATTTGACGATCTCATTGAGGAGAGCACTGTTCTTTACATTTTCTTGGCTCTTAATGAATTCCTTTCATGTAAATTTAAATAAGCAAAACTACTGTCTATCTCCGTATAGCACCTAGCAAGATAAATTGACCATATTATGAATACATTTACTCTGCTTCTTTGTGTGCATGCATATGTACGAGTGTGTATAGAGAGGGAATGAAGATTGAATCCCAGGTACTCTCTCACTGAGCTCCATCCCCAGCCCTGTCTGTCTATCTGGCTGGCTGTCTATGCTATCCTCCTGCCTCAACCTCTCCAGTGCTAGGAATATAGGTGTGTACCACCACCATACCCGGCTGCCCTGGTTCTTTCTTACAATACACAAATGAGTTCTATTTATCAAAGCATTAATGACTATACATTTGAATTAAATGGATTACTGTCAGCCTGTGTGGGAATCCAACCAAGTGACATTTTTATTAAGCCCTGAAGACAGAAAAAAATCCCTGGCCTTGAAGCAGGGGGAGGTATCAGTGGTGATAATTTGGACTGTTTTTTTAATTTGTTTTTTGTGGTGCTGGGGATCATGTCCAGGGCCTTGTACACTAGGCAAGTGCTTTACTACTGAGTTCCATCCCCAGCCTAGGACAACCCTTGGTCTCAGGACTATGCCCAGAGCACAGGCTGTTGCACACACACATGTATTTCAGAAAAGCCTGCAGAGAGCAGCAGGCAATGCTGTCTCTTGGTTGAAGACACCACTGTAGTTTGTAAACCTCTGTGACATTGCTATTTTTATTGAAACTTGACATGCAGGTGCTGTGGTGTTCATGCTGTCAGTCATGAAGCAGCAAATCAGCAGCAAGACCCCAGCTGTACCAACGAGCACAAGGCTCACTGCCCTGAAGCCGATTCCTCCTCAGCTGGGGCCCTGGAACCAGCTGTATTATTTCCAACACTAACACAAAATGACTCCCAATTGTCATGGAACACTTTTGCAGTGTGTTCAACTAAAGCTGTTTGCCAAAGGCAGTTAGGAGATGCTCCCTGCAGCATCTCACCTCGTAGCACTCACAGTAGTTCTTGAGACACCCTGAGCGCTTACAGTTACAGCCCTTGCTGTGCCGTCGGTCTGACTCTCCCTCCTTCCCTTTCCCAATCTTCGGCTTGAAGGCTTCTGGATTTCTGTCCAGGCAGGCCTGCCAAACACACCAGTGTCAACTGCACTGAAGTCACAGCACATTATGCATACACACCACATAGGTTATTAGACTTTCTTTATAAGACAACTGGGTTCTTTAAAATAAAACCAGAAGAAACTAGATTTTTGTCAGATAAAAAATAAAAAATAATCACCTTTATTGCTTTTTGCCTTTCATTTTCATGTTCCAAATTGTTGTAACAATTAGTACAATTGCAGTTGTTGCAAAATTCACCATTTGCAAAGCAATCACAATATCTGGAAGGTGAAAACCAGTCTAAGATTAAAAGTCGATGAAATAAAGCTAGTAACTAGATAATTATATATATACACATGCATTATGCTTGTGATAAAGCATTTCAGAAACAAATTTACCCAGCACCACCTAGTTGCAGAGTTAAAAAAACAGGTGGTCAGGCTCAAAATTTAAGTCACCAACTCCTAGAATTTGGGCCTAGAAACTTAGTCTAAATAGTAACAGTTGTCAGCATAAGATCTATAGGATTTTATGTGCCCCAAAGTGAATTATTTCAGAATCCTGATAAAGGAAAAACACAGCTTAAGCCAGAGCAGTGTTGCTTTGCCTTCTGAGTCCCTCAAAGGCAGTGCCACCCCTGAACTACTGCATCTTCTAGCTGAGCACTGCAGACCAAACACGAGGTCGTAAGTGTCTGTCATTAAGGACATGAACTGTGTCTGTCTCATGCTGCATGTCCCTAGCCGATAACTCATGTATCACCACAGAGAACTCCAAAGCACTGCCTTTCATCCATGAAGGAAACTATACTTCTATACTGCTATAGGTGCTCATGCACTTGTATGTTTATTTAAATTACTTAGACTTATGAAATTGGCCTGTTAAGAGTTTAAATTAGGTCCATTTGTTTTTAAGAGCATTTCTAATTATATAAGGTAAGCAAACAATAGAAAAAACACTTACAATTTCAAACACAGAGATTTTGTACAATTACAGGGCTTTCTGGGCCGACTGGCAGACTCTGATGGGATTATCCTATACAGACACACAAAAATATACATTTTAATCCATTTAACATAACCATTTAAAACTATGAAAGTCTCCAATCTATTAATTTCTCCTGAAATAAATCTTGAACAAAAGTATTCATCTCTAATAAAAGTCTATTTTGTAAATATGTATTTTAAAGTTATCAATAGCTATAAAGAACACTTCTCATATACCCTTCCTTCTGAAAGAACAAAACTTGAAAACAGGTCAAAACCCTTGGACTTCAATTATACAAGACAGGGGCCAGGGATTTAGCTCAGTGGGTCCGCCACCTGTCTTGCATGCACAAGGACCCGAGTTCGATCCCCAGTACCAAAAAAAAAAAAAAAAAAAAAAAATATATATATATATATATATATACACACACACACACAAGACAGTGAGAAGGGTGGGGGAGGACCGGGCTTTGGAAAAGGACAGGTGCCCTGGAATTAACCATGCAAGCACTGCTTCCACACCCAGACTGCAAAGATGGAACCAAGACGTCAACAAACAGGAAGAAAAACCAAAAACCTCACATAATTTAAAAATAGTTAACATCATTTTAAACACATATGCAGAATGACAGAGTGAGAGACAGAAAGAGAATAAATGTGGAAAAGTTGGTGGATCTGAGTAAAGGGTATCTGGAGATCTTTGTTTCTATAACTTGTTTGTTTGATATTTGAAAATAAAAAGCACTTTAGAGGACTGTTTATATAGCTTTAAGGGAAAAAAAATCAAATGTGATGTATTTTGGAATAAATATACTTAATGTTGGATTTAAGTCAACCCGACAACTTAAAGCACTCACCCATTGAATGGAAGCCTTGCCTGGGTCTGGATCCCAGGCGTCCCAGTGAAGTTAGAGTTGCTTGCTATGGACACATATGAAGACTGCTGTAGCTGTGTGTAAAGAAGGTGAGTTAAGATCATATCTGAAAAATAGACAACACTCTGAGATGCAGTGATCATGAGAAGCACAAATTCATCAACCAAAGTAGAAAACAATATAATGAAGAAGTCATATAAACACTTCCTGCAACTACTTTATTTTTTTGAGACAGGGTCTAACTATGTAGCCCAGGCTGGCCTCAAAATCAAGATACAGCCTTCTGCCTCAGCCTCTCTAGTGCTGAGATTACAGGTATGCACCACCATGCCCAGCTTCATGGAGCTCTTTGTAAGACCCAAACCAATACTAGAGGTGAAATAACATGAACAATTTAGTATACTAATACTAAATACTATAAATGTAAAAAAATTATTTCCTAAGAGTATGTTAGAACTATGGGAAATTCTAGATGGATACCCTACAAATACTGAAATAAACTTTATTGGTTAGAAAAATGCACATAAAATACATACTATATTGATCACACTACAAATCATAGATAATGAAGTTAAGTGCATAAGTGAGCTTCATTTTATGGGATTTCTTTTTCTTTATCCCTTTTTTTCTTTCTTTTCTCCCTCCCTCCCTTCTTCCTACCCTTCTTGCAGTGCTGGTGGTGGAACATGACCTTGTGCGTGCTGGGTAAACATTCTATACCAACTCAGCTACATTCCCAGCCCTACACTGACTTCTAAACATAGAAAAGGTATAATAAAAATACTGACTGGGTGTGGTGGTGCACATGGCAGCCTCAGCACCCCGGGAGGCTGAAACAGGAGGCTGACAAGTTTGAGCCCAGTCTGGGTAACTTAGCAAGACTGTCTCAAAGACAAAAAACAAACAAAAAAGGTCTGGGGATGTTGCTCCATACAGAGGGCCCAGTTCAATCCCCAGTACCACAAGGGGGTGTGGTTGGAGGACTTGAAAGAACATTTGTTGCTTGTAGTGGTATATGCCAGTAATCCTAGCAGTTTGGGAAGCTGAGTCAGGAAGATGACAAGTTTGATTCCTGCCTGGGCAACTTAGTGACATGCTGTCTCAAACAATAAAAGGGGCTGTGGATGTAGCCCAGTGGTAGTGCACCTGAGTTTGATCCCTAGTGCTAACAAAACAAAACAAACCTGAACATCAGTCCACATACATTTCATTAAAGTACAAGTATTTCTTTCTATTTCCTCTCTGACAATGGAAGTCAATCCATTCAATACTTAGAACACTGTTTAATCTTTGCATGACAAAGAAAAACCTCCATCTGCTTCCTGCTAGTGGTGCACCACACCTGGACAAAAGGCTAGTGCATGACTTCCATTCTATCGAGGGCTCAATGACAGTGGCTCAGCCACTAAAGACACCTGGAAAATCCTCCCATGGTTTACTTTCCAAACACAAGCCAGTGGCATCCTATTGTGAAGAAGAGCAATATCACAGTCATAGTCTTTCTAAAGACACTGGGACTTTGCCAACTTTAACTTTCTCCATCTCCAAGTCTTGCCTGTCACCAACCAGCACACAGCTCCAAACTGCCTACTTTTTTTATCTGACTTGTGTCATATATTCCTAAATGCTGAAAACACATAGAAATAAACTCACATGCTTCAGATAACACTTCAAGATTTTAGAAAGAGCCATGTTAATCCTGATTCTGATGCTCCTGAATAGTTTCAGAATGTGGTGGTACTAGACGTCCTAGACCCGATCTCATTTCTGGAACACAGTGACTTCACCTTCTCCACATACCTGAGTGACATACTGAGCCGGAAGCACTGCATAGCCCACATTCCCTGTCCCTGGGGCTGGGGCCAGGACTGTTCCTGGAGGCAGGTTGGTGAGGTTGGGCTGGATCTGGGGCAGTGGTGTGGCGGGCATGATGAGCCGCTGCTGGGGCTGGGTATTGGTTACAATCTGTGAAGTTGGGTTGATTGGTTTTGGAACAACCTAAAAAAGGGAAATTTTGTGCTCAATGGTCACAATAATAAATTTTATAGCTGTTCAATTCAGTATCAATCTCTTATACCTAAATCTCAACTCTGAACTTGAACAGTAAATTATCATTTGGGAGAAACCAAGAAAGAAGTTATGTGATACTCACTTGTTTGACAGCCTGCGCTGGGACAAAGGGGACTGACATCCGCACTGGGGTTGCATTAACAACCACAGGCTTTGCTTTTAAAAGAAGAAAAAAATATGAACAATTTATAGAAAATAGTACTCAAAACCCTTAGAATACTTAGCTCCCTTCAAGTTATACTCAGCAAGGAGTATAAGGAATCCCATGTGCTGCCTACTTTGCATCATCTTTTACCAGTTACTGCTCAGAACTGTCCACCCTGTCCACCAGAGAACTCACATCTGAGCAGCCACAGTCTGCTGAGGAGAGAATGTCTATAGGCTCAAGATGCTCTACTGAAACTATTTCAATCTGTACGTACACGACTTACACACTCAGTGTTCAATCCAGCCAAATGCAATGTATAAATAAAAGAACTGCAACTCATAAGCTTGGATGACAACACTGCTCTCTACATTACTATTTCTAATTGCTGTGTTTCTATCCAAACCAGAGAAAAATATTGTTCTTGCATAATTCAATATTTATAGAATAAATACTAAAAGGCAGCATGGCAAAATGACTAAGAATACGGGTACTAAAATCATAGACCCAGGGAGCTCAAATCCCGGTTGTGACACTTTTTTAAACTCTATCTCCCTGACTCCTTGTTGCCATCTGGTTAAGCATCTATTCTCACAGCATCCAGACTTAGTATGTTACCATCAGAAATGATTAGAACAGTGCCTAACAGGGCCAGGGATTTAGCTAAGTGGTGCCGCCACCTGCCTTGCAAGCTCAAGGTCCCAAGTTCCATCCCCAGTACCCAAAAAAATTTTAAATTAAAAAAAATAGAACAGCGCCTAATACACAGTAAGTGCTCCATGATTGTTAGTTTCCATTACTGTCACTGCTGTTATTACAATCATAGCTACTATGGAAATTGCATCACTGCCAGTGTTCCGGGGAAACTAAAGCATAGGACCCTCTGCTTGCAAGGAGATTACATTCTAGTAGAATAGATCAGCCAAGTCCCAAGTAAAAGAAATACTACTGAAGAAAATAAAACAAATTCTGGGATTTCAAAGGATAGAGAATGCAAGTCTTATTGGCAGAGATTAAGAATATAGAAGTCTTTCTCCTAGCTAGGGCTGATGGTGCATGCCTATAATTCCAGTACTCTGGGAGGCTGAGGCAGGAGAAACACAAGTCTAAGCCCAATCTGGGCAATTCAGTGAGACCCTGTCTCAATAATAACAAGGGCTGAGGTTGTAGCTCGTTGCAAAGGCCCTGGGTTCAACCCCCAGTACAAAAGAAAAAAAAAACTGAGAAGTGGAGGGGGTGCAGAGGTGGAAAGATGAGACCTAGGGAGGCAAGGAACATGACTTCCACCACAAGGTGGGGAGCTGCAGTGCAGGGGATAGGCAGGGCACAGGGAGTGGCCACTGCAGGGCTCTCAGGAACCAGGAAAGTAATGATTGTGAGAGGCACATACTCAAGGACAAGTTGACCTAAGGAGGACGAACATGATACAGAGAAGTAACAGGTAACATGCAAGAAGAGGTCAGTGCTGTCCAGGGGAAGGGGAAGTGCCGCTCTTGAAGCCTCCTCCTGTCATCCCACATGGGAAGAGTATAAGAAGGATGACATCTCTCTGGGCCTCGAGATGGGTGGAGACAGTAAGATCACACTGCTGTCACAATAATGGAAAGACCCCAGAAGGCCTATCATGACAGTAAGAGTTTTTTTGTTTATACTTTTTTTCCCATACTGGGGATCGAACTTGGGACCTTGCACTTGCAAGGCAGGCGCCAGAACCACTGAGCTAAATCCCTGGCCCCTTTGTTTATACTTTTGATGAAGACAAGAGGGCTGATAGCTGAGGACAGAAGAGCTGAGAGTACTGAGAGAGATCTGGCAAGAGGGATCTGAAAGTGCAGGCCACAGCACCAGGTACACACTAGGGGAGCTCCAGAGTGGTAGGAACAGTGACAGCTGCACAACTCTTGGCATTCACTGAAATCCTGTACTCTGTACACTTAAAAGGGTGAATTCTGAGCCAGTGTAGAAGTGCACACCTATAATCTCAGAACTCTGGGATGCTGAGTCAGGAAGACTGCAAGTTCAAGGTTGACCTGGGCAACTTAGTGAGACCCTGTCTCAAAATAAAAACGAAAGAGTGAATTTTATGGTACATATATAAACTATATCTCGCTAAGTTTGTGACACAGAAGGAGTATATGACTGTGAAATAAGGGAATGCTGACAAAGCCAGGCACAGTGGTAAACATCTGTAGTCTCAGCTACTCAGGAGGCTGAGGTGGAAGATTCACCGAGCCCATGAGTTCAAGGACAGCCTGGGCAACAGAGCAAGACTCTGTTTCAAGATAAAAAAAAATAAAAGAGAGGAGCAGTGACATCCAACATCCACCCAAGGCTGCTTCTGCTCTGGCTTGGTTCTTCTCAGTGAGAGGAAAGCATTAGTGAAGTTACACTAACTGCTGCAGACTGTCTCAGCCACACTAGGAGTGACAGGGCAAATGTGGCATGCACCTGCAACACAGGCAGCACCCTCTACACCTGCTCCTGAGCACACAGGGCAGTCCTGAAGCCAGGGCAAGATCCTGCAGAGTAGAGGACTCATTTCCTGTCTGTTGTTGAGAGTGTGGGCAGGCGTGGCCCACTGTACCTGCATCCAACCCACCAGAGGCGGGCAGAAACACAGGCACTAAGAGCACACGGAGTCTCCCTGACCCACGGAATGAGGGCAAAGTGAAAGGAATGGTCAGACACAGCACCCTAACAACGTGGAGAGGGGAGGGCATAAAATGAAGCCAACAGCCGTGTTTCTCCTCCTCCTCCGTCAGTGTTTCCTGCTTCAGTGTATGACTACTGCAGTTTTCAGAAAAGCTGGCATCATCTTCCATTGTGCAGTTCTCAAAGGAACGCTAAACAACTCTTTTTTTTTTTTTGGTACCAGAGATCGAACTCAGGACCTTGCACTTGTGAGGCAGGCGGTGGAACTACTGAGCTAAATCCCCGGCCCAACAGCTCTTTACAATAGCGTCTTTTCAAGCTTCAGTAACCAGGCCAGAAAGTGTCTGAGGCTTTCTAGTTTGTGAGATAAGCATCTGCCCTCCTCAGAGAGCAGAGTCCCTGCTGAGGAAGCCAGCCAGGCAACCCGGGGCCCAGAGACACCACTCCTCACACAGCTCTGGGGAAAAATGTGCAAGACAAGCCCTGCTCCTGTGGCCTTTAAGTAAATCCTTCTCGGGAAATGAGGACTCCAGAAAGGCTTGTTAATATATTTGATGAACCAGAGCAACTCATTAGAGTACCCTAAAAACACTATAAATTTATCTCATTATCCCTATAAAGTAATATAACATATGTACTCAGATCTTTTACAGAACAGGAAAGAAACACAAATACAGGTGAATATAAGATAAACTGTACAGCCAGGATGTGTGATGGGTTTGAAGAAATACAGAGAGGAAGAAGGAAGTGAAGAGACAGACAACGTGGACGGGAGAATGCAAGAAAAGGAAGTCAGCTGGGCATGGTAGCACGTGCCTATAATCTCAGCACCGAGGCAGGAGACTGTAAGTTCAAGTCTAGCTGGGCAACTTAGCAAGATCCTGACTCAAAATAAAAAATATAAAGGGGTAGAGCAGCCTAGTTCGGGGAAGAGGGAAGAAAATGAGGGGAAGGGAAGAGGCCCAAGGAATAAGCTGGGGAAACAGCAGCACTGCCAGAAGAGGAAAAAAGTAGAGAGACACAAAAGATAGACACAAAGTTAGAAAAGGCAGCACTGGGACATACACTAGAATCCTAAATGTGCAGTCTATTCCTTCACTTTCCTGGGTCTTCAGCTTCCTTTCATCTATATCAAAAATTTGTTCATGCCAATAAGAAAAGTGTTAACTGTGTCTTAAAAAAATGGATTCTCCACACTTGTACACACGCACGCGCGCGCAATAGAACCAACAGCATCAAATGACTATCTCCATCATCATAACATCTAAGCACACTAGGCTGGATACATATGAAAATGTGTTTACTCCATTGTCTCAAAGGTGAGTGAGCTACCAATAGGTAGTCTTTGTACCCTACCACTGAGCTATCAGAGCTGTATTCCCAGACCCTCTATTACTTTAATAAACAATTAATCATTCACTAGCCATCAACTGCCTTTTTTGGTTTTTTGTTTGTTTTTGTTTTTTGAGACAGTGTCTTGCTATGTAGTTCAGATTGGCCTTGAACTTGCTATGTAGTCCAAGCTGGCCTCAAACTCCCAGTGATTGATCCTCCTGCCAATCCAAGTGCTGGAATTACAGATGTATACCACCACACCTAGCCTCAACTGCTTTTTGACATTGGTAAAATATAAAGTGGTTTTTCATAGAAAAACTCAAGCCCTAAACTATAAATATCCTTTTTCACGACATTCAGTTTTTTACAAAGTAGAAAAATATGAGAAAGATTATTTATGTGTCTGATGCAGGTCGTAGGAAGGATTAAACAGAAACACAGAAAATAGAAGGACCACAAAGAGGGATATCTTCTAGGAAAACTACAACTGAGCAAGAACATGTTAGTCACTTTTTATTAGCAATTACTGATTCAAAATAAGTACTACTCAAAATTAGAGAAAAGCAATATTAAATTCCTACTTATTTGTACCTTGCCTATTGGTCATTTCAACTGACCCGAACCCTACCAAGGAGCTGCGTAGTTTTAAAACTAAAATAAATAATTTAAGTCTATTCCAATGGCATTAATGGTGGGATTTAAACCAGTGATAAAATAGCAAACCACACATTTCCAAGTACAGTCACTGGGACTATCCAGTATTATAGCACAACTCTAGCCACCGACCTTTAGCAGGAGGAAATGTTAGTTACATGCCACTCTAATCTATTGCACTGTCTCCTGCAACAGCTGTGAAGTCCAGCTGCCAGCTGAAATGAGCACTTAATTAAAACTTCAGCAAGAACAGGATCGATGCTCTGTAATAACCCCAGAAGCACTCACCACTATTTTTGAAAAGTGGGTATTCACCTTGCTGCAGAGGCGGAGTGTTGGTGCTGGGGTTTTGACTGGCAGGTGGGGTGGAGCTGCTGGCGGTGGTGGCAGTGACAAGTCGGACATAATGGAACTTGCTGCCAGGCACTTGGATTTGTTGGACATTGGGCGAAGTGGCCAGAGGAATAATTGTCTTAAACTGCGACGTGCTCACACCTCCTACAGTGATGGTCTGCATGGCTGATTTCACCGCCTGTTAATTAACATGACAAGACACAGCTAGCATTAATCCAGATGCAACTTTCCTGCTCTTTGAACTTAGGACAGTTGCCCAAGTAATAAAGAATGCTCCTGATTGGGATTTGTTGTTGTTTTTGTGTTGTGTTCTTTTGTTTTTGACTTCAGGACGCCATAGACTATTCTCTGAGTCTGTAAATAAAGCTTGGAAGCAGGGAGGGAAAAGAAAAAAAAAAAAAAGAACGTTCCTGGGCTTTATCAAAACTGCTAAAAGAAACAAGCTGTTCAAAGAGAAACAAAAGACAATAATAATGAATGTAAGGGTGAAATCTAAATTTATGAGTTCTACCTCCCATCACCAATAGTTAACTCCCTTGACAATCCAGATCACATGACTTGCTATAGAGAAATTATTACTTAATTTATAAGAACTTACACAATTTTGACAGATAAAATTTGTAAGAAAAAACATTTTTTAATTTCCACAATTAAGTTCCATATTCCAAAGAGAGAAAAGAGGATATAGATATCTCCCCCAGAGTAAAATAATAATGTTTATATAAGGTCCGGTCAATGCTGAAAGACTTACAATATCCACTCCCAGATACAAAAGTACCCACTTACCATACAGGCAGGATGCAAATTCAGTACACAAGCACCCCAATACTGGTTATCTAGGGAAACTTATCAGTTTTTAGGTGAATTGGATCTTAGACAATATAATCATTTTAATTAACTTTAATCCTTTCCTTCAGTTTGACAGAAAGCAGTAAGACTGCCCCCAAAGCAAAACAAAACATCAGATGGAGAGAAGAAACCAGTCCTCCGGGAGGTCCCTAACTCACATATAGTACACTGCATCCAAAGCTGGTTGCATTTATTATTCTCTAAAAGGCTATGTCCCCACCTGCTTTACAGAAAGCCTTCAGGGTAGATGACAATAGCCATACGATGGAGGCTCTTTCCTATATTCACTATGAGAAGAACAACTTATGAAAATCATTCTTAAATGTCTGAACATTTCTATAAAAGCCAAAGAAAAAAGAAAAAAGAATGTCCTTTGATATTCAGTCAAATGAGATTGTCAAGGAGATTATTTTGGCATAATTCATGTATTATCATTTGGCTGAGGCATCAAGAAGCCAACTCAAAGATGGAGCTAAACAATATCCACAGCAGTCAGTGAATGAAAACAGAAAGCAAAATGCACAGATATGGAAGCTACTGAAAGCTCCAGTAACCTACAGGGCCACTATGTACACTGCATCAGCTATCAACTCAAAATGGGAGTGAGTACTGCCCTAAGAACAAGATGCTTCAAACAGTAACAGTTCTGGGCTTGATACATACAGAAAACAATAATAAAAATATCACATGGATGAACTGGTTTGAATCTAGCAACCACATTATGAGATAGGTGTAGCCTGGTAAGTTTGCATAGTGCTGTCTTTTTCCCTAAGTTGTGCATACTTAAGGCTTATCTGTAAGGGACACATATACATGCTAAATGGTTACAAGAGGGAGGCAAATTAACATGCCCCTCATCTGCCCTTTTTGTTTTTGTGGCAAGAGCAGCTAGAATCTGTTAATATAGCAGGAGCCCTAAATATAGTCCAATTGTATGACCTATAGTCCTTATGTTTTGTTGCAACAGGATCCTTGGACTAGTTCATCCTCCATTTCTGCTACTTTGTATCCTCTCACCTCCTCCTCACTCCCTCTGCTGCAGCCCATCTCCAGTCTCCCTGGGAAATGCAGTTTTATTCTGTCTCTGTATATGTACTCTTTCGTTTAGATTCCATTAAGTGACATCATACACTCAAACTGTGGCAAATGGCAAGTTGTTTTTTAAAGTCAAATAATATTCCAGAGAGAGAGAGAGAGAGACGGGGGGCGGGGGGGGGTGTTTCTATACCCATTCATTCATTCATTAGTAGACACTTAGGCTGTTGTGAGTGACCTGCAGGGACATGGGCTGCCTATCTGGGAGGTGATGATTCACTCCCTTTGGGTGTACATCCACAACAGAGTAGCTGGGTCACATGGTGGTGCCTTTCTTCCCTAGAGGTGCTGCTGTGTGTCCCAGGCTGGTCTCAAACTCCCAGGTTCAGCCTCCTGAATGGATGGGGGTGGCTGCACACACCAACACACAGGCTGATGTTGCTGATGATCCCTTTAGAAACCTTCAGTCTTCCCTCGAGGCTGCACCAATCTGCGTTCCCATTCACTGCTATGTGGGGCTCCTTCCTCCCAACATGCTGGTTGACACCAATCTTTCACCATTTTGTTAGCAGACATCTTACCAGGCATGAGGTGGACTCACACTGCCCTAATGATGTTGAGCACCTTTTCATCCATCTGCTGGCCATTTTTATATCTTCTTTGGTGAAATACCTATTTAGGCCCTTTGCTCATTTTTCATTTGGTTTATTTATTTTTCTTTCATGAGTTGTAGGAGTTCTTTTGGGTTCTTTTTTCCGGTACCAGGAATTAAACTCAGGACCTTCCACATCAGGCAGGTACAATGTCACTGAACTACATCCCAAGCCTGAGTTGTATGAGTTCTTTATAAATTTTGAATATCAGCCTCTTACTGGGTAATGGTTTGCAAATATTTTTTCCCCAATCTATGAGCTGTTCTCTCATTTTGTTGTTTCCTTTGTGTGCAGAGCATTTTAGTCTGACACAGCTGCATTTCTTAATTTTTGCTTTTACAATGTGCGCTTTTGGTGTGACATCCCCCTCACCCTCCCTCCGCATCAAAAAAAAAAAAATCACTCCCAAGCCTAATATTCAGGAGCTTCTCTCATTGACTCCTTGGAGTTTCAGGGTTTCT
Organism: Heterocephalus glaber; assembly: GCF_053883595.1. NCBI lineage: Eukaryota > Metazoa > Chordata > Mammalia > Rodentia > Bathyergidae > Heterocephalus > Heterocephalus glaber. The sequence continues at coordinate 2,417,826 of NW_028258419.1, read as the reverse complement.
ACTCTTACACCAGGCCTTTCGTTCACTTTGGAGTTGTTCTATGTTTGATGTTAGACAAGGGTCTGACCTCATTCTCTTGCACGTGGTAAACTCGTTTTCCCAGCACCATTTTTGTAGACTATCCTTTCCCCAGTGTACTTTTTAAAAATATCTTTACATTAAACTTCCCGTATCCTAAACATCAAGAAAGAACTTTTACAATTGGATCTGAAAAAAAAGATTTGCTGGGCATGGTGGCGCATACCTGTAATCCCAGTACTCAGGAGACTGAGGCAGGAGGACCTCCATGAGTTCAAGGCCAGCCTGGACTACATAGTGAGACCTCATCTCAACCCCCTCCCCTCAAAAAAGACTTGACTATACTTTAAATTAGTACAGTATATAAGTTCATTTACATTTACCATAGCCAATTAAATATCTGGATTTAAATCAATCATTCTATTATTTCCTATTCGAACCAGCCATCATCTTCTGTTCCTTTTCCTTTCCCGTCTTAATTTCCTTGGGATTAGTATTCTACTGGAGCTGGGATACAGCTCAGCAGTAGAGCACTCACCTGCTATGGTTGAGGCCCTGGGTTCAATACCCAGCATTACCCATTGTTATTTCATTTTCCCTGCATTTGCTTGTTATTTATACATTATGTTACTATTCTTTAAGTGGTTATCATAGAGATTATAATACACAATGTACAGATATAAATTAGTACTTACAATAAAATCATTTACTTTTGCCCCAGTTTGGTGCTGTTGTTAAGTATTTTAATTCTACATATAATTTAAACTTCACAAGATATTTGATTAGCTACATTTACAAAACTTACTCTTACAGCCTTTCCTATGTCTCCATGCTTCCATTCAGGATCATTTTCCCTCTGTCTAAAGAGTTTACTACAGGATTTCCTTAGGTGTAAGTCTACTGATAAAAAACTCTCAAAATGGTACTTAATCTTTTCTTTATCTATGGATCCAGTCTGCCGATAAACTCATCTACTGATTGAGTTCTCCATCTCAGTTTTAACTGTTCAGTTTGAAAATATTCCCTGAGCTAAGTGTGATGGTGCATACCAATAATCCTAGCAACCCCAAAGGCTAAGCCCAGAAGGACCTTGAGATGGAGGCCAACCTAGGCAACTAAGACTCTTGTCTCTAAATAAAAATAAAAAGGGGTGGGGATGTAGCTCAGTGATAAAGTGCTTGCCTAGCATGTGTGAAGTCTGTGGTTCAATCCCTAGGATTAAGGAAAGGATGCATCTAATTCTTCTTTATAGTTGCTAGCTGTTTGCTGAAATTGCTCATCTTGATAGCTAAACCCTTAAGTATATAATCCTATTTATATTTAAAGTCTCAGTACGAAAACTCCATTATTATGTCTCTTGCCTTTGAATCACGTAGTCTAGTCTCCTAGTATGGCTGATGTTCTTCACTGTTAAGGAGATAAGTTGAGACTCTGAATGGTACTAAATGACTCTGGAGACTTCACCTTGGCTCCTGGCATGCAGCACAAAGTAAGGGCAAAGAATCCTAAACCAGCCCCACACTAACTGGGGTGACCGTGGTGGGGCTTCAGGACCCAGGCGCCGTCTGTGTCCAGTCAGTGCCTCTTCCATGAGACAGCACCCATGGGGTGCCAATAGGAGGACCTGGGTGGCCCCGCTCCTAGGGCTGGAACCCAAGCTTTTGTCCACAGATCTGTAAGACTGACAGTCATTCAGCTCCTCCACTTGGCCACGATACTTTCTGCTCTTGACCACAACTTACCAATCAGCACTTGCCCTAAGGGAAACTGCTACCCAGAGTGTCAGATGGCCTCCTGGGGTATTCCTTTACCCAGGATGGTGGCCTCTGAAGTGCTGGCTCTTTTGGTAGGTCTTCTAACCCTTCAAACAGATTATTAAAATATACTGCACTCTACTTTTAGTTATTCTTAGTGGGAAGCCTGGTCTGCAATGAACTGGTTCTGTATACCCAAAAGTAGAAAACTCCATGTCACATGCCTATAATCCCAGCATTCAAGAGGCTGAGGCAGGAGGATCATGAGTTCAAGGTCAGTCTGGGCTACACAGTGATTTTAATGACTGACTACATAACGAGACCCTGTCTGAAACATAACATAACATAACACAACAGAAAATCCAGACTGTCAAGTTCCATCATTCCTTAGCTTATGGCCACGGGTAAATAACTAAACTTCAGAAAATGGGAAAATGATACTTTTCTCAGGATTGTTCGGAAGACGAAATGAGTTAAATTATGTAAAATGCAGATTATAGTGGTACCTCGGTTTATGAACTTAATTTGTTTTACAACTTTGGAAAAGATGGCTGCATTTGTGTTTGTGCAGGGAAGATGGCTGTGGTTGTGTTTGTCACCTAATGTGGATTTGCAAACAGAAGGAAAATTTTGCAAAACACTTTTGTTTGTGAACCGAACTATTTGCAAACAGAAGCATTCATGAACTGAGATATTATTGTATAAGTAATATGTCATATAGTGCAATGCTCAATAAAAGTAAGCCACTATTTATATCACCATTAATACAACCACTTCAGATAGGGATAATGAAGCTTGGGCAGATGAGGTAACTTCCTCAAGGTCACACAGCTAGCAAGGAACATGGCCCTAGATTTGAAACAGATCCAACTCCAACACCCATTCTCTTAACCAAAACATTATACTGTATCCTACTGTAGATGCTTGATGAATAATTATTTTTTCTTCAATTTTTTTTTTATTGGTACATGTTTGCAGTACATAATCATTACATTCCTGGTGGGGAGTTGGTACATGTGCACAACACATCTTAGTTCTCTTTTCATTTTCCCCAATAATTATTAAATGATTGAATAAAACATCATCCAGTCCTCAAGGACTATGTTAAGAACTAAAATAACATATTTGCCACTAAGGAACACAAAATTATTTTTTAATTGGCATACTGAACAGAGGTATGGACATAATTTTTTTTAAATTTAATAATTTTATAATAATTTTCTTTTTGGGGGGTTACTAGGAATCAAACTCAGGACCTTTCGCTTGCCAGGCAGGCAAAGCACCACTGAGCTAAATCCCCTACCCTAATAATTTTAGACTTACAAGAACAATCCCCCTGTACCCTTCCCCAATATAATAACCTCTTACCACCCACTGAATGTTACCAAAACCAGGAACCTGACATTTGATACAGCACTGCTGGCTACACTACAGAACTCCTTGCATTCAGAACCCACCTGTTCGTGTTTTGATGTCCTACCCTAGGTAACCGTGTCACTTGCATAGATTCACATAACCAACACCACCATTGACACAGGAACCTTCCTGGGACAATCCAACAGTCACACTTGACTCTTGGCTCTAACCAGACAACCATGGGTGAAACCGCAATGTCAACATTTGGAATGCGAAGTAGCTCATAAAAGTTGATAGTTAAAAACTGCAAAAGACAGAAGCACTAAAGCATACTTCACTGCTGGACAGAGCTGTCACAAGTTGTACCTTATGAAACTCCACAAGAGCCTCCCTGAACACACTCCAAGGCTGCAAAACACTTCATGTCATTCAAAAAGCACCTTGCTGCAGCTCTCTTTCCTAAACCACCTCTCTAACAGTAGGATAAAAGTCAATATCCTAACTGGAATTCAAAACAGCTATGTTAAATATGTTCTTAAAACAGTGGACTTGAAGGATTTGTTTTAATTTATATTATTTCCTAAGCCATTTCTTACAGATTAATATCACAATTATTTAAGACAATTTCTTTGATTATTTTCCACTTGGCAAATACAGTATTAGATAGCCTTACTTAAGTACAGATTTACCCAAAAGAAAAAGAGAATGAAACATTCTCTTTTTGTTTTACAAATAGATATATTTTTTTTAACTTGGTAATTTGGGGAGATACAGATAGATAGACAGACAAATATAAACAGCTCAACCATCACAAAAAATATTGAATTTGTAAGGACACATACATGCTTTTCAAAATTTGTGACGTTTATGAGCTAATCATCATAACTGTGTCTGTTATCCCAATTCTCACACTTTTGGCTGTTAAATGAATGAAGATGTGAATTTGTGAACTTCAAAATGTTTTCAAGCTAAAAGAGACAACTAAGTTAAGAAAAGTTAAATACTATGTGCTTACATTACTATTATGGTTTATATCTAGATGTCCCCCAAAGTTTCATGCGCTCAAAGGCTTTTGGGAGGTGACTGGATCATGGAAGGTGTGATCTTCACCAGTGGACTGGCCTGCTGAAGAGTTTATAGCTAACAGTGATGTTGGGAGGAAGCCTGGTCGAGGAGGTGGTCACTGGGAATGTGGCCTGGGAGGGTCTCTTTCCTGCCTCCTCTCCTGATCTCTCTGCTCCTACTGCCATGCCTTGAGCTTCTCTGCCAGGCTCCTCTGCTATGCCGCCTTGTGTGGAGCCAGCTGACTATAAACTGAAATCTCTACAAACTCGAGCCAAAATAAACCTCCTTAGCATTGCGGGTGTCAGGTATTGTGTCTCAGCGACAAGAAAGTAACTAAGACACTAATGACAGAGACATACTTTAAGACGCCTAACAGGACATTCAGGACTGACTTACTGACTGGTAAAATATTATAAAGTAAGTGAAAGACATTCATTTGCTGTTTTCATAACTATTAATTCAACTTCTGTTTTATTCACTGTTTCCTATGATAGTAACAAGGGTGAGTAATTTCATGTGTGTGATGCCGGCAACAGAACCTATAGTGAGTGCCTTGTTTAGCTAATGAAGAGCTCTCCTACCCAGGCCCAAGGCTGAAGAATGCAAACACGATTCATTCACATCCATTTACACAGTAATGGAACAAGTTGAATGACCATATGAGACAAAATTAAGACAAAATGCTTTATGAAGTGACATGAAAAAGGACCAGTCCTACTAAAGAGTAAAACATGCTATCAAGATAGGGTAAACAAAAACAATACAGGATTTGCCTAGGAATCAAGTGCTAAAGATCAAATGAATAGATAAGAGAATCCACATATAGAAAACTCCATGAAGAAATTTGGCATCTGAAATCAATGGAGACAATGAATTATTCAATAAACAATGTAGATTGGCTAGTTTGAAGAAAAAAGCTGATTTCTATAGCTCGCTCCTTCTAACAGATTCCAAAAGGATCAGAGATTTAATCTAAAAAACCCAAAACTGGCATAAAACAGGCACAGTCCAACAGAATAACAGAAGGCCTACAAACACTCCCTTGAATCCAGGCAAATGTGTGCAACAAGGGTGCCGGAGAAGAAAGAGTCTTTTCAACGGTGTTGAAGAAACTGGGTATCTACACGCAAAAGAACAAAGTGGAGGGGCCCAGGATTTAACTCAGTGGTTCCACCACCTGCCTCACAAGTACAAGGTTCTGAGTTTGATCCTCGGTACCAAAAAAAAAAAAGAATAAAGTAGGACTCTAATCCAACACCATGTACAAAAATCAACTCAAAAATGATCCACAACCAAAATGTAAATGCAAAACTATAAAACTATTAGAAGAAAACAAAAAGCAAAGCTCCATAACACTGGATTCGGCAATGATATAACACCAAAGTGTTGGTAATACAGGAAAAATGACAAACTGAACAGAAAAATATAAAAATTTGTACATCAAAAGACACAACAGAGTAAAAAGACAACCCATAGGAGAAAATATTTACAAGCCGGTGCTGGGGTGCATGGCTGTAATACCAGCTATACAGAGGCTGAGGCAGGAGGATCATGAGTTTGAGGGCAACTTAGCAAGAGCCTGCCTCAAAATAAAATAAAAATGGATGAGGATGTAGCCCAGTGGTAGATAGAGTGCTTGTCTAGTACGCATGAAGTTCTGAGTTCAATCCCCAGTACCATAAAAACAAAAACATACAAACCAACCTTATTCAAAACTGGGCAAAGGACTTGGACAGACATTTCTCCAAAGCAGCACAGGAAAATAGGAGCATCTGGGTCCCAGGGACTCTCTAAGCCAAGCAGCATAATGCAGAGATCAGAGAGATGCAAACACTAACTCTAGACTCTTAGAAACTACAGAATATAAACAGCCTGTCTGTGTCTAGATAAAAAGATAAAAGGTGAGAAAAAAGATAAAGAAATTAAGACAAATAGCAATCACTTACACACTTATAAAACATAGAACTGGATTCCAATTCAAACTGTGTAAAAATAAATACAATGATCAGGGTAATGTTGAACACTAGACGGTTGATGCCATTAAAGGAATGTAAATATTTTCTTAAAAAAAAAATGTCCCTAATCTTTCATACATAAATACAGAGATAAAATACTTAACTTAAAATCAGAAGATAAGGAAATAAAAATAAGTTGATGAGTCTAAAGTTGGATAAAAGGTACGTGGGGTAACTATACTATTCTAATTTCTTCCATACTTTAAGTTTCTATGGTAATTTTTTTAAAATATGGCAACAAGACCCCATTGGTCAGCATAATATGTGAAAGCACGAAACAAAACTAATAATATAAGTAATGAAAAGCTGATTCCACTCTTACTTCTGCTCCTATATCTTGGCTAATGGGTACCAGTATGAGGGGTTATGTGCAAAATGACCTTTCCAGCACGAGAATCAAGGGAGCCTGCAGCTTGCAGTCACCTCAACTCCAACTCTGAGCAATCTTACAACAATCTGTGGGTTTATAAGGAAGATAGATCCCTTTCACTTCAAATTGTATTCATTACTACAACTATTTGATTATAAGAGGGCTTCACAGAAAAACCAATGGCCTTCTGAAACCATTTCCCAGATCTGTTCTGACTTGGAACTCTGTGGTACTGTTATCACTCACTTCCCCTCCTGCCTAGATAGCTAAAGAATGCACTCAAGATCTGCTTTCATTCTAATCCCCATATGCTCTGAATCTACCTGCCAGACACTAATGTTTTGCAAACTTCACTATCATATTTTTATTATATCTTGTCTCAGAAACATTCCAAGTTACCATATGACAAAATTAAGCTTAAATTTGCTTTGTTTTGAAAACTATCCACAATGTGGCCCTGTTTATTTTCTCTCCATTCCTTTCAAAGCATCACTGATTCCAATCAGAGCTGCTGCCTTCCTGTCCCATTCCTAAGTCTTGTTGCTGGTGTTCAATCTACAGTACACCTATGAAAGACAGAGCTCAGAGATGTCTTCTCTAACCCTGCCAACTGGGGCTGCATCCCCTTATACAGACCTCATGCCATCCTGTGAGTCTTTTCTTAATTTGAAAACTTTACATTGTGCAATGATTTGAGTCTTTTGCATTCCCTCCCCACCCACTTAGGCTCTATATGCCTGGTTTTGCTCTTTACTATTGTCCCAAAAAGAGCACAGGCATTGTAAAAATGCCCGTGTATGGTTAATGAAGGAACATTACCATTTACCTCTTTCCTCTGTGTCTTCACAACACTAGTCTGTCTATACTACACAGCTTACCACTTAATTATTCAGTTTCTTGCATTTGGTTTTGTCTGTCCAATCAACATAAGCTCTTCTGTAGTCCCACAGCCTCAGACAGGGCACACAAGCTGACTTGGTAGCTAATGGTAAGTGCAGAATGGAAGAATGTGCCTGCTACTGGTAAGTGCAGAATGGAAGAATGTGCCTTTCTAACAGGAAGCTTTCATCACTGCCCAAACTCCCTGTACTCTGCCTGACAACACTTATCTGTGTAAATGTAGGACTTTTGTGTATATGTAAGGATGATTATGCTACAGACTGCTGGTTGCTAACCAAAATCCACATTCTCTGCTCCCCAGTCACACAGCCAGATTATAAGTCCGAGCCTCCATTTGGTAAAGTCATGCACTGAGCTTGAGCTTCCGATGTGTACACTTCCAGGTCTGGTCCATAAAAGCCTCCCACACATGCATCTTTTCCTCTCCTTCCAACTCACCAAAATGGATCTAATGACTGGGCACAGTGGGAGCTCCACTCAGCCAATTTTAATTTTCAACCTATGGTCACTTCTGGCCCATTATGAATAGTAGGATTTTAAAATAAAAGTGCTATATCACTTTGTAAAGTGTATTCAATAATACCAAATCAACCTAGTTGTTCAATTACTGTAATAAGACATTGGGGCAGGGACTTAGCTCAATGATACTGTGCTTGCTTAGCATTCGTGAGGACTGGATCTGATCCCCAGCACTGAAAAAACAACTGCTGATAACATCATGTCGATGATGTAGCTGGGTACGTTACCTGCTGTATTTTTAAAAACATAAACCACTGGTTAACAGTCAGAAATTTATTTTTCTTTTTCCACTGTAAACTTGTATTTGAATTCTGTATCTCCTAGAAATTTTATCACAATGTAACACTCTTGGACTTGAAATTATTCTATCATACTACTCTGAAACAAAAAGATGCATATAAATTAAAAACTTCAAATATTGTTTTAAGTTAATTTCATCTGTGTTAACAATACAATTAACTAAACCAAAATAAGTGCTACAAATTGTGATTTTTACAAATAAAAAGATTTAATTGGAATACATCTCTTATAAGATGAATGGAACTACTTTTAAGTCTTAGTCTTTTCTTAATTGATCTCCTAAGACATTTGATACTGAAATACCCTTGCCTTCACATTCCTGGCTTCCCTACTATCCCTCCCATCATTCACTCTCTTCTACTTAAGACTTTTCTCCTGCTACCACTTACTGTTCTACTGTGCAGCCCTGCTTTTCCTTTTACTCTCTACATAGCCTGATGCTCCCTGGTGGTTCCATCTAGACCCACCATTTTTCACTGCCTCCAACCGGCTTCCCTGTGAGTTCCGCCTCCAGATAATTAGTGGGGACTTCAATGACAAACATGCCCAAGAACTGGACAGCTTTTAGCCCAAACTAGTTATTCCTTCTACATTTCTCCTTTCGCATCTAGAGATAAGTATGGGATTTTTTCCACTATCTCAAAATTTGACTGAAGTGGAGCCCCAAAGCTGAGAACTACAAACAATAAGTTCCCCTACAACCTAAAAAGGACACGAAATCCATGCCAAATATACTAAAAGATTACTTCCCTATCACCTACCTTCTACCTGTTAAAAAAGTTAAGAGGGCCAGGGATTTAGCTCAGTGGCACAGCACCTGCCTGTCAAGATGTGGTCCTGAGTTCGATCCCTGGTACCAAAAAAAAAAGTCAGAAACTGCATTCACAAATGTGGCGAAGACTAGGGCTATAGGGCCCTACACCTCAGTGAAAACAAACCCAGGGCTGCTCCTAGAAAACCTCTGGGACAGATTGGGTGACAGTTTAAGGAGAAACTGACATGCAGATCACCAGGTGACATCCAAATCACCAAGAGATGAGGAAACTCTTAAGACCATCTGGGTCCAGCCACCAGAACTGAACGCAGTGAGAGTTCTCAGGAGTACCTGACATACATCCTCAGCAGTCCACAGAGTATGTGAACAGATACTGTCCCAGCCTGGAAAATTCTGCAAGAACGAAGACAGGTGGTGCTGTCACAGTGGCGGGGAAGGACAGAGCACAGCAGTCAGGCAAGCTGCATGTCTGCACTGAGTCCTTCAGGTTCCGCTAGCCAGCAGGCGCTACAAGAGCACAAGGCATCTGGACAGGACCCAAACAAAACACAAGGCTTCCGGAGTAAAGCGCACTGCAGGGGCAGACGCAGGGCGGACCTTGGGTAGCAATAGCTGTGGGAGACTGCACAGGAGGTCAGTGTGTCCACCACCTCCCCAACAGGCCCCAAAGTCATCCTGTGCGCACATCTCTGACAGTTCACGTTTGGACACCTGCCACACAGATGCAGCTGGAGTACAATTTTGTCCTTTCTCTTCTAGTCTTCCTTCCAACTGGAACCAAAAATAGCAGGGGAGTGGAAGAGAAAGAAAGAGGTCCTGCGTTTTTCCATTGAAGATCTCTGACCCAGGGCTGAGCAGAAGAGAGAGGCTTGAAACTGGATGTAAGCTCTGGATTAGATTTTTCATACTTGGGAATCTGAGACACTTAAATAAGGTGTGTTCCTATGTTAAAAATGAACTCTTGGGGCTCTTGGGATTTAGCTCAGTGCTTCTTCGGCCTGCCTCTTAAGCACAAGGTCGCCAGTTCGATCCCCAGTACCAAAAAAAAAAAAAGAACTCTTGTCAAGAGACAAGGGAGAAAGATCCAACATGATGTGGCTAAAGTCAAGGATGTGAGAAAAATGAAGTCACTATCTATCAGTATGTCATTAGGTATAAGCCGCACACAAATCATGCTAATCCACAGTGCCACCACAGGTACTGTTACTCAAGTCAGAAACGCAATCATTGTCTTAGAATATCCCCCTCCCTAAGACTTTGATGTCCAGTCACGTCTCAAACCTCTTTCAACACATCTCTTCCTCCCCAGCTACTTCCCTACTAGTCTGGCTCAAATCTGAAGCACCCCCATAACCCAACTTAGTGATTCTCTATCCTGGCCTACACTTTGAAATTTAAAATATTAAACATAATACCTAGGTCCAGCTTAGAGACTGATTTCAGTGGGTTGAAGGAGAGGCTAACCATCAGTTTTTTCCAGAGGCCCCCAGGTACTTCTAACATGGATTCAAGATTGAGAACTACTAACCTAACTGGTCTCTCTCATCCCCTACAGTATCTTTCACAATGCAGTAGGGGTCATCTTTCTTAAAATATAAGTATCGTACTTAGAGCAGTGGCTTTTAATCTTGACTACTTAGGGAGCTTTTTAAAATCTTGCTATCAGGCCAAACTCCAGAAAGACTGAAACAAGATCCTGGGGATGAGAACCAGACATCAGCATTTATTACAACTCCCCAAGTGACTGTGAGGCAGACAAGGATGGGAACCACTGTCCTAGAAGCAACAGGAAGCCAAAGGAAGTCTCTGTGATCAACAGAACCCAAATTCCCTTTCAGATAACCAGCCCTCCCATGTAACCTTAATACGCTGGGTGTTCACACTGCTCAGACAACGAAGCTCACTGAAAGGGCCACGCTGGACATGTTTGCCTCGAGTGTCCCTCAGCCCAAAGAGCCTCTCTGCACGCTCACCCAGTTAGGTCCACCACTGGTGAGTTAAGATCTTTCTTTTCCTTGTAGTGTCAGCCTCCCTGAAACACTGTAGAGCTTGTCCATTCACCTGTGACTGCCATAATTTGTGGGGAAACATAATTTTTCATGTTTCAGTCTAACTCCCTTCTTGAACTCCCTGAAGCTGAAGCCTGAATTTATTCACACTTTCTCTCTAATGCTTACCAATCACTATGCATGGCAAGCACTCAATACCTGTTGAATTCATTCCATTCCAGAAAAAAAAAACCAACTATCTATGCTACTATGCTACTATGCAGGTAGACACACACTTTAATAAACTGTAAGAGACATCATATTTATGCAGTTAATTCAAGTCTCATAAAAGCAGAAACTAGCAGCTGGACTTTTTAAAAAATGTAAGGCAAATGTTTGTTTATTCTATTTACAAGCAGCTGTAAATCAAGAAAGAAGGCAGGTACAAAGGGCAATGTGCTTCCAGGGTCACAAGGCTGGCTCCTTACAGGATAATAATGTTTGGCTTTCAAACTCAATCATGTGATTTAAAATATACCTTAAACTATTTTATACCCTGGTACAGTGCCATCTGTATGTTTCAGGAAAGTGAGAGGCTACTTACTTAACCTGGAGTAAAATAATACTTTGCCATCTAGAGATGAAAACAAATTATGAAAAGCTACTGAATGCTTTGAACAAAATGTACCTAAGCTTCAATAACACTAATAGTATGGTCACCAGTATCTAACAGCAATTTCTAGTATTCTGAGTCTTATTATCCAGAAAAAACTCAAATCTCTATTTAAAAGTTGCTTTAATATTTTATATTTGTATTTGTATTTATATTTGCATTTTTATGTTATATATTTCTATTGTATATGTGCCTCACCCAAAGACAACAATTTTGCTAAATACCATTCAAAAAACTTTTATTGAACCCATACTCATATGGGCCAAGGAAGCCATCTTAACATGCAAAATGATTACTAGGTTACCATGTGTTTAAAGTAAGTTTTTTATCTGTCAAAAACGTTTAATTACTAAATTAATTTAGTATTCACTGAGTGGCTACTACTTGCTTGGAAATAGATGAAAACCAAAAATCTGAAATGACTACTAACAAAAAAAGCATCAACCAAATATCTGATACTAGTAACTGATTTTTTTTTTTTTTACCTTATTTGGAGATTTCAAAGGTGAGATGGCAATTTTATTTGGTGTCTGTGATGTAGAGTTTAAAGCTGATCCAATAACACCACTTTCAGATATTGTTATGGTCTTTGAGGGCGTTCCAGGAGTAGACTGTGAAAGAACTCTACCTGCAAATGAGAGGCAGCACGTCAGTTTGACTTTCTTCAATAACAGTATAAAATCTGTGACGACAGTCTACACCAGCAAAGACTTCAGGTTCACTATTTCATACATATGAACACAGAATTTAAAATATTTAGCTGAGACCCTAATAAACTGTGGTGAACTGAAGCAGAAACAAAGCCATTCTTCTTAATAATACTGTACTAGTATCAGTTTACAGAGTCTACACAAACAGTTCTCATATTCTCATCAGTGTTGTTATGTTCTTGCCATCAGGAAGCAGGCACAGGATAACAAAACCATTTGCCTGTGTGACACAGCTCCTGAAAGTCAGGAGGACTTGAATCCAAGTCTTAAGATTTCAACCTCTGTATTCTACTATACTGGACAGTTTTGCTATTTGAACTTAACACATTAATGTAAAATTCTAATCCACACTCAAAAACGTTATTGGATGGACTAACTTTGAACACTGTCAAGCTGAATTCAGGCTGATTTCAGGCTGCCAAGAGGGGGGAAAGTTTCTGCTAGCTGCCCTGGCCAGGTTACATACTGTGTTCCCTCCTAGACAATGTCCCTCAAGAATAACACTGTAAACCTACAGTGTATCTGGATAGCTTAGAGAACTGGAACTTACACTAAAATAAAGTGAAGTAATTTTTATCCTAGGTAAGAAAGGAATACAAAGACATAACAAAGCTCTAAATTCTGGAAAGACTACGTGGTAAGTTATTATTGCCATTTACCAAGTTTTTGGTTCTCCTCCACCCTGGGCTGAGGGCAAAACTGTACTGGCACTACCTAGCTGACACCTCCTCCAATCTTGTGGCTAAATTAGGGTCACAGGACTTCTGGACAGTGAACTTTGAGTAAACGTTCAGGTATTATTTCCATGAGATGTCCCAAAGCCCTCGTTCCTTCTGCCACATCTGAGATGGTGGCTCCTCCATCAGCCTGCATCCTCAAGTGACCACTGAGAAGAACATTCTTTTGAATGCAAAGGGGTATGTAGATAATCATGAAGTAGGAATAAAAGAATAAAAACTTTGGGTTTTTTAATGCTTTAAAGATTTGGAGAATATTTATTTTGTCTGAAAAACCAAGAATAGCCCGACCAAGTTGAAGAATTAGAACTAATCTATATCATACCAAACGTATAGAAACAGAAAAATGTTAGCTAAGCACTAAGAACTGTAAATTTATAATTAAAATGACTGTTTCAACACAAGTGAGTTACAAATATAGCAGATGTTACATGATCAAATACATTGGCTAAAGAGAGATGTATCTAAGTAGAGGAGGCAAATAACTACATTATCTCTAAAGTCCCCTCCAGCCTTCAGATACTTCAACTGAACTTACAGGCACAGCTAGAGATGAAGGAGAAAGGAAGTGCAGATGAGAAAAAAAGATGAGTAAAAAAAGAAAGGACTTTCTCTTTAGACAAAAAAATAGAACTATACTTGGCAACTTCTGAGCTGTTTTTTCTGATAACAAAGCCAAAGCATACAGTTTCTTTTAAAATTAATGAAAGTTATCCTCATTTATGAATTTAAAAATATTTTAAATATAATTTTCAAAATTGTAGTGCATAATTAATTGATGACATATTAATTCCAGCTGAATGTTCTGCTGAGTTTCTATTTTAACCTGAATTACATCACAAGTAAATAAAGACAATTCCATGTAAATTAAATGAATACACAGCAAACATTTTAACAAAGTGAGCCTAAAGTATTGAGGCTCCTGAAAGTAACATGTTTTCTATTCTAGTTTCCAAAGCTAATACCTGTGAGATAAAGCCCTAATAACACTGTTAAGAAACTATTGTCCCAAAAGACAGTATTTAATGTTCATTGTTTGTACTTATCACTATAATTTCATATTTGTCAGGTATTACATACCTTTCAGAAAATGTTCTTATAGAAAATCCTCAGTTCCTAAGTAAAATTAATACCAGGAAAAGGCCACTTACTATGAATTTACTTAAAACAGGGACAAATATTTCATTGTAAGTAGCAAAGAAAAGTTAAAGTAAAATTTCCACTTTCTTTTTTGGTTTGCATTTTTAAAAAAATCCAATTTGTAATTGTTAATACACTTTTATTATGAATAAAACAAAGAAGCTGTTGATTGAGGGAGAACAGTGTCTTCTGAAAATTTGTATGCTGGCAGTGACAAATTCTGTTTGATGGGCACAGCATGATCATATTGAAGGTCATTTCTGCCAAAATATTTGAAGATTTCATCAATTTTTCCAAGAACCTTTAAAACTCAAGGTATTCTTTTGGAAGACTCTGTTTGGTTTTTCTCCAAAGAGCATTTCTGATGATCTAATCTCCAAATTCTCAACTCTGTGGACAGATTTACACAATATGCAAGTTACATGATTTCACCTTGAAATCAATTTACAAGGCACACATGTTCTACATTGGGCCTTCTCTAAGAATCAAAAGCAACACACTCCAAAGCCTCAGATGGAAGCCAGCATATCTGACCAAGGACAAATTCTAGAAGAGGTAGGTGGCATTTACATTTTACAGAAAGAAGATGAACAAATAATCTATTTACTTAGGATTACAGAGAAAATCAACAGAAGAGCCATGAATAAAATCCAAATCTTCCAATAGCTCCAATCATATTACTAAAGAGACTCCATTCAATAATACAGTCATTGAACCAGATTAGAAAGTATACAAAACATAAAAGAGCTATTATCAATATGATACACATACAAAAATGTAATTATTATTCTGCTTTAAAAAAAACAAAGAAAATTCTGACAACATGCTATAAACCAGATAGACCTCAAGGACATTAAGGCAAGTGAAATAAGCCAGTCATAAAAAACAAGTATTACATGATTTCACTTGTATGAGCCACACAGAGTTAGAAAGTAGAATGGTGGTTGCCAGGGGCGGGGGCGAGGGAGGAATAGGGAATTACTGTTTAATAACCTTCACAAGATGAACAAAATTCTGAGGATGGATGGGGTAATGGTTGCACAACAATGTGAATATACTTAATGCCACTGAAGTGTATATTTAAATAGCAAGTTTTAAAATATTAATTAATTTGAAAAGTGCAACTAGACAGCAATCTAAAAACTACCATCAAGAAAAATCAAGGGGCTGGGAGGGAATCTCAGTGGTAAGGCACTTGCTTAGCATGAACAAGGGCCTAGGTTCAATCCCAAGCACCACAAAAACAAATAAATAAAATAAAGGTGGTTTCTGACAATGGTTTGACTTAGTGATTTTTTGCTGGGGATGGTAGTACACACCTGTAGTAACAGCACTCAGGAGGCTGAAGAAGGAAGATTGCCATGAGTTTGAGGCCAGCCTGGGCTACCTAGTGAGTTCAAGGCCAGCCTGAACTACATAGCAAGACCCTGAGTCAAAAACAAAGAGGGAAGGGTGGGGGGAGGGAGAGGGAAAGTGAGAGATCACAAAGCCAAGCAAGCTGGTGCATGCCAATAACCCCTACATGTGGGAGGCTGAGGCAGAAGGATCACAAGTTCAAGGCCAGCCTGGACCATATAGTAACAGCAAGATTCTGTCTCAAAAAGCCAAAAGAAAAGAAGAAAGGAAAGGAAAAGAAAAGAAAAAGAAAATCTTAAATGCAGTAGTGGAGATAGGTAAGAAAGCTGTGTGAAAATATAATGTGACTAATGAATAAGTCAAAAGCCAGTGTGAAATTGAATAAAAGTTTAATTAAAAGTATTTGATAGATAAAATCAAGTTTTATGGGAATGCATAGGAAATGGTTAAAAATAGAATACCTGACTAAACCTAGGAACCAAACTTTCTAATCCAAAAGATAAAATAGATACATTAGCCAAGAGGCACAGCAAAGAACAGCATTCCAGGTAAAAGGAACAGCCAAGTTCCTAAATCTTAAGAGAATATAATCATTTGGCGAGCTCTTAAAATAAGTTCGCTCAGGCTTGGAGCTGATGGGAGGTGAATGAAATCATACATGAGATCATAAATGGTTTGATGCTAAGCACTGGCATTTGAGCTTAATCCTGATGGATGGAGGCCTAGAAATTGTTAAGCAAGGTGTAACACGATCAGATTTGCATTTTAGAAAAACCACTTATATACAAAGGTTTACCTTGACTGAAAAAGAGAAGATATCCATCATCTTCAATGGGAAGACCCTAACCATTTATAAACAAACTCAATGTACTTTGAAAGAGCCTCAGTTATAACATAAAAAGGATGGAACCTACTTGCTATACTATTCAAAAGGACAGCTATTCTGGTGGCTTATAATTTGGCTTTTATGATTTTGGGGGAGGGATTCTGGGGATAGAACCCAGGGCCTTCACAAGGAGCTACAACCCTGGCCCTTTTTAAAATTTATAAATTTTGAGACAGAGTCTCACTAAGCTGCCCATACTGGACTCGAGCTTGTGATTCTCCTGCCTCATCCAACAGTGCTGGGTTGACAGGTGTGTGCCACCATGTCAGACTTGGCTGACATGATTTTTAAAAGGATTTACAGAAATAGGTAAAGAGATTATCCCTCCAAACTGAATTAAATGCTAACAATTCTCGTGAAATTTAACAAAAGTCTATCTTACACATTTTGGTATTGTATGCAACACATTATAAAACACCCAGAGACCACATATCCCATCCACAATCATCCTGATAGTCATGGTGACCTTCTGACATAACCCAAAATTCATTCAGGGGCTGAGGATGTAGCTCAGTAGTAGAGAGCCTAACATGCACAGGATTTGGGGTTCAATCCCAAGTACCAAAACAAAAAAACAATTTAGACACTTCTACAAACACAACTGACTGGCATACAATAACTAAAAATTCTAAGGTACTTCCCAGACTCAACCTAGACTCAAGCACTAAAACTATTTGCACTGAGACATTCTTTTTAGGTAATTTCCTCTACTACTCCAAAACATCCCAGGGGATTATTGGTCCTGGTCCATCAGTACTTCCAAGTCTTGCTCACTTTAACACCAACTCCAATCTACTTCTTGAACAGCCCAAAATTCCCACTCTCACCTTTCCTCCGGAGCCATGCCACCTTCCTGTGACAGCCCTCAAGACCTCTGCCTCTTTCATCCCAAGTCTCTCTTGAGGGCCAAAAGAGAAAGAGAACACTCAACCCTCCAGGCCATTATGTTCATCCTCAGCATCTCACTCGGCCTCCCACATACAATCCAAACCTCAGGAAAATCACAAATTACTGTTGTTGACTTCAGAGCTGCCGACTGCTATGTCTGTAAATATTTTTTTTTCCCCAGTACCGGGGATGGAACTCGGGACCTTCTGCTTGTGAGATAGGTGGCCGAACCACTGAGCTAAATCCCCAGCAGTCTGTAAATTTATTAAAGACAGCAGCAAGTGGCTTTGGTTTTGTTTTTGGTTTTTTTGGTTCTGTTCCCTAAGTAAATGGCTTAAATATATATGCTATAGATGATTAGCCATTTGCAATACTCTCATCAAGAATACACATTCCAGGGATCAGTACCAAGCATTTGAAAATCTCAGTCCAAAGTCTATCATTCTGAAGTACCCATATACATCCTTAGCACAATGAAAACATAATCTTGTGAGAAAGAGTAATGTTAGCACCACTGGCTGAGTGATTTTTCTCTAGAAGAACTGAACTGCTTGCATAACTGCTTGCTAGAGAAAGAGCAAGAGAACTGGCCTCAAACAAGCCATTGCAGAAAGACAGAAAAGAAAACCAACGGTGTTTTTCAGGGGAGCAAAAATGATGGGCCACGGATCCATGCTGAGTACAGGAAGTGGTGGATGAATTAATGGATCCGAGATTTCAAAGTCAAAATATTGCTAGATTTGGAGTATAAAGGCAGCAAAGCTGATGAATAAAGAGAATGGAACTCCTAAAGTCCAACTTTCAGAGATGATATAGTTACCGGTAATGCCAAATTTTAAAGTATATAATAAAAGACAATTAGGCCACATTAAAGAGTGTGCTAGTAAAAGTAATATTCTACTATCACTTAAGTAATTCCTATCATTGGACAAGAGTTCCTACAGAACTGTATAGTGTATTAAAATACAGAAACCAAAAATTCAAACAGAAACCATGTAATACCATACTCCCACATGCATGAATCTATCGTTCCAATTTTAGTATATGTGCTGCTGAAGCAAGCACTCACGTGCGTGAATCTAAATATATTAGACCTAGTGCAAGTGCTCCAGAGACAAACTGCTTAAGTTCCAAGCCCAGCTTGGCCACTTACTAGCAAAGCGCCTCCCTTACCACATGGCAAAATAGGGGTGTTGTAGTCCCTCATGGGCCTGTCAAGGAGCTTGATGAGTCATTTATAGGTAAAAAGCTAAGAACAGCATGCAGTAAACACTATCTCAGTATAACTAGTATTACTGAAATCATGAACAATTTGCTAATTCCATGGAAAATTTCTACAAAAACCTAAAAAGACTAAAGTAATGGACTAATTTTGAGATGAGGCATTTTCCTTGAAGAACTCATTTATTAAGTATGACAATTCTTAAACTAGTCTGGCTTATCATAAGCTTTACATGCACTAAAACAATTTATCGGAGCAGAACAGCCTTCTGGAAACCTAAAAGATAAATATATGGCTTAATGAACTGTAAAGAAGTATAACCTGCAATGACTGGTGGTGACACTTGAGTTGTCTGTCCTGTAACTGCTTTACTATTTATGGGTTTTGCAAAGATCAGCTTCGTGATTACTGGGCCAGAGGTTGGTGTTCGAGGCTTCTTAGCAATCTGAAACATATAAATAACTATGAAGACCATTTGTTTCTATAAAACAACTACTGAATCAAAATTAGACAAAAGATTCATACATCGTAGTACATGTAAAACCAGCTTGTTTAACAAATTATAGTTATGTCATGTTGAAAACACTTACAATGCACCTATTCATCAAAATATTAACATGATCCCATTCATAAACCCATAAATACTAATACCTTTGCATTTTATTATACATCCTTATTTTAATCTCTTATATGCATACGATAAAAACCAAATTAATATTTAACAATAATAAGGTTTAATGTTCAATAAAAAACACAAGCAATATTCTTAAAATAAATTTTTTGAAATTTCCTCAATAACATGATGAAGTTAAGATAGTGCAAACAATGAGGCCATGGCCCCTGAATGCAAAATATAAATACATATTTAAAGACAAGCCTATGATCAGATTCTAAACTTCAGATCTACATATCAGGACTAGATAAAGGAAAAACAA
This sequence comes from Heterocephalus glaber, assembly GCF_053883595.1. Classification (NCBI taxonomy): domain Eukaryota; kingdom Metazoa; phylum Chordata; class Mammalia; order Rodentia; family Bathyergidae; genus Heterocephalus; species Heterocephalus glaber. Next base: position 2,398,219 of record NW_028258419.1, on the reverse strand, counting down.
AACAAGTTAAAGTCCTAGAATACAAAGAGACAAGATTGGTAGAACAAGACCATGATAACAGCAAAGGCTCTGTACTGTTATCTACTAAAATAATGTTTAAATTCTTCAAAGGGAAGAATCTGTATTTTATTCATCTTTGATCTGTAGTTATATACTGGCACATTGTCGACCTGAACTATAATTTCCCACAAGTCAAGGGAGGTAGAAGCATTAATGGTTTTATAAATTGAAATTATTGCCACAAAGAAAGACATAGCTTTTTCCAAAATACAGAAGCAGAAATTTATCTATAATCAACATCATAAAATTTTAATGTGAGGAACATTTAAATTTTGTCTTTTAATAGATATGAACATTGAGTTCCTGGAAATACTACTTACTATTGGAAATAAGTGCTACTTAAATGAATAAACATGACCAACTGGAATGACAGAAATACATCAGAAGTTGGAACATATCATAAACTAGATAAATGTCAGTTCTTTGTATTCAAATTATAAGTTAAATGGCATATATTACATTCAAAATATAATACTTTCTTACATTTAGAACACATTATTGACACAATGAAATATAAGTGAAACAAGAATCACCGCAAAAAAGAGATCTGTTCATATATTAAATAATACCTAGCTTGCAAAGATATCAAGATAAATTCATAATTATACTTTAGAAACTTTATGCAATCTGGGGAGACATAAAGGAAAAACATTATCCAATTGTTTACAGACTGAAAAGTCCAAGTTGGAATTTCCACTATGTACATGCTATTAATGATTTTGAAAGGTAGAAATATTGGTATTCCTAGAAATATGTATCTAGCAAAAATAACCTTAGCTATAAAAATTAAGATTTAAAGTATAAAGACTTTCACAATCATATGATTATATGAATACCTACCAATAAGGAAAAAATACAAGGAATATAACCAAAAAGCATATTAATTATTCAAATAAACAATCTCATTTCATCCCTGTGGCTATATTTCTTTTAGTCGAGTCTGCTGAAAATACCAAATTCCAGTTCCATTACGGAACCATAATTTCTTGCATTATGAATTCTCAATTACCCTAGAAAAAATTTTATTAAGTAAAACAAAGCATAAAGGATAATTTTTAACAAGTTCATCAAATCAGTAGAATAAGACAAAAATGAAAAAAAGAAAATTTACATATATGGTAGCCAATATATCATCAAATAATCCACAAGTAATTTTCATCACTATGTTAGACAGACTTAGGAGTCAGTAAGGATGGTGTCCCAGATTGCTCACTACTCTCACACATAATGCACACCAATGCGGTGTGTCTATATCTGTGATTAAGTGTTAAGTATACCTCATCCTTTCTTTTGTTTCGAAGCTAGGCCTTCTTCCACTCTTAAGTCTCAATACTCTGATTAAACTTAAGACAATGAAGACTATCTAGGAAAAATACCAGAAAATCATACACATCATGGAATAAACCAAATTTTCCAGTGTCTAAATTGGAAAAATAGATTTGTAGTTTTTTCACAATGCTTCAGAGCTTCTTGGGTTGCTTATAAGATAAAAAGATTTGAGTTGCCTAAAAATCACTGGATAAGTAAAATAATATTCTAAATAAATTTTGTTTTGTTATTATTTTTATAAATAGTAACTGTTTTCTAATAAACAGAATTGGGTTTTGTAGAAGCAACAACAATAAAACAAGTTCTAAGAATTAGGACTGCAGTCTTTGTTTTTATTGTCAGTACTTAGGGAATCACAGCAGAAAACTAGAGGATACAAGTACCCCCTTTATTGGAACAATATGTTTACACCATTCTCCTAAGTCAGAAATAATGACATTCTGATTTTTTTTTTGGATTGGATACAACTTTATAGTAAATATGCTTTTGTCACCATCAGTTAGAGTGCACTATGTTGGTAAGCTGTTTTTCCCCTCTGACATTCTGATTTATCAGCTTCCTGTGAACATGATGAAGATCCACCTTGCCACTGCCATTCTGTAAACCAATAAAAAGAAACTTCCAAACTGAGGGCAAGATGCTTCATGGTGACGGGGGTTCTTGTTCAAGAGAGCCTCAGTAAAATCAAGTAAAAGGAAGTCAGAGAAGTGAAAAATAACAAGGAACAAGAAGAGGCCAATGTTTAACAGTGGCAGAGGGACATGGGCAAATCACAAGGTTTGAGAAATCCTTGCAGTTCTTAAATGCGAAGCCCATGAAAAGTCTAAGTATCTAATTCTTTGTCAACACAGTCAACACAGTAAACAAAATACTGCTTGTAAATATCAGCCGAGAGGAGCTGGCTCTCACCTAACCTCCCTTACACACTCCCTTTACTACTTGAACTGACGTCTTCTCCTTCCCTTTCCTGAAAGGCATCTCTTTCAAATAGGGAACACGTTTCTTTTCTGGTCCTAAGTGGATCACCATATTTCCAAGATTAGCGATGGCCTAAGAAAACTATTTCAGCATGAAAAATTGGAGAGTTGGGCATGGTGGTACATGCCTGTAATCCCTGCACTCAGGAGGCTGAGGCAGAAGGATCACCGTGAGTTCAAGGCCAACCTGAACTACACAGTGAGATCCTATTAAAAAACAAAAAAAAGGCAGGGGCTAGAACCCATTTAATACATTTCTGGTAACCTTCTATCTTAGGTCCTTATTCATGCTAATACTAGGTACCATTTTGAAGGATTCTCATTGTTTCAAGAACTATAAAGCACCATGTATTTCTAAGATCAAGTAGGCACTTTATAATGAAGAAAGGGAAAACCTGCCCAAGGTTCCACAACTATCGAGTACCAAAGAAGTGACTGGAGCCTGGCTGATCTATCTCTGAAGACTGTACCTTACCCTCCCCGATTGTGTCGCTGTCCTCATACTGCACACATGAGTGATGACCACAGACAGAGACATGCTGACCAGTGCACTCTACTGCTGCTTCTAGGAAGTGCCCTCTCAGAACAGCAAAGTTCCCGTTATCAAAACAATTCTGTCGTCGTGGCTTTTTGATAGGCCTGCAAATCTGCCACCTTTAAACCAGTGGAATATCCTTGTAACCAAACTATCACCGAGAACAAAAGGCATTTTAAAATAAATAAAAGGCTATATACACTGATTTGGAATTTAACCAAAAATGAGGTTTTTCTGGCAAAAATCTTCATAAACATTAGATGTATCAAACTTAAAAACAGAAAACTCCATGATTCCTTAAAGCAACAAAGAAATTCAGTAACAGCTATGCAGTTAATAACCCTACACAAACACAACTATGAATCAGTTTAATGTTTTTAAACATGCATTTTAATTAATGAGCTCCCTTTTTTGTTTTCACTTTTGTTTTTTTACCTGTACTGTTTTTAACTGTTGGGTCTGAACCACAGAGGGCTGGGCTGTAGGATTAATCAGCTGGCTTCCTGGGGTCAGTGCTGAGACACCAATGACCGGTTTCGGCTCTGGCCTCCCTCCAATGGTAACTACTTTAATCTGCTGCGGTGGCAATTTAGTATCTCCTGACTGAGCCTGAGTTGTAACTTTCTGAGCCTGGGGTAGTTGGCTATGGGGTAGTGCTAAAACAATTGGTGAACCAGACTTGCCCAAAGTTGTTAAAATTAACTTCTGTCCATCTGGCTTAAGGGTCTGATTGCCAAGTTTAAGATCAGATGTCTGTGATACTTTGTTTAAAATGATCTGATTGGCTGATATAGTCACAGGAGTCTGAGCACCAAGTTTTTGAAGGCCACTTGGAAAAGCTGGTTTCATTCTATTAGAATCTGCTTTAGTAACTGTGGTATTCACTGCAACTTGGTTAATGTGGTTACTGTACACTGTGATGGGCTCCGTGGAAATGGGCGTGGCTGCAGAATCACCAGTAGAGTTTATGTTGACAATTTCTTCCAGTTCTGTCTCCATGGGAATTGGAGATGAAACAATAACAGCCTCAATACTATCCTCATCCACTAATGTTATCCCAGTGTCCATTATCTCCTCTGGAAGCAAGCTATTCACCTCGGCTGGTACCACCTCCATGGCTGTGCTCCTGCAGGAAGGTGATCAGGTGCTGCAAAGGTGAAGATGAGTAAGTTACTACACATTTCCAAAGAGACTTACAAAACTATATATATTTTTTTCTTTAAAAATATAAACGACAAGATAAGCAATTTAAAAATTGATGGAGGACATGCCTAAAGTTTGAGTAAAATGATTTTAACACACAGCCTTCAAGAATCTAAAATGAGATACAAAACTAGAAGCACAGATTCCTATTCATCACTGTTAATCCAGAGCAACACCACATTCAAACAACTATAAGTCACATAACCACATCAAACACCTTTCTAATGCCTCTCATAAAATTTTTAATCTTTGATGTGCCTGATAATCTTATTTCTTTCCAGTTTCTTTTTTCCTTCATTAACAGACTTGAAAACTAATTCACCCAAAAACTTAAGAATTCAACTATAACATAGAAAAAAACATCTTCAAATTTCCAATGAGCTAGGTCACTATAGTGCCCTCTATGGTACTATACTACTATTTTTAAAATTCATTAACTGTTCAAATTAAAGTTTCTAGCTATCTATCTTGGCAACTATAGATCAAACAGTTTACATAATTGCCCAAGTCTGATCAATTCGCTTCACACCAAGGCAATTTATACTTGGAAAGAAAATTCTTCAACCCTCCTTAGCCATTTAAAATGTTAAAAGAGGACCTATTTAAGAAGAGTCCACCCAATGCCGATAAAGGGAAAGGATAGTAATAATTAAACGGATTATAGACAATCAGAGCTGTTGATGCATTTAGCCAATGGTCAGGCAGAATTTCCAACAAAGGAATAAGTTTCATTATCATTATGGATTAAGAATAGGACATTACATTTGTGATAGACTAAATAGCAGTAAATTATTCGCTCACAGAACATCAAAGATCCATGAGAACCTAATCACCAATTCTTTTGTTCTTTTTTTATATAAAAATTCAATACTCATTCCAAGATAATGAGTAACATCCATACTGTTAAGTGAGATAAATAGGACACACTTGTAAATACTGAATAGTTTCTCTGGTGTGAGAAACTAAAAGTGTAAATAAGGATCAAAATGCATAAGTGATGTTGTAAAATAGGAAGGAAAGGTCCAAAGGAGTAGAAGTGGGAGGGGTAGGGGTAGGGGAAAGGAAAGAAGGGAAAAGAAAAAATATGAGAAAAGGAAAAAAATGGAAACAAAGTCTTTGTAAATAGGGAAGGGTGGAGGGGGTGAAGGGAGGGGCAGGGGAATGGGGAAAAAATAAGAACCAAGATACATCATGTACAGGTACAAGATCCCAATGATGAATATAACTATTGTATACCTAAAATGTACCAATAAACTTAATGAAAAAAAAATGAGTAACACAAATGCTGGGCATGGTGCTGCATGGGTATAATGCCAGTGACTCAAAAGTCTGGAGCCTGTCTGGGCAGCTTAGCAAGACCCTATCTCAACAAACAAACAAACAAACAAACAAAAAAAACAACAAAGGCTGGGGATGTAGCTCAGTAGTAGAAACCTTGCCTAAAGTGTATGGGCTCCAGTACCAGAGTCGGGTGGGAAAAAGACTAACATATACAAGTAGCATATTATACTTACTAGCACTGGCAACTACTGCTGTCAAAATAAACCATCAATACTGTGCACTTACTACATTAGCATCATGACGGCATTGTTTGATTTATCACTATAACAACTGTGACATTAGTACCATTATAGTCCCTACTTCACAGGGAAGAAAACTGAGGTTCAATAATTTGCCCAGTCACATAGTAGTAGATGGTAGATACAGGACTTAAGCTCAAGTGTTCATAATGTTAAGGTTAATAAATTTAATCACAACATTACATCCCCTTACATATTTACCACTGTGTTCTAAAATGGAGAAAAACAAGTCTGCTCCTCTGCAGTCCACACCCTATCCTGCAATCCCCCCTTCGCAACTCTGATATGTCACTGTACACTAGCTTTGCTCTGTGCTCAGACTAGACCTTCATACGAATAATCTTACAGAAGTTCCTCAGCTTATGTCGGTCACCCAATCCATTACAAGTTGAAAATGTATCATAAGCTGAAAACACATTTAACACACCTAGGCTACCAAACTTCACAGCTCAGCAACACTGCGCACTGTGGGGTCCTAGTTGTGTGTCCTGGGGGTTCCACAGCCCAGTAGCAGACCACGTGACCACTGGCCTGAGAAAGAAGCAACATTCAAAACTCCAAGAATCATTTCTACTGTCTGGTCACTTTTACAAAGTCGAAAAATGTGAGTTGAACTACTGTACTGTTAAGTCTGGGACTATATTGTGTACTTGTAACATAAGGAAAACATAAACTATGGACTCTTTTTTTCAGTATGCTTTTGAGATTTACTGTTATACTTATTGGTCCTGTTTCTTTGTACTGCTAAATAATATTCCACTGTTAATGCTGTATGTTCATGGGGGAAACTGACCTACAATTTTCCTGCACTGTCTGCCTGAGGATAATGCTAGTCTAATAAAATAAATTGGGGTGTGTTAACTCTTCAATTTTCAAGACAGGAATTGTTTCTATATCTTTTAAAATGTTTGCTAGAATTCACTAGTCATGCCATCTTGACATGAAGGTTCTTTACAGGAATCTTTTTGTTTTTGTCTTGAGGCAGAACCTTGCTGTTGCCCAGGCTGGCCTTTGAACTCATGGGCTCAAAGGATTCTCTTGCCTCAGCCTCCCAAGAAGCTGGGACTACAGGTACATGCCATTATGCCTGGCTTATGGGAGAGTTTAATGATCTTTGGTAGTTTGTGTCTTTCCTCTGAGTTGTCAAACTTAATGGCATAAAGCTATACATAATAAAGTCCTTAGAATCTACAGAAATCTCCATTCCTCATCCTGATAATTTGTCTTCTCTTTCTTTTTTATTAGTCTGACTGGAAATTTATCAATTTTATTGACCTTTTCAAAGAGCTGTTTTTGTCTTCACTGATTTTCTCAACTGCCCACTTTCTACTTAATTAACTGATATCCTTTCCTGCTTCTTTCTGCTTATTTTAGGTTTTGTTCTTTCTAGAATTTTAACATGAAAGTATGTGTCAAGAGTTCGGCAAACTTCAGCCTGTAGCCAAGTCAGGCCTGTGTTGTTTCTGTACAGCTCCCACCTAACAAATGGCTTTGCTTGTTTGTTTACATTTTAAATGGGAACAGTGACTATACATGACAGATTATACAACCTGCCAAGCCTAGAGTATCTGCTATCTGGCCATTTACAGAAAAAGTTTGTCACCCCGGCTTAGATTTTAAACCTTTCATCTCTACAATAAGCCTTTAAAATAAACAGTTTCTCCCAAAGCTATTTTAAATGCCTGTGAATAATTTCAATGGTTTTATTATCATTCATTTAGAATGCTTTCTAATATTCTTTGTGATTTCATGTCCAATACATAGATAGCAAAAGATGCTATTTAATCCCCAAATATATGGAAATTTTCTAGGTATCTTATTATCAGTTTCTAATTCAATTATATTATTTTCAGAGGACATAGTACTTTGCAACATTTCTACATTTGAAATACGAGATTTATGACTCATGATCTATCTAGGTGAACATTTTATGTACACTGAAAAAGATCAGGTATTCTGTAGTTGCTGAGTAGTATCTATACGAGGTATGAACAACAAATAAATACAGTTTAAATGATAATAAAAGACACTGCCATTAATATCCCTCAAAATCTTCCCCCTCAATGGGAAAACCCTTATCCGATCAGTCTTGCCACTTTCTGAAGCAGTTCTGGAAGTCCTCTTTCATGAGTGTCTTCAGTTATACAATGCTGGCTACCTCAGTGTCCAGAACTGATTCCTTTTCACAGTCATTTTGACTTTGGGGAAGAGCCAGAAGTCACACAGTAACAGATCTAGTGGATAAGGTGGATGAGGACACACTGTCATGTTTTCACAAGCCTGCCTTTCCACTGGATGGTGTGTGGCACCAAGCATTCACCATATTGTTGATTACACTTAATAAAAACACTCACGAAAGAGGACTTCCAGAACTGCTTCAAAAGTGGGAAGAGTGATAAAACATGTTGGAAGTGAGAGGAGCTGGGGATGTAGCTCAGTGGCGCTGCACCTGCATGGCAAGCAGCAATGTCCTGAGTTTGATCCCCAGCACTGGAAAAAAAAAAAAAAAAAGTGAGAAAATGTTAATTAGGTCAAGCTGGTTGATACTATTCATACCTTCCATATCTTTACTGAGTTCTTACTGTTCTATCAACTATTGGGAGGTGTTAATATGTGCAAAATGATGGTGGTCTTATTGTTTCTCCTCCACTGTGCATTTCTGCTTCACATAATGTAAAGCCATTATTAGAAGAATATGTGTTCTGTTACAAGAGACCAGAAGTTACAGGTATAGAAGTCTCTCCTTGAACTAGGAGCAAAGTTCAAACTGCTAACAAGAAAAGGTCTGATTGGTTTGGCCAGTCTCTATGTAACATGGCCCTGCTCAGAATTCTAGAGGTTGGACCCCTCAGAAGCCAGTGGGCAGAACAGATGACTGTCTTATGACTGGACATCCTTATCTGTTTCATTACCAATGCTAACAGAACTCTCAAAAGGAGCTTGTGGGCATGGCAGCAAAAGGGTTTGGGCATCTAGTTCCATGACTCATCACCCTAATTTTATCCCACAGGAATGGAAGCTATGTACTAGTACATGTGTCCTCGTCCTCATCATCACTGTGTTGAGGACCTAGTCGAGAAAAGAGAGAATCTTCCTAATCCAAATGAGCTAAGGAGCTGAGGTTCACTTCACCTGTGTGAGGGGTCGCCTGTGAAGGCATGGTAGGGAAAGAACCCAGAAAATACAACGCATACCCCACGCCACCAATAGTTTTAGTTTACTGTAAACATTCTAAAGGTAAAGTACATACCTGGAAGCCAAAACCATGAGTTTTTTCTCCCTCACAGCTGATCACAGTTGAGCACAGTCCTATAAGCATGAGGGCTACTAGAGAAGAAAATCCACGACCTCTAGATTTGTCTCAGCTCCTTTATCAGTCCTATCAAGTAGCTCTCTATCTCACTTCCTGCCACCATCAGAAAGCTCCTGCTCATTTACACGTGCCCCTCATTTCTTTAGAATGCAAGCTACTGGAGGAGAGCAACTTGTCCACCTTTATCTCCATCACAGTCCTTTTCCCTAGGCCTAGAACAGAGCCAGCAAATAATCTTTCCACATATATTTGAAAAATGAATAAATCAATCATGAAGAAGGGTATATCACCTAAAACTCTGGAATTATTTGAAGATAACTATGGGCTTTGAAGGTAACTTTGGTTGGTCTCTTTGAGCAGGAGAGATTTATATAATGCTCTGGGACCTCACAATACTTTAATAAAAGCATACTAACAAACTGAGAAATTCTTTTCAAGTAAGTTTTTAATACTCAGATTTAGCTTTTAAACATTATCTTCCACAATTATGCTCCATTTAAAAATCTATAAGGAGGGCCAGGGATTTAGCTCAGTAGTTTCTTCGTGTGCCTCGAAAGCGCAAGGTCCTGAGTTCGATCCCTGGTACCAAAAAATTAAAAAAATTTAAAAATAAAAAACCCAAAAATCTACAAGGTAAGGCTAGGATACAGCTCAGTGGTAGAGTGCTTGCACATCATCTGTGAGGCCAAGTTCAATCCCCAGCACTGCAAAAAATAAAGTAAAATGAACAAAAATCACAAGGTTCTCTTCATTTTCACTAGCTTAGCATTTTTATTAGTCATTTAATTCATAAATACTTATTGTGTCTTGACTTTGTGGAAGTCTGGGAAACTAGTCAAATACCTTGTCCTGAAATACCCTGAAAATCAATAGATGTATGGCATGATCGCCTCAGTACTTTGGGAGAAGCAACCTCACCTCAGTACTATATTGGACTGGTGGTAGATTAACTTGTTAGTCTATGGGGCGATAAATAGGAAGTTTTAGATTTAGGACAGTAACAATGAAAAATAAATTAAAAATATATAAAACAATTATCATGCTTTTACATTTTTAAAAGAATTTCTCATATACCATTACCTCTGTGGAAACATTGTTCTTGGTTACAGGAGACCAATCTAAGTAGACAAACATTTTTATTCTGGTGCATAATCGGAGGTGGTGACCTAGCACTCACTGGATTACAGATGAGTGAGTAATTTGTTGAGAAGTTTAGACAAATAATTAAAAGTGTCCAGGTACTTTTGTTCCTAGAGCTTACCACTAGCACCAACTGGTTAATTACATGCCATTTAAAGTTCAGTTTTGATTTCTAAAATCAAACATCAACAATTTAAAACTAGGTATAAAACTGCATAAACTAATCTGACAGCAGCAGACTATAAGCCTGGTGAAGACTTGAAAGGTTTATATTTTCATTTTTAAAAAGTACACTCTGGATTTTTAAAGTACACTCTGGATCATCTGGATAAGCATCTCATATCCAAAATCAATAAGAGAATTATGGCAGGTGGAAGAAAAAGGAACAGAAGGGACTTAAAAGGAAATTAACATTTATGCCAAATGAAAGCCAAATCATTTAACTTGTGATTTAAGAAGAAAAGCTCTGCCGTGTTCAAATACAAAAAGCTGGTATAGGAATCAAGTATCTCAGGACAAAATAGTACACAGAAAACTGTACACCTGTGCATACAATAATGTAGTCACTCTGCAAAGAAAAATTTAAGGTGGTTTCAACAAAGTAACATCACCCATCACCCCAAGTTCAATTTCTTTTGTTGCTTTTAAAGTTTTGTTTATATTTTGCTCAATTTACTTTCACTTCATACTTGGTTTTGTATAACATCTAAACAATTAAATACCTTAATAAAATAATGTAAGCCACTGCTGGGGACTCATAACTTTTTTCCTCATACTTCAGATTAATACTGATGGAAAAAACAGAGAAATTCAAATCAAGGAGCCCCATTTCCAAATCCTGTCTCTCCTAGCTGCTGACCACGCTGGTCAAAGCCATCACGTCTCAGGGGCTCAGTTTACCTAGGGTTCACGTGAAGATACTTGTGAGGGCCTGTAACTCAAAAGTTCTGCTTCTCTAAATAAATTCGCTTCTTTTTAATTTCTCTCTTGTTACAGCATTCAGTAGTCTATCACACACCAGAATTGAAGATCCCATGATCTTCATGTCTGGCAGAAATAACACGTTGGATGTCCTGCGCATTGCATCTTCACAATGACTCCATCAACTGCAGCCAAAAGTGTCCAAAGCTCCAAGGTCTGCGACACACTATGGTACCTTTACCTCCGTTCCCTCTCTTCCACAAAGCATTCCACATAAAAGCTACCAGATTTATCTCCCTAAATTCATTTTTCCAAAATTAACTCTCCAAGCCTTCTCCAGTAGGACGCCACTCAATCTCTCCTTAAATCTTCACAAACTCCAGCAGTTCTGAAACTGAAAGCCCCTGAGGCACTGACACTGGGGGTTACCTTACCTTCCAATCCCTAGTAGAGTGCAAGACTCATAATAAGTTGAACAGCCCCTTATTTATAATGCTTCAAATGACCAAAAGTGTTTCAGATTTTCTGGATTTTGGAATATTTGCCTAGACTATTTAAGCTTCCCTAATCAGAAAATCCAAAATACTCCAAATTCTGAAACATTTTGAGAGAAGTATTTCTTCATAACAAATTTTTGGATAGGGATGCTCAACCTGTAAGTGTTCAAAAAAAAGTAATGCTTGTCTCCAAAAAACGGGGGTGCCACTAGACTACCCACAGGGGGGCAAAACTCCTCTATCTCTAACATACCATTATTAATTAATAGACAACTATTTGTATCACAATAATCTGAAAACTGGTCTTAAAGAGAACCACAAAATGATAACCTTCCATGATTAAAAGAGAGCTAATGAAAAAACATTTTAATTCCCTCTCAATTATTTTTAAAATCCCTACTCTTACTACAAGGTGCTCAGATTAACATGGGACAAACAATTGTAGCATGAAAGCTATAATGAAAGAAAAACAGAACCAAAATCCTACAGGATAATACAATACCATCAAATTAATTTTTAAAGTAACAATAATTTAAGAACTTCTCAGGTATTTACTTTAAAATTGTTTTTCTGGTCCCTCACCCTCCTCCCATACTGGGGATTTCCTACTGAGTTACATCTCCAGCCCTTTTTAATTTTGAGACAGTGTCTTGCTAAATTGCTAAATTACTAAATTGCCCAGGCAGACCTTGAACTTGCAGTCCTCCCATCTCAGCTTCTCAGAGTGCTGGGATTACAGGTGTGTGCCACCATACCCAGCAGGTACCTCATTCTTACACTGAGTAAAAGCCAAAAGTCAAATTATACACATCCACACAAAATCTCTCTCTAAACACACAATATAATGTATGATATTGTATGACATACTGTGACATCACTCTTTGTAAGCAACTTGAATATTGAAATTTACTGCTAGGCATAAATGTTGCTAATGAGCATTTCTTAGATATTAACAGATTATTAATCACTGACCCTGCCATCTACTACTGAAGCTGGGGGGGAAAAAGGGCCCCAAATTAATGTATAAAAATGTGACTCACATGTAACCTTTCAGTAGCATTACTGTCCTATACAAGGAGACAGACTGCTTAGGGATCCTACAGCACAACCTAAAACATATGCGGACCTGAGGTAACCCAACCCAAGTAAGCCAGGACCATCAATCATCAAGTCGGCCAATCCGATTCTCTTGCTCTTTGAACAAAGGGGATAAAAAGTGCTGCATTTAGAAAGCAAGAGAGGTTTCACTTTATCTTTACCAACTGAATGTGCTCACAACCAACGCTCACCATCAAGCCGTCCCAATTCTGCTTACCAATGAAGGTAAAACTCACGACCAAAATACAGTTCCCACACTTGGATTATAAAATCGACTGTAAAATCATCCATAACTTTACTCTGAATTTATGGAATTGAATGGGGGCAGGAAAGAACTTCCTTGAAAAACATGGGCATAAAATAGGGCTGAGAGTATCTCAGTTGTTATTTGTCAAAGGGTAGAGCCACAGGGGTTACTCTACAGATGACAGGGCCATTAAAATAAGTAAAATTGTTTTTCGATGGCTACAAAACTGATCCATATACTCCCAAATATGGGCGCATCCACAGCCTAACAAGTTACAGAAGCCAGACTTTAAATGCAGAAGAAAATACTCCTGCCCTATCTCCCTAAAGAAAGATCACAACCTGGCAAACTGCTGACCAGGACCCACCCAAGCCTGGGCAGAGTGTGTATTTCAGATATTCCATCAGGAAATCATGCTGAGTGCTAGCGGCTCCTCTAGGCCTCTGCAGCAGCCTCGGGTCCAAGAGCAAACTCGGACAGTAATGTCGATGTCACGACGAGACCGCCGATCCTGCGCGCTCCGGACAAGTCCATCCGGGACCCGGGGCGCCATCGCGCCCGCCCCGCACCCCGACCCCGCGGTCGCCAGGACCCGCGCTCCTACCTTGGCGGCGCCTCGTCCTCCGGGCTCGGGCAGCTCCGAGGTCCAGCGACCCGGCGACGACGCCGCTCCACCCGGCCCGCGCCCCTCCCCAGCGAAGCCGCCGGCGCCCAGGTCCGGACCGAGAACGCCGCGCGGGCCGCCGCCAGCCGCCGCCTCTGGTATGTCAGGGGCCGGGATTGTATTTCGAAAGATCCGCCATTTTCACCTCGTCATCACCATCGCGGCGCGGCGGCTTCGCAACAGCCGGGCCCGCCCGCCCCCGGCCGCGCGCTCCCGGGCCGGGCACGCGCAGGGCGCGGACGACTCGGCGCACAGGGTTCTCTGAGGAGCTGAGGACGCCCGAGATCCAGGCTAAGCGCCGGGGTGACACCCACCCGCGGGGCTGCACGCCCGACCTCTCCGCCACCTCGGAGCTGGCCACGCGCGGGTACCACGCAGGCACGGTAATCGCGATCTTTCATTTTTTAAAAGTAGCGCCCCGAACTGCATTCCTCGCCACTATGTCATCGGATCACTTCTGTCCGTGAACACAGCGACTTCCAATCTGCCATGGGTTAGGACGTCTAGGTTTAAGATGCACGGATGCAATGGTGAACACTCGTGAATGCTCAACTTCTGAATCGCAGACCGATGTCTGGCACCGAATGGAAACACCCGGGGGGGGGTGTGTCCCACACAGCGAAAACAAACACTTGCTTCCCGACAAGTCCCCGGCCTGGCCCGCGTTGCCCGCCCCACGCAGACAGAAAGGCTGGGACCATGCAGGAGCGCGAGTGGCAGGGCTCCGGGTGACACCGCCCGGAGGGCCTCTGCTAAGCTGAGGATTTCATTGTCACCCTCTCAGAAGCTGACTTCTGCACCATCCAACCTCAGCCCTACCGACCTGCGGGAACAGGGGCATAAACTCAGGCTGAGTACTGGGAGGCTCCGCTAAGAGTTGTCGGGGAGGGCGCGGTGGCAGTGAAGACGCCGCCGCAGCAGTCTCCGGGTCGGGGGGACCCGCCGTCCCCAAGCCCTGCGGGCCGCGGCGTCCTCGCCAGAGAACTTCTTCCCGCACACGGCGCCGCACTCGGCTGTGCACCATCGCCGCGGCCCGCTGCCGCCCTCAGGCACCTGGAAGACACCGTAGCCGGCGGCTCCGCGAGGACACGGACGCGCAGCCCGGAGCCATACAAAGGGTTGGACGAGGGCGGTGCGGGGGCGCGACCCGGCGGCGGAGCCGGATCCAGACCCGGCGAGCGCGGAATTCCTCGGGCCCACACCGCGGGGCCCTCCCCGGACGCGGACACAGGTGACAGCCGCCCGGGCTCCGCCCCGCGCCGAGGTCCCCGCGCCTGCCGCCGCCCAGCCTGCCCCCGAGGAGCCGTCCGGCGCCCTAGTCCGCACCCGGCCCCCCACGAGCCCCTCTCGGGACCGACGCTCACCCACGCCGGCGGCGCCGCCGCCTCCTCCTCGCGCAAAGCTGCCCGGGCTCCCAGCAGCCGCGGCGGCGGCGGCGCCTCCGAGACACAGACCCGGGTTTGTTCAAAATCACGCGCCCTGCGCCATTCCGCCACCGCATCCCATAATACGCCGGGCCCGCCCCGCCCGCGGCCACGCCCTCTTCGCCCGCGGGCCCCGGTTCCCGCCCCGCCCCTTCCGAGGCTTCGCCCTGCCCCTGGAAACGCGCGCTCGCGTCCTTCCGCCCGGCTCCGCTAGCGCTCTCGGGTCACCTGACTTGAGAGGCGCCCAGTCAAAGCCGGCTCGAAAGGTTCCATCAGCAGAAGTGCGGGGGACGCCTGGCGCGCGTCTGGTCCAGAACAGCGCGCTCTCCTTGTCGCAAACTCTGCTAGAAACGCGATTTCCAGTATCCACCCCATTCTTGGATGTGCCCGGGTGAGGAAAGGATCAATATTTACAAATGCTAAATCTCTTCCTGTTTTAGACCCTTTTTGTGAAAGTCGCTTGACAGCCTCTGAGAGCCCACACAGAGTTAAAAACTTATTTTGAGATGTACTTTCTGTATTTTGTCTTGCAATATAGCTTACACTTAAGACTAACACAATCAAAATTGTTGTATTTAGTTACCCTTTCTTGTATTTTCCCACTACTTATAATGCTATATGGAGTCGACACTAAAGACACTAAATATGGAGTTCACACTAAGTGAATTCTGTGTGAGATGAACTACACAGGTGAACAAATAGAAAAATACCGAAGAGTAAAGGTAGAGCCCCGAGGCACGGTTCTAAATGCTAACGCGGGTCGTGTGGGTCCGCTTGACAGACAGCGGGGAGTAGAGTGTTCGGAAGAGAGAGGCTCCGGTCGCTGTGGAAACAGCAATCACTTTGGGATCCAGTCGTCCTGGTTTTAAATTCTGGCGCCTCCACCTACGAGTGTATAAAGTTGAAGTTTTTTTCCCCCATCTACAGAGTAAAAATAACAGCTTTCTAGGATTCTAAGGGTAAATTAAATGAGAAGCATCTGTCTCCGCCTCCCATGTTAAATTTTGCTGGGCCCTCCGGGACCTCCCAACCAAACTCAGTAGTGCCAGTTAGTTAGCAGAGCCTTGGCAGCTGACAGTCTGGTGTGTGCGAGGCGGTGAGAATGCAGAATGATGCACACAGGTTTTGCTGTGGATCAAGTAGTGTGAGCCCAGTCTGGGAGAAGTATTGAGGACTTGTGTAAGAAATCCTCAGGATCAAATGATCAGTGATACTGTGGATCCTTCTGGAAGGAAAAAGAGAGAGTATACCCAAATCCAGCTGGATTTGTAGGGAGACAAAGAGTCTCCTAAGAGGGAGAGAGTTTCTCTGTTTTTGTTGTTGTTGTTATTGTTTTGGTACGGGGGATCAAACTCAGGTCCTTGTGCTTACCCAGCAGGCAGCGAAACCACTGAGCTAAATCCCCAACCCTCTCTGTTTTTTTCACAAAAGGCTAGTTTAATTCTGATACCAAAAACCCAAGACTATACCCAAAAAAAGGGAAAACTCTTGCATTCACACCATGATTTTGTTACAAAGACAAAATAATAGTATTAAAATTTTATCAAATCCAGGAATATGGTACTAATTCACACTATGATAAAGTATGGTTTACTCCAAGAATGGTAGTTTAATATTTGAAAATCTACTTGTAATTTATGAAAGGAGAAAAACCAAATGATAGTCTCTAGAGATAGATTATAGATGTCAACAACAATTTTCAATTTTTAAATTTTATTTATTTATTTATTTTTTGTACTGGGGATCAGACTCAGGACCTTGGGCTTGTGAGGCAGGCAAGACGCTGCTGAGCTAAATCCCCGGCCCTAAAATTTTTTGTAAATTAATAAAAGTATTTTCTTAATTGAGACAATCACCCCCAAAAAAGCATAATTATACTTCATAGTGAAATGACAGAGGCATTTCCATTTTGACTAGAGGTTTTGTCAGGCACCTAACAAAAATGGAGAGATAGACCAGCTATTATTTAACATTTTTTCAGGGTGTCCAAACTAAATTAATTAAATAAGAAAAAAGAAATAAAAGAGCCACGTGTGGTGGCAAACACCTGTAATCCCAGGACTCTGTGAGGTTGAGGCAGGTCGATTGCAAGTTGGAGACCAGCCTGAGCAACTTACAAAAGAATTTTTTAAAAAAAAAGGGCTGAGAGGGCTGGGGATTTAGCTCAGTAGTGTCACTGCCTGCCTCAAAAGTGGAAGGTCCAGAGTTTGATCCCTGGTACCACAAAAAAAAGGGGGGCGAGGCGGCTGAGGATATAACTCAGTGCAAAAGCTCTGAGTTCAATCCCTAGTTCCACCAAAAAAAGTATCAATACTGGGAAAAGAGACTAACTGGTTCTAATTAAAAATAATCATACAAGTTCAGGTTGTCTTGGCCTGTGGGTCAAACTGCTGTCCCTGCAAATTAATAGCTATAAGAACTTAGGCAAGTTGCTCTCCTTTGGTGGCTTCATCTGTAAATTTGGAATAGTACATATACCATAAAGCTGTTGTAGCAATTAACAAGGTAATATGTATAAAACACAACAGTGTCTGGTGTATAGTACGGTAAGCACTCAGTCGTAGAAAACTATTAAGAAAGCTACGTTTAAAATATAATCTTTTTTCTTTCACACAACATCTGTACTGTTTTTCATAAGAGAATCTTTGTTTTACATTTGCATGATGCCTTTTCCAAACGAACTAAAAATGTTCAGCAAGTATTCATTGATCATCTACTGGATTCCAAGTAATGTGTATGGCATTGGGAATAAAGTGGTGAACACGACAGAGCACCTGCATCTGCCTCCCATTGTGGCGGGCCTGTTCCCTACTAGCTAGTCTGGTGACTTTGGCCATATGTGGTGATTAAGAAACTCCCATATGGCTGGTGTGGCTGTGGAACTGACCTATTCATTTTAAAGACAGGAATATGGAGAAGGTAAGAGAATTATTACAAAGCAAACCAAAATACATTACTGGGCCCTATATATTGCTAGGTACAAAGCATGGACTAGTTAATAAAATTGTCTTAAATAGGTTAGTTTCCAAAAGATTATTCCTAAGTTCCTTTGTTCATAAATTCATTTACTGGAAGTCCAAGATTTCTCAATACAAGCAGCATCAGATATATGCAAAAGTAATTTTCACCTTTACTTCTTTTTCATTATCATGCAGTTTTTTACAACAGGCCCATAATCCCTTATCAACAATTTCAAAATCCAAAAAGTTTTGAAAACTGAAAAGTTGCTGGAAGCTTCTGGCGAGCTCACTTAGGCAAACCTGGCCCATTGTGACATAAGGCAATAATATTATTTATGTATTCCACTTGATGTCAGTATCCACATTCAGAAATATGGATGTATTTATGGAGTTTGATTATGACCATGGGAGTTGCAAGGAACTTTCTAATGTGATGGGAATGTTTTTTGTTGTTTTGATTGGGATTTTGGTTTTTGGTTTTTCTGTTTTGTCCTTTCACCTCTCCTTCCCTCCCCTCTCCTCCCCTCCCCTCCCCTTCCCTTCTCTTCTCTTCTCTCTTTTTCATGCAGGGTCTTGCTGTATTATTCCAGCTTGTCTCAAACTCCAGGGCTCAACTGATCCTCCTGCCTCTTCCTCCCAAACAGTTGGGACTACTGGTGTGTCCCACTGCCCCTGCCTGGTGGAAATGGTCTCAACCTTGATTATGGTGGTGGCTGTACAAGGCCTCGGGCTCATTGAGAAAATTAGTATGGGTTCATTTTATTATATATAAATTACAGCACATTAAACTTGCTTTTTTAATTTTTAAAAAAATACTAAGTTCCCTACAAACATGCGTTATGTGATGGGCTGAAGTTGCTTTTAAAAGAAAAATAAAAGTTTTAAAAATAATTTTTGCATATACTTCTTCAAAATCCAAAATATCCTTTATTCCAAAATATATTTAGACCTAAGGGGTTTTTCCTGGGTGTATGCTTAAGGGTTTTGTATAAGAGAATATAGACTGGTATCACTTTGAACAAACAGAAGTGCCCCCCCCCGTGGTATATAATATTATAATATAAAACTCCCCAAAATAAAATAACCACTAAAATCATCTATTAGTGGCAGGAGTTTCATTTACTGTTCCTCTGGCATTAAGATTTCTTCCCCTCTTAAAAGTTGCCTCTATTTGTTTCCTGGAAGATCCCCTGTAACAGTGGTGGCAAACCTATGGCTCAAGTGCCACAGCAGGCATGCAGAGTCCTCTCTGTCAGCAACTGAGCCAAGTCACCCTAACATTGCCCCAGCAGCTGAGCACCAGAAAACACTACACATAGGGGCCATGTGCCTGCTCAGGAAAGAGTAGCAGCACCAGACAGCACTATCAGATGACTTGAGTGCTGCATGTGTTACTTTCAAACTAATGAAGGATGAGCCAAGATTTGACAAATTTATCGGTATGCATACAACAGCAAAGATCACAGTAATTGTGCAAAAGCATGCCAAATGCAAACTTTTACCTTTCAATAAAAAGCTATTTGTATGTTTGAAAGCTCTGTTACTGTTTTTCTTTTAAGACAAGATATTGGGAATTCAAAAAAAATAGACTCCGGCCTGGGGATTTAGCTCAGTGGTTCCGGCGCCTGCCTCGCAAGCGCAAGGTCCCAAGTTCGATCCCCAGCACACACACACAAAAAAACATAGACTCCCCAAAACAAAAGATCCAGTCATAAAATGGGCAACTGAAATGAATAGACATGTCTCAGAAGTACAAGTAGCCAATAAATAACATGAAAAAATGTTCAACATTGCTGACCATTAAAGAAATGAAGATTAAAACTACACTGAGATAAAAAAAAACTACACTGAGATACTTTTCTTACCCCAGAAAGAATGGCCTGTCATCAAAAAATTTAATATATGCTGATGAGGATGTGGGGGGAAAATAACTCTACTGCATTGCTGGTAGGAATGTAAACTTGTACAACTGCTATGGAAATCAATGTGGAGATTCTTCAAAAACACTAAAAATAAAAATTCCATTTGACCCAGCTATCCCCCTTCTATGTATCTTCCCAAAAGAGTTAAAATCAACATATTACAGGAATACATGCCTACTTATGTTTATAGCAGCACAATTTATAATAGCTAAGTCTTGGAAGCAGTATATATGTCCACCAACAGATCAATGGATAAGGAAAATGCGGTATTTATATACAATGGAGTACTGCTCTGCATAAAGAAGGATAAGAATTTGTCAGTAAATGGATGCAACTTGAGAACATAATGTTAAGTGAAATAAGTAAGACACACAAGATTAAATATCACATGTTTGCTCTTATATGAGAAAATATATATGTGCACACAAAAAGCAAAATAGAAGATAGATAAATAGGAAATAGGGAGAGGTTCAAATAATTCCTCAAATTACCTATTTTGTTATTTCAAAAATATTTCGATATATGCTAATTTATTTCATTTATGCTAATAGTTTCTTTTAGTTCATCAAAAAGAAAGTTTCATGCTATTAGCTGTTAGTTTCTTTAAGAATTTTTTCTGTCTTCTATTCTGAGTTATTACTTTGAAGACAATAACACATTCTGAATTAACTATTGTTCTCATTTTGTTATGAAATTTTATTTTTTCATAAAATAAACTTTTAAAACTTTCCAAAAAAAAGACAAAAGATATTAATGTATGAATTTTTTTTTCTAAAATAAAACCTCAGTATTCAGGTTTAATTGCAGGATTAGCACTTTGCGATAAGTAAGTGGGTTTTGGATTGCAGTTTGGACACTCGGTCTCTAAAAGTTTTGCTGTCGCTGCCCTGTAATGTTCTGGTGTTCTTGTCTTGTGGGAAATATAACATTCTTATGGTTAGGGATGGGGTTTCCCTAGGAGGAAATAGATATCTGATAATGTCAGTCATCCTGAACACCCTTGTCTTGAGAAAGAAGGGCTGGAACTGAGAGGAGAAAGCACTCACTCTAGGCCTTGTTTTTTTGGACCCAGCCGCAAATTGTTTCAAGGATAGTGCCCATCCTTTTTCCCAATAGGAAGACATCTGCCCTTAGCCTAAAAATTAGATAGAATAGACAATTTTTAAATTATAAAATATCTTGAATTTTTTCATAACCTGTAAGGGTTCCTGAATGGGCAGGGGTTCACAGATTTGGAGGAGCTCAGCAAGGCCAGCAAATGGTTGGGTTCCCATCTGTTCCATAGATCTTAGCTCTGGTGTCAAACTGACAGCATGAACTGTCTGGGGCATGCTCCTTTATCTAGTGGGTCATGGGAACACAAGGATATTGAATGGAAACATGATGTCCTTTTTACCTCACCCCAAAACAACTGGCACACTGTCACTTCTGCCCACATTACATTAATTTAAACAAACCTAACATTAATGAGGTGGAAGAAATACATTCTTTCTACTGGAGTGAGAGGTACTGCAAAGATCCATGGCAAAGGGTTTAGAGGAATAATTCCAGTACCAAGAGGGAATAAGGAATGGAGAGAGCTGATCCAAACTACCACAAGACACCACACCTGCCTGGCAAGCACAAGGTCCTGAGTTCGATCCCCAGTACCAAAAAAAAAAAACCAACAAAAAACAAAAACGAAAACCAAACTACTACAAGAGATGACCATGAATACCTCTTGCATTTGGACCTGTACAGTTGCAGCATGGTAGAAGGTGCATACATCAGCATCTCAAAATCTCTATGAAAATACCTGTCTCTTTGCTATAGAAAACCCCTAGTCTTAAGTAAATTGTTATGCCCATACAACATTAACCTCCTTATCCAATCAAATTGCCATTCTTTGTTCCTCTAATACAAAAATTCTAGAGCTGGCACCTTGGCCTTCAGCCTGTGAACTCACAAAGCCACCCACAAAGCTAACTGCTACATAGATGGTACTTAGTGTTTATAGTAATGAGGCTGCTTTCCACTGCAAGCCAGGAAGTCAAAGGAAAAGTATTTCATGTGTCTCATAACCACCTTTATAAAATAAATAGTATAAAACTGTTGTTTTCTTCTCTTATTTTGTATCACAGCTTTCTAGAGTAATTCTTTGAAGATGTCATCAAAAACCCTAGCTAATTCCTCCTTTCCATGCCACTGTCTTCAGGCTCTGCCATTGTTCCTGGGCTTGCTTTCTCAATGTGGCCACCTGTTATCACACACACTACAAAGAGCAGAAGGGGAAGGGCATTCTTTCCATGCACCTCTTTAACAGCAAGTTAAACTTGTTCCCAGATTTTTCATCATTATGCACTGGGAAACCTGGACCATGTGACTTCTTAAATCACTCACTAGCCAAAAAGAAGAGTCTCAAGCTGTAGTTAGTAAATTAAGGTTCATAGACCAAATCCAGCCCATTACTTGTTTTGTTCAGCCCACAAGCTAAGAATGTTTTTGTTTTGTTTTTTGAGACAGGGTCTTACTATGTAGTTTGGCCTGGCTTTGAACTCATTATGTAGCCCAGGCTGGCCTCAAACTCATGGAGATTTTCCTGCCTCAGCCTCTCAAATGCTGGGAATACATGTTGTGCCACCACATCCAGCTTGTTTTTTTACATTTTTAAAGGATTGTAGAAGAAAAAGCAGCAACATCACAGAGGCCGTATGTGGCCCAACAGGATAACATTTTTAGTACAGTATTTGGCCTTCTACAGAAAGCATTTGCAGACCTTGCCTAGACTAATCATGATTCATCATAGAAAGTGACCAAAGGCCTTACCCTGCTGAGTCTGCAGTAGCACCTGTGTGTAATTTCCATCTGCTCTTCCCAGGACTTGAATAAATCTTACTAGCCATTGCTGAATGGTCCCGTGATTTAACCCAGCTGAGGTAAATTAAAGGGTGGGTTAATGTCCACATGTGGGCCAAGACATTGTGAGAAAACTAGCCATTCATTTCTGTTACAAGAGGTCAATAACTAGTGGATAATCCCCAAGGAAAGATGAATCTCAAGGGTTGTGTTAGTTACTTTTCTCGTTGCTGAGACAAAATTCCTGATACTCAAAGTTAAAGAAAGGAAGGTTTATTTAGCTCACAGTTTGTAGAGATTTTAGTTCATAGTTGGCCGGTGCCAAGGCAGGGTGGCATGGCAGAGAAACAGTTCATGGCAAGCAGAAGGCAGCAAGGCAGCAAGCAAAAAAGCCACAAGCAACAAGCAGTGACAACAGAAGCTCTCTCCCTGTCCATTATATGCTATCCAGGCTACTCTTAGGGTAGGTAGTACTCACAGCCAGGGTGGGGCACCCTTATTCATAGCATCACACCATGAATTAATCCCAGCATCACATCCTTAATCCCACCATCACACACTCCAGATCCAACCACCTCTGAAAAGTCCCACTTATGACTCCACAAGGCTTTTAGGGGGACATCTAAACACAAACCATGACAAAGGTGAACTACCAGAATGTAAGTTCAAGACACTGTCCCTTGCACAGCCAACCTGCCACTCCATTGTCTTCTGGACTGCATAATTTGTGACCAGACTCTGTTAATTCCTCTGCATAGAATATGTCTCTCTTTTTTTTTAACTTTAGCTGCCCTTAAGATTTTCTCTTTATCTTTGGTGCTTGACGGAATATTATATGTATATATTTCATCATTTTGAGGGTTTCCTGAGTTTCCCTGGACGTATGGTTTGATATTTTTCACAATTTTTGGAAAATTCTGTGCTATTATCTCTTTAAACCTTTGTTCTACCATTTTGTTTCTTCTCTTTCTTAAATTCTGCTGTCACTGGATGTGGTTTGAGTGTCTCCCAAAGGTCAGCTTGGTCCCCAGGGAACAATATTCTAGATGATGGGACCTTTGGAATATAGGACCTAGTGGGCGATCCTCAGGTCTTTGAGGGTATGAGGTGGTCCCTGTGCAACTTACTGTAACCCTTTAGGTTCCCAAGAGAGGATTGTTATAAAAGGAGCAAACATAGCCAGGCAGTGGCTTGCACCTGTATTCCTTGGTATTAGGAGGCTGAGCCAAGAAGATCTCCTGAACCCAGGAGTTTGGGACCTGCCTGGGCAACATAGCAAGTCCTCACTTCTTACATACATATATTTCATACATCGCACATACGTACATATATGAAAAGAGAAAGTCTGGCCCTGCACAGCTCTCTGCTTCCTGGTTTAAAACATAGACATCTCATCCAAGGACTTGGAACATTGCCATTCACCAGGAGGTTCTCACCAGGACAAAGTCAATGCAGGCCCTATGCCCTAAAGCTCCAACACTGTGAGCTAGAAGATATATTTCTTCTCGATAATGTTAGTTGCCTCCAGTGTTTCATTGCAGTGACATAGGGCTGACTAATCAGGTTCCAATTACATGTGTGTTGGATCAGCTCTTGGATCTCTCTCTGTCCTCTCCTTCCCTACTCTTCCCTCCGCCCTCCTTCACTTTGGTTCATAATGTGAATTCTTTCTATTGACCTGTCTTTAAATTCCCTGATTCATTCCTTATTTTATTTTATCTGTGGTGCTAGGGATCAAACCCAGGCCCTGGTATGTGCTAGGCAGGTGCTGTAACACTGAGCTACACCCTCATCCTCTGCTTCTTTCCTCAACTGTGTTGAGTCTACTCATGAGTTCATTGAAGACATTTTTCATCTTGATTAACATGACTTTTTATTCTCAGCATTTTGCTTTTACACTTTCTTCCTCTTTTCTGTTTACTCATGCTGTCTGCATGTTGAAGCTTTAATATATTAATCATTGTTTTCTTAAATTCCTTGTCTGTTATCTTTCAGATTGCCTTGTCTCTTGACAGTAGAGAGTATGTGTGTGTGTGCACGTGTGTGTATGTGTGTATTTCTCATATTGGTAATTACCAATTGAATGCTGGACCACGTGTGCACAAGAGAGACTGAAATTATACTAGTTATACTTGAAAATGGTTCAGCACCTCCGTTAGCCTGTTAGTGTGAAAGATTGAGGTCAGTCACTTAGCTTGAGTTTGTTGTTGCTATGGTTACCTTCAGTGCACCATCATCTTCAAATTCCTTTAGAGTTATTCTGAGCATAGGGTAGGGGCTGGTTTGTTTTCTCATTGCTGCTCTTCAACTTTCACTTTTAAGCCTTCTGAGTTCCTGGACTTCTCTGCAAGCTCCTGTTCTTCTCCCAGCAGAAAACTGTGTTATTTGCTGCTTGTTACTAGGTGCCTGCGGGGGCTGCCTCAGTGTAGGGGGCAGGCCCCTGAGGGGAGATAGGTTTCTATCATCTTGTTCCTCCTTCAGTGTTAGATGAGCTCTGTGTTTCTAGACCCTTCTTCAGGAGTAGAAGGATTTTTATCCTTTTCCTATTCCTCCACCTGCAATGGGTCTCCACTTGTCCCCAAGATGGGGAGGTTTGCTGCCCACTGCCATCATCAATTTAAGTCTTTTATTTCTTGGGGATGGGGTCTTGCGTTTCCTGCAGTGGCAGCTACTCCTCTCCTCCAGGCTTGTACCCCCTGCCCAGACACTTTCTTGTGCCCTCCACCCTGCTCCCAGGCTTTGGCCTGGGGGCCACAGGGTGGGCCACAGAGAAGAGCCTGTGAATGGATGTGAATTTCTGTATGATTGTTGTTCTCATAGGGCTCTATTTAATATTTAATATTAATTATTTAATAATTTAATACTTTAGCTGATTTCTCCTATCCTGTGTGTACAGCAGCCCCATCTCTCCTCTGAGCTTTGCCACAATCAGCAATTGCTGGCATCTCACCTCTATTTATTTATTATTTATTTTGAGACAAAATCTTGCTATGTAGTTCAGACTGGCCTTGAACTCACTATGTAGCCCAGGCTGACCTCAAACTCAAGGTGATCTTCCTGCCTCAGCCTCCCAAGTGCTGGGATTATAGGCGTGTGCCACCACACCTGACATCATCTCTTTTTAGAAGCACCCAACTTTCCTTTGATCTCTTGTCATTTGCTTGCTCTGCAACTTCAGCTTTCTGTTAGACTCAGAGTTATGATTTTGTTATTATAAAATCTAGTCATTATTACTGTTGTGGTGGGAGCAATGCTCTTTCTCTCTTTCTATACCTAGATAGAAGCAGGAAAACCTCCAAGTATTAATTTTATTAGAAGGCTCTGAGGGTCTCTATTGTTGGACCAACATGTACAATGCTCAGTATGGTTTTTACCCAGGAAAACTCTCTAACTCTCCTAACTCACTTCTTCCTACTTGTCCTTCTGCCTCTCAGGATTCTTAGTTTACAATCCAAGTTTCACCGTCTGCTTCCCACTGTTGATGGCAGATTTAGAATGTCTTGTCCCCATTCTACCATCAGTTCCTATTCAATCTTTGGATTTGTGTATTCCTTGATTTAGTACCAAATCCAGAGAAGGGATAAAAGGGAAGGGAGACTTGTTTTACTAACACTGCTTCCTGCCTGCCCTACAGTGGACAGTTTCTCCTCTGAGATGCCCCTCTGCCATGAGACCTGCCTTAGTATCAACCAACTAGCTACTGAAACCTCTACAGACCTAGAACTGAAATACTTTTCCTCCTTTAACTTTGAGTATCGAGTATTTTGTCTCAGCAACGAGAAAAGTAACTAAGACACCTAGAATGACCAAAACTAACAACATAGTCTATTAAAATTACTGGACTTTGAAGAAAAAATACTGGGTATGCTTAGGTATGCTTTGAAGAAAAAATACTAGGCAAAAAGAGTGAGTGAATTATAAGGGAGAGAAAATTAAACCCTCATCAGACATTTTTCAGAAAAGTTACACACACACACACACACACTGGAGTACCACACTGAAGATTCTCAAGAAAAGTATGTTTATTGTATTACTAAAACTGATTTTCAAACATAAGTTCTTATCAACATCCAAGAACATGCAAAAATATAGTTTCTATAAGCCCTCCCTGAGAAATCCATTAAGGAGCCAATTTCAGGCACCAAAATGTTTAGAGAGATAATGGTATAAGAGCTGATGGTGAGCATTAAATATGTGTTACTTGTAAACTTAAGAATAAATGAGAATTAAAAGGAAGAACATGCACTTTGTAACACTTATATGGGTTCACAATATAGCTCTGGTACATTATAAAAATGAGAGTTTATAAGAGATACGGGAAAATATTCAACTGTTTTCAGTAATTACTGAGAACCGGCCAAGCCCTATGGCTAGCTACTTGGGGGGTATGGCAAAGAATAAAAGACAAAGACAATATTGTAGATAAATGGCGGTGGCTAGGAGATCAATGCCTCATGTTAGGCAAAAGACAAAGGATGCTCCAAGCCTGCCACTCTTTATGGAGTACACATAAGCAATCAGAAGGGGTGACGAGTGACTCAGGAACAGCGATGGAGAGGGCCATGGGCTAGTAAAAAAAGAATAAAGCGTTCTGGTAAAGATAGACTATAAGTTAATAGGGAACCTAAGTCTTTCTCTGAAGTTGATCAATTGTCCCAATTTTTTATTTATTCATCAACATTCTGAGTTTCTTGAGACAATAGATAAAACTTCCTTTTGAAGAGCATCTAGATCCAAGGTTACATTTTTATGTATTATTCCTTGGATATGTTTTTAATATGTTCTCAAGGATGAGAAGATTGATTATAAAGTAAAGGAGTTACATAGAATGGAGTAACATTATAAAGACATTTGTGGCTTTGTTATAACTGTAAGCTTCCGATTTTTTTTTTTCCGGTGCCAGGCATCAAACTTAGGACCTTGTGCTTTCGAGGCAGGTGAGTGCCACTGAGCTAAATCCCTGGCCCTGTAAGCTTTCTATTTGATTCTTCATCTATAGCACCGTAGTCTCTAACACACTAATTTGAGATTGCAACTTTGTATCTATAGCATGTTGTATTTTTTAGGACTCATCAGCAGTTTTTGTCTAATTATCTATAAAATGTGCTCTCTGAACAAAATGGGTGAGAGCTACAGGAGAAATGGCTATATTAGAAATCAGTAATATTAAAGAAATTATTCTAGAAATAATCAGTCTTATTTTTTTAGTTCTGTGTATAAGGTGATCTACCAGGGTCTGTAAAAGATGTAATACTGGAATATAGGACCAAGATTCTGTTAAATTTATTGGCATCCATACCCTGGGCATTGTGTCTAAGGATTAATAAGATCTTATTAAGACATCCCCAGTTTTAATGTAATGACTTAAGGTAAATTTTCTGTAAAAAGACATAAGGATTGTAAATATATATTACAATTCTGCTAGTGTTATTTTGTCTAACAAGTAAGGCAATAGTGCCTGACAGAGAGTTTATATAATAGCCTGTCTATTTTTCTGTAACAAAGGTAAGATGAGTTTCTAAATAGTCTTTGTATAGGTCTAGGTTTGACATCAATAATAGTTTGTGATATCGGCAGGCCAAATCTTGTGCCCTCTCAAGTGAGTTGGCCTTTAGGAAGGGTCTGTTTAGTTGATGTATTATGTTCTGCTATAAACCATCATGCCACTCAGGAGCATTATTAGCCCTTCTCCTCAAGGTTCCCTGAGGTCCCCAATCAATAAATTCATATTGTCCTATAAGCATCCTTTGTCCCTATTTCCTTTATAAATATCCCAAGGAGGGCACCTTTTGCATAATTTTCTCAAATTGTACAAACCTTACAGAGAGAAATATCAGGAACAAATGAATTAATACTTGTACCTGACTCATCAATAGATCCAAGCCCTAAAAGAGTTAGTTGTGGATGATCATGTGCCAACCGATATTGGGGGATAGCAAGTAGACAGTAATTGGACTGTATTGTCCTATATTCCACACATAATGGGTGATATGTAAAATGGGAGGTATAATTTATAACAGTCTTGTCCTATATATCTAATAATGATGAAGGACCAGGCAACCAGTCTATTTGATCATGGTAGATTCTAAACTTCTGATAAATTTTAGGAGGGCAATCTGCCCAAGTGATGGGTCTGAGCAAGGGTGGGTTTGGCACATATGCCTGTTACTCTTTTCCTGCCACTGGAGTTATACATACAGTGCATGCTATGATAGCCATCATGGCAATGAACATATTGTCAGGAGTTTGCGGGGGGGCCTTGTTGTGCCACCAGCATACTGGCCTCTTGAGTTGTCTTCTCCACTTGTCCCTATGTGCAGTCTGTGTGAATCTCAGTACTTGTGGTGCCAGCTTCTCTTCCAAGGTCATCTGGGAAAACATTTTTACCAGCAGATTTGCTGATGGCAGGTACCTCCCTGGTCTCAGCTTTCTCTTCTCTCCATAGTCACGTGTTTCTACGTGGCAACCACACTGGGGCTCCATCACCTGTTAATACACAAGCATACCTTCATGCCCATGTTATTAATAGTGAAGGGCCTTCCCAGAAACTTTTTGAGTATCTTTCCATAAAACTTGAGCACAAGGAGAGCTAGAATGAGCAGTTTGGCAATGAAGTTCAGCAGGAGTACATTTGTTCTCTGTATGTGGATTTAAAAAGTTTAAAGTGAAAATAGCAAGATCTAGCTGGGCTTGTGGAGGTAATTGTATTCCCCCTGCTTATTTATTTAGTTGAGTCTTAAGAGATAAATGTGTCCTTTTTGTAATTGTCTGTCCTTGAGGATGTAAGAAAGGTCTGTAAGATTTTTAATATGTCTGAGCTGAAAAAAGGAAGATAAGGCTCTGTTGACATAAGAGGGACCATTGTCAGTTTTAACTGTATGAGAAATCCCCATTGCTGAAAATGCTGATAAACAATGTTGTTGTATATGTCTAATTTTTTCTCTTGTATGGCAAGGAGCATGAATCATATGAGAATAGGTATCTATTGAAACATGAACATATTCTAATTGGCCAAATGAAGAGATGTGTGTAACATCTATTTGCCAAATTTTATTTTATTCAAGTCTTCTGGGGTTGTTTTCTTTAGGGGAAACAGGTTGAGGGATTTTTTTCGGAAAGTTGGACAGGATAGAAAAATCTTTTTAGTTTGTGACTGAGACAATTGAAACTGTCTTGTCAGAGCCTTATTATTTTGGTGGTGATAAGCATGTAATTGTCATGTTAAATCGAAAGGAGTAACATAATCTATGAGAAAATCAGCCTGTTGGTTATCAAAAGCTAAAGGTCCTGGCAAATTGGAGTGTGCTCTAATGTACCCTATGTAAAAGGGGGCAGTGTGGTTATTGTGCCTCACAAGATGGCACTCTCGAGCCTCACTCCTCAAGTGAAGAATATTGCATAAGCTGAATTGCTAACAATATTTCTAGAAAAATGTTTTGTGAGTTCTAGAACATATAAAATGGGAGTTATTTTTGAATGCTGAGCTTAAAGGCCTGGGGTTAAAATAACATGTTGAAAATTTTTGTTCCAAATGGCTATATTGTTTAGAGGAGCAATCTGTAAAATAGGTTGGAATACCAGCAATGGGTTCTAATTGAATGATCTTAGGAATAATACATGATTGTTTAAGACAGAATTGACAAGTAGGTTCCTTGGGAAAATGATCGTCAATTTATTTCATGAAATCAGCAAAAGTGATTTGTTAATATATTGCCTGTTGTAGTAAGGTAGACTACTGAGAAATATCTATAAGCAACATTATTATAGATGGATCAATAGCAAACAATTAACAATTCCCCATACAACAATTTTAGCAATTTCTTCAGTATATAGCTGTAAGATTTTTATCAATTAGATAGGAAGATATAGCCATTTAATCGAAAACAACTGAGAATCACAGAACTGATCAGTAGGAGAATGAGGGGTATATAAAAGCTATAAGAGAAGGGGATGGTTAGTATTAATATGATAAACTTGTCATCCCCATAACATTTTTTAAAATCAATTGTAACTCTCTTTGTGCCTTGGGTTAACTGATGTGGAGAATTAATTTGAGGATCTCCTTGTAAAGTATCATAATGATGTTTTAATTGATAAGTGGGTAAGCTCAATTTGGAACAGAGCTAATGGATATCTCCCAATAATTTTTGGAAATCATTTAGAGTCAATAATTTATCTTATCTTTTTTTTTTTTTTAGGTCTTACTGCCTGTTCTGTTAGTAGGGATCTTAAGCAGTAGTGAGGGCTAGAAATGTGTACTTTATCAGGGGCTGTGTAGAGGCCAAAAGACTTTAAATCCTTTTTTACTAAGGCAAACAAATCATATAACTGGGATTTGGAATTGGTTGCTAGTAAAATATCATCTATATAATGAATGACATCTGCCTGAGAGTATTGTTTTTTAGTGCCTTATAAGGCCTGTCCTATAAAATGTTGGCGCAAAGACTATTTATCATGTCTCATGGCAAAACTATCCATTGATATCTTTTTATAGGCTCTTTGAAATTTATACTAGGTACATAAAAGGCAAACTTTTGAAGGTCAGGAGGATATAAGGGAATTGTAAAAAAAAAAAAAAAAAAAAGCAATTCTTAAGGTCTGTTACAATTAGGGGCCATTCCCTTGGCACAGCAGTGGGGGCTGGAAGCCCCAGATGTAAAACCCCATCAGTTGGAGGCAGGCATTAACTGTTTTTTGATCTTGTAATAATCTCTATTTTCTAGACTTTTGGGGGATGACAAATATAGGGGTATTCTAGGGACTAACAGATGGCTCTAAATGACCTAATTGAATTTGCTCTTGTACTAATTTATATAAACATATGAGCTTTTCTTGCTTGAGGGGCCATTGATCTACCCAAACAGGATTTTTGGTTTTCTATTGTAAAAGTAAAGCTGTTTGGGGAGGAGAAACATCAATGGCCCTTGTTAAAAATGGGATTGATAACCAATTTTTGTATGGTCTAATTTAACTTTAACATTTAAAGGTTGAAGGTTGTCTTGTAAATTTTTAAAAATCTTAGTCCAGACTGATATCCCATCTTTGTCATTATATTTTTATCTATAGATATAGATTCGGTAGTCAATTTTATTTTTCATTTCTTTAGTAAGTCTCTCCCCCACAAATTAACAGGTATAGGTGTTATGTAAGGTAGGAATAAGCTGGTTTAGTCTTCTGGCCCAGAGTATGATAAGGGAGTTGCACTTTGTAAAACCTGTTGTAGTGACCCGAGCCCCACTAATGAGGTCAAAGCTGGTTTTGTAGCCCAGGAAACTAGCCACTGATAAGAGGACATTATAGAAACATCGGCTCTTGTACCTAACAGGCTCTGAAAACATTTCCCATGTTAATAGAGCACACAGGCCTTCTCTTGGTTAATTCTTGGGTAAAATATATTTCCTTTTTAGCAATATTGTCAAAACCCTCATTTACTTTTTGTGGGTGCTTGTAGTTCTTAATGTCATTTTTAAATATAGGTAACAAGACTAATTGAGCCACATAATCACCAGGTTTAAAAACCCAAATGTCTATAGACTGAATAGTAACTTGAATTTTTTTTTATAATCTGTATTTATAATACGTGGCAAGACCGTTAGACCTTTTAAATTTAAATCTGTTATTCCTATGATCAGTCTAATAGTGCCATCTGGTGAGGGTTCCCAAATCCCAGTAGGTATCTTAACAGATTTGTCACCCCCGATAAAAGATTTATTTTCTGAGCTGAAGGGAGGTATAATCTTGTGCTTCCTGGAGTTCTTCAGGTAAGGGAAGCAATATGTCTCTGGGACCCCAGTCTGTACTGAATAAATCTGGCCGAGGTCCTGATTCCCAGCATAAGTCACTCCTGTTGTTTGAGAGGCCCAGGGTAGGCCCCCCTTTCTGTTTCCTATCAGAGGAGTGCCGTCTTTATGGTACTTAGAATGGCAATGCCTGGCCCATTGTTTTGTTTTCTCATAGCGGGGGCATAAGTTGGGAGGCATTGTTCCCACTTTATTTTCTCTGGCGTTCATAACTCCCTGAAGTACAGGGCCAGAGGTGTTGTTTCCTTTAGCTGGAGCAGTACGTTGTCTATGGAGATGTCCTGTCTTTTAATAATTGAAGCATTTGGTGTTGTGAGAATTAACATTTTTTGTTCCTTGGGCAAAAGTTATTATGGCTTGACACAGCACAGAGCCCGTATGAGTCTCAGTACCAATGTCTTGGCAGGCTTCAATGTAATTGGTTAGATTCTTTGTATCCTTAACAGTAGCCAAGCCTTGGCTTTTGTAATCCTAATTAGAATTATCATAAGCAAGCTGAAGAACAAGCACGTTTGCTGCCTGTGTGTGTGGAACCTGCCAGTGGACAGTCCCCTATACTCTAGCAATAAATTGTGTATATGGTTCCTTGGGGCCGATAGGTAAAAAAGATTGAGCTGGTGCCCCATCCTCTGAAACAGTGAGTCAAGTCTTTCTCATCAATTGACCTATTTTTCATGTCTCATTAGTATGCTGTAACTGTTGTGCCACGGGTGCAAAGGGTTCATTTTTTAGGAGCACTTTTTCAGTTACAATGACCATATTTCCCTGCCTGTTTTTGGTGGCTTGGTCTACTGCAAACTCTTGCCATTGTATACTAAAATGGAGGTATTAACCAGGGGAACAAATAAGAATGAGCAAGATGTCTAACATCATATGGGGTTAGAGGGTAAGTCCTCAGCACTCCATCTAAAATACCCAAAGTAAATGGTTCCTGAGCTCTATTATTTGTTTTAACTCCTTAAGCAATTTGAAGTCAAACACCTGGTGTTTAGGAATAAACTGAGTTTTGTTGTTTGGATCAGCACTAACTGTTGCTGGGAAGCAACAAGGCGCAAGACCGTCTCCGTGCATAGCTGCTTCCTTAACTAGTTGTTGATACTTAGATATGCAAGGTGCAGAATATTTTATTGTTAAGTGTTCAGGCAGTGTGAGCCATGGAGTTTCTTTATTAAGCCTCATCTGGTTCCTAGGTCTTCCTTAGTGTCAGATGACTTTTCTTTCCCTCCTTAGTACATTTCTTCTCTCATCTTGACCGAGGACAGGAGCCTAGGGTGGAATAGTGCTTAAAGGACCCAAAACTGATTTTACTAGGCCCCAAGCTGAAGAGGTCTCAGGAGAGATAGGCTCTCCTCTGCTGTGAGCTCTTTTTAAATTTTCAACCACTCCATTTGAATTTTCAGTGTTCAAGGTTTCCACCTGGGAAAACCATGGATTATATTTAACAATCTCTCATAACATTTTAAAAAAATGTTCAGGTGGTAACTTGAGCTCTGGACTGCATTAGCATCATGTGTAGTAGCTACACATATTTTCATTCTTTTACTGAATGATCCTGCCCTATTGTTTTCCTAGCTAACTGAAAGCTTTCCATAGTGCCAAGTGCTTTACCTTTCACTTTCTGTCTCTGGATTTGTCTGTTGGAGTCCTCCCGCCACCTTATGTCCTCCTTTTCCTCACTCAGGGCAGGGGGCAGCGTGACTTCCCTCTCAGGCCTAAGTAGGTCTCTGTTCTAGCACAGTAACCAGGGAATGGCCAAGCCCACAGCTGTCTGCTTGAGGGGTATGGCAAAGGATAAAAGACAAAGACAATTTTGTAGATAAATGGGGGTCTGGGAGATCAATGCCGCATGTTAGGCAAAAGACAAAGGACTTCCCAAGCCTGCTACTATTTATTGAAGTACACATAAGCAATCAGAGGGGATGATGAGTGACTCAGGAACAGTGATGTTGGGTGCCACGGGCTAGTAAAAGAAGAACAAAGCATTCTTGTAAGGGTAGAATGTAAGTTAATAGGGAATCTGAGTCTTCCCCTAAAGTGGTACTTTAACCTCTCCTGCATTGTTTTGAAGAGTCAGGTCTTCAACAGATATTATCTTGGCCTTTGAACATCAAGGCTTTATGGGTTTTCCTGCCCTGATCTGGACAAATCAGTCTCCACATACCAACCAGCCCACAAGGCAAAGTATGCACTGGCCTCGAACTCCCTTAGCTTTAATTCACAGAATGTGGATACTGATAAGTAGTCATATTGGTGTTATTCTGAGACTGCTGTATGTATAATGTGGGATTAATAAAATGAGTACTTATAGGATACTCTGATTCTATAATTCCTTATGTACTTGTGAACCAATATTCTGGATGTGGAAATAAGGGAATACAAATATAATGTAAAAGAGGTTAAATCAAGCCAACTAAATTGGGATTGGAAGAATCAATATAATGGAAAGTCCAGGTAACTATGGACCACCAAAAAATATTTCAATAAAGGATCATCTGACAAAAAGGAAAAAATTAGAATGAATTATGGGGGTGTAGGTTTAGTAACTACTTGTAGAAGAACTTTGGTTACTGGCATGAGAAACTGGAAGCAAACAGTCAGAGCTTACTGAATAGTCCATGGAATTATATTATAAACAAACACACTTAAAATAGTCTGGCCTACAAAAGCCTTTGATTGTTCAAGTCCTAGAGAATTCCCAAAGAGGGGATATGCTTGACATCCAGTTAACTTGTACCATAACCCTTTATCTGTGGTTTTACTTTCAGTGGGTCTCAATTATCTGTGGTCAATTGTGTCCCAAAAATATTAAATGGGAAGTTCCAAAAAGTAAATAATTAATGCATTTTAAAGTGAGCATCATTGTGAGTAGTGTGATGAGATCTCTTCTCATTCTCCTTTATCTTGCCCAAGAAATGAATCATCTCTTTCACCAGTGTGTCTACAATGTATATGCTACCCTTCCATTAGTCACTTAATACTGTG
The DNA here is from genome assembly GCF_053883595.1 of Heterocephalus glaber. NCBI lineage: Eukaryota > Metazoa > Chordata > Mammalia > Rodentia > Bathyergidae > Heterocephalus > Heterocephalus glaber. Next base: position 2,362,732 of record NW_028258419.1, on the reverse strand, counting down.
TTGGATAGCAGATCTACTGTTGTGGTATTGCAATGGTTCTGTTAAAATAATTTTATTTTACTTAATAATAGCCCCAAAGTGTAAAGGGTAGTGATGCTGGCAAAGAGAAGCTGTAAAGTGCTTCCTTTAAATGAAAAGATGACCACTCTCAACTCAATAAGGAACAATAATCATATTTGGAGATTGCTAATATCTACAGCAGAATAAGATATTTTAAGAGAGACCACATTTATATAACTTTTATTACAGCATATTGTTATAATTGTTATTTTATTATTAGTTATTGTTAATCTCTTATTGTGCTAATTTATAAATTAGGCTTTATAAAAAATTAAAATATAAAAAGTACACATTTGGTTCAGAATTAGTGGTGGTTTCAGTCATCTACTAGGGTCTTGAAAATATTCTCTGCCAATAAGCAGGTACTACTTTGTTCAGAGGAAGAATGGTCCCACAGAATACAATGGACAATGGAAGTCTTCTCAGAGAGCAGAACCAAGGTGTCATTAAGGTTCTTATTCCACCACCAGGGTAGTGAATCTTCATAGTTCCCACCCAGGGTTCTGCCATTGCTGTGGGCCAGTGACTGGATTGAAGTGGTTGTTCCGCTTCTACTCCACTATTGTTCTGTATTACAAATTTGGGCATGGGGCAGATCATAAAAAGCTACATTCCAACATGATACAGAGGATTCTACGTCATCAGGTAGCTTTGATTTAGAGCTGATGTAGAAACTGTCAAATAAAAATTATAGGAGGCCATTGCTTTGGACTAAGCTCCTGAGCTAGACTCTAAAGGACTAGGGTAAAAACCAAAATGGAGTCACTCATGCTTAAGTTCCATGTCACCAGCTGAAACTAAGTTGTTTATTTTAACTTTGGAGAAATCAGGATTAGAGTGATTTCTCAAACAGGTGACTTTCATTTGGCATAATAATAAAGTTCTCTTTGCCTTTAATACACACAGACACACACACGCACAGAGGTAACCTAAAGCAACTGAGGTTAACCCATCACTTATTTTTCTTTAATTTTTAATTGTTTATTGGTACATTTTAGGTATACAATATGATGACATTCATCGCTGGGAATTTGTACCTTTACATGATATATCTTGGTTCTTATTTTTTCCCCATTCCCCTGCCCTCCCTTCAACCCCTCTACCCCACCCTATTTACGAAGATTTTGTTTCCGTTTTTTCTTTTTCTCATATTTATTCCTTTCACCACTTATATTTCTATCTACCTGGCCCCACCTTATGAGGAAAGTGACTCTGAAATAACCAGTTTCTTGTTTCTTGTTTCTGTGTTCTTCAACTCTTTCCTATCTATAAAACTAAGTGTCTCTCCTTGGTTCCTTGGAGCACTTATTCTGTTATAGAATGAAGAGTTTCCTGGTTTTAAAATGAAGTAAATTATGATCTTTAAATTGTTGTAATTTTGTCTGTTGATAAAACTGAGTGGGAAATTGAACTCTCTTCCTTGGAGAGGAAGGGAGTATGTTCTACTATGAGGAGAAAGACACACACATGTGTGATCAGAGGGACAGCTTGTAGTAGAAACTACTGATTGTCCTCAACTTTTCTTTTTTGTGGGCATAAGGGAGCCCAACTGGAAACTACATTTCTAATATCATTGTGACGAGGCATTCTTCCAAAGGAATGTGATCTGAATTGATATGGGCAATTTTCACCTTATTTTTTTATTCTGGTCTTTTCTCCCCCTTCCCCAAAGAGAGAACATGAAATTTATCAGATATCAAGATGGCAAAAACTATAGATTTTACCATCCTTTATAGGTAAGATTGTAAGAAATTATCCTATTTATGTCTAGTTGGAGAGAAAAATGCCCTATAAAGGGAAATTTGGTAATATGTACCAAAAACTGTGTATATCTATCTCACTTCTGGGGATTATTTTACTGGTACCTATGAAAAACTGAAGCTGGGCATGGTGGCACATGGCTGTAACTCCAGCACCCAGAAAGCTGAAGCAGAACTATCTCAATTTCAAGATTAACCTGGACTACATTAGTGAGATCCTGTCTCAAAAACAAAACCAAAAACCCTCATCCATGTATAAGGTTATTCATTGCAGCATTGACTAATTTATGAAAAATAACTTGAGTGTCATCTAAGGATTAAATAAATTATAGCATCCCTCACTATGTAAGACTCTCCAGATCTAAAAATAATGGGTTATTTTGTTTTTTTCCGGGCCGGATTTATACAGTAAGATCTCCAGGAAAAGTGAATACATCAAGGGCAGAACAGTAATTTGTGTTACTTTTTGTGAAAAGCAGAGAGGAGGGATAAAGATTTAAATTTATTTGCTCGTATTTGGAGGAATTCTATGAGGTATGAGAAATGAACAAGATCGCAGACAAAGGCAGGGTGACTACATGATTTGTCACACAAATAGCGTTTTAGGGTGAAAGTGGGTGTTATTAATGACGACTTCAGGGCAGCATGTGGAAGATGGTGTTGTCCTCAGCAAACTGGTATGTATGATCAACCCTTAAAAAGTTATAGAGGGCCGGGGATTTAGCTCAGTAGTGTCGCCCCCTGCCTGGCAAGAGTAAGGTCCAGAGTTCGATTCCCTCTACCAAAAAAAAGAAAGAAAAAAAAGTATAGAGTGGAAAGGGGGATGAGGATTTTAAAAAGTATTGGACTGTAGTGAACTGAAAATGAAAACAATAAAAAACTCATTCTTTGCCATAGCATTGTTTCTCTGATGTGAAAAACTGAAAGTGGAAATAAGGACCAAAATGTATAATAGATATTAGGAAATGGGAAGAAAATGGTCAAATGAGAAGGGGAACGGGGAAGGGGTAAAGAAAGAAGGGACAAGAAAAAAAAAGAATAGAAGGAAAAATGGAAAGTTTTGTAAATAAGAAGGGGAATAGGGATGGGGGAATGGGAAAAAAGCAAGATGTATCATGCACATGTACAAATTCCCTTATGAGGAATGTTATCATTACGTATATCTAAATTGTACCAATAAATGTTTTGGTTAAAAAAAAAAAAAAAGAACTAATGGTACAATACAGATGCGAGATCCGGAACTTAGTGGAAACACTGTCCTTCAAGGTACCCGGCCCTTACTGCAGTTGCACAAGCAACACCAGGCCGAAGTTCACCAGCCAATCTCAAGTCGGAGCGCAAGAGCCAGAATCGCTGGCGAGGCCTGGCGTGGCCTGCGACTTGCTAAACGGAGTTCCGCGTCACTCAACCCTGGGGGCGGAGTTAGTCCAGCTCCTACACCCGGCGCTCTGGCCCACGAAGGTGCTACTCAGTGGTATCTCTGGTTTTCTCTGGCTGACCTGCGGAGGACCACACTCGTTTTCTTTTCGGCCTGGGGAGGCCTCGCAGCGGCGGCTGAGCTTGGAGAGATGGCGGCAGCCGTGCGCCAGGATTTGGCCCAGCTCATGAATTCGAGCGGCTCGCATAAAGACCTGGCGGGCAAGTGAGTAGAGAGGGGCGAGAGATGCCCCAGGCTGCGGTCCTTGAGGTGATCGGGCTCTTGGAGGTGCGGCGGGGCGGTCTGGTGGGCGAGGGGGGCGGGCCTGGGCTCCGCTGGGAGGCGGAGGGGGGAACCACGGATCCCTGCGTCTCGCTGGGGGCCTCGAGGCTTCAGGCCGAGGCGTCACCTCGTTCAGCCCCTGGCGGCGCCTTCGGGTCCCTAGGATCCTGAGGCGCGGTCCGAGCAACAGACACCCCTTCTCGCCGCTCCATCCTGGCCCGGAGCCGGACCTCTCCTTGGACCCTCGCAGCCGCCCCATTTCGGGGGGGGGGGCATTTCCATCATGGGACCTTGATGCAGGGTGTTCCGGGGAGATGGTTTCTCAGGGCCGACAGGCCAAGGTGGTATGGCCGCTGTCATGCCGGCCAGAAACCCTGGAAGTCCTTGTGTGTTGACGCTCACTCAGCCACCGACTCTGGCGAGGCACAGCATGTCTAGAGGAGGGTGTGCTCAGGAAGGATGGTTGTGTTGGAATTCTAAGGGGCACGCTTAGGTCCGCTCCAGGTTAACGTGCATGTCTGCAAGCCGCTGTTGAACAGTGATAATCGTAGATAGGTGGGTGTTTGTACAGATGTTTTTTCTCTGTAGATTTTGCAGCATTGCTTTTTTTTTTTTTTTTTAGCATTGCTTTTTTGTAGTGAACACGCTTTCAGCATAATATGCTTCACTAGTCGAACGTAACATCTTGACAGCTGAGATCACTTTAACAGGTGTCAATAGGATACACTTGTACATTGAAATCGGGAATTTTCTTTACGTGGGTTGTGGTGCCTTTTCTCTGGTGATAAATGTAATCAACTTTTATCGGTGGGAAATTTAGCTATGTATATTGGGCTTAATTACTTTGAGCAGCATTTTCGCATTTATGAAAATAGGAAAAATTGTGCTACTTATTTTTAAGGGCAAAATCTGTGTGTTTGTGTGTGTGTGTATACACTCACGACCCATAGATCACTTAGTACAGTACGTATTGGGCATGTAGAAAATCCTATGAAGTTGTTGTTAGATTGATTGATTGATTTTAGTTTTTTGAGATAGGGTCTGGCTTGAACTCGCAGTGATCCTCCTGCCTCAGTCTCTGGAGTGGGATCACAGGTGTGCGTCCTCATGCCTCACTGTTACTATTATTTAGCCACCGGTAATGATTTAATCTGTGGGTTGGAAATAAGTTGACTATGTTTTCATGGCACAATTAAGACTTAGATGAAAGTAAAACTAGCTTGTATATTTTGCCATACAGTGGTACCTCGTTCAGGAATGCTTTTGTTTGTGAACAGTTTGGTTCATCTTTCCTGCACAGATACAGACATGGCCATCTTTTCAAAAACTGTGGAACAAATTAAGTTCATGAACCGAGGTACCAGTGTATTTGTTTTGTTTTTGCTATGTTGGAACACCTATTAATTATCAGAAGACATAACCGCTTTTTAAGCCTTTGCAGAATTCTGAGACCGGCTTAGAATTTACTTCTTCAGCTGTGAACTGGAGATAAACAGTGCTACCTATCCTGTATACTGCTTGCATTGTCTATTGCTGTTTAATAAAGCAAACAGGCTGGGATATAGCTCTGAGGGAGAGTGCTTGCCTAGCACACTCAAGGCCCTGGGTTTGATCCCCAACACTGCAAACAAAACAACTCAATCCCCAATGCCCAACTTAGTGGTGTGAACAACCAGTATATCTTACCAAATTCTGTCTTAATTTTCTTGTTGCTGAGACAAAATATCTGACACCCAAAGTTAAAGGAGGAAAAGTTTATTTTGGCTCACAGTTTGTAGAGGTTTCAGTCCATAGTTGGCTGGCTCCAAGGCAGGGTGGCATGGGAGAGGGGCATCAAAGAGGAGAAACAGTTCATGACAGGCAGAATGCAGGAAGGCAGCAAAGCAGTGAAGTAGCAAACAGCAAGTGACAGCAGAAGAGTCTATGGGTTGACTGAGCTGTTTTTCTGATCTTACCTGGGTCCACTCATGTGGATAGTCAGCTGGCACTTCACCTGGAGCTAGAGTCATGTATGTATCTGACTGTTGTTTTGGTCTCTCTCCTAGTTTGGCCAGGTCTTTCTTCATGAGCCTGTTCAAAAGAATGAGAGTGGAAGCTGCAGAATTTCTTAAGGCTGGCCTGGGAAACCTCACATGAGTTCTCTAGTGTTGCTGAAAGTGAGCCACATGTTCAGGGGGAGGGGACGTGGGTCTGTTGCAAAGCAGCATGGATAGGAGGTGAGATTCATCAGAGGCCATCACTACCACATGGTTTATTGTGAAGATTAAATGAAGTAATTTGCTTGAAAACTGGTAGCCAGTGCATTGTTACCTAGCGATTCCTGCAGAGCTGCTTTCTGAGTGAAGTCTTGGCCTTGTCTGCAGCTATTTATCTGGTCCTGTATGGGCAAGAATGTGTCAAGATATTTGTCCTCATAACAAAACAGTTCTGCCAGCTACGTACTTTATCAGGGAAATATTCTTGAAATAAATCAGTGATCTTAGGTTTATTTTAGAAGCTGGATAAAAAGGGATTCCATCTTAAGGAAAGATGAGGTACAGTGGTTTCCTAAATATTGGTGCTGTATGTTCCTAGCCATTAGAAGTATGTCTGTTACAGTAGTTGCTCAATAAATGGTTGAATCAGTAAACAGATAGAAAAGGACAGAGTTTATATTTAACCAAGGTTTGTTTACTTTAAAAAGTCCATTTTTAATTAACCGGACTATACTGCTTTTCTTGTTAAAAACTCAATCAGAATGGGCTGGGGATTTAGCTCAGTGGTTCCAGCGCCTGCCTAGAAAGCGCAAGGACCCGAGTTCAATCCCCGGTACCAAAAAAAAAAAAGTAAAAACTCAGTCAGAGGTGCTTTCCTATAAATATGAGTTAACACAACTGTCTATAAAGTTGGTGTGAGAAGTCAGCCATATGGAAAGCATTTTTTTTGCAAACACTTTTTGCTTTTTGTACATGATATGCATTGTGTTCATATTCTACAGCTTATGTGAAGTTGTAGAAGAGGAGCAGAGCCTGGAGAGGGATCTTCTGAGTAGACAGCTATTGGAATACTCAGTCTTACTCACTTGACTGAAACCTGCTTGGTTCTTTAAGATGCAGTCATGTGCTATTTCTTCCAGGAAGCCTTCTCTAACAGCTAACACACACTCATAACCAGCCACACACAGGGCCTGGCATCGTGTATTTACAAGGCCCTAAATTGTTTTATCTCTTTGCTTCCCAACCATAATGTGATGTTTCTTTTTTGTTTGTTTGTTTTAGAATGTTACTTCTTTGGGTCCTTGGTTACAGGTCTTTATTTGAGTTAATCCTATGGAAGTTTGACGTGCTCGGTTACGGAGGGTATCCAGAGGAGTCTAGCAGGCCTTTGGATTATGAATATTTCATTTTACAAGAAGCTGATAATACTGGGAGACCTCTTATCTACTTCTACCTGTAAGAGAAACTTTTTTCAGAAAAGGAAATAGATTGTCCTGTGCTCCACAGAGATAGACTTTCGATTAGAGCTTTCTAGTAGTAAAATGGAATAGACCTGTCAAAACGGTAGACACACACATACATGCAATGGCAGACAAGATTGGATGACATCAGAGGCCCCTCTAACTCAGATGCTCTGGTTCTCTGTTAATCCCCTACAATAGTGTTAGTGGTTTCTATCTTTAGAGTAGATGTTGATAACACCTAAAACTACTATGCCCAACACAACATTTCTTACATTTAAAAATTCTTAACAAGCAGGTGAAAGCATTTGCATTACAGATGAAAATGAATACTGTACAAAGATGAAATATACTCTGAGGTCATAGAGGTAATGAAGTCAGAATAACCCTATGTCTGCTTGTCTCAGAGCCTCTAACTCTAAACACATTTTTGTATTTTTACCAAATTGAACTACTGAATGTCAGATAGTGATATCTACATATCTATATCTATGTGTGTATATATATATATATATATATATATATATATATAGCTATCTCAGCCTAGAATGCCTGACTTTCCCTACTCTTTCCCACTGTCACTAAATTGAAACATTTAGAATGCTTAAGAGATTACTAGAGATTATTTCTCTGTCCTAAAGATTGTATTAGCACTTACCTATTTTTGATTTTCAGAAGCCTCATTATGATGTGTATGTGTGGGTTTGTTTTTATTTCTCTGTGTCACTTAGCTTTTGCTGTGAAATAAACCACTTCAAAGCCTAGTGGGTGAAAACAGCAATCATATTCTGTATTTAGCTTGCAGCTCTTTGGGTCAGTAGCTCAGGTTGAGCCTGCTGGCTGGTTCTGTGCCTCCAAAGGTCTTGGTTCCACGTGGGTTTCCACGGGCACCTGGTCAGCTGTGAGCCAGATGGGTGGTGCTGGCTGGCCACCGACTGGGTTGCATGTCACATTGACCAGAAGGGTAGCCTGCTTGTTCATGGGCCAGCAGCAGGGCTCCTAGGCCCGAGACACATTCCAGGGCTCTCAAGTCTAGGCTTAGAACCGGCTGCTCATTTTTACTATATTCTACTAGTCAGACAAGCGTAGGATTTAGAGGTGGAGAAATAAACTCTACCTTTTTTTGTTTCCATTAAGTTTACTGGTACATTTTAGGTATACAGTACAGTTACATACATCATTGGGATATTGTGCCTTTACGTGATGTATCTTGTATACAATACAGTTACATCCATCATTGGGATCTTGTGCCTTTACGTGTTGTATCTTGGTTCTAATTTTTTCCCCATTCCCCTGCCCTCCCTTCACCCCCTCCACCATTTCCTATTTCCAAAGACTTTGTTTCCATTTTTTTCCTTTTCTCATATTTTTTCTTTTCCCTTCTTTAAACTCTACCTTTTTATGGGAAGAGCTACAAAGTCACATTGCAAAAAGGCATGGATACACGGAGTTAAAGAGTTGTGATCACTTCTTGTAGATACCAAGTTATCCTGGCTCATCTTCACTAGGTTTCTTGATTCGATGGATTCTTTCAGCAGTTCTGAGAGTTTTCAGCTATTTCTCTTTAAATATTGTTGCTGCCCCTTCCTATTTCTCTACTAGACTTCAGAGAAACTAATTAGGCTCACTTTCAGGAATGCTGTGTCCCTCTGTTGTGTGTACTTTTCATTTCACTATTTTATTCTAGATAAGTTCTTCAGCTGCCTTCTTAGCCGTTCTTCAACCGTGTATAGTCTGCTGTTAAGTCGTTCATTGAGTTTTTACATTTGTTTACAACATTTTTATTTTATTTTTTGAAACAGAGTCTCCTTATGTAGTTTAGGCTGACCTTGAACTCACTATGTAGCCAAGGCTGGCCTCAAACTTGAGGCAATCCTCTTGCTGGGATTACAGGTGTGTGCCACCATGCTCAGCTTGTTTACATCATTTTTAGTACTATAATTTTTGTTATTTTTTTTTTCTTAAATTCTTTTATTGGTACATTTTAGGTATACAACACATTTACATTTCTCTTTGGGAACTTGTACCTTTACATGATGCATCTTGGTTCTTTTTTTTATCCCCATTCCTAGCCCTCCCTTCACCCCCTCCACCCTTCCCTATATACAAAGACTTTATTTCCATTTTTTCCATTTCTCAGCATTTTTCCTTTCCCTTCTTTCCTTTCCCCTGCCCCTCCCACTACCACTACCCTTTGGACCTTTTCTTCTTATTTTGCATTTTCGATTATTCATTCTAATCATTGATACATTTTAAGTATAAAATATAATGACATTCATCATTGGAAATTTGGACCTTTACATAGTCTCTCTTGGTTCTTATTGTTCACCCTTGCCCAGCCCTCCCTTCAACCCACCATTCCTCCCTATTTACAAAGATTTTGGTCCGATTTTTCCATTTTCTCATATTCCATTCCCTTCTTTCCTTTCCCCTGCCCCTCCCACTTCCTTTCCCTTTGCCCCTTTTCTTCCTATTTCACATTACCTATTATACATTTAGTCCTTATTTACACTTTCAGTTTCTCACACCAGAGAAACTATTCCGAATTTATTCATGTGTGTCCTATTTATTTCACTTAAGAGTATCTCCTCAATGTGCATCCACTTAGCTATAAATGTCTCTAATTTCTCATTTTTTATGGCTGAGTAGTACTCCATTTTATAAAAAAAACCACATTTTCTTTATCCAGTCTGCAGTTGATGGGCATTTGGGCTGTTTCCAAGTTTTAGCTATTACAAACTGTGCTGCTATGAACATGGGCGCACATATACCAGTGTGGTATGATTCATTTAATTCTTTGGGGAAGATCCCCAGCAGTGGAATAGCAGGGTCAAATGGGACTTCCAGTCCTAGTTCTTTGAGGTCTCTCCATACTGATTTCCACAGTGGTTGCACCAGTCTATACTCCCACCAGCAGTGGAGCAGGGTTCCTCTTTCCCCACAGCCCCACCAGCATTGGTTATCGGTTGATTTCATGATAGCAGCCATTCTCTGTGGAGTGAAGTGGAATCTCAGCATTGTTTTCATTTGCATCTCTCGAATGACCAGTGATGTTGAACATTTTTTCATGTATTTATTTGGTATTTCTACTTCTTTGAGAAATGTCTGTTCATTTCAGATGCCCATTTTTGGATTGGGTCTTTTAATTTGGGAGGTCTGATCTTTGTAAGTTCTTTATAGATTCGAGATAGTAGACCTTTGTCTGAGGAAGAGCAGGTGAAGATTTTTTCCCACATTGTGGGTTGTCTCTTCACACTGCTGGTGGTTTCTCTTGTGTGCAAAAGCCTTTTAATAAGAAGAGATCCTACTTGTTGATTGTTTGTTCTAGTTCATGGGCAAATGAGGTTTTGTTCATAAAACCTTTTCCTACACCAATGTCTTCAAGGGTTCTACCTAACCTCTGTTCCAACTGGTTCAGAGTTTCTATTTTAATATTTAGATCTTTAATCCATTTTGATTTTAGTTTAGTGCATGGTGAGAGATACAGGATTAGTTTTAATCTTTGCCAAGTTGAAGCCCAATTTTTCCAGCACCATTTCTTAAAAAGGCTATCTTTCCTCCAGTGAGGGTGTTTGGCTCCTTTATCAAAGATGAGATGGCTGAGTGTATCTGGCGTTGTTTCTGCATCTTCTAATCTGTTCCACTGGTCCTCAGGTCTGTTTCTTTGCCAGTACCATGCTGTTTTTATCACAGTAGCTTTGTAGTATAGTTTCAGGTTGGGGATTGTGAGACCCCCTGCCATGTCTCTGTTACCTAGAACTGCTTTTGCTCTTCTGGGTCTCTTCTTGTTGCAAATGAATTTTTGGATTGTTTTCTCAAGGTCTGTGAAGTATGCTGCTGGGATCTCAATTGGGATTGCATTAAATCTATATAGCAGTTTTGGAAGTATGGCCGTTTTCACTCTATTAATCCTTCCTACCCAGGAGCAGGGGATGTCTGTCCATTTTCTGATATCATCTTCAATCTCTCTTTTCAGAGAGCCATAGTTTTCAGAGAAGCAGTCTTTGATTTCTTTCGTTAGGATGATTCCTAGGTATTTCAGTTTTTTGGATGCTATTGTGAAAGGAATTATTTGCCCAATTTCTCTCTCAGTGAGTCTGTCATTGGTGTAGAGGAAAGCCATTGATTTTTGTGTGTTGACCTTGTAACCAGCTACTTGACTGAATTTGGTTATTAAGTCTAGAAGACTTTTGGTGGAGTTCTTGGGGTCTTCTATATAGAGTATCATGTCATCTGCAAATAATGACAATTTGACTTCTTCATTTCCTGTCTTTATTCCTTTTATTTCTTTCTCTTGTCTAATTGCCATGGCTAATGTTTCCAGAATTATATTGAACAAGAGTGGTGATAGTGGACATCCTTATCTTGTTCCTGATTTTAGTGTGAAGGATTTCCGTTTTTGAACATTTAGTATGATACTGGCTGTTGGTTTTTCATAGATGGCTTCTATCAGTTTGAGGTAGAGACCATCTATTCCAATTTTTTGTAGGGTTTTTATCATAAATGCATGTTGGATTTTGTCAAATGCTTTTTCTGCATCTATGGAGTTAATCATATGGTTTTTGTCCTTGGCTCTATTGATATAGTGTATTACATTGATTGATTTTTGTATATTGAACCATCCCTGCATCCCTGGTATGAATCCCACTTGATCAGGGTGTATGATCTTCTTGATGATCTTCTGCATTCTGTTTGCCAGTATCTTATTAAGGATTTTTGCATCTATGTTCATTAGTGAGATTGGCCTATTGTTCTCTTTTTCAGTTGGGTCTTTCTCTGCTTTGGGAATCAAGGTGATGCTTGCTTCCAGGAATGAATTTGGGAGTATTGCTTCCCTTTCCATTTCATTGAAGAGTTGAAACAGTAGTGGCAGCAGTTCCTCTCTAAATGTCTTGTAGAATTCAGCATTGAAGCCATCAGGGCCCGGGCTTTTCTTAGTTGATAAGTTTTTAATTACATTTTCAATTTCATTGGTTGATATTGGGTTGTTCCGAATTTTTAGGTCTTCTTCGTTCAACTTTGGTACTTCATATGTATCTAGGAATCTGTCCATTTCTTCTGTGTTGTCCATCTTATTGGCATATAGTTTCTGGAAGTAGGTATTGATGATCCTCTGGAGTTCTGCTGGGTCTGTTGTCATTTCACCCTTTTCATTCCTAATTGCATGGATTTGGACCTTTTCTTTCCTTTTTCTGACAAGGTTGGCTAAAGGTTTGTCAATTTTGTTGATTCTTTTGAAGAACCAACTCTTGGCTTCATTGATTTTTTTGTATCGTTCTCTTAGTCTCCATTGCATTGATTTCTCCTCTGATCTTTATAATTTCCTCCCTTGTATGAGCTCTGGGGTTTTCCTGCTCTTCTTCTTCTAGAAGCTTGAGGTTCAGCATCAGGTTGTTTAATTGGGCTCGTTCTGTTTTCCTAATGTGCATATTCACTGCTATGACTTTCCCTCATAAGACTGCTTTCATTGTGTCCCATAGATTCTGATATGTTGTATTGTCATTGTCATTTAATTGAAAGAACTGTCTGATTTCTTCTTTAATTTCCTCTGTGACCCATTGGTTATTCAGAAGTGTGTTATTCAATTTCCACATGTTTATGAAATTTTTTGAGTTTCTCTTGCTATGGATCTCCAATTTCATCGCCCTATGGTCTGATAATATACAGGGGATAACTTCAATTCCTTTGCACTTACTTAAACATGTTCTATGTGTGAGTATGTGGTCTATTTTGGAGAATGACCCATGTGCAGCTGAGAAGAATTTTGTGGGGTGGAAGACTCTGTAAACATCTGTTAAGTTCATTTGTTCAAGAGTTCGATTGAGTTCTTGTATTTCATTACTTATTTTTTGTCTAGTTGTCTGTCCATTTGTGACAGTGGGGTGTTGAGGTCCCCCACTACAATTGTATTAGTGCATATGTGACTTTTCATGTCCGTTAGTCCTTGTTTTATATAGTTGGGTGCACTAGTGTTTGGTGCATAGATATTTATGATTGTCATCTCTTCCTCTTGGATTGTTCCCTTTACAAGGATGTAGTGTCCTTCTTCGTCTCTCTTAATCAGTGTTGGTTTGCAATCTACTTGGTCCTGCAAACAGGATAGCTACTCCTGCTTTTTTTCAGGTTCCTGTCTCATGGAGTATTGTTTTCCACCCTTTAACTTTCAGTCTATGAGTTTCCTTTTTGTTATGTGTTTTGAGACAGGCTTTCACTATGTAGTTCAGACTGGCCTTGAACTCACTATGTAGTCAAGGCTGGCCCGGAACATGGGGCGATCCTCCTGCCTTTCTGGCGTGTTGGGATTATGGGCTCAGTATTATGAATTCTGGTGGTTCTTATTGCAAATGGCGCTTTTGTGGTTCTCAGTTCTTGGTGAAGCTTTAAATCTTGTCTTTATTTCCAGGAACATGGTAAACGTAATTGTGTTTCAGTCTTTTTGATAACTTCAGTGTTCGAAGTCCTTAGTTGTTGCTGTTGTCTATTTTTGTTGATCCTGGCTCATATTATTATGTGCTTTACTGATCTCTGATGGGCAAATTATTTAAAAATGTATTTTTAGAAACAGTTGGAAGCCCCAGGATGCTGTCTTTCAGAGAGAATTATCTTTTCCTCCTGCCAGGCCCTTGAGGATGCTAGGCAAGCCTTTCAGAGCTTTCATTGATGCAAACAGCCTGCTGCAGCATGTGTGCCATAGGTTCACCACCACTGACCTAGATGATTCTTGGAATAGAATTTGGAATTTGGATAATAAGATAATCTGAAAATGTTCCAGGGCAATAAACGTATAAATATAGGCATATGGAAATTTAAATCTGTGCATGTGCTTGCTTATGTGTATATATGTGCATACATACATATAGAGGGAACGGGAATGAGATATTCCACATAAATTAGCTCTTTGATAACAATATTATTTATTTATTTATTGTTTGGTACTGGAGATCGAACTCAGGACCTTGCACTTTCGATGCAGGCATGGTGCCACTCAGCTAAATTCCCAGTCCAAATAATTTTGTCTCTTAAGAACAAGATAAAAAAATTAATTTTACACTTTTATGGACCCTCAGATTTAGTGATTATTCTTCATAAAATTATCTTAATGTTTGCTTGCTTTTATAATCATGTCTCTTGGAATTTGGTGTCTCTTTCATTAGTTTGCCTCCTTTTATTGTGGTTTTATGAAATTATATAATCAAGATTATGAAAATTTTGAATGAGTTCAGAATCAGTGAGTGCTGAATGGCAGCTAGATACTGTGCCCAACACAATATGTCATAAATCTTAATGAATTCAGGACCTATTTGTGCAAGTTTTATTTCTTGATTACAGTCTGGGTGACTTTTTTTTTTCTGGGTGACTTTCTGATTAATTGTAGTGCTATTGTCTATAAAATGCATTTAACTAATTCTTTTAAACATATTTAAGACAGAAAGTCATGGAGAATAGTTTAAATTTTCACGCTGACCACTCACTTTAAGAAGTAAAATATTACTAATACTGTTGACTATTTTAGTGTTTGTTATGTACCAAGCAAGCACTATTGGAGCCATTATGTACATTGCAGTGAACAAAACAAAAATCCCTGTCCTCATGGCATTTGTGCTTTAGGAAGCAGTTTGCCATTGTGTGATGATTGTCCTTGTTTTTAAAATTTCCTCCATCCTTTTCAGAATGCTTATTTGAATCATATGTGGTCTGCGTGGTCATGGCTATTAGGTAGATTCAATATAAGAACTGAATACAAATAAAGGATGAATAGACAGTGTCTGATAGCATAAAGGGTGTTCAGGCCTTTAGGGTGATGGAGTTATTTTGTACACTGAGACAATCAAATTTTCATGTTCGTTTTTTGCTTTTTTTTTTTGGTACTGGAGATTGAACTCGGGTCCTTCCACTTGCGAGGCAGGAGGCAGAACCACTGAGCTAAATCCCCAGCCCACTTTTTTTGTTTTTGAGAAAGTCTTATTGTGTAGTTCAGGCTAGCCTTGAACTCACAGTGATCCTCCTGCCTCAGCTCCTGAGTACTGGGATTACAGGTGTAGGCCGTGTTTGGTTTTGTTGCCTGGTGAACATATCCTATTGTTGGTCACCCTAGATTCAATTCATTAGATCCTCAAGAGGGAAAGGTTCCTGATCACCTTAACTAATATTCTTATGCATCTATATCATACAAAGAAGAAAAATATAGCTTATCTTTTAAGACACTTGAAATTGGCTTTTTGTTACTTTTATTTTATTTTTGTTTTGTTTTTTCAGACAGGGTTTCACTATGTAGTCCAGGTTGGCCTTGAACTCACTATGTAGCCCTGACTGGTCCCAAACTCTTTGTGATCCTCCCACCTCAGCCTCCTGGGTGCTGGGATAATAGGCATGCACCACCACACCTGGCTTGAAATTGGTTAATTTAAAAAGGAAAATTTGATAGACTATGAAGAAAACTGCAAACTAGAGCACTGTGAACGAAATTACAGTAAATAGAAATGAATAAATACACACCAGAGTTTGCATTAGAAATGAATAAACAAACACCAGAAATTGCATTAGAAGTGCAATGTCCCCAGGTATTATTATTTTTTATATTGTTTTAGGTATCGTCAGATCCTGGAAAAAGCCATTCAGTTATCTGGGGCAGAGCAACTAGAAGCTTTGAAAGGTTTTGTGGAAGCAAGTAAGTGGAATGCAGATTTAATGTTTGTCTTGTACTACCGAGCAAGGACTTTAAAGTCTTCTCAAACTTTGTTTTGTATCAAATTATCCATCTTAAATATACATTTAGATTTCATAATTTAAACTGTTTATAGCTTGATTATTTTTCAATGAGTCATCTTCAGAATTACAGTCCAGATAAAATTTTGTATAGTGTTTGACATAGTAACTGCTGAGAGACAGCATAGCATATTGTAAGAGAATGGTTTGGATTAAAATCTGGAGTGCGATTCTGTGATCTTGGGCAAGTCACTCAGCTTTTTTGTGCTTCCTTTTCCAATTTTAGTATATGTGCTGCTGAAGCGAGCTCAAGTGCCTCCTTTTCCTCATCTATAAAATATAGAATTGTTGGGAGAGTAAATGAGTTAATAAACATAACAAAATGCTTCGATAGTACCTGAAATCTAATAAGTGCTGTTATTAGTGTTAACAATGTTCTTTTTGAATTGGGAACTAAAAATATCCATTCCTTAAGACTTTTCCCCCTCCTTGACTTCAAACATGTCCAGGTTTTTTTGTTTGTGTTTTTTATTTTTCAGTGTTTTTTGGGTTTTTTTTGTACCAGGGATTGAACTTGGGACCTTGCGTTTGCGAGGCAGGCGCAGTGCCACTGAGCTAAATCCCCAGCCCTTGTTTTTTAGTTTTTTGAGACGGAGTCTTACTATGTAGTTCAGGCTGGCCTTGAACTCACTATGTAGCCCAGGCTGGCCTCAAACTCATGGCAATCCTCTGCTTCAGCCTCCCAAGTGCTGGTATCTTAGGCATCTGCCATCATGCCTGGCTCCATGTCCAGCTATTTTGAAAATCATTCAAAATTTATGCTGGAATTTATACTGAATTAAGATTATTAATGATGCTTGATGGTGCTTTATCTTTTGCATATGTATCCTTTGCTATCCTCACATACATGACTCATCACATGGGCTCTTTTTAATAACATTGGTGGAAGGATCCCTGTGTGTGTTGTAAAATGAGTTTCAGGGTTAAGTGATTTTTTTTTTATTTTTTAGGAAGTTTAGCTGATCATTGGTAGATCCCAGACTAGGTTTTCCAGTTTTCTGCCTTTATTGACATATATCTTTGAGTAATGCTAGTTTGTATAGTGGTTGCTTTCTGAATTAAGTGCCTAATAGCACTTGTAATGAAACTTTTTTCAGTCAGACCCAGTATTATGTAATAATAAATTCCACATTGCCAATACTTTTAACTGTCTGTAAATTAATTTTTTGTATGATGTATAGTTTGTTTAACCTTAGAGCTTCTATAGATTTCTACTTTTATTATACTTGAATGAGGTAGATGCACTATGGAAAATTTGTAGCTCTGGATGCAATATGCAAATATACCAAGAAAATAAAACCAGGTACTGAAAAAAAAAAATTCCAACTAATATATTATAAACTAGTTATAAGAACTGTAAAGTTATTGCCTTAGAAAACAAGAGCCTGCAATGTGAGAATAACTGGCAGTGGTTTCAGAAAAACTACTCAGAGGGGCTTTATTGCAAGTATTGCTTTGAGTAGCAAAAGAATAATTCTTTTTATAAATGTTGATCTTACATGAATCCAATGACATCCCCCACCCCGAAAAACAATCTACCTGTAAAATCATTTTCCTCAATGAAACACCTTTTATATCATCATTTATTTTCACAGTAACTGCTACTTTAAGATTCAAGTGATTTATATAAGCAGTGATTGAAAATATGATAAATTTAATAAAATATAATATGAATTTAGTAAAATAAAATATAATAGTTCAGCAATAGAGTACTTGCCTAGCATGTATAAGGCCCTGGGTTTGATCCCTGGCACCACAAAAAGAAAAAAAAGAAGAAAGAGAAAAAAAGAAAAAAATCAAAATATAGTAAAGTAAGTAGCATTTGTTAGTGCTTGTGCCAGGTGTTACTTAGAGTGCTCTGTGTATGTTATTTGCATTTAAACTTCACAAGGACCTTGTGAGGCAAGTGTCATTGACCTTATTAGGAAGCCATGCATAGGAGTCATGAGGCCTGTAAATGATCAGGAGTGTGGAGCAGTCTGCCCTCAGAGCTTGCATACAGTATGAGCTATGTGCCATAATAACGTGTAAATGTTTATCATTAATGTCAGTATTTCTAGTACTGACTGAAGTTCTTATTTGTCTTATTTGCAAAGTACCAGTGGTGTAACTATTATGGCAATACTTGCTTTATTTAAATTTCATGAACATTATTTTCTTCTTTAACCCTTTTTTGGAGGTATTTGGAAAATAAGGTATAAAAATAGACATAAAAGACAAAAAAAGGTGTTTCTGTGCCTTCACTTTGTTGAAAAAACAGAGAAGAGTATAAAATTCCCAACCAACAAAGCCTTTTTCTAATCACTTCAGTTTCTTAGGAAAGTTACAGCATTTCTACTGTTTGAGTGTAGTAATTATGTAATCAAGTAATTCAGTGTAAGAAAAACAATATAAAATAAGATGATAAGAGTATAGAAATCCCTGAATAATACATTGAAGGATGCCCTAATATAGATTGGTTTTAGTATTAATTTTAAGTAAAGATTGATTGCTTAATGAGAATTTATAAATCATGTTTTCTTATATCTTTTTTTTTTAAACAAGTGGTAAATGAGAATGTCAGTCTTGTGATCTCGCGACAGTTGCTGACTGATTTCTGCACACATCTCCCTAACCTGCCTGATAGTACAGCCAAAGAAATCTATCATTTCACCTTGGAAAAAATCCAGCCCAGAGTTATTTCATTTGAGGAGCAGGTAAAAATCTAGAGCAGTAGATTTTTAATGTACAGATAATAGCAGAAATTATTTCTTAAACTTATGTTTTTAAATTCTTAAAGGAGATAATCATTCAGTTTAATTTTGGCCAAACAGCATTTGGCCAAACATCAAGCAAACATCAGGATGTTGCACCTCCAGCTGACATTTGTTTGTGTATATATAAGCCAAATATTACTTGTTAATTTTTAAAAATCAGTAAGATTATTAGGAAAGCTCCAGCAACATGCCTGTAATATTACAAAAGCAAAATTTAACATAGAAACTAAAATATTACCATAATTTACCTTGCAGAATATGTTGTTTCCGCTCACTATTTGATATTCTGTGAATAGAAAATTCATAGAAAAATTTGGTAGTCTAGATAAACTTCTACTATTTACTTGTCAGCTTAGTATGTTGAATAAGAACACTGTTACAATAACTTACTATGTGTTTGTTTGTTTGTTTGTTTATTTATTTATTTATTTATTTTGGTACTGGGGATCGAACTCACCATGTGTTTATTTTAATTACTTACTAATGTCAGTTAAAATAATTTAACATGTGTACCTGCCTTTCCAGGTTGCTTCCATAAGACAGCATCTTGCATCTATATATGAGAAAGAAGAAGATTGGAGAAATGCAGCCCAAGTGTTGGTGGGGATTCCTTTGGAAACAGGACAAAAGTATAGTAAATAGTAGATATTGGATGAATATATACAGATATATACAATTGTTCACTTATACTATTTCTCATATTTTGGTGCAAGAAACATAATAAACAAATTTTATAGCATGTTACGTGATAAGTGCTATGTAGAAAAGTAAGGGGACCAAGTGGAGACAGATTGTATACATTAATAATAAATAGAGTGACTGGGGTGGATGTCACTTTCTCAGTGACTGGAAGGAGATAAAGGAGTGGCTCTGAGCTCCCTGAGAGAGATTATCATCAGATACTCTTAGAAAGGTGGACAGTGCAAGAGCCCTGGCTGGAGCATGCTTGGAGTGTTTTCCTAAGAAGGGTAAGGAGGCTCTCGTGTGGGTTCAGTGGACTGTGGGTAGAGGGAAGAGAGATGGGATGAGATCAGAGACCACAGGGACCACTTATATGGGCTCTTACTAGCTATTGTAAGGACTTCAACTGTTAGTGAAATGTGGGGGAGTTTTTGAGGATTTTAAACAGAAGAGTGACACAATTTGATTTTTATTTTATTTTATCCTATCCTATTGCAGTACTGGGGATTGAACTCAGGGCCGTTGAGCTGAGCTACATTCCCATCCCTTTATTGAGGCAAGGTCTCACTAAAATGCCCAGGCTGGGCTTGAATTTGTAGTGCTTCTGCCTCCACTTCCCCAGAGCACTGGGATGATAGGTTTACACTGCCATGCCCAGCCAATTTATATTTTAAACAATCACTTTCTCTACTGGGTTGAGAATAAACCATAGGTGAGCAGTGATAGAAGTAGGAATATTAGTTAAGAAGCTTATGGACAATTCCACAGATGGCATGGAGGTTCTGAGAAATGTTGGATTCTGTTTTTCAGGTAGAGTAAGGATTTCCTGATGGCTTGTATGTGGTGTGTGCAAAATAGAGTCAAAATAAGCCCTGAGTTTTGGCTCAAGCAATTGGAAAGATAGAGTTGCCATCTACTGAGTAGGGAAGAAAGGGTTTTAGATATCTAGTCGGGAGTTGAATATTTTAGGCCGGGGTTTAGTAGGCTAGAGATACACGCTTGGGACTCACTGATGTATTGATGGCATTTAGAGCGGTTATATTATCTGAAATCCCCATGGGAGGGAAAGTAAATAGGAAAAAGGACTGAGTACTGAGCATGGAGCACTCAAGCACTTAAGAGGTCAGGGGCAGGAGGAAGATGTAACTGGGGAGGATTGTCCAGGTGGCAAGAACACAGAAAGAGTGGAATGGAGTGTGCTGTCCTAGAAGCCAAATGAGGAAAGTGTGTCCAGAAGGAGCAAGTGATCAGATAACAGCGTTGATGAGGAGTAAGTGTGAACACTGACATTGCAATGAGGAGCCCATGGTGACCTTGATAGAAGTTATTTTGGTGAAACTGTTGAGAATGCAAGCCTAATTGGAACTGTTTAAGAGAGAATGAAAGAGAAGAATAGGAGACAGTGGATATGTACAACTCTTTTGGGAAGATTTCAAAAAAAGGCAAAGCAGTAGGGTAGAAGATGACAGTGGAGGTTAGCCTAATAGTCAGTTTTTCTTATTTTTCTTTTATGATCCAGTGGAAAGCAAAGATTTGCTGTTGAGAAGTTGGGGAAAGGATTCTTGCAGAAGTAGACAAAAGGAGATGGAACATAGTAGAGGAATAGGTTTACATAGGAGCATAAATAGTTCCTGCATGGCAGGGTCTCCAAGCCTCTGCACTATTGACATTGGGACTGGGAGTCCTTTATTGTGGATGCTGTTCTGAGCACTACAGGATGTTTAGTAGCATCAGAGCTTCTGCTCCTTAGATGCCGTTGTCACCACATCCCTAGCTGTGACAATCGAAAGTGTCTGTGGACATTGCTACGTGTTCTTTCTTGGGGAGAACTGTCCCCAGAGATCTATCATAACCTCTGGGAACACAGAGTACACAGGTGCAGAAGTTAGTAATATGGTGAGGTTTGTGCAAGTTCTCTTTGTTTCAGTATTCTTAGGTCTAAATCCATCTTGGAAATATGGATGAGAATGGAAGTTAGGAAATTGAGACAGGACTTTGAATAAATGGGAACTCCTTTAAAAGCCAATTCATTCTGATTTTGAAAGTAATAGGTATAATAGATATACTTGGCAGAAAACTGGAAAATTAAAAAAAATAGTGCTATCTATAACAATTCATGTAAATTTGAGTTGTGAATGGAAAAATAGTACAAAATATTATAAGTATTGAAACTTGAATTATATAAGTCCTTCCTCTCACCTCTGCCCCTGTCTTCTCCCAAAATCAAAGAAGTAAAGAATTAATTTCAAAGCTGGAACCAAATGAATCTTGCCTCATTGTATCAGCCCTTTTGTTGATAAATAGAAAAGATTTTTATGAAGATTAATCTTGAATTATGTGAGGTCTTCAGTTATGTTTTCCTTGCATAAAATATACCACTGAGATAGAGAAGAAAATGGAAACTACCTGCAATCTTACCATCCACTATAATTGCTGTTCCCAGTTTGATATATGTGGATAGGAATACATTTTATTGATGTTTTAAATACTGTTTTATCCCATTTTTTTACTTAGCAAAAAATACATGGTGACTATAATCCATAGCACTGACTATAACTGTATAGCATTCTACCTTTTTTATGTGCTACAACTTGATTGCCATCAGTACCATAATAGGTGATTTTCATTTTTTTCCTATTAAAGATATTTCTAAGTATCTTTATAAATGCATGACCTTGTACATACATATGTGAGCACTGATATCTGCTAGGATTTATTTTTTGAAGTAAAGAAATATAAGAGGTTAAGGG
This sequence comes from Heterocephalus glaber, assembly GCF_053883595.1. Taxonomy (NCBI): domain Eukaryota; kingdom Metazoa; phylum Chordata; class Mammalia; order Rodentia; family Bathyergidae; genus Heterocephalus; species Heterocephalus glaber. Next base: position 2,340,824 of record NW_028258419.1, on the reverse strand, counting down.
TGTAAGAAGCTGAAGAATTCAAAGGATGGTTGGACTGCGTATTGACAACTTGTCCTCTAGGAAGATTGTGCCCAGATATGGTCCCATGAGTAGTACATGATATGCCCCAGAGCCGGGCAATTGTTCTTTTAAACTCTTTGTTTCTGAGATTACCTGAGGGTTAGAAGCTACTGAGATATAATGTGGTCAGTGATGATAAAAATAGTAAAAATTCAGTGAAACATTATTTTCCTATAGTATAATGCGTATAGTTTTCCTATAGTATAATGCAGTAAAAAGTTTGATTTCGTCATATTAACAGAATATATATAAGGAAAACACATTTTGTATTATTCCTAAAATTGTTCTTGGTGAAATGTTGAATGACTCTGTGTTTCTGTTCGGCCCTAGACAGTACAATGTGGATTATAAGCTGGAGACTTACCTGAAGATTGCTAGGTTGTATCTGGAGGATGATGACCCTGTGCAGGCAGAGGCATACATAAACCGAGCATCCCTGCTTCAGAATGAATCAACCAATGAGCAGTTACAGATACACTATAAGGTGACAGCTGAATTGCTTGGGAATTCACGCTGTGTGAGAGAACCAACCATGCTAAGATGTTCCAGAGTGTCTGATAAATGCTTTTATATTTTAGAAATTTTTTCTCTTTTTTGTTTTTGTATCTTAGTTTTAATTTTTCCCCTAATTGGAATATTTTCCCACCTATAGGTATGCTATGCACGTGTTCTTGATTATAGAAGAAAATTCATTGAAGCCGCACAAAGGTACAATGAGCTCTCTTACAAGACAATAGTCCATGAAAGTGAAAGACTAGAGGCCTTAAAACATGCTTTGCACTGTACCATCTTAGCATCAGCAGGTAAACACATAATTTATGCCTACATGAATCAAAAATGAAGTTAATTGTCTTGGCTTAATAACTATTACTGTTGGAAAATTTAGCAAAAGAGCTGTTCTCAGGAATGTCTTCTTAATCCAATTTAAACTTGTAAACAGTTAAAATAGTGATAAAATGGTTTGTAAACTTTTAAAAAGTTTGATGTGAAAAAAAAAAGTCTAATGTGAATGTGTCAGTCTTACCCACAAATTAGGAATAGTTGAGAGTGAATATAAAGTTAAGTTTTAAGATTTTACCGAAAAAATGGATATCAGATTGAGAATTACAGAGAGAAACAAAAATTAGAATCTAAAAATTCATATGCTACTTTTGGAATTTCTTAAATCTCACACGTCAGTTTTAGACCTTGCTTTCATCCTTTTCTTCACCAAATATACCCAATAAAATTTTTATTAAATATTAAGATATAATTCATTTAATTTATAAAATAGAAAGGACGTTAAGTAGGAGTGCTAAATCTGAACTGTGGCTTTTTTAAGTCATCTTCATTCTTGAACTGTATTTCCTTCAATATAAAAGTGGGTTTTTTGTGCTTTTGCTTTTTTGGTTTTTTGAAACAAGGTCTCATGCTTGTGTAGTTCAAGCCAGCCTCAAACTCTCAGGTTCTCCTGCCTCAGCCTCCCACGTGCTGGGATTACAGGCAAGTGCTTCCATGCCCTACTATTTGTTTTTTTTTAAGAATGAGGGCCCGACTGTCTGTTTTTTGGGACAAGGTCTCACTGTGCAGTTCAGGCTGACCTTGAACTTACTGTGTACCTCAGGGTTGGCCTCAAACTTGCAGCATTCCTCCTGCCTCAGACACCCAGTTGCTGGGATTACAGGTGTGCATTACCATGTCCAGCTAAAAGTATTTTTACATCCAAATGACAGCATGATAAAACACATTTTTGCAATTTACTTTTTTCATGTAACTAAGACTATAGTGATCTTTACATGTGAGGACATAGGGTTCCTTCTCCTCTTTCTTGTTTATTTTGGCAGCGTTGGAGATTGACCCAGTGCCTTATGCATACTAGGCACACACTCTAGCACTGACCTACGCCCCAGCCCTGCTGCTCATCCATTTCGATTGTCTGTTGCCTGGCTCTGTAATTATGTATTGAGTCAATTACAGACAGTGCTGTAGTGATTATGCACATAGATAAGTATATGTCCAGTTTAAATTCCTGGGTCCAAGGGCACAGACTTTTAAACTTTTGATAGCAGTTATATATTACACTTTAACGTTACCTCTAAACAAAAATGTTCATGAGTATCAGATTCTTTTGTTTGTTTGTTTTTGGTACTGGGCATCAAACTCTGGACCTTGTGCTTGCAAGGCAGGTGGCAGAACCACTGGAGTATCAAATTCTTCATACAGGAAATTACCCAATTTTTTGATCTTTGCCAATATTGTAGAAAAAAGTGGTGTGTCTCTTTAGTTATAATTCACATTCCATTGATGATGAGTATTCTTTGAGTATATTTTTATGCTTAAAAAATCATTGTTGAAAACTTGTATATTCTTTTGGAGCCAATATGTTCCATTGATCATTTTTTCACTTGTAAATGGTCTTTATGTGTAGAACAAAATTAACTCAATTTTTTCTAATTTGATGTCTATTTTTTTGGCTTGCTTTGTGACATCTTTGCCACAGAGAAACTTCATTTTTTTGTCTGATTGCTTTTTGGGAGGAGGGGTGCTACAGATCGAATGAAGTGCTATAGCACTGAGCAACACACTCATCCCCTGATTTTTATACAGCTAAATGTGTTGCTCTTTCATGGCTTCTAGATATTGTTGACTTGCTTAGGTCTTTTCTGCTCTTTTAAATCACCTCATATTTTATTTTAATACTTTAGGTTATCAGATTCTTTGGTGTCAGGATCCTTTTACAGTCTGAAAAATTACTGAGAACCCTGGAGAACTTTTATTTATGTAGATTATATCTGTGGATTTCTGTATTAGAAATTGAAATAAATGCCATTTATTAATTCATTTAAAAGTAACAATAATAGCTGGGGATTTGGCTCAGTGGTTCCGCTGCCTGCCTCACAAGCGCAAGGACCCGAGTTCAATCCCTGGTACCAAAAAAAAAAAAAAAAAAGTAACAATAACAGAACCATTGCATAGAAATACAAATGGTATATTTTTATTAAAAATATAGCTTCCAAAGCAAAAAATGTTACTGAGAATGGAATTTTCATATATATATATATATATATATATATATATATATTTCCCCCCCCCCCTTTTTGTGGGATGTTTTTTGTTTGGTTTGGTTTTTTTTTGGTATCAGAGATCGAACTCGGGTCCTTGCACTTGTGCAGCAGGCGGTGAAACCACTGAACTAACTCCCCGGCCCATGGGGGATGTTTTTTGAGACAGGATCTTGCTTTGTAGTGCAGGCTGGGGTTGAACTCACTATGTAGTTCAGTCTGGCCACGAACTCTCAGCAATCCTCTTGCCTCATACTGGGATTATGGGCATGCACCACCATGCCTGGCCCTTGTTTTACATATTTTCAAATCTTTTAAAATTTCTAGTTTAATAGAAAAAAACTTAAGTTATTCTAGATACTTCTGCAGTCACTCTTTTTTGATATGTTGTCTTGGTTGAAGTGTATGAAGAACATCCAGCCTCACACAGATGTGCAGCTGGAAAAGAGATGCATATTTTGGGATATTTTCTGATAAAATGTGTATTTTTGATACTATCTTTCACAGAACAAGTGGTGTAGTTTTTTTATAAATGAGTTGCAGTGTGAAATTTGAAACCATACCAGTGAACCTGTCACAGTTTGTTATGTTAAAATCTTGGTCTGTCTTGCACTTTGAATCATTTTCTACCTATATAGGGTTTTTGTGCCGTCATATGTTAGTGCTTTAATAAAATTGGTTCACTGAGTTGCATGGAGCTTCGAAATACTGACTTTGTAAAAATTACATTTGAATATATTACCAGTGATCTCACCAGAAAAATCTTTAAATATTGGAAAGTTATCAAGCTCATGAAGCAAATACGTTTTCCAAATATCTAATTTTTGCTTGAAAACTAATTTTATCAGGAGCAGCAAATACTCTTGGTTGTTTTTATTGTAGTCACAGACTCACCTTGTTCTTTATAATACATTTTTCTACATAGCTATAATACCATCATCGTCCCTAAGCAAATTAACAATTATTGTGCTATAGAATCTGTTATCTGACCCAGTTGTCTTAGGAATACCTTTTATAGCTGCCATTTTCTCCCTAAACAAAGAAAAAAGTTGAAGCGTGGCATTTGGTGATTATATCTTTAGATTCTTTTAGTCTAGAATCATCTCTACATTGTGCCTTTTTGAAGAGTTCAAGGAAGTTCTTCATTCTAAATGTCTGATATATATTATTTACTTGTTTCTTAATCTTGTGTACTTCCTGTGAACTGAAAATTAGTTACCTAAGGGCTAACCCTTTTTCACAGGTTTAAATGTTTCTAGGAAGACTGCCTCATAGTGATGCCCAGTGTATTCAGTTACATCACATAGGGACACATCATGTCAGATTGTCCCTCTATTAATGGTGCTGCGTTTGGTCATTTGGTTTAAGGGAGTGACTCTTTTGTATGTGTGTGGTATGGGGGCTTGAACTTGGCCTCTGCACTGAGCACCCCCCCCCCCAAGACAGGGTCTTGCTATGTAGTTTAACTGAACTCACTATATAGCCTAAGCTGGCCTCAAACTTGTGGTGATTCTCCTACCTCAGGCTCCTGAGTGCTGGGATTACAGGTGTTTGCCACACCACACCTGGCTCCCATCCCTTTTTTATATCAGGGTTTTGCTAAATTGCCTGGGCTGGGCTCAAACTTTCGCTCCTCCTGCCTCAGCCTCCCAGCATGCTGGGATTACAGATGTGCCACCACACCAGATTGAGACTCCATTTTAAAGGTAAATTTTCTTCTCTGGATTTGCTCATAATCTCTGGTGTGTTGCTTTGATAATCTACAAAAATCTTATTCCCTGTTTCCTTTTACATAATAATTTAGTACCCATTAATAATTTTTGCCTGGATCATTCAATGTATGTTACAAAATGGTAATTTGTTAGTTCTGTTCTTCAGCATGAGCTTTCTTATTTTCTACTTTCTCCTTTTTTGTATTGCTGTGTACTTTTTTCTGCTTTTTTTTCTATGTATAAATACTTACTTGCAAGTGAATGTATCAGAAATGTACAGCTTGATGAATTTTCACAAACTGAACACTTCCACATACCCACCATCCAGAACAAGAAACAAAGTACTGTCTGCACCCCAAAAGTCATCTTTGTACTTTTTCCTAATCCTTACTGCCAGCTCATCCACAAAAACAGTCACTAGTATGTAGTTTTACCTGCTTATTTTATATAAAAAACTGTAGTGCATTTATTCTTGTGTTGCTCTTTTTGCTCAACTTTATGTAATTTATCTATATTGTTATGTGAGGTTGTACCTTCATTTTCATCGCTGTGGTTGTGTTCTATTGTGTGAATATACAACAATTTATTTATCCTATTGCCTTTGGTTACCTTCTTACTAGATTAATTGAGAATAGTATTGCTGTGAACATTTCGTGTATATTTGACTTGGTGGTTTGTATTTATTTGTTTATTTTTCCATGCTGGAGATCAAACCCATGGCCTTTCCTGTGTTAGGCAGGCATTCTCCCATTAAGCTACACTCCCAACCCCTTGCCTTGGTTTTTTAATTTATTGAGTCTGTTAAGGTAAATTATAGTTTTTATTCTTTTTTATAAAAATTGTCCCAAATATGACCAAATCATATCTTTTTTTTTTTTTATACCGGAGATGGAACTTGGGTCCTTGCGCTTGCGAGGCAGGCAACAGAACCACTGGGCTAAATCCCCGGCCTGACCAAATCATATCTTTTTGATAGGGCCTCGTTAATCTTCCCTGCATTCTAGCATAAAAAGGTACCTTAGGCTCATCTCATAATATTCCTGCTGCAGACTTAAAACCTCTATTTTTCAAGGATTTCTACTTCTTTTTAATCAGATAACCAAGATTTACATGCTAGCATTCTATCTCTCTATCAGTCTTTTTTTCATGAATTGAATCTAGGGCCTTTGCACTGAGTTACATTCCCTGTCCTTTTTATTTTTTTATTTTGAGACAGCTAAGTTGCCCAGGCTGAGCTTGAATTTTTGATCCTTCTGCCTCAGGGTCCAGACTGCTAGGATTATAGGCATATGCCACCATACTTGGCTAGATGCTAGGCAATCCCATTTCTACTAGGTGTCACTGTGGTTGGGCTCTTTTAGGATACAAAGCCAGAAATAAATTCAAAAAGAAAAAATTTATTGATGGTATTATTTCCATTAGTTCGATATATTTTTATATCAGTTGTCACTTAAAGGTCCTTGAAACTGTAAACTGGAACCCTGAATATTAAGTTTTTTATCAGAAATATTTGTTTGTTTTTCATTACACATGTTTTATTAGCAAAATAATTCATGTTCATTGCAGAAATGCAAATAAGCAAAGAAGAAAATAGAAATTGCCTGTGCTTCCAACTGCATTTCGGCTTTTATCCTGGTCCTCACATAGGAATGTTTGGTTATCCTTATTATTTGTGAATTTCCCTCCTTACTAACATTTATGTGTAACCAACCCAGTCAGTACTCCCAGCACTTCCACAGTCATTTGCAGACATACAGAGCACCAAAACTTTTGAATTATACATGTGTTTCCAGCGGAGATTGAACAAGTTGATGCTCTGCCCTTTTGTTTCAGATTTCATGCTGTAGACAAATGTCCTTGTTGTGCACTGTTTAGTATCACACGTTTGGTAATTTTGTGTTTACTCTTGGTGGCCTTGCTGTTCACATGGTCCTCTCCCAGGGTGTTAGCTCTCTAATGTTCCTAAGTTCAGGGATCCTGCAATGTGCATTGCAGGGAAAATACACATTAGGGAATCTGCCTCAGGTGTCAGCTAAGGAGTCTTAAATAGAAACACACAGAACAAGGCCGCAGACTGACCGCCTGAGTAAAATTTGTCCAGAGGCTTGCAGGAGCCCAACCTGGACTTCCCATAGACTCGACCATGGAGGACTCACTACTGCACTGGTAGCAGTGGCTATAGAACATAACTATCCTGGTAGCAGGCAGAATGGGATAACAAAATGTGATTGTTTTCCATTGAAAAATCATCATTAAAATATTTGATGCACACATGTTTCCCTTAGGACAGCAGCGGTCCCGGATGCTAGCTACCCTGTTTAAGGACGAGAGGTGCCAGCAGCTTGCTGCCTATGGGATCCTAGAGAAAATGTACCTAGACAGGATCATTAGAGGGAATCAGCTTCAAGAGTTTGCTGCCATGCTGATGCCGCACCAGAAGGCAACTACAGCTGACGGTAATAGTTATGTTTCATGCATGTGTGGTGGTGAACCTTCAGGTCCAGACTGGTGGAAGGTGGGTTAGAGTAGAAGCATCTTGCTGCTTGGGCTGTTTCTTCTTTGGGGCTACTGGGGATGGAACTTGGGATCTCTAGTGTGTCCTCTCGCTGAGCTGCCTTCACAGCCCAACTTGCTGTCCTTGTATGGTATTTCTGTATAACAAGGAATACTGTATTGACTAAAGGTGTGTCTTACACAAACATGAGCTTACAGTATTCTTTTAAGGCCCTTACTAGAAATGTTTTGTTTTTTAATTTTTATTAATCCATGATTGCAGTACATAATGATGACATTCCTCGTGGGGAGTTGGTACATGTACATAGCATATCTTCATTCTTTTTATGTCGCCTTCTCCCTCCTCCCCCATCTCTTGGTTCCTTTCACTGGGAAGTATTTTGTGAATAATGCATTTTTTTGAAACTTGTAAGAGCAAAAGAATTATAGACTGTACTTACAATACTAGGTTTTTCAAAACCTTAAACCATGATAAATAACTAAGCATGAGATTGTAACAGCATGATTATCTAGTCCTATTTTAGGTAAGCAAAATTTGGCACAGTAGCTTGCCAAGGTCATTCAGGGTAGAAGTGCTGCCAATGAGAATAGAACTTGGTGTCATATTTCCTGGTGAAATCCTTCCTGTTGAAGGAATGGATTTGCTTCAGTCAAGCTGCCTGGGTCAGGAGAAAAAGCAACTCAACTGATTGTCAGTTTTCTATCTGAAGGATTTTGGTCCCATAGAACCTTCTTTTTGCATGTCCTCAGGAAAAATTTTTTAATGGTTTTAGGTTTGCTTCTGGTTCTTCTGAGCAATTAGTTTTTACCATATTTAAACACATTTTGAAGTATTGAACTGACTTTCTAATTTTGCTTGGCTGCTAGACAGCTTAAAATTAAATTTGTAGCCCATGTGTGAATAGTGTATATCAGTGGTGGCAAACCTATGGCACATGTGCTGCAGCAGGCTGTATCACTGAAAACTCTAAAAGGCTCACCATCACTAATGTATATGTGTTTTGATTGTAGCTACTTTGAGGAGTGGTGATACTGGGATTGAACCTACCATTAAGCTACATCCCCAACATTTTTTATATTGTTTTTATATTGTTTTGAGACAAGTTGTTGCTAAGGTCCCTAGGCTGGCCTTGAACTTGCAGTCCTGTCTCAGCCTCCCAAGTGGCTGGGATTATAGCTACACACCACTGCACCAGGCTGAGTGTAGCTACTTTTGCTTTGTTCTACTTTTGAATTCTTTTATCTTTGTATTCTGTGCAGCTATAATTTTATTTTGAAAGAAGAGGTGTGACAGAACCAGGGATTTAGCTCAGTGGCACAGTGCCTGCCTTGTAAGTGCAAGGTCCTGAGTTCGATCCCTGGTACTGAAGAAAAAAAAAAAAAGAGGTGTGACGCACAAGTTAAAAACTAGGTAAATTTTTTAAGTTTCAGAATTGGTACGGGTGAGCTTCAAATTTCAATTTGAGCTCTCTGGTCATAAAAGAAAAGTGAAAAGATATAATTAGATAATTCTTTTCAGAGAAAAGGAATACTCACTAGTATTTCTGAGAAGCTCATTATTCTCACGTGGGGCTATATATAAAGGAAAGATATTTGTCTTCACCCCTGCTAGATGTTATTCCTTCCCTATTTATCTTTCTTGGATGTTTTTCTTTATTGGTATAATATCCCTAAGCTAACAATATTAAGACATAATTTTTTGTTTTGCTTTTCATTTAAATTATAATATAGTGGTATAATCCCAGAATTATGTAACAGTATTGCTGATCTATTTTCTGTCTATTCTGGACATCTTTTTCCTCCTTCTTCCTCCCTGCCCTTCCCTCTTTCCCCTCTCCCCCACTCCCCCTCTTTTATTGAGCTCATGGGCTTTGCATTGAGCTCTATTCCCAGGATCCCCTTTTCTTTTTTCTTTTGGTTTCACTGTGATGCACGGGCTGGGCTCAAATTTGCAATCCTCCTCCCTCAGTCTCCCAGAGTGCTAGAATTATAGACATGTGCCACCACACTCAGTTCTGGGCATCTTTAACTTAGCATAATGTTTTTAAGGTCCATCCAATTTGAAGTATGTGTCAGTTCTTCTTTCCTTTTTACTACTAAATTCTATTATATAGATGTACCATTTTATTATTTACATGATGGACATTAGTTTGCTTCCACTTTGAGAGGTGTAGTAATGCTGCAGTGAACTTTTATGTAAAGATTTCTATGTGGAGGGCCAGGGATTTAGCTTAGTGGTTCCACCGCCTACCTTGAAAGTGAAAGGTCCCAAATATGATCCCCGGTACCAAAAAAAAAAAAAAACCCAAGAGAAGATTTCTATGTGGATATATTTTTAATTCTTTTGCATCTATATCTAGGAATGAAATTATTGGGTCCTGTGGTAACTTTGTGTTTATTACTCTTTCAAGGAGCTAGCAAGATTGTTTTTTGGAACAATTGCTCCGTCTTTATTCCCTCCCTCCAGTTGTGAATAAGGGTTCTGATCTCTCTTTCTCTCTTTTCCTCTCTCTCTTCCCCCCCCCCACTCTCTCTCTTTCTCTGTCTCATTCTTTCCTCTCCCCAACACCCCCCGTGGTACTAAGCTACATCTCTAACCCTTTATATTTTAAAATAGGGTCTTGTTAAATTGCCCAGGCTGGCTTTGAGCTTGTGATCCTCTTGCCTCCAATTTCTCCACATTCTTTTCCACATTTGTTAATGATATGTCTTTTTTATTTCTCCATCCCAGTTGGTGAAATGATAGTTCATTGTAATTTTGACTTGCATTTCCCTGGTAGCTAGTAATGTTGAATACCTTTCCATATGCTTATTTTCCATTTGTGTGTTTTCTCTGGAGAAATACTCATTTCTCCAGAATCTCCAGAAAAATTCATTACCAATTTTTAAATTGGGCCATGTGTCTTTTTATCAATTAATTGTAGAAATACTAAATATATTCTTTATATAAGTGCGTACATACAAATGGCAGATATTTTCTCCCATTCTGAGTGTTGTCTCTCTCTCTTTTTTTTTCAGAGCTGGGACTGAACCCAGGGCCTTGTGCATGGTAGGCATGCACTTTACCACTGAGCTATACCTCCAGCCCCCTTCACATTTTTGATGGTATCTTTTGAATATAAAACTTTAATTTTGATGAAGTGCAATTTGTTTTTTTCTTTTATGTTTTTGGTGTGATATCTAAGATACCATAGCCCAAACCAAGGTCATGAAGCTTTACTCTGTTTTCTTCTAGAAGTTTTATAGTTATAGTTCTTACATTTAAGTCCTTGAGTTAATTTTTGTATGTAGTGTGAGATAGGAGCCTATCTTTATCCTTCTGCATGTAGGTAGCCAGTTGTCCTGCTCTATTTTCTGAAAAATTATGATTTTCCTCATCAAATTATCTTGGCACCCTTATCTGCCATCAGTTGACCATGGATACAAGAGTTTATTTCTGGACTTTGAGTTCTATCTCCTTAAATAATATGTCTGCATTACACCAGTACCACAGAGTCTTAGGTGCTGTGTGTTTGTAGTAAGTTTTGAAATTGGGAAATGTAAGTCCTCCAAATTTGACTTTTTCCAGATTGTTTGTATTGCCGTCTTAAGTGTATAGCCTTTTGTGCTTTTCCACTTATTTGGTCATCTTTTGTCTCTTTCAGCAGGGTTTTGTACTTTGTAGATTATAAGATTGACATTTTTATTTCTAAGTACTTTGTGTTTTTTGATGCTATGTTAGACAGAATTGTTTTCTTAATTTCATTTTCAATTTGTTCATTGATGGTGTATACAAATATAATTGATTTTTGCAGGTAGATTTTTGTAACTTCTACCTGTTGGAAATTTCACTTCTGCCACCACTAAAACACCACTGGGAAATAGAAATTAAGAGGAAAAATTAGAAGATTGTGGGTGGAGGGCTAAAGATGTAGCTCAGTAGTAAAGTGCTTCCTTGGGCTACATGAAGCCCTGGTTAGATCCTAAGAAAAAAGAAATCCTGGGTGAACTTCCAAAAGCAGGGATGGATAAGAAGCAAGGGATGACAAGGAAGCTTTCTCAGAATGCTCCCCTGGAGGGCTCTAAATGGGTCATAGACTTTAGCAAGTGCTCAGCAGAAATAGCACTTAAGAATCCTCATGCACCCCAGGGGGTCCGTGGGTTCAGAATTCCATCAAATACTGAGTTACCTCACTCAGAGGAGAACCTTCTGCCTGATCAGGAAGGCCAGGTGACCTGCTTTCTGCACATTTCTCACACTTGCCATGGAGTGAGGTACTGTGGAGTGCATAAAAGAATCAAGAATGGGGACTTTATTGGCCTTGCATGATTATTACTTCTGCTTGCTAATATGTTTATTTTTGAAGCAAGAAAAGGAAAATTAATGAATTTAGCTTAAAGAAGCAAAACCCCAGCCCAAAGGATTAAATTCATTCACTTAGTAATTACTTACCAGTCATTCACTTTCCTAAGTACTATTTTTATGTAATGATATATTAATCAAACTATCAGATAAACAACATTTCTTATCTTTTAAATACTGATTGGCAAAATAATGATGAGTTATTAATAATGAAAATGTCATATCTAGACATTTGTGGGAAATAGGTACTTTTTTAAAGTATAAAACTACTTTCAAATTTATAAATGTCTTATATTTAAGGTTCTAGCATCTTGGACAGAGCTGTTATTGAACACAATCTGTTGTCGGCAAGCAAATTATATAATAACATCACCTTTGAAGAGCTTGGTGCACTCCTAGAAATCCCTGCTGCTAAGGTATTGTCAACACACGACTCCAACACATGAAAAGAAAGTTAAGACACCAAACTATAGAAGCAATGAGAATCAATTATAAAATATATAATTGATAATTGTTGGTAACTACAACAGAAATATATATACAGAGCCTCAAGAAAATAGAAGTACATGTAAATTACTTTTAAAATGCTATTGTAATAGAATTGCCTTAGCATTTTTGGTGTTTTGAATTATATTTTATGATAAAGTTACCTGAGGCGGGAGTTCCAGATTATGACACCCATGTCATGTGAGTCTTTGTTTAGGGTCTGTTTAAATCCACTTCACAGTGATTTATGATTTCTTAATTTATGTAAGATTTTGATACATGCCTTACTTTTTTCTATCTTAGATTGACTTAAACATTTAAACATTTCCTCTCTTTGTGAGAATAGCTAATGTAATCCCTGGGCTCTTTCTTGAAACTTCTGTGCTTGGCTTAATTTTAAAAGTTGACTTGTGCGGGGGATTTAGCTCAGTGGTTTCCCCGCCTGCCTCACAAGCGCAAGATCCCAAGTTCGATCCCCAGTACCAAAAAAAAAAGTTGACTGCCTGACTAGGGAATTTAATTTGATTCTTAGGATTTGGTTGGCCACATATAAATTTAAACAGACTACCAGTAGTATTGAGAATATGTTTTAGTTATCATTTACAAAAGATTCTCTTCCTTTTAAATACTATTAAAAGTAAATAATCAACTTTCCTTTCACCTGACTTGCAAACCTTAAAGTCATGTAGTTTTGTGTCACATCTCTATTTATCTGGTAGTGAAATTTTAATTTAGGATTTTCTAACAGTTCTTTACTTGAACATTTGGACCAAGTTGTGGACCAAGACTTTAGTTACCATTTAAAAGATCCTTTCTTTTCAGGCATCGAGACTAAGTTAAGTGAATAGACTTTTAATAGTAAATAGTAATCACAGTCTATTAGGAGTGATTTAGGATTGATTGTGAAGATGGTCAAAAGTAATAATGACCAAGTCACAATCAGTCTGCTTAGGTAGCGAACATGTCTCCCAGTGCTAGGCAGGGGATCTTTTGCTCACCTCTAATTGTGTTTTAAATCTTTTCCTTTTTATTTGAGCATCTATTCCTCCTTTCAATTTTTCTTCTTTTTTTCTCTTTTATTTTGAGACAGGATCTTGCTTTGTAACCCAGGCTGGCCTTGAACGTGTGATCCTTCTGCCTCATCTCCTGAGTGCTGGGATTACAGGTGTGCACCATCATGCCCAGCCTGTTTTTTCTTTTTAAAATACTACTTTCTTAAAAGGTTTTTGGAATATTAAATACTGTGGAGATGGAAATAAAATAAAATGAGAAAAACTAGTTGGCTTTTTTTTTCTAAGGTATAAGTCCCAGTGAGAAGAAAAATTGTTTAATTTTGAATAGAAGAGAAATTTGGTAAAAGGACTGGATTCACATCTAAAATTTCTCAACAAGAAAAACAGATCCCAGCAATATTAAAATGATAGGTTATACAGTACCCAGAAATAATTAGGAAAATAGGCAGGCTGTTAAGAGGTCTTCTTCTAATGAGTTGCAGGGGAACACACTTGTAAAGCTTAGTTATAGGTAGTGAAACCCACACCGTTCATTTCTCTTGAATCAAGTAACTGTTAAATATGACAGTTAAAGTTGCTAAGAATTTGTTGTTGTTTTTTTACAGGCAGAAAAGATAGCATCTCAAATGATAACAGAAGGACGGATGAATGGGTTTATTGATCAGATTGATGGAATTGTTCATTTTGAAAGTAAGTAGTTTTGTGTATTTTGGGCATAATGAAATAGCAGAGAATCATTGTATGTTTATGATCAAAGGGCGTTATAATTTCCTTTGACCCAGAATCTTACTAGTGGAATGTACTTATTTTTATTTCCAGAAGAAATAATTTTAAAAGTTATATTCATAAATCTATGTAATGCAGCAGTTTCTAAGATGAAACATTTGAAACCCAGATTGTATTGATTCACTCATTTACTCATCAGACATTTATTGAGCTCATACCGTGTGTCAGGCATATGGAAATGACAGTTTCATTTCCCATTCAGCAGCTCATTAAACTGTTGGAGGCAGGCAAGTGTGTAGATCCCTTCTTTAGCTCCTTATTCCTACCTTTGTTGCACCCTGGATTCTGCTGTAACCCAAAACTGTTCCATTTGTAAAATTTTAATTTAGAATATCTCATGCTGACCGTCACCCTCTTTTCTGTCTCTGGTGATCTCTTGCAGCTCCTCCCACTTCACAATTCTCTGTTGTCCATATGAGAACCTCTGGTTCTGCTCTTTCTCCCAGTCAGTCCAGCCCTTTTTGTTTTTGTTTTGTCGATACTTCTCTTTCCTTTTAGCTTAGATTCCATAATCCATTAGTTCGATGACTTTTTTGCAGGTACTCTAGAATGCTCACTTGCCTGTTGGCTTTTTATTCCAGCTGTCCAACAAAACTTCCCCATTCTCCATCTTCCCCATGCCTGTCCTGAGTAGCAAGCTAATGTTGCTGAGGAGAGGCAGGCACCAGAGAGACTGCACTGTAAGTTCAAGAGCACAGGTCCTTAACACCACTGGGACTCAAGGTCAATTTCTCTAGCCCACTCTTTTTCCTGCTTTGCAATGACTGTTTCAAGTTTGATTTTTCTTAAATCTCTGACTTTTTTCTTTCTCTGTCTGAAGAAAAAAGAAATCTTATTTCCTATTTCACAGAAGAAAAAGGCCATGAAATTATTTCAACTTCTTTTTTTGCTGTTTTGTTTTGTTTTGTCTTGCTATGTAGTTCAAGCTGGATTTGAACTCAATGTGTAGCCCAGGGTGGCTTCAAACTCGTAGCAATCCTGTTTAGCCTCCCAAGTGCTGGAATTACAGGTGTGCGCCACCACACTGGCTCTGTTACAATTTGTTGATCAGATTCATGAACCTCTAAATTTTAAGTATAGATCTAAATCCTTTTCTCCTTTCATGTTACACTGGAACTGTTTGTATCTCCCTACCCATTTCTTTCATCTATGCTTAGGATCTCTCCTTTAACTCCTGCTCCTGGCCACCCACCAGAAAATACTGTTTTGGGAACCTGAGGTTAGCAGTTATTTTTGTCTATTTTTATCCTTTTTCATTCTGTTGAGTTCTTTCTATCAATAGTGAAGCATATTCAGGTCTCTCTTATTTAAATAAAGATCCTTTTATCGGTGACATCTAAACTTTTCAACAAAATGAGTAGTGTTGGTCCCTCACTTCTTTCTGAACACCATTGCTGCTGCTTTGACGCTGTTATCTCTTTCTCCCTGTTTTCTTGCTCTCCCTCCTCTTTTTTCCAGGTATTTTTCAAAATCATTTGTGTAGATTTTGTGGCACCTGTCATTTTAAATATTTTAAATTCAGTTACTTAGGGCTTACTTCCAGGCCTTTGCATAACACTCCTGAATTTCCATAGGTAATCTCATCTGCTCCGTTTGATTCAGTTGCCATCTCTGTGTAGATGCTGGCTGGATGTAGCAAGCTGTCTTCTGATTCCAGACCTGTGGCTGTCCTTCACTATTGAGACGTCTTTGCTGATTGCTTTATGGGTATCTTAGAACGAACACATATCTGAAACTGAGCTTATTATCTCTCTGTGACCAGACAGCCAACCAGCCACTCAGAAACCGCCTTCTTCCCTTTCTGCAGCATTCTTGATCTTGACACCCTCAGTTTCTTCACTGCTCAGAATACACTTGCTAGTGGTGTTTGGAACCTATGTGCTTTTCTTCATCTTGTACAATCTACACACCTATTCTTCCTATTCTGAATTCTACCACTATACCTCTTCTGGTTTCGATAAATAACTTCTTAACCATACAGCCAGAGTTATTGTGATCTTTTAAAAATGCAAACATAAAAAAAAGAAAAAAACAAATGATTGAATCATGCTGTTCTCTTACTTGTACTCTTTGAATGGCTTCCCTGTTGTTTGCAGAACAAAGTTCTGCCGAGTTTGCCAAGGCACTGCCTGGGGCTTTTTAACTTTCTCTTGTAATCCAAACACATCGATCTTCTTTTTTGGTTTTTTCAGTATCATAAATTCCTTCTTCTGTCAAACACCCTAAATTATCCACCTGCTTCAGCCCTTTCATCCCTGTCAGTGTGAAGAGTATTAATCAGTAGTGATTTTCCTATCTCTGCAGATTAAGTGTGGCTTTCAGTTACGAGTTCCTGTGTCACCCTGAATTTCTTCCCAGCATTAATCCTAATTATTTTCAGTTGTGTAAGTGTTTGTTAAATGCTTCTGCTTCCCTGGTCGAGGGTATTAAATCTGCCTTATCTTCCAAGGTATATCCAACATCCAGTGTGTGGCACAATCAGTGAGAAGCAGTCACAGTTATGTATGCCGTGTGGCAGATGGGTCACCAAGGGAAAGACCATTCGAATTCATTTCTATCAGATGAATAAAATACAAAATATTTTTCTAATTTTCTTGGACTGAAAATGATAATGGTAAACACACTCATGACAAGGAAAGCATTAAGTGATAAAGGAGAGTTCATAATACCTTTCCACTCCCACCTAATCTAGATTCCACCCAAACTAAGCACCCCGATGTAACCAATATTAGTTCGCTGTGTGTGTCTTTCTAGATGCTTTTGCAGATATGTAAAAACATACAGTTTTTTAAAAAGTGGGATTATGGGATTATAGTTTAAAGTACACAATATTCTGTAAATTGCTTTGTAAATTTATTGTACCATGAACATATTTTTGAGTCAATAGATAGAAGTTTAATTTGTTATATAATATTTCATAGAATTCAAGTGCTCACCTTGTACATATCTTTCTTTACTAGTACACTTATTTCTGTAGAACCGAATCTTAAAAGTAATACTAAAAAAAAAAAAGTAATACTGTCGAGTCAAAGGATATATATATTTCTTGATTTTTAAGCGGCCCTACCAGTGTGCTTTCCAGAAAAGCCACAATTTAGGGTTCCATTTATATGAGAGAATGAATCTTAAACAGCTAGAAATGATCACTTTTCTTTTGACATTTGAGGGGGAGGATGTTATATTGCTGTTTTATTGTGTGTTTCCTTGATATCAGTGGAGTTTAATATTTTTCCTTGTATTTGGCATTAGCGTGCCGTTCTGTGAATTCATGTTACTTTTTCTTGCCTATTTCCTCCTTTCCACCACACTTTTTCTGATCTTCCAGTATCAATTTCCTGTAGCTTTATTTTTTATTTATTTATTTTTTCTTTGGTTTTTTGAGACAGGGTCTCACTGTGTAGATCAGCCTGGCCTTGAACTCACTATGTAGTCAGTCTAGGCTGACCTCAAACTCACAGCGATCCTCCTGCCTCAGCCTTCTGAGTGCTGGGATTACAGGCATGCACCACTTGTCTGATTATGCTGGTACATGGATGAGAGCTTCTGATGCTGATGTGTCATGTCTAGGTGCAGGAAAACAAGCTCAGGGCTCCCACTGATTTTGCAATATGCTAAGTTGTATAATTATCTCATTATGTGTTAGAAATAAAGTGCACAGTAAATGGAATACACTCGAATCACTCTGAGACTACACCACCCCACACCCTTTTTACGGAAAAACTGTCTTGCTGGAAACCAGTCCCTGGTGCCAGGTTGGGGATGGCGTTTGAGTCCTAGATGTAGACTTGTTTTGCCCACTAGATGGCAGTGTTGTGTAACGCAATAAATAGCGGTGATGGAACCCCTGCTTTAGTGTCTGTTCTTGTTGAGATGATTATGGCTAAGGTTGTTCAGTTGGTTGTTTTATTTTGTCTTTAAGAGTAATAATAATAACAAGTATTTGTGTGTATATGTTTTTACTTTGAGTCTGTGGTTGGGATTCTTAACTATTGCTTTAGTCAGCTCAATTTTTTAGCCAAGCTTTTTGGAATAAACTTATAAAATTTTTCCTTATTTATCTTTTAACTCACATTTGTTGTGAATATGAAGGAGTAGCTTCACTTTTATACCCTGCTGTATTTCATTTTCTTCTTTAGCACGAGAAGCTTTGCCAACCTGGGATAAGCAGATCCAGTCCCTCTGCTTCCAGGTAAATAACCTTCTGGAGAAGATCAGTCAGACGGCCCCAGAGTGGACAGCACAGGCCATGGAGGCCCAGATGGCCCAGTGAGGCCCACAAGGCCTCTGCACACTGTGCCTGCTTTCATGTCATTCGGGTGGATTCACATCCCTCCACTGTGTCTGCGTCACCACCGCATACATTTCAGTACTTTATCTGGGTTTCTTCCCTAAGACAATAGAGCAGGAAGTGCAGGCTTTTACAACTGTGTAGTCCCCAATTTGCAGGGCCAGTGTATTAAGCTAACTCAGATGTTTTGAAAGCCTTTTCTTTAAACGGAGGTGAGATATCTATGACTAAAAAGTTTGGGATTTGTGGTAACGTTGTAGTCCTGTAAAACCTAAGTGCTTTGTGCCTCTCCAAATGTGATTATCCTAATAAATGGAGAAATGAGCCAAATAAAAGTAGTAGTTTGTTTTTAGTGAAAAGTGTTGAAAAGTGTTATTTTCCTATTTCCTTCAATTCACCAGACATTGATTTATACCATGTGCCTCACATACATAGATAAGTTATAATGCCTGTCCCCCAGAGTCACAGAGCCAGGAGGCAAGGCCAGGTACCAGAGCACACAATGGGGAACTCTTCATTCAGCAGAGAGAGTCAGGGAGGTCCCCTCAAAGGCTTATTTCAGCCACATCTTACAGAGAATATGGTAAAGAAAGAAAGAAAGCAGCTGGGGCCTGGTGGCACACACCTGCAATCCTAGCACTCTGGGAGGCTGAAGTAGCAGGCTCATAACTTCCGCCCTAGCCTGAGGAACTTATCGAGACTCTGTCTCAAAATAAGAAAAGGGGATGTAGCTCAGTATGAAAGTCCTAGGTTCAGTCCCCAGTGCTGAAAAAAAAAAAGTACATGGTTGACTTCCATTTTCAACCCCAACATATAAAGAGCTTGGAAGTCAACATACCCTTCTCCATCACTTCTCGTCCTTTTGGCTAAGATCAAGTGTAGTAACTCACCCTTCCTCACAGCAACAACAAAAAAAGGCTAAACCAACTGAAAATTAATGGCGTTTCTTATACACTGATCAAAGAATTGTCACGGACCAAACCACCCCCAAAGCTGAAGATATCACCGTACCGGGTGGGGTGCAGCAGGAGTCAGTGATGTTGGACCACTAACCCAGTAGCCGAGACAGTGGCCTGAGCTACAAACCCCAGTGTCCCTGCCAGGCTGTTGTGGTCAAGGGTGGGATCCCTTCGTGTTTCCAGCAGGGTAAGGGAGGCAAAGCTCTCGCTATTTCACTATTTCACTATTCTGAAATATCCTCAGGGAGGAAGTAGCTGAATCTAAATTGATAGCCCAGCCATTTTCTGTAAGGAGACCTTCACTTTAAGAGAAGCAATGGCCACAGTTGCCAGAGTCTGTCTGACCTAGCAAGAGGATAGAAGTTCCAGCCTCTGGCTCTTTTATTTGGAAGGAAAACAAAACAAAACCACCTCTGAAGGTCACACCCCATGGAATCTGGCCAAAAACAGAGATATAATGTAATAGAATTCTTCCCAGACACCTGATACCACATCAACAGGGATCTAGTATAAGAACAGGGTCATGGCTATGAGAGCTACAAGATGCAGACTCTATTTAAGAAGGTATTCATAGGAAAACCCAAAAAAGTCGAACAAGAATAGAAAAAAAATAGAAGAACAAGGAAACAGAAGCCTCTTTCAGTTATATGTACCAAACACAGGCTAGCTCTTACCCTGATTAAATACAACCGTATACTAAAAGTCTAATTATGTTTGACTTTTAACCAGAACATTACAAGCCATGCTGAAAGGCAAGAAAACTTTTTTTTTCTTAAAATAAATTTTATCCCATTCCCCCACTTGGGTCCCCTCCCCTCCCTATGTACAAAAGCTTTGTTTCCATTTTTTTCTTCTACTTTTTGTCTTGTCCCTTCTTTCTCCCTCCCTCCTTCCTTGTTCCCCTTCCCATTTGAACACTTTCTTCCCATTTCCCAACATCCATTTTACATCTCAGTCCTTATTACCACATTCAGTTTCTCACACAAGAAAAATAATGCAGTATTTAAACATGCGTGTCCAATTTATTTCACTTAAGAGTATGGTCTCAAGGTCCATCTATTTAGCTATAAATGTCCAAAGCTCATCCTTTATGACAGAGTAGTACTCATTGTATTAAAAAACCACATCTTTATCCACTCACCAGTTGATGGGCATTTGGGCTGTTTCCAAGATTCAGCTATTAGAAAGAAAACATTTCAACTATGACCAAGACAATGAAGATGTCACTCTCATTCTTTGAGAAATAAAAGTTGTCACCAGGCACCATCAGGGATGAGGGCTGGAATCTATTTTTTAAAAATGGGAATGTTAGTCTTTTAAGTAAAGTTTTTGAATGAAGAAACTAAGGATTTAAGATTAATATTTCACTTGCCTCAGGCCCCTGGTTCCTATGTCTGGGTGCTAGAAAGTGAAATGAAAAAAAAAATGGTGTTAAAATTTAGGTCAAAGATAGTACAAGGGAGCACTTCAGAGCCTAAAGTTCATGAGGCAAGACCTTATCCTGGCAGTGAGTATCTCCCTTGTATGGATGCAGAGCCCTCCAAGGTACCAGATTCATACGCAGGTGGCAGGTGGCTGGTGGGCTCCTCCAACCTGCCTGTGACCTGGCACAGACAGAGGTATTCTTGTTTGTAGCCAACCTCATGTTTACCAGAAACATCACACACCATTTTCTGTAAATCATCAAACAAAACCCAGGAGATTACTAATTTAGGAGGAAAATAGTTCCCAGATCTTCATTTTGCTTGGTTTTTTATATGCAAGGGCATGAAGTAGATTTAAAATGTGGAGTTGAGAGGGTGAGCAGTTTAGATAATGACTCTGAGATGTTCCTTGGGTCCTTTTCTAGCCATCAAGTAAAGATGTACACTTCTTGACCGTCTTACACTGTGTGTTTCAGCCTGGAGACCATTGCAAAACATGAGCGTCACATGGTGTCACACATCATGAGGGAAATCAACTTCCCTCACTGGCTCACGAGCCCATAGGCTTTTGGCAACAGTGGCAAAACAATTCTGCAGTGACACTTTTCCCTGGGAGGGTAAAGGGCTTTGTGATATATATGCTATTATCCAGGAATAGTGAAGCAGGAATGGTTGGCTAGTGGAGAGAGCTATGAAGTGCTCAACTTGAAGAAATTGGTTTCTGAAGAACAGAATGGAATAAAAGCCTAACCCACCATTGCTATGTAGTCCTCTGAATTAACAGCACTTTATTGAGATAATCCTCTGCAACAGCAAGATCAAAAAGAAAGGAACCCTTCTCCATTGCTGGTGGGAGTGCAGACTGGTGCAACCACTGTGGAAATCAGTATGGAGATACCTCAAAGAACTAGGACTACAGGTCCCATTTGACCCAGCTATTCCCCTGCTGGGTATCTTCCCAAAAGAATTAAAAGAATCATACCACAGCAATATAGGTGACCCCATGTTCATAGCGGCACAGTTTGTAATAGCTAAAGCTTGGAAGCAGCCCAAGTGCCCATCAACTGGAAACTGGAAAAAGAAAATGTGGTTTTTTTTATAAAATGGAGTACTACTCAGCCATAAAGAATGAAAAACTAGAGTCATTTATAGCTAAATGGATCCATATTGAGGCCATACTCTTTAAGTGAAATAAATAGGACACACATGTGTAAATACCAAATAGTTTCTCTCGTGTGAGAAACTGAGAGTGTAAACAAGGGTTAAAATGATTAAAATGAATAATTGATAATTTGAAATAGGAAAAAAAGGTACAAAGACAAGGGGGTGAAGGGAGGGGAAGGGGAAAGGAAAAGAGGGAAAGGAAAAACAGAAAAAAAATGGAAATGATGTCTGTAAATAGGGAAGGGTGGAGGGGATGAAGGGCGCACAGGTAATGGGGAAGAAAAATAAGAACCAAGACACATCATGTACAAGTACAAACGCCCAATGATAAATGTAAATGAATTGTATACCTAAAATGTACTAATAAAAGAACTTAACAACAAAAAAAAAGTAATGTGAGCTATGACTCCTTCAGGGTAGGGTGGAGGGGACAGTGCCCCCATTACCAAATACTATGTTTGCCTGGCCTTTGCAACATGCAGTGTGCCTGCCCCAGCATGGCGCCTTATCTTTTTGATGAGGACTGTGTTGTCTTTTTACCAACTTATTATTTGAAATGATAATAGAGCCTGTCTGCTGTGTCAAGGCTGTGATATATTTTTCTAGTGGTTTGGTCAAATATTTTTATTGTCTCCCCCTCCCAAAATATTTTAATTAGCAAAAATTAAAATACAACTTGTCAAAATTTTGGTAATACAACAAAGCAGTGCTTAGGGGGAAACTTACAACACTGAATGCATATGTCAGAAAAAAAAAATGACCTCAAGGCAATAATCTAAGCTTCCACTATAGGAAATCAGAAAAAGAAGAGCAAATTAAATATAAGTATGCAGAAGAAAAAATAATAAAAATCAGAGCAGATGAGATAAGAAAGCAATGAGATTGAAAGTTGGAAATTAATAGAGCAAGTCAGTAAAACCAAAAGCAGATTCTTTGAAAAGATCAATAAAATTAGTAAGCCTCTACCCAGGGTAAGATAAAAAGAAAAAGAAGATGAAAGTTAATAATATCCAAAATGCAAGAGAGGCCATCACTACAGATGCATAAACAGTAAAGGAGTATATGACCTGCTGTCTGTCCACACTTCAGTCACCTAGATGGATGGACCAGTTCCCTGAAAGACAGTCATCACTCACACAAAATGCAACAGATGATCTGAACAGGCCCAGATCTGTCAAAGAAATCAATCTATAATCAATATCCTCCCATAACAGTACCAGGTCTGGATGTGTTCACACATGAATTCCACCAAACATGTAAGAAAGAAATTTGTACCAATTCTCTGTAATGCCTTCCAAAACATAGAAGCAGAGGGGACACTTCATAACCCATTCTATGAAGCTAGCCTTACCAAAAGCAGATAAAACATTATAAGAAAAGAAAACTAAGCCAGGTGTGGTGGTGCACACCTGTAATCCCAGCATTTGGGAGGCAGACAGGAGGATCATTGTGAGTTTGAGGCCAGCCTCAGCTACAGTTTTGAGTTCAAGGCCAGCCTGAACTATGTAGTGAGCCTTTGTCTCAAAAACTGAAAAAGGAAAACTCTAGCCCCTTATCTTTCATAAACCCAGATGCAAAGTTAACAAAATAGTAGCAAATCAATTGAAAAATGTATAGAACAAAATACACTATAACCAAGTTGGTAGGCAAAACTGGTTCAACATTACAAAATTGATTAAGCATCATATTAACAGGCTAAAGAACAAAAATCATTATGATTGTATTAATAGATACAGAAAAGCATCTGACAAAATCCAACATTCATTTATGATAGAAACTCTCTGTAAACTAGGAATATAGGTGAACTTTAACTTGTTAAAGTACACCTACAAAAAACCCTACAGCTAAAAGGTCATATTTATTTATTTGTTTGCTTACTTGTTTGCTTATTTGAGACAAGTCTCATTGTGACGCCCACACTGGTTTTGAATTCCTGGCCTCAAGCAATCCTCCTGCTTCACCGTCCTGAGTAGCCAGGACTACAGGCACAGGCTGCCATGCTTGGCTCTAATTCCTTCCCAAATGGTGACAGATATGTGCTTCACCTCATCATTGGGAATGAAGCCACTATGTGCGCTCTCGTCACTCTTATTTAACATACTGGAATTCCTAGCTAAGCTAATAAGACCAGAAAGGGGAATAAAACTTCATACAAATCGGGAGAAAAGAATAAAACTGTCTTTGTTCACAGTTGTCATGATTTTCTACATAGAAAACTGCAAAGAAACAGGAAACCAAACAAAACAAAGTGAAAAAACCTCCTGAAAGTGCTAGGCAAGTGTGGTCATAGGGTCAGGGTCCCAGGCCAAAGTAGAAAAGCCAGTTGCTGCTTAAATTCCAGCAACCAACAATTGGCATTTGAAATTCTAAGAACGTGTGTGGTGGAGGTGAGGAAAATCGCGAATTTTACGTTAAGGAGTTAAACTGAGGCTGCACTGTGAAGGACCAGGGAAATGCTGGAGTCTACTTTTTAGACAGTTTACCAGATAACTCGGGCCACGTAGTGTTTAGAGAGGAGGGAAGGGAGCTGTAGTTACCACAGGTGGGGAGAGGAATTCAGGGCTACAGACAGGATCTGCAATGCAATGGTCTGTGAATTTTCACCTTGAACTTATGGCCAAGTGGCATTGCTGGACCTGAGTGGGAGAAGGCAGGGGCCCTTGTGATGGACTTGATTCAAGAGGACAGCGCTGGTTACCTAAGGGGACTACAAAGTGTTGGGGAGCAGACTGGGGAAAGGCCTGAGAAGCACAAAAGCAAGCGTATCCCCTCCCGAGCTCTCCAGGTTGGAGGTCGCCGCCTGCTAAGCTCTGGTACTTTGATGTTTCATCTCACTGGTGCCTCCACCTTCTCCACCCAGACAGGTGAAATGGAGACTCAGTTTCAGAGGAGTGGGGAACAAAGGAGAGATTTCATCAGGGCAACAACAGGACAAAAAAATGTGGAAATACCCAGTACTCAGGAGTCTGAGGCAGGAGGATTGTTGTGAGTTCAAGGCCAGCCTGGGCTACATAGGAAGTTTAAGCCCAGCCTGAACTACATAGGAAGACTTTGTCTCAAAAAAAGGTAGAAATAATTGTCTCATTTATCCACCAATATTTCACTGAAACTGCATCACATTGAGTTTGATAATGAAATTTGTATTACTTTCTCTGGCACCTTATATTCAAAAGGAAAAGAAAACAACAAGATAAACCCCTTGATGTGCAGCTGAGAAGCAAGGGGCAGTGTCTCTTCCCAGGAAGTTCCTTTTGCTGTCATTCTAACACTGCTAAGTGATGCCAAAGGAGCAGGTGTGACTGATGCCCCATAACTGTGGAATAACATGTATCTGGGGTCTTTTTACCTCTCTCCTAATGAGCGCTCTTGGATGAAAGAGCTGACTTGCTGTGGACAAAAATCTCTTGCTAAGAAACCAAAATATGAGAACAAAATTATAAGATTAACTAGGGGCCAAAACATTTAATGAGAGCCAAGAAACATACAGAGTCTCATTAGGGGCTGGGGCACTGAGCACCTGCTTAGCATGCAGGAGGCCCTGGGTTCGATCCCCAGCACCACACACACAAAATGAGACAACACAGGAATCTTGTTAGTGAAATCTTTTATTTGGTATGTATTTTAAACGTAATGTAAAAAAATCTGGAAACCAGAAATTTTGACACTGAAAGAGAAACTAAGAGACATTCATTTCAAAATAAACCAAAAATCTGGTCTTTTATGCCATTATCATAATTAAAAATATCCATATTTCAGTTGCAGAAGAGAGAGAAATACTCAGGCTGAAGAGACGTCTGGTGATTTTAGTTGCTTGAATTGTAGCTCTTTTACCTAGAAGGGACACACATAGAATAGTTCGGAATTTTCTCAGTCTACTTGTTTTATTTCCAATAAACTTTTATTTGCAGACTCATTTTAGATTCACAGGAAAGCAGCACATACCCTGCACCATTTCCCTGTTGATTAACTGCACACATTGCTATGGCAGGCTTGTTGCCATGAAGGAGCCAATATTGATGGATTATTTTTAATCAAACCATGCTTTCTTCCATCTCCTCAGTTTCTACCTAACATCCCTTTCTGTCCCTGCGCCCATCCCAGATGCCACACTATACTCAGTCTCAACTGGCAGTCAGTGAGACTCACTGGGCTGTGACACGGGTCAGGGTTCTGCAGAATGTGCTCGGTGTGGCTGTATGGTGTTGTGAAGTGTGGGGAGGAGACCACAGGGTTCAGGTGCCTCCTGTCCCCTTGCTCCAGGGATGCCAGCCATCCATGGACTTGTTACTCCGACAAGGGCTCTGCTCTCGAGCTAAGCAAGGCTTCTGGAGCCTCAGCTGTCTGCCCCCTGGCCTCTCTGTGCTGTGCCTTGGAAGGCTCCCTGGGAACCCCATGTCAAGGGCTCTCACACCTCCACCCTTGGAGGGAGGAGCAGTGTCTACCAGAATCCTGGGGTACAGCACAGGAGATTGCACTCTTCTCCCAAACAGAAATGCTCCTGCAACTTCTTTGCTCTCAATACTATTTTCAAATGTCAATTTTTATTTTTTAGTTGGTTCCTATGTCCCTACCTCTCATTCCTTTTTTTTTTTTTTTTTGACAGTAGTGGGGATTGAACCCAGGGTCTTTGCACTGAGCTAATCCCCAGGCATTTTATGTTTTTTAATTTTGAAACAGGGTCTTGCCAAAGCTGGGCTCAAACTTGGAATCCTCCTGCCTCAGCCTCCCTGTGTGGTGTGCCAGCACACCTGGCTTCAAGCTATTTTTTTCTTTTCTCTTTTCACTTCCCTCCCCCCGCCTCCTTTCTTCCTTCTCTTTCTTTCATTTGCAATACTAGGGTTTGAATCCAGGGCCTTTACACTGAGCTGCATCCCCAGACCATTTTTGTCTTCAAATAGGATCTCACTAAATTGCTAAATTGCCCAGGCTGCCTCAGCCTCCTGAAGTGCAGTGCTGGGATTATAGATGTGTGCCACATTCTTCTCTCTCTCTCTCTCTCTCTCTCTCTCTCTCTCTCGCTGTGCTGAGGAAGTCTCAATCTATTTAAACATGTCTTTTTTTTTTTTGTACCGGGGATTGAACTCGGTTCCTTCCGCTTGTGATCCAGGCGGCGGAACCACTGAGCTAAATCCCCGGCCCTAAACATAAGTCATTTATTATTCTTTGCTCCTTCTCTTGGTATTCGCATTGCAGACATTTCCTATCTAGTCATAGTGAATACCAACCAGGGGTCAGCACCAACAAGACACTTCAGGCCTGTTTAACGACTGGCGAGACTGTTGCCCTGAGAGTAAGGCTGCAGCTCCCTTATGTACCAATGTGAGCCGCCGCAGCTCACACCTTTGCTCCGGCCGCGCCCTGAGTGTCCATGCTGTTTGCTAGGGACAGGTGGGTCTGTAGGTTAGCTCTACTCGAGCCTGCAGCACCTTCCCTCCCGTGTTGTCTTGACCTTGCATGCCTCGGCATCAGTCCGTTTAAAGAAAGTTTTGTCTCACCATTTTCCCACACACCGTGTGTTTCAGCCAGGAGAACCTCAGCTTGCTGAAACATTTTTCCTTTTTTTGGCTCTACAGCCACATTGGTGTTGCTGATTAGAAGCAACTGTTCCCTTTGTATTATGGTGACACACACCTATATCCCAGCACTCAGGAGGCTGAGACAGAGTAACGTTGAGTGTTCAAGGCCAGCCTGGGATACACAGTGAGACCCTGTCTCAATAAATCAAACAAAAACAAAACAACTCAACCCCATCTGTGTCAGAGAGCCTCCGTCGGCGTGAATGGACCACATCAGCCCCGTCCACCCTTGCTGTGGCCCAGGAGGTTGCCCTGTGGGGGAGACAGTGCTTTCCCCCTCTGCCTTTCTGGGGTGTAGCTGATGGGGCCAAGAAGAACACGAGAGGGCGAGGCCCAGAGGTCAGGTTCTTCCACAGGCCTTATAGCCTCAGCCGCCTCCCTCTCTGGGGGGGATGCTGGGCCTGCAGCCTCCTGTCGGTGCACAGCTCTCTCCCCAGGAGCAGGTGGCTGCCCACTGCACCCAGTGTGACAGCCCAGGGCTGTGCCCATCACCAGTGTTTCCTGTTCTGAATTCATAACACTTTCTCTTTAGCATTAAAACAACTTCTTTCAAGAAACTCTCAGTTATTCATCTTGCAAGTGTGGTCTTTTCCTCTTTTGAACTTCAAATAGCACTGTGTCTAACAGTGCCATTCCTCACACTTGGCACTTTAAGTGCAGCTTGTCTAATCCCTTCTTTTTCAGTGCAAAGCCTATAATGACTGGGGCTAGTTTATTTCTGTCCCAACAACACCTAGCAGCATCTCACATAGTACCAGATACTTGGTGCATTGTTTGCTAAATAAATACATATTTTTACATCTCCTTTGTTAACCTGAAGAGTCCAAACTCCCTTCAGACTGGGAGTAATGGAAAAAATTAATGTTTTCTTCACCTCTTCAAGAGATCATCTATAGATAACTGACAAATTTGTGTTGAGTTCCACTTAACTACATCCTCAATAGCTAATCCTAAAAAAACTGAGTTGAAAATGACTTAGTTGAATTTCAGATGATGATATTCCATATAACATTTCCAAATATTCTGAATTCTATATCTATCCCTTTCAAAGGTCACCTTCTCCAACAGGACTTTTCTTCCCTATATTTGTTTATTACTGTATTTTAGTTTTGGAGTATCTATACATTTATTTATAAATTTATGTAGTCTTACAAGGTATGACATTCATTTATTAGAAATGCATATTTGTATTTGTGCTTGTATACGTTTGTATCAAGTCCTGTACATGTGGCTTTTATACTACTGAGTATGATGAGGTCCCCTAGTTGAGTGGATAGAGCTACACATGTATAGAAATAAAATTCTGTATTTTATTTATTTTATTTTTTATTTGGTACCAGGGATCAAATTTGGGACCTTGTACTTGCCATGCAGGCAACAGAACCACTGAGCTGAATCCCCAGGCCTAAAATTCTGTATTTTAGATGCATGATTTATACATGCATATTTATGCATGCATACATGATTATGTTCCATGTTTCTAGTTGTTCCACCAATAAATATATTTACATGTGTCTAATATGGAAATATTTGCCAGACCAGGCTCGGATTTCAAAGGAGGCACAGAGGCCTCAGTCTAGTTATAAGGTGGGCAGCTGTAAGACAACATCTGTCCAGGAAGACCTCGCCATTCACCTCAGCTCACTGCCATAATCAGTGCGAACATCATAGAATCTGTAATTTTCATTAGCTCTGCTCTTCTATAATTACCTACCAGTTTCTTTCACAAGTCATTTGTCTCAGTAGGATGTATGTTTTCTACTTCCTTTGTATTTTTCTATATTGTGGTATTTTGCAAGTGGTAAGTGCTTCTTTAATAGACCAGTATAATTCTGAGTTTAGGAAATTCATCATTCTCTTACTAACTAAAATATGGTTCAAAGAATAGAACCCTCTTCTATAAAGAAGAAATTGAAATCAATCTTATTCAGGCAGCACTTTAGGAGACTGGAGGAATAATGTATGATCCCTAAATTATATTTCAACACTCCACAAATCTGGGGAGACATCTGAGCCAACTCACCATCCATCCCTTAGAACATGTTCATGGCTCTCCTCCTGTTGATGTCCCTCTTGATTTGGCAAACAGAGCAAACAGGACAGCAGAGAGTGGCCATGAAGTCATCACAAATAGAGCCCTGTTTGAAAACACAAGAGGGGCAAGAGGGTAAAATGCACCCATTTGCAATGATTTTCAGGCATCTTGAAAAGAAGCAAAAGCCACTGAGCCTTGGGATTCAGTTTGGGTGAGTGGATTTAGGAAAATGTTAATTGGTTTTTCCATAGAACTCCCATCTCTTTTTATGACCTATGCTTTATAGTTCCAAGACTCTAAGAAGACTTCCAACCAGCACCAGGGTGTGGGTGCAGCGAAGAGCTACAGGAAGTAGGATCTCAGAACTCTTTCCTCCCACGGGCTCTGTGCCTCCCGTCCGGAGGGTGGCAGGCAGGGAGTGATCTCACATGGAAGATGAAAATATTAGGATGCCTGGTGTGTTGCATGGATTGGGAAGAGATTTAGAAAACTGACAAAGAACTCAGGGCTAAGGTACCCATAAGGAAATGGAGAGAAATGAATAATGAAATAAAACCAGGGCTGGGGATTTAGCTCAGTGGTGCCGCTGCCTGCCTTTAAAGCGCAAGGTCCAGAATTCAACCCCCAGTACTACAAAAAAAAAAAAAAAAGGAAATGAAACCAATAGTTATTTATATTTTGGTTCTTTGGGGCTGGCCTTGAACTCACTGTGTAGCCCAGGCTGGCCACAAACTCTCAGCAATCTTTCTGCCTCAGCCTCCTGAGTGCTAGGGTTACAGACATGTGCCACCACGTCCAGCAACAATGGTTGTTAATATCAAGAAAATGAGAGTTTACCCCAAAGAAATCATGTTCACAACATGTCTCAACTCTGAAATTGAATGAAGTGTAAATATCATAGCATAAATGCAGACTGTAGAATTAACCAGTCATGTCAACTGGGTGGGCTGAATGGGTTGGGAGCGGGTATAGTTGGGGTGCGGAGGAAACAAAGCTAAAGTCTCATCTTCTGTGGGGGGAGGTAAATAAACAGTGTCCCAAATCAAAAAATTAAAAAGCAGCAATAGGAATCTGATTTGAAGGTATGGAGGAAAATGGCCCAAAAATCTGTTCCTGGGAAAGAGAAGTAGGAGAAAGAAATTTGAGGAGTACAGTTTTTCTTAACAAACCTTGCAAAATTAGATCATTTTAAAATAATTTGTTTCAGGGCTTTGATAAGTGAAAGCTGTATTAGAACAACAGGAAGTGGCATTTAATAAGGATGATAGGAAGTGAAACCTAGCCCAGGAGCCTGAAACCTAAGGCATCCAGGCCTGACAGACACACAGGAGGAGCCCTTCGCACTGTGCCAGGAGGGTGGGCAGCTGGGGGAGGTGAGAGAGAGGGCACTTGCTCAGGAATTCCATCACAAACGCAAGAAGAAAATAATAAAAGATAAAGGCATCTTGTCACAGCAGAGAAGCTCAAATCCTCCTCCCACCTAGCAGGTCAGGGAGGAAAACTACTTTTTGTTTGGTATGGGGTGATGGAGGGGCAGAGAGAGAAAGGGAGGGAGGGAAAGAGAAGGAGAGAGGGAGAGACAAGGAGAGAGGGGGGAACAGAGGGAGAAAGAGGGAGAGAGAGAGGGAGGGAGGGAGGGAGAGAGAATTTATGGATCTTTTTGTTGAATGAATCTTTTCTGGTTCCTTTTGTTCTCTTTCAGATATGTCACTATTTTTTGTCTGATTAATGATTACCTTAAAATTTTACCCCCATTTATATTTCTCTACCAATGTCAATAAAATAGAATCTTTAGAATACTTTTATTTCTTCTTCTTTTCAATTTTCCAAATTTTATTAAAACCAGCTAAAGTTTTATTTCAGATATCTGCTAATTTTTCAAAGCACCAAGGAGCGTTTTTAAAACTGATTGTGTACTGGACCTTTAAAATCTCGATAATGATCATGTTAAAAATACAACAAAGAGTTCACACAGATCAATATGGCATGCAACAATAAACAATATATATAGGTACATGTAGACTATATAGAGGTAAATGACAGGAAATATAAAAATATAGATTTTCTAAAAGTTCTTTTCTTTCTGCATTTCAGATATGGGGGACTGAAACTAAGGCCTTTGCACTGAGCTACATCCCAGTCCTTTTTTTTCTTTTATTTTTAAATTTTTAAAATTTTTAGACAGTGTCTCACTAAGTTGTTAAATTGTGCAGGCTGAGCTTGAATTTGTGATCCTCCTGCCTCAGCCTCCCAGAGGGCTGGGATTATAGGTGTGTGCCACCATGCATGGCTTCTGACTGGGTTCTCAAAGTTTCTTGATCTGACTAATGAAAATTAAACTAAAGAGTTGCACTGAAAACACCGAATCAGCCCACGCCCCAGCAGCAATCCACTGGACCCCCCCCCCCCCAATCCTTTGGCCTCTTCTTTGTACAGCCACCTGGCTCCACACTACAAAGATGCAGAGGACACCAGACCACCAGACCACTGTACTGGAGCTAATCAAGTTCTCAGCATTTACAGAATTCCTGCCCAGAGGTAGGGGCTTCTGAGCCACCATCCCATTGCTCTTGGTCCAGAGGAAGGGGCTGCCTGGCCACCATCCCTCCCGCTTCTCCCAGCCCAGAGTAGGGGCTTCTGAGCTGCCATCCCACTGCTCCTGGTCCAGAGGAAGGAACTTCCGGGCCACCAAACATCCCGCCACTCCTGGCCCAGAGGAATGGGCTTTTGGGCCACCATCCCTACTGCCACTCCTGGCCCCTGGCCCACCTCTCCCAGCTCAGAGGAGGTGAGCAGTGCGGACGTCAACAGCACCCCCGCCCCCCCAACCCGGTCGAAATGAGAAAACATGTAAATAAGTCTCAAAACCAGACTTCCAAATCACCTACAGCAACCCCAAAGGGAAATGAGATGGAACACTCTGATACTCAACCACCTGGACCCACTGAACTGGCAACAAAAGGGGATCTGGAAAAAATGAAATCAGAAATAATTTCTCAGATAACAGGAGAAATTGTGCCCCTAGTGCAAGACATGATTAATAAATCTAGAGAGGAGCTCAGGAACATTATGGAATCCCAACATAGGAAACAAATGGAATCCATAAAACAGATGCAAATAGATTTCCAGGACATGAAAAACTCCATTGAAAGTCTATACAGCAGAGTGAGCCAATGTGAGGACAGAATTTCAGATATAGAAGATAAGATTGCAATTAGTGACCAAGAAAAGAAAAATTGCTTCAAAATTATAAGGGAACATGAGAAATCAATCCAGCAGCTGCTAGATGATGCAAAGAAGAATAACATAAGAGTGATTTGAGTCAATGAAGAAACAGGAGAGAGTGGAGATGACATAAAAAAAACTCTTCCCAGAAGTAATGGCAGAAAACTTCCCAAGCAGGGGAAAAGAGCTTGACATACAGATAAGGGAGGCATATAGGACTCCAAATAGCCTTGATCAAAAAAAAATCTACACATAGGCATATAATTGTTAAGATTCCAGAAACTCAACAGAAGAACAAAGTTCTCCAAGCAGTCAGAGAAAAGAAACAAATCACATACAAAGGAAAGCCCATCAGAATCACAGCAGACTTCTCAACACAAACCATCAAGGCAATAAGAGCTTGGAGTGACATATTCCAAGCCCTAAAAGAAAACAGCCTCCAATCCAGATTGATGTACCCTGCAAAACTAACTTTCAAAGTGGATGGAGAAATAAGATACTTTCATGACAAAGAGCACCTTAGGAACTTCATGAATACCAAACCAGCACTCCAAAGAATTTTACACAATATCCTAGGAACAGATATTGAGGATCACAACCCCAGGAAGCAAAGCAGAATGAACCCATCTGGCATGACAAGAAATTCAATGGAAAGGGGGAGAACCCAACAAAAAGAAAAAGTCATGGCAATGACAAGTCAATACGTTTCAGTTATAACCATCAACATTAATGGTCTCAATTCACCAATCAAAAGAAACAGACTGGCAGAATGGGTCAAGAAGCAAAATCCAACAATATGCTGCATATAAGAAACACACTTAATTCAAAAGGAAACTCATAGACTGAAAGTTAAAGGGTGGAAAACAATACTCCATGAGACAGGAACCCCCAAAAAAGCAACAGTAGCTATCCTCTTTGCAGATCAAGTAGATTTCAAACCAACACTGATTAAGAGAGACGAAGAAGGACACTACATCCTTGTAAAGGCAACAATCCAAGACAAAGAGATGACAATCATAAATATCTATGCACCAAACACTAGTGCACCCAACTATATAAAACAAATACTAATGGACATGAAAAGTCATATACGCACTAATACGATTGTAGTGGGGGACCTCAACACCCCACTGTCACAAATAGAGAGATCAACTAGACTAAAAATAAGTAATGAAATACAAGAACTCAATCGAACTCTTGAACAAATGAACTTAACAGATGTTTACAGAGTCTTCCACCCCACAAAATCAGAATACACATTCTTCTCAGCTGCACATGGGTCATTCTCCAAAATAGACCACATACTCACACATAGAACATGTTTAAGTAAGTGCAAAGGAATTGAAGTTATCCCCTGTATATTATCAGACCATAGGGCGATGAAATTGGAGATCCATAGCAAAAGAAACTCAAAAAATTTCATAAACATGTGGAAATTGAATAACACACTTCTGAATAACCAATGGGTCACAGAGGAAATTAAAGAAGAAATCAGACAGTTCTTTCAATTAAATGACAATGACAATACAACATATCAGAATCTATGGGACACAATGAAAGCAGTCTTATGAGGGAAAGTCATAGCAGTGAATATGCACATTAGGAAAACAGAACGAGCCCAATTAAACAACCTGATGCTGAACCTCAAGCTTCTAGAAGAAGAAGAGCAGGAAAACCCCAGAGCTCATACAAGGGAGGAAATTATAAAGATCAGAGGAGAAATCAATGCAATGGAGACTAAGAGAATGATACAAAAAATCAATGAAGCCAAGAGTTGGTTCTTTGAAAGAATCAACAAAATTGACAAACCTTTAGCCAACCTTGTCAGAAAAAGGAAAGAAAAGGCCCAAATCCATGCAATTAGGAATGAAAAGGGTAAAATGACAACAGACCCAGCAGAAATCCAGAGGATCATCAATATCTACTTCCAGAAACTATATGCCAATAAGATGGACAACACAGAAGAAATGGACAGATTCCTAGATACATATGAAGTACCAAAGTTGAACGAAGAAGACCTAAAAATTCGGAAAACCCAATATCAACCAATGAAATTGAAAATGTAATTAAAAACTTATCAACTAAGAAAAACCCGGGCCCTGATGGCTTCACTGCTGAATTCTACAAGACATTTAGAGAGGAACTGCTGCCACTACTGTTTCAACTCTTCAATGAAATGGAAAGGGAAGCAATACTCCCAAATTCATTCCTGGAAGCAAGCATCACCTTGATCCCCAAAGCAGAGAAAGACCCAACTGAAAAAGAGAACTATAGGTCAATCTCACTAATGAACATAGATGCAAAAATCCTTAATAAGATAATGGCAAACAGAATGCAGATCATCAAGAAGATCACACACCCTGATCAAGTGGGATTCATCCCAGGGATACAGGGATGCATCAATATATGAAAAATCAATCAATGTAATACACTATATCAATAGAGCCAAGGACAAAAACCATATGATTATCTCCATAGACGCAGAAAAAGCATTTGACAAAATCCAACATGCATTTATGATAAAAACCCTACAAAAAATTGGAATAGATGGTCTCTACCTCAAACTGATAGAAGCCATCTATGAAAAACCAACAGCCAATATCATACTAAATGGTCAAACACTGAAATCCTTCACACTCAAATCAGGAACAAGACAAGGATGTCCACTATCACCACTCTTGTTCAATATAGTTCTGGAAACATTAGCCATAGCAATTAGACAAGAGAAAGAAATAAAAGGAATAAAGACAGGAAATGAAGAAATCAAATTGTCATTATTTGCAGATGACATGATACTCTATATAGAAGACCCCAAGAACTCCACCAAAAGTCTTCTAGACTTAATAACCAAATTCACTCAAGTAGCTGGTTACAAGGTCAACACACAAAAATCAATGGCTTTTCTCTACACTAATGACAGACTCACTGAGAGAGAAATTGGGCAAATAATTCCTTTCACAATAGCATCCAGAAAACTGAAATACCTAGGAATCATCCTAATGAAAGAAATCAAAGACCTCTTCTATGAAAACTATGGCTCTCTGAAAAGAGAGATTGAAGATGATATCAGAAAATGGACAGACATCCCCTGCTCCTGGGTAGGAAGGATTAATAGAGTGAAAATGGCCATACTTCCAAAACTGCTATGTAGTTTCAATGCAATTCCAATTGAGATCCCAGCAGCATACTTCAGGGACCTTGAGAAAACAATCCAGAAATTCATTTGGAGCAAGAAGAGACCCAGAATAGCAAAAGCAATTCTAGGTAACAGAGACATTACAGGGGGTCTCACAATCCCCAACCTGCAACTATACTATAAAGCTACTGTGATCAAAACATCATGGTACTGGCAAAGAAACAGACCTGAGGACCAGTGGAACAGATTAGAAGATGCAGAAAGAACGCCAGACACACTCAGCCATCTCATCTTCGATAAAGGAGCCAAACACCCTCCCTGGAGGAAAGATAGCCTCTTTAATAAATGGTGCTGGAAAAATTGGCTTTCACCTTGCCAAAGATTAAAACTAGACCTATATCTCTCACCATGCACTAAACTAAAATCAAAATGGATTAAAGATCTAAATATTAAAATAGAAACTCTGAACCAGTTGAACAGAGGTTAGGTAGAACCCTTGAAGACATCGGTGTAGGAAAAGATTTTATGAACAAAACCTCAGTTGCCCGTGAACTAGCACAAACAATCAACAAGTGGCATCTAGTCTTATTAAAAAGCTTCTGCACAGCAAGAGAAACCACCAGCAGTGTGAAGAGACAACCCACAATGTGGGAAAAAATCTTCACCTGTTGTTGCGCAGACAAAGGTCTACTATCTCAAATCTATAAAGAACTTAAAAAGATCAGACCTCCCAAATTTAAAGACCCAATCAGAAAATGGGCATCTGAAAAGAACAGACATTTCTCAGACAAGGAAGTAGAAATAGGAAATAAATACATGAAAAAATGTTCAATGTCACTGGTCATTCGATAGATGCAAGTGAAAACAATGCTGATATTCCACCTCACACCAGAAAGAATGGCTGCTGTCATGAAATCAACCAACAGCAAATGCTGGTGGGGCTGTGGGGAAAGAGGAACCCTACTCCACTGCTGGTGGGAGTGTAGACTGGTGCAACCACTGTGGAAATCAGTATGGAGTTAGCTCAAAGAACTAGGACTGGAAGTCCCATTTGACCCCGCTAGTCCCCTGCTGGGTGTCTTCCCCAAAGAATTAAAAGAATCATACCACAGTGATATATGTGCACCCACATTCATAGCAGCACAGTTTGTGATAGCTAATACTTGGAAACAGCCCAAATGCCCATCAACTGGAGACTGGATAAAGAAAATGTGATTTTTTAAATAAAATGGAGTACTACTCAGGCATAAAAAATAAGAAATTAGAGACATTTATAGCTAAGTGGATGCACATTGAGGCAATACTCTTAAGTGAAATAAATAGGACCCATATGTTAAAATACCGAGTAGTTTCTCTGGTGTGAGAAACTGAAAGTGCAAATAAGTTCTAAAATGTATAATAGGTAATGTGAAATAGGAAGAAAAGGGGCAAAGGGGAAGGAAGTGGGTGGGCTAGAGGAAAGGATAGAAGCGAATGGGATTAATATGAGAAAATGGAAAAATAGGAACAAAATCTTTGTAAATAGGGAGGAATGGAGGGGTTGAAGGGAGGGCTGGGCAAGGGTGAAAAATAAGAACCAAGAGAGATTATGTAAAGGTGCAAATTTCTAAGGATGAATGTCATTATATTGTATACCTAAAATGTACCAATGATTAGAATGAATAATTGATAAT
The DNA here is from genome assembly GCF_053883595.1 of Heterocephalus glaber. Lineage (NCBI taxonomy): Eukaryota > Metazoa > Chordata > Mammalia > Rodentia > Bathyergidae > Heterocephalus > Heterocephalus glaber. The sequence goes on along the minus strand of NW_028258419.1, from coordinate 2,303,390 downwards.
GCAAAATAGGAAGAAAAGGTCCAAAGGGGTAGGGATAGTGGGAGGGGCAGGGGAAAGGAAAGAAGGGAAAGAAAAAATGATGAGAAATGGAAAAAATGGAAATAAAGTCTGTGTAAATAGGGAAGGGTGGAGGGGGTGAAGGGAGAGGTAGGAATGGGGAAAAATTAAGAACCAAGATGCATCATTTAAAGGTACTGTTCCTAATGAGAAATGTAATTGTGTTGTATACCTAAAATGCACCAATAAAAGAATTTAAAAAAAAGGAAATTTAAACTAAAACAATAATGAAATATCATTTTTGCCTCTCTCGCAAAATTTTAAAATGTACTATACTATATTATTAAATTTATATAAATGCTAATATATTTAAACTGATACAAGCTTTGGGGGGAAATTTGGTAGTATTTTTCAGACTGTGTATTCCCTATGATCTAGGATAATAGGGTACAGAAAATATCAGTGAAAATGCATAATCATATATGTCAACTATTTAAAATGCAATATTGTTTAACCTTCCATCAAAGGAAATGATTAAATTATAGGTTGGAGTACTATGCTGTCGTTAAAAAGAATTATTTTGCTGACATGAAAGGCAGTCTAGTATAAATTAAGTGGAAATTAAGTTACAGTATAGCATAAACCCATTTGCATTTTTGAACCCAGTTTAAAAAATAAAAACAAAAGAGCTTCTCAATTCAAAACTTTATAGTTATATTTACCTCTAATCTGTATGTCCATGAGGTATAGATACAGGAAAAATCTGAATGAGATGCACCCCAAATTATTAGTAGAGTTTATCACTGAGTAGTGCAATTGGGTATAAAGAGGTTCAATTTTCACTTCTTCTTTATGTACTTCTGTGTTGGAATTTGCCATACGATTATCCATAGCATGCATTTTCATAATTTAAAAAATAAATTTTTAAGTGAAAAGTAAAATAATGTTTCTGCAACAAAATAAGTTTTTAAAATTATTTTTTGTATATTCCCTCATTTCCTGTGATGGTTAATTCCATGTGTCAACTTGGCTAGGTACCCAGGTATTTGATCCAACATTATTGTAGCTGTTTCTTGAAGATGTGCTCTAGATGAGATTAACATTTAAATCAGTAAACCCTGAGTAAAGCAGATGGCCCTCCATAATGTGGGCAGCAGTTGAAGACCTTGATAGAATTAAAAAAAAAAAAAGACTGATCTTCCCTGAGCAAGAAGAAATGCTCCCCACCACGGCCTGTGTCCTTGAGGCGCAACTGTTCCTGGGGTCTCTGGTCTCCCAGGCTACTCTGCAAGATTCAGACTTGAAGCCTCGCAACTGCGTGACCAGCTTCCTTCAGATAACTCTCCCTCTCCCTCATATATATGTGTGCACACATATGCATGCAGATACAGAGCCACAGGCACACACATGAACACACGCATGCACACACACACACACCCATCGCGCATGGCACTGGCGGTCTGTCCCTCAATTCCTGCCTACCGCACCCCCGACCACCCAGAGGTCACAGGTGCAGTTGCTGGGCGTGTGCATGGCCTGGACACTTGGACACTGCCTCTCACTGCAAGGCTGTGTCTCTGGGCAGAGGACCCTACCTCTTAACACTCTATGTGTCTTCTGTGGACCTGCCTTCCTGGGATGGTGCAAGGGCTAAGAGAGATAAGAGGCCAGACACATGCCCCTGTCCTGCTAATGACACACACTGCCAACAGGAGTTACTTTTAGGCTAGTTTGCAACAGAAACCCAGAAAGGGTCACATCAGCAGAGGCCCTGTGGCTGCCAGTCCCATCCGGCTGTGGCCCTCAGCCACCCCAGGTGCCTGGAGCAGGCCAGAGGCTGCACATGTGAGCAGTGAGGGCACAAGACTCACAGGGATGCCGTATCGGGTCCGGTAGAGAGTCCTCATCGCCACACTCGTTCCACACAGACAGCACTCGTCCATGGCGGCTGCAACTTGGCACCCGAGACAGATGAAGCAGAATGTGCCACAGAGACCTGGACACACAGAAGCAGGGACATGAGTCACCGCTGTGCCCGGCAAAGCTAGAAGTCAGGCCAACCCCAGGACTGCCAGCCACATCATGGGTTCTTGTCACCCATGCGGCCACCACGCCATCTCCACTACTTCCCGAGTCACATCAGGAATAACTGTGCCTTAGAGAGCACACACTCTTCTCAGTGGGGCCTCCACTGCTCATCTATTTACTGTCCCCTGGAGCCTGGCTGGGTGTACAGGGAACATAACAGGACAAGGGCTTCAGGGGAGTCTGCTTAGATGCCCAGGGTCACCCACAGAAGTGGCGCCCATGAGGCCCTGAGGAGGACAGGCTACCGCCTGCATTCTGAAGGACAGTCAGGTTTTGAAGGTGGATGGAGTGGAGGACAGCCCCACAGGCTCACTTGGCACAGTGCTGCAAAGGCTGGGTTCCTTCAGTGTGGCCAGAGCTGCACAAGAAACAGGGACGCAGCTGGGGGTAGACCAACTGTGAGTGTCCAGATTCTGTCAAGAATGTCACAAGGAGTCACCAAAGTGCTTTGAGAGAGGGTGACTTGTTCAGATTTACATACAAGTCCATCCCCCATGGAAGCAATTCAGCTTGGGTTGGAACGTACATATTCATTTAACGGGGTAATAAGACCAGGGGTGGGAGAGTCAATGCTAATCTTTAGAGAATTTTACTATAATAGTCTTAATTATCACTTCGATTGCAGATGTTGAACTAATGTCTCCAGAAGGGAAGGTTATGGGCCCATTATCTACTAAGACAGCAGAGAAGATAAACAAACCCCAGGGTTCTATTCCTTAAGTTATTTTTTCATCTTATTCATCTTGATGTAATTATTAACTTGATTCAGTCCAAAGTTCAGTTTCCCTGGTGAGTTAAAAGCTAATGTATTTTCTTTCTTTATCTAAGAATGCTCTGTAGACTTGAGACAGGTGAACAGATTTGGGAGCAAACGTTTTGTGAGTGGACTGGTTTCTTGGTTAGAATTTCAATCAAAGCACCTTGGTCCCCTCTGTCACCCTGTCCCACTTCCAAACTTCCTTTCTTCCAAGTTCACTTAGATGAGCCCTCAGAATGATTCCACTTAGAGAGATCTTCCAAAGAGGGAGAAAAGAAAAGCCAAATCAGAGGTATTTTTTCCCATGACAGCCACTTGCCCTCAGAATTCTTCAGTTTTGATCATGTGGGAAACCTGTGTGTATAAACTGAAGTAGGTCCTCCCTGAGCTCATGCACAAACTGTGGGGGGAATCTTTCTACTGTGTGCCAAACATAATACAACTATAGAGCAACGAGTTTAAAGTATGTGTGACCAAGAACAGTCCTTTTCTAAAACTCAAGTTGAGTTATTTCTTGCATTAATGAATATTATGAGGCTAGACCTGTTTGTTCTTAGAATCAATTAGCTCTTTCACAGTTAACTCTGACACAATGGACGTGTGTGGTTGGAGAAGCATCAGTGTAGTCAGCTCATGTCCTTTGATGTGAAGCCTGCATACCGAGGCCCAACCTTTAGAAGCCCAGAAAAGGGAGGACCTTTGGCTACAGGAGGAGAGGAAGGACTAGGACACCAGGTCCCTTCCCAGGCTTCTCCCACACTCACACACTCCGCAGTCACTAAAGCAGTCACAAATGCCCGTCTCCCAGTTGGAGTTCTGGGGTGCGCGAACAAATCCAGGTTGAGTCATAACCACCACTGATGACTGGTTCTGCATTGTGGATGCAGTCTTAAGAGCTGTGATCTGAAAAGGAAAATGTTGCCATTAGCGACCTCCTCAAGGTGACTCAGAAAAGGCCATCTTTGAGGCATGCTGCCTTGCTGACAAGGGGGGCGATTTAGATGCAGTTGCTTGTTAATCCAGGAGGACATATTTTTATCTCCTTCCCTCAGCAGATAGAGGCCCCTGGGGATTGCCTTGTTCCTTGTTCCTGCTATTTATAAACAGGGAGCTAGTACCTAGGTGACAGGAAAACAGACCGACTTGTGATAGCGGTTGGAAGTAGTGGAGCGTGGAAAACAGCTCTAAAATTGTGCCATCCTGTACCCATCCACCTTTCCTCTCTTGTTCCTTTACTGTGCTCCTTCTTGGTTTTGGATGCATCTCTGATCAGCCATCCTCACCACTCTTCCTGCATCCAGGTTGGCCCAGGACTTCAGATTGACTGGGAATTGGATCCTGCAGCTGCTTGTTACAGTGGGCTTGACACACCCATGCTAGGACCAGCCCTGACAGTGGGTTCCAGAAAAGTTTTTACCAAGGTGGCTACTTTTCTTTTCTTCTCTCTCACTCTTTTTTTTTTCCCTCTTTTTGATACTGGGTCTCTAAGTAGCCCAGGCTGGCCTCAAACTTGCAGTCCTCCTGCCTCAACCTTCTATTGTTTCCATAGCACCAAGCTCCATTTCAGGCTCATGGTAATCATCTTGATGAATGAGGCACTTAGGCTGTACTTGACTCCCTTACAATGTGTGAGGAACCAGATGGAATAGGTCGCCACTTAAGAATTTAGCATAGTTTTAAAGAAACAAAGGAAAAATGCTAAAATTAAAAATAATAATGCATCTAGATACTCTGGCAGTGTAACTATATCATTTGCTCTTATTTTCTTTCCCACATAGAGAAAGCAGTCTTAAAAATAGGCAAATTACCCAGGTATGGTGGTGCATACCTGTAACTCCAGCAATCAGGAGGCTGAGGGAGGAGTCTTGTTGGAAGTTTGAGGCCATCCTGGCCTACATAGTGAGTTTGAGGCAATCCTGGATTACAAAGAGAGACCTTGTCTCAAAAAACCCACCCCTCCCCCAGAAAAAAGGCAAATTGCTTCCATTTTTTCATATCATTTTGCATTTTTTTCTATTTCTTGAATGCATTGGTTTCTTTCTGGATCTCATTGAGTGGCAACATCTGCTAGCTTGGTGTTGCCTTGAGGAAGAAGAAGAAGCAAGGGAAGCTGGGAAGGGTCTCCAAAGATGGGCACTGTCTGGCTGTTCCTCTGCACAGCTTCATGTGGGTTTCTCGGGGATGTTTCAAGTGTCTAATGGCCTGGCTGCATCACTGCTGTCCCAGGCAGTCATAGCTGGCTTATAGGTTCTCCTTGGAAAGCCAGCACACAGCTGCAGGCCAAGGGTGCTCAACTAGTCTGGAGGACCATAAACATGGTTTAATTTTTTAAACACAGAAAGAAAAGGCCTAAATTGTTCTCTTAAACATTTGCATCTACGGAATATCATCACTATCAGTAGATTGCTCAAAGGTATTTATCCTCTCATTACTGAGTACAGCATGCAAAAATTATGTTTTTTAAGGACTTAATTAAATGGCACTATATAAATTATACAATGGTAGGAATGTAGTTACAATAAAAAAACAGAAAAGCTGATGTATTTAAAACACTAAAATGAAAGCAATTAAAAGCCACAAGATTAAGAAAATGGTGAGAAGGCAGAAACAGATAATTTCCAAAAGGAGAACTGAAGCTGGGCATGGTGTCACACACTGTAATCTCAGCACTTTGAGAGGCTGAGGCAGGGGGAATTGCAAGTTTGAGTCCTGCCTGGGCAACTGAGTGAAACCCTGTCTTAAAATTAAAAATAAAAAAGGAGCACAGATGTGGCTCAATGAAAAAGTCCTGGATTCAATTTGCTGTACCAAAAACAAAACAAACAAACACCCAAACCAAAACAAACCCTTTGAGGAGTATAATGATTATGTGCTGCAAACATGTACCAATAAAAATAAAAATTAATACAAACAAAAAAAGAAAAAGAGAAAGATTCTTAAATAAATGAAAAGATGCCTAAACTCACTCAAAACTAAGGAAATGCAAATTCAACACTTGTGAGGCAGAAATGAAAACTTAATGGGACATACAAAACCTTTTTAAGAAAAAAGTTTAGCCAGGCATCGTGGCACATGAATGCAATTCCGGGACTCAGGAAGCTGAACCAAGAGGATCACTACCAAGTCAAGGCCAGCCTGAACAACATGGTGAGACCCTGTCTCAAGAAAAAAAAATCAAAACGCAAAACCAAGAAAAGAAAAAAAGTTTAGACTAAAGTTCTTGTCATATCAAAAAGAGGCTTATTTCCAAAAGAGAAATATAAATATTTTCAAAATGACAGAAAAGTTGAAGATTTCCAAGTGAACACCTGTGTACCTGCTACTTCATTCTGCCTGTCCCTGGCACTAGTTTCAAGGACAGTCTCTGTCTCCCTGGTCTGATGGGGCCTCTTGGAGAAGCCCAGCAGTTCCCACAGGGCAGGGATACCAGGAACAGGGGCAGCCAGGCCCTAAGGCACTGCCCTGTCCGGCTAAGAGCAATCAGGCCTAGGCAGCAGTTTCCAGGTTTGTGGGTACTGGGTGGCTGAACTTGTGGACACCAGGACAGTGCAGGGCTCCATGTCCTTCACCTACACGTTGCTCTCCAGGCTTTTCATCATAGCCACAATAACAAGCTGTAAAGGTCAAGTGCTGCCCCACCCCAGCGGAGCCAGTTTGGCAAATGAACTGAACCCCGGCGAAAGGCTGCAGGAAGACCGACTCCCCACAGCAGGTCAGAAGCTTGGGCTTGCAGCTGCCTTGGAACTGAGGGGTCGTGGTTCTGGGCATGGAGCCCACCCTGTGGGTCCAGCCGCACAGCATCAGAGGCCAGAGGTGTCAGCTGCAGAACTGGCCACTGCCTTCACCGTTTAAAGCCACACAGCCTTCTGTGGTGAGGTCACTGTGTGATGGCATGGGTGATGGCTTGTTTTTCTAACAGAAGCTAAAATTAGTAGGCTTTGAAGGTAGGAGATGAGAAATAAGATGGTCTCAGTACTCCCCACAAGACACTTAATGTTTTAATAGAAAAAATAGCAATTTACACAGAGAAGTCTGTAGAGGCTTGACCAGGCAGTCACAGCTAATGTGACCAGTGTAGGGACACAGCAGTGTCATGTGCCCATTGGGACTGATGGGCACACCACGTCCATGCTACCCTGGTGAAAGTGCACAGAGTGTCATTGTGAGATGTACTGGACAAGCTCTGCTGAAAGATAGGTGACATTCAATGGTCAGTACACTTCAGAAGCCTCCAGACGAGTGCAGATGGAGGGGGCCTTGCAGACTGAGACACCAGGGAGGTGCAGGTCGTGTGCAGTGTGGGGTACACAGAGACCCCTGGACAGATGAGGGGCTGAGCAGAGTTCAGAGTCTGGGCTCGGGACACCTCAGGGGTAGTGTGTGACTTGCATGTGCGAAGCCCAGTGGGCTCTGTCTGTGCTGAACAGCAGGATGTATTACTTGTTTTTTCTTTTTTTTCAGTACTGAAGATTGAACCCAGGGCCTGGTGCTTGCCAATAACTGTGGTGCCCCAGTGAGAAGGTGTCACAGGGCTCCTTAGAGAATTCAGACTTCGGGTAAATGATTTACAGGATAAGAGTCTGAGGAAGAGGAGGTGCTGTAGGAAAGGGGGGCTATTTTCAGGTCTATTCTCAATAAATCACCTGGGGCTGCCAGGGCGAAGGGCAGGGTCTCTCCCATCGTCTTGGAAGGGGAGATGCTCCATAGTAGATGGGGCTTGCACGATGCTGAGGCTCATCAGGCTTCCAACACTATTGTTTATCTTGATCTTCGCAGTCACAGCTGAGCCTTACCTATGGGTGCTCTGGGACTTTGTTTCTACACAAGAGGGAGCTCTAAGAGCCAGGGCAGCACCAGAGCCTGGCTGGTGGTGCAGAGCCGCTCTGGTCACTGACAGACAGCGGTCAAACCTGAGTGAGCCTCCTGGCTGAGTGATTAATAGATCATGTCTTGGATGGAGGTATGAAGGGGGGGTGAAGGAGGTGTAGCCAGTGGGGTAGGTGATGGGAGTGGAGTAGATGCAGTGGCTGCGGTGAGGTACCTGGGGTGGGTGGAGTTCCTCCTGGCTCTGCCATCTAGGGGCTCAGGATGGGAATGCAGCTCATGCACCCTTGTCACCTTCGTGTTGCCTCCAGCTGGAACCCACTGTCTAAAGCCTATAGGTTCCCAGGGCAGCCAGCACAAGCCCCAGGAGGGTGTCCACAGATGTGCACAATTGGGACAGGGCGCTGGGGCTCAGAAGATGGCCCAGCATCACCAGTGCGTCACCTGTGTCACCAAAGTGTTGCCTGTGTCACCAGCATTTATAAATTCAAGTTTTCAGAGCCAGCATTGGTAACTCAGGGCTGTAATCCCAGCACTCTGGAAGACTGAGGCAGGAATACCTCAAGTTTGAACCCAACCTGGGCAACTTAGGGAGACTGTATGAAAAACTAAAAAGGGTTGGGGATATATCTCCGTTAGAGAAACCTGGGTTTATTCCCAGTACCACACACACACACACACACACTCACACGCACATGCACACTTCAGCAGATGATGTGGGCCTAGCGGCCAGCTGGGCAGGTGGTGCTGTTGCAGGGTCTGAATGAAGCCCAGGGAACCTTCACCCTTGCCACACATACCCCGCAGGATGAGCACAGTGCCCAGTGCTGCCTGGGGCCCCAGCACCGGCGGTGAAGACGAAGCAGTAACTCAGCTTCGCTGCTCACCTGTTTTTTGTTTGTTTGTTTGTTTTAATTTTATTTTATTGGTACATTTTAGGTATACGATATAATGACATTCATCCTGAAAAGCCCACAGGGGTTGAGGCTGTGTCACTGCCAAGAGGACAGAGGCCTTCTCAGGTGCCTGTGCCTGTGAGGGGCCTCCAACACCGAAGCTCTGCTTTCTGCCTGGTGGAAATGGCTCAGCAGAGGCAAGGCTGGGCCTGGAACCCCAGACCTCCAGGTGTCCAGCCCAGGTCCCCGCTGTGCCCAGAGTCCAGGGCTAAGTGAGAAAAACACCTCTTTTGGGGTGATGGTTTCCCACTACGTTTTGGGGTGGGGGGGGAGTTGCATTGCCTTTTAATAATTAAATATCAGAAAAAAATACTGTACTGCAAGGCTGGAGCTGGGTGCTGGCTGTCTTGGGTGACTGGCTGATAGACGTTTTCCACCATATAATTTTCTGTAATGTCTGAGAACATGCAAGGTGGGCATGTGAATCTCAGTGTAGAGCTCTGGCCGTGACTCCAGCTGTCCCTCCTGTGCTCCCTGCTTGGGCCCTGGCCGGCACTGGGCAGATGGTCGGTGGTGGCCTTTCTTTGGCCTCTTTCACAGGAAAAGCGTGTTCCTGTTCATTTTCAGGAAGCTTACGCTGCGGTTTTGATATAACAGTCATTCAGAGATTTCCCAATGAGAACTGGCACACAGCTACCTAACTGTCCTCTCCCTCACCCGCCTGGCCTCACTGGTACCTGGCACACTGGCTCACAGACTCACAGACTGCTGTCCAGCTTCATAGCACAGGCGGGGGACCCCAACATTCTCTGGGTGCCTTCAAGATCCAATCTGTGCTGCATTTGGTTATCACTGCTGGGTTGTGTGCAGGAAAGTATACTTTCCTCCAAGCAGTGGCCTAAGCTGGCCCCAGTCCAACAGTGAGAATTGGCGGTTTCTGTTTCTTTCCCTACTGTTGATTTCTTTGGAATGTGGGAAACTGGGGACCCAAGTGTTTCTAGGAACTGCAGCGCACTGTGGGGTCCCAGGAGCATGTAGGCTGCCAGCAGTTCCCCTCCACTGAAGGTCCCTGGAGGAGAAGGCTGCCCCTAGTCCTGCCCAGGACAGCAGGCTGGAGGGACCTAGCATCCAGCACTGCCATTCTGAAAATGACCTTTAACTTCTCACAAGAGATTTCCTAGAAGGTTTAGATCCCAGAGGAGGAGCTGCAGATGTGGTGCAGTGGTAGGGTGCGTGCCTGCCATGCCAAGGCCCAAGGTTCAAACCCCAGTGCTGCAAAACTTTGAAAGATTAAAAAACCAAACCAAACAAAACTGAGAGGAGAAAGAAAAAGGTTCACTCAGCATACTCTCATGCAGCTCTGTGACCAGTCCAAAATCCTAGGTCTCTTTTAAGTTGCAACAAAATATCAAATAGACACAAATGCAAACTATTCCTAACCACTGCAGCTGCCTGTGCTCCACCCCTAGGTATCCAATAGTCTTTAATCACTCAAGGTAACAGGTCAACAGGAAATGGAAGGGAACACAACTTTCTGGAACCCTCAGGGCTGGGTGACATTTCTGCTGTGCCTATCACCCGGGCTCAGAGTCCCTTCCCGCTCACTTGGTGTCTGACACAGATTCCTAAACATGGAGTCAGCAGCTGTGATATAGGTGGGGTGGCAGGAACTGGGCAACTGTAAGCAGAACCTGCGGGACACTGCTATGGGAAAAGGTGACAGTAGTGTCCCTTCTGTGTGGTCCCAGCACAGGGAGCACGTGGCGGCTTGGTTAGAGTTAGGAAAAGGTATCCCTTTTCAGATGCAGACCCAGCCACCAGCCCTCAGCCCCCAATGCTGGTCCTCTCGTCTGAGGAGCCCCAGCCTGGGCCATTTCTTTTCTCTTCTGTCACTGATAGCTGTACACACATACGGGGATGCACACACACACAGACATACACACATCCTGAGGCCCCACTGTGTGGGGAGTCTGTGCCCAACTTGGTGAGGGCGCCCTGCCCGTGGCCATCTGTGACCCCACAGGAACAGAGACTGAGGAAGCTGGGGAGCCACTAGGGAAAAGGGAACAGAAGGCAAGAGGGACTGAGTGTGGCCTCACTGTGCCAGCTCTGACAAGTGCCAGGCAGTTTCTCCAGAAGGCTCTTGGCATAGAATGGTCTTGGCTCCAGGGGTCTCGCAGGGTTTGGCCCATTTTAAGCATCTCGATTTTATCCATGAATCTTAGAATCAACCTTATACCTGGCCCCTGCGCCCGGGAATGCCACCCTCATGAGAACAGCCCATGATTTTATTAAAATTAGTATTATTAATATACTATATCGCATTAATCATCTGGATATCAACAAATACTATTAATTTACCCATATACTAGGTACCCAATTCACCCAGATGCTAGATATCTGTTACTTAGATTTTCTCCTCTTGCATACTGTTAGATTTCATTTTTTTGCTTTGACTGAAATATTTCCATCCCATGAGCTCTTAAATTGTAAGTTACCAGATGTGTGCTGTGAAGGGGGGACCTCTGTACATACATATTGGTACCAGAAATTTAATTCTGATACTAGTCTGTTTTTCTTACTTTCACAACAAGAATTCAAGGATTCTTACAATTCATTAGCTAAATATACAAAAATCCCATCTCTTTTTGCTAGATATTTTCAGTCAATAAAATGAAACATTTTCAAAGCACAAAGAAATTAGACCAGCATGCATAAACATGGGTATGTGTTAGGGTAAAAAGCAAGATCAACGATCAAATTAGTAAATACAAAATATTTCTTACTAAAGCAGCATCTAAGGAGGATTTGAGCCTGAGATCTTACCCTGCTTTGAACAGTCTGGCATATACCACAATGCTTACCATGTATTTGTTGAATTTGGTTAAACATTTAAAAGCAGATCAAGAAAACATAGGTCTGAACCTGAAAATATGACACTTTAAGAACGAAGGTGGGAAAATCAAATAACTTTTAGAGAAAACATTTTTTTAAGTGCTAAGAGAAGTTTTGAAAGAAGTTTTAGATTTCAGGGTACTTACACTTGAGAAATAGTTTTGGCGTGGGACCTCGTGTGGAGGGGTGAGGATCCTACTGGAAGTGAGAGGCGGTTACATCAGGCAGGAGAGGTTGGGTCCTCTGCTGCCGAGCTGTGGGCTCTGATTGGCTGCCACCAGGTAGGCAGATCTGACTGCAGGCTGTTCCCTTGCCCCCAGAGAGAGAGCCATGAGGCTGGTCCTGTTCTCACACTGAGGGAAACACACCCCGACATCTTTTGTTTAGGAAGGACAAGATTTGATTATGTAGTTTGATTAGTTTTGCATGTCCCAAAGAGCTTACTGATTTTTAAATTTTACTTTCCTCCTATACTACAACAAATACCACTGCTTGGTGTGTATTTCTTGCTATATTTTGATTGTGGAACTTGCAGAAAGCACTGGGGAGAAAACTGGCTACCTGGGCTCCACACCTGAGCAGACGCCTGCTTTCTTTGTGTCTCTCTGGTTCCCTGACACAGGCTGAATGCGTCTTGTGTGTCAGACTTGGTTCTAAATACTTTTTATTTGTGTCATTTTGGGGAATTTTTCCACAATTCTGTGTGGCATGACTGTCATCCCCCCATTTGCCTGACCAGGAAACTGAGGCTGGGAACTGTTAAGTGGCTGGTGGGTGGCAGCAAGGAATTGGCTGAGTGGGGACTCTGTTTATCTGTGTTACAAACACCACAAACTCTTCCTGTGCAACCTCACATGACAGTCTGGGACAGCGGGGAAGGCTTCCCAGTCCAATAGCCTTACCATGGTGACAGCAATGTTGTCTCTCACTGCTAAAGAAGGAGGTGCTCTGGACTCACCCTGGCCCGGCCAGACCCCAGACCAAGCCAGACACAGCCCTGGGTGCTGAGCTTGTAAAATAGTAAACTCTGAGTCCTGTTTTCTAGAAGTGGAGGTTGAAGTCCCCCTGAGGCAACATGATAAGGAAGAGTTCTCTGGCTTTGGGTCAGGAAAGGAATTTCAAAATGACCATTCTGCTTTTGGTTCCATTTCTACTTTCTTTACCTCTTCTGCCTGTGGAGTCCACTCCTGTGCTCAGCTGTTGGAGCACACAGAATCACAAATAAAGCTGTGATCTTTATATTTGTTGTAATTTTGTTCTTTGGAGATTAAACTAGGAAATCAGAAATTAAAATACTGAGACAAGTGTGGTGGCGTACGCTTGTAATTCCAGCAATCAGGAGTCTGAGGCACTAAGAGTTCCAGGCCAATCTGGGCTACACAGTGAGTTCAAGGCCAGCCGGGACTACACACCAAGACCCTGTCTCAAAAACCAAAAAGAAAAAAACCCCAACTATAAGCAAGCATTTCAAGGGGAGGAAATGCAAATAATACTATAATAATAGTAAGAAAGAGGAGGAGAAGAAAAGAGAAGTACAAAGAAATTGGACAGGATGGACTGAAAACTGCTGTAGTTTGGATCTGAGCTGACAGGAGATAAAATCCTAGATGACTAATTCGTTGGTTAGGTGACCTCTGAAAACCAACTCAAGAATGTGATAGATCTTTCTTCAAGGGGAAGGGGATCAAGAGGTGGAGGGGAGGAGGGAAAGGATGAAAAGAAAAATTGGGCTGTTCTGTGCAGTACCAACTCCTCCCAGGAATGCATACACTGTGAACTGCAAACATGGACTAATAAAAAAAGAATCTGAGCTGGTTTTCTTCACATCTAAAACTGGGAAAATAAGGCCTATCTGCCAAAGTTATTAAGCGGTCATCAATAATACTTGGTCCAGTTTTTCCTTTTGAAGGTTTCAACTGAACATTCATTGCACATTCGTTGTCAGAAGCTGCCAGGCCCCCTAAATCACAAAGCCTTGCACCCTACAACCTGGCTTTCCCACCACTTTCCAGCTGTGGAAAAACATGTGGAGAGGGTAGCTTTGTGTGGGAAAAGGCGGTAAGAGAGGATGGGGGTGGGGGATAAGTCACACAGAGAGAGCCTGAGGCCAGAAGATGGGTCAGCCTAAAAGTGCACATTTCCCCTAATACCTTTTGCCCTGTTCTCATCACTTCACCCTGTGTTTTGCAGCTCGCTGCTCTCACTTCTTGGCTGTAGTTCAGCTTTTTCCTGCTTACTATGGCCTAACCTTTCTGAGGCAGCAGTTTCACAAAACTCTTCAAAAGAGTAAGAGTCCAACTGATCCAATATTGTTACTCATGGAAATTTATGTTAAGAAAGTACATACTTTCCAAACCTCACATTACTTAAATATTATTTATATCAGCATAAAAATTTAAAAATCAGAGCCATGTGTGGTGACCCATGCCTATAATCCCAGCACTCAGGAGGCTGAGGCAGGAGGATCACAGCTTTGATATCACCTTGGACTACATGGCAAGACTCTCTAAACAACAGTTAGGCATGGTGGCACACACCTGTAATCCCAGCACTTGGGAGGCTGAGCCAGAAGGACTGATGTGAGTTTAAGGCCAGCCTGGGCTACAGAGTGAGTTCAAATCCAGCCAGAAGTACATAGTGCAACCCTGTCTCAAAAAAACCAAACAACAACAGCAACAACAAAACAAAAAATTTAAATTTAAAGGATTAGCAATGGGGAACTGTTGGATAATTTAAATTACATCCATAAGAAGAAATGATTAAGCCATTAAAATATTAAATATTAATATTAAATATTAAAATGCATTAAAATATTTGATAATAAGGTAGACGCCCTGTGCTAATCTAACAGGTAATTTTATGTCCCGGCAACTGAGGGACAACACCCTACTCACTGGGTAAGAAGGATCTGCTTCCGTGTGTCCACTTGCACAGCCAATAAAAAATACTGCTCCAGGGCCAGGGATTTAGGTCAGTGTTTCCAGCGCCTGCCTCGAAAGTGCAAGGTCCTGAGTTTGATCCCCAGTACCAAAAATAAAAAGAAAAATACTGCTGCTATAGCTTCAGGATTTTATCATTTGAATAGAGGCCAGTGTTCTCTCCTGTTTTCACTCAGGAAAAGAACATTTCTTTGAAAATTATTTGAGGAGCTGGGGATGGAGGCGCACACCAGTAATGCCAGCGCTTGGGAGGCTGAGGAAGGAGGATTGCATCAAGTTTGAGGCCATCCTAGGCTACATAGTGAGTTTAAGGCCAGCCTGAATTACATAGCAATATGCTATTTCAAGAAAACAAAAAAACAAAAGAAAAAAAAATTATTTGCAGCTTGAACAAAAATTCTAAGGTACATTCCTCAAGGACTGTTCTGTCATCTTTCTTCAAGATTCAGACAATTCAAAGAGGACTTCCACTTGACCTTGGAGAGATGTCCCTGGTCCTGTGACCTCCTCAAGCAGGACAGTGTTGATGGCGACCCAGGGCAGGAGGGTCACCCAACAGTTACCCTGCAGGCCAGCTCCTTGTGAGATAGGTGATTAGGACAAGGTAAAGCTGGCTTTGGAAGTAGGCATGACCTATTAACTACAAGATCTGAGATACATGTGCAGTTTCCCAAAGCCCTACACTGACCTCTCTCGAGAACTCGAGCAGGTTTTCAGTAGGATGCCCAGACCTGATGTCAACTTGAAGCCTGGGAACCCAGCACCGCCTCTCAGGACCCACATGTAGAAGTTCTCAGGGTTTCCTCGAGATTTAGGTGGCATAAAAGAAAGGCAGCTATGAGGAGCAGGACTGTGTAACTTTCTACAATAGCCTATGGTGCATTTTCCCAGAGGCAGAGTGCACTTTTATCTTTGCTCTTACCCTCTTTTTCTATTTATTTGGCCCAAGCTCACTCTACAGAGCCAGTTTCTCCCCCATTCTTCATTTTTATTTTTTCATATAAACTTTGCCACTGCCTTTTTTGCTCATTTTGTCCAATTCTTTGTTTGAGATGAGAAGAATCTGGAATCCAACTCCAGAGGGAGACCTGAACAACTCTGAACCCGGTAATGTTTAGTTGACAAGCCACTTTTAGAAGGAGATACCCAATAACACCTGTGCTGAGTCTACACCCAGAGCACCCTGAGCCTGAATCCCACCTGGACTTCAGCTGCTGTCCCCTGGGAGTCAGAGCCAGAACTGCCTGCACTCAGGGGGGCTGCCTTCACTTCACCCCCATTCCTGTTCGATCAGGCATTCCAGGTGTCACGACAGCTTGGTTGACAGCCACAAGCTGCTCCTGTTATCTGCTGTGAGTGGTTTGGACTTCCCTGGATCTTGATCAGTCCTGGAATAGAGCAGGAGTCGCTGGTGGGCTTCTCTCCCTGGGAGAGTTCTGTCCTCTTTCCTGCCGAACACCAGTCTAAGGCAAGGGACCATTTCCTTTGGCTGATAACAGCAAAACCTTTACTGAAATCTCCACACTTTAACATGATTCTATTTTTAACTCTATCTCCAATACATTTTTTCAACTTTTACTAGTTTTTCTCTCTTCTGCATGTTATAAAGATAGATCTGGGCATGGTGGTGCACGCCTGTAATCCCAGCACTTGGGAGGCTGAGGCAGGAGGATCACCTTGAGTTTTGGGGCCAGTTTGGGCTACATAGTGAGCTCAAGGCCAGTCTGAACTGTATAGTGAGACCCTGTCTCAAAAAATAAAAAAGTCAGAATTCACTTCTTTTCATATTCTTTTTGTTTGGTCTGTTTTTTTGGTTTTTTTCAAGACAGGGTCTCACTATGTAGTTCAGACTGGCCTTAAAGAAACCATTGACTTGGGCTGGGGATTTAGCTCAGTGGTTCCGCAGCCTGCCTTGCACGTGCAAGGACCCAAGTTCAATCCCCGGTACCAAAAAAAACCACAAACCATTGACTGAAGAAACACAATGATAAAAAGAACTGTGAAGAAATAAAATGGGTGGTTCTTCCAGATTTAACTGAGAGAATAAAACATAGACTTTGAAGTTTAAAGACAAATAACCTGACTTAGTTTCACTTAATATTTTTATTGTAATGGAACCAATACCATCACTACTTTCATTTGTATTTTATCAATTATAAAGACAAGTTTTCAATTGAAAAATAGTAATACAGATGTGCACAGGACGTAACCTGTCACTGTGTACTTAAGTGTTCACAGATATCTTTTTGACCCTCTGTACCACAGCAGTAAGCTCAGGTACCAGCTTGAAGTGCCCAGGCACTGGTTGGATTCCTCTCCATCCCAGAAGCGTTTCTGAGGGTTGCAGAGAAGCCAGCAACCTGGCCTGCTGGTGGCTGGTGGCTGATCCTCTGAGCTGTATCTGCAGCTCCCGGTGCTCTATGGCAACTTGGGACCCATAGGAGCCTAGTTAAAATGTGCTCACCAGGTATGTGATACCAGCACTCTGGGTGACTGAGAAGAAGTGACTGAGCCCAACCTGGGCAATTTAGGGTTAGTGACTTAGCAAACTGTCTAAAAAAAAAAAGAGACAGAGAGAGAGAGAAGAAAGGAAAAATAGAATGGCTGGGGATATAGCTCAGTGTGAAGGTCCTGGGTTAATCTTCAGTAACTAACAAACATTCGCATGCATACCTACACATTCAAACAAGCTTTTCTTTAAGTCAGAATATTACCTTTTTCCTTTTCTTCCAGAACTTGCATTTGACAATTCCCCCATAGAATTCTATTCTAAATGTGGGCATTTTTATTCCTGAATGCCTTCTCTAGATCATCCTGCATTGCTGTTTGCAACAAAAGTATGGATATAAATTGAGCCCTGTTTTTTCCTATTCTCTGTGACCATAAAAATCAAAACTTTATTCTACATTGAGTTATTATGATGATTGTCAGCAGATGATTGCTCAAAACAACCTATCATAACAACTGTTCATAGACAATTCGTGAATATGAGTTGCCCCCTCCATGACACCAGGGCCTGATAGGCGGCATCCCCAGGCTGGCTGGCAGCAGAGTAGTGAGGGATGGAGTAGAACTGTGGTCTTAGCTGGTGGCAGGATCTGTGAGAGGAAAGAGGAGCAGGGCTGGGCTGGGAGACCTGAGAACCCAGCAGGTGAAACCTACGGCTGGGCCTGCCTTTCACAGCTATGAGCTGGGCTTTCCTGAGTGTGTCTGTCCTTCAAGGCTAAGTAGCATGCAACTCAGCTCAGACAACTGCAGCTCGGGCCTTTGGATTATAAAACTAAGGATGTGGCCGGGTGTGGTGGTGCATGCCTGTAACCTCAGCACTCAGAAAGCTGAGGCAGTAGGGTTGCCAGAAGTTCAAGGCCAGCCACAGGCTAGGCAACTGCTCTACCACTGAGCTACACAGCTAGTCCATTAAATATTTTGTTTTAAAATTTGAAACAATTTTAGACTTAACAGAAAAGTTGCAAAGATAAGAGTTTTTATATGTCCTTCACCTTGTTTCCCTAACGTTAATGTTTCATGTAACCATAGTATAGTAGTTAAAAACAGAAATTAAAGGAATAAAAAACCCCAGGAAATTAACAAGGTAGGAGCATTATTTGAGTCTCAAGAGTTTTTCCACAAATGTCCTTTTCCTGTTCGAGTTGTCCCCAGGACTCCACATTGCATTTAGTGGTCATCTCTCTCCTTGATCTCTTTCAATTTGGGGAATTTGCGAAGTTTTTCCTTGTGTTTCACAAGTGTGGCAAGAGCACCAGTCTCTTTTGCGGAATGTCTTTCAGTTTGGGCTCCTCTGGCATTCTCTCAGTGATCATCCAAGAGCAGATGTGTTCCCATGTCTTGTTCCTGGTAATGGTGACGTGGGTCACTTAGCTAAAGTCCCCTGGAGAGTTACTACTTCCTCTTTGGAATCAGCAAATGTCTTGGAGGAACTGTTCCTATGAAAATACTGTTTCTCCTTTCTCTTTCACGTACTAATTTTAGTATGTGTTATTGGTAGCTCTTGCCTACAAGGGAATTTTTAATTTTCATCTATAAGGAAAATCTCTTTTCCCCATTTATTTACTCATTAAATTATTTCTATCAACATAGACTTATAGGCAGATATTTATTTTATTCTAAGGATTATAATCTAATTCTATCATTATTTCTTTTACTGCTACAATTGCTCAGTCTGAGGATTTAGAGTTCATGTCCTTCAAAGTGTCCACTGTGTGCTTCCTGTGCTCCAGGCATCACAAGATACTCTGGGTTCATCTTTCATTTTCCTGTTCCAGAACTGCAACTGGTCTCTTCTCCAGAGGAGCCCTGATTCCTTTCATTGGAGAATGGTGTTTGGAGACCGAGATCCAGTAGGCTTTTTGTTGCTTTTCAGCCCTTCAGTACAGCTAGGATAGCCCCATGTATTTACATATTCACATGAACCTCCATACATGCATCTCTAAGTGTCTATCTGTATCATGATTTCATACTGAGAGCTCCAGTACCAATTCAACACCATAAGTGTTAATTCTAGCTTTCCTTGTTGGCTTATTTGTAACTTCATCCTCAGACAGTAAAAAATATAGTTCTCATTCTCTACAGGATACTTGCTTGTTCCAATCCTAGTATGCACATAAGATGGCTCTGAATTGCTAATCCATACCTCTGTTAGAAAGAAAATTACTAATTAGGCTATAGTATTTATATACAGTTCATTTTGTCATTAACCATACAATATCACTCAAAATACTGCCTTCCAAAGTTGCTTAGATTACTTTCCTTCCTGCCTTCTTTAGTGTGGTTACCTAAACTCCTAGAAGTGTCACTTTCTCCTCATCTTTGCTGCCTATTTCTATTCCCCCTAATTCCACTCTCTTCCTCTCATTCCTGAAGGTAACAGATTTCTTTCCTTTCTAGCTTATGTCCTTTTGTTTCTTTCATACAAATGAGTAGATGTTTGTATGCTTTCTTACAGGAAGGATAGCATGCTATGGCTACTCTTTTGCACTTTGCTTTTCACATCCCATATTAGTAACAGAGAGCCTCATTCTTTTATAGCTACAGAATCTCCAAAGTATGAAGTACCACAGTTAATTCAGCCACCTCCTATGTGGAGACATTTACTTTATTTCCAATAATTCACAGCCGCAAAGAGTGTTGCAACAAATAACTGTGTACATATGAATTTTCCTGTTGTTGGTGGTTTATCTTCAAGATAGACTGCAATAAACATAATTGCTGGGTCAAAAAGTAAGTGCATACATTTGTTAGGCAATGCCATATTCTCTTCCAGAAAGGTCACACTAGTTGCATTTCCACCAGAAATGTGTGAGAGTATCTGTTTTTCCCTCTCACCAGCAACACAATGCTTTGTATAGTTTTAATTTTTGACAATTTCATAAATGAAAAATGATAAATCAGTGTTGTTTCTGTTTGCACATGGAGGTCCCTCTCAGCTTTAGTGATAAACCTGATTGGACTGTTCAGTTCTTGTTCCCCTCCCTCTTTTCCACTCAGTTTAATTTTCATTTTTCTCCTTTTGAGTTTGAACATTTTTCATGTTTGGAGCCTATTTTAAATCTTATTTTTTGTGTACAAATTGTCTTTTCATGTCTTTGAATCATTTTTAATTGTTTTTTTTTACCTTGGTGATTTATAAATTAGGGATATTAACCCTTTGCAACATATAACGAGGAATTTAACAATGTTTTCTTCTAATACTTTCATGTTTTCATTTTTTTCCATTGAGATCCCTGATCTATGTGGAGTCTATTCCTCTGTATTGTGTGAGATGGTTTTTTTCCAGATGACTACCAAGTTATTTTAATTTTATTAAAAAGCCTATCTTTGCTCCAGGAATGTATGATGTTACCTTTATCATATACATTTCTATATGTACCAAGTGCTTAGATTTGATGAACACACATCTGGAAGAGAGAAATAGGACAAGTCCAGATGATTATTTTTACTCCATCACCTTTTCAGTCTTGGTCTCAATGTTTCATCTCTGATACTATTTATTTTCCTTCCATCATCTCTCATCTATGATCTATATTTACATGGAGCATTTTTACAGTATCACAAGTAAACTTCACAGTTCCTTACTATGGGTTTGGTGTCAATTTGGCAAGTGGTTGTGGCACATAAATACTCTTTTGTATTATACTCTAATTTCTTATCTCACTTCCTCCAATGTGTCTTTGTCCTCCTATAGATACCATACCTTTATAAGAATAAAAGATGTTCAAGAAAGGATTGTGAAACGCTGAACAAATAAATGAGTAAAACCAAACAGCATGAATGAATGTTGTCTTTATCAGCCATTTATTTCAAGCTTTGATTTCTAAATTACTGTTCCCCTACACACAGAAAAATATATAATGTTTAATGTCATGGTGTACAGATAAAGCTGTGGGTTGACACAGATTGGTAGTTGCCCACATTTGGAGAGAGGAGGTGATGGGAAGTGACTGCCAATGAGTATAGGGTTTCTGAAAAAAAGATGTTCTGAAGTCAGTGAGGATGGATGTGCATATATCAACCACACTCTAAAGGGGTGGATGTTGTGGTATATGAGTTATATCTCAAATATTTAAAACCTGTGAATCGCTGGGTTTGGTGGTACACACCTATAATCCCAGCACTTTGGAGGCTGAGTCAGAAGGATTGTCATGAGTTTGAGGCCAGCCTGAACTACATAATGAGTTCAAGGGCAGTCAGAACCATGTCAAGAGACCCTGTCTCAAATGAAAAAAAAAAACAAAACAAAAACGCTAGGAGTTATAGATTCTTTTATTCTTAAAAAATAACAGCTGGAGTTAAATTCTATAGTCAGCACATTTTTCTGATCAGGATCTGGAATAAGTGCAACTGTTGTGTTATTTTTAATCAAGGGGCAGTTTCTTGTGAAATTATAATCAATATTTTCCCACCCAGAAAATTGGTCATTAGATAAGTATTTTTATACAAAAAATAAACATTTTCTGATGAGGACAAAACATCTAAACTCCCTGGCAGGTTTTTAGCAAGTCCTGCATCTATCAGTCTTAATTTCCTCTGGTTGTACACTGGGCCTATTGCTCTAAACATGATTAGAAATTATGACTTTTCCCTTAATTCTATTCATTTGGGTCTTTTCTTTTATGCTGAACAGAGTTCAGAGTGCAAAATGTTTCTGTAAGGACCTACACCTGTCTAAGCTTGAGCTGTGTTGCCCAATATTGATCCTTGTAGCCAAGGTGAAGTGCTTTAAAACCACTTCCATACGCAGCTCACATCCCCTTCACAAGTTGACGTATCTGTTCAGAGAATTCAGGTTCTCCCACCTGATTACTCCTATTATGTTCAATTTCAGGACTTCAGTACATGAAATAATGTGTACCTTTCATTTAGGCATGATAGAAAGATTGGTTGACAAAAAATAAAGTGATCCAAACTTTAAAGACCACATCGCACACAGCTCTGAAACACTTCATAGAAAATAAATCAACCAGGAAAACACTAATCTGACATTGGAACACAGAGTCTTTATCAGTTTACATGACCAGGAAATGCCTGAATGTATGCACAATGTTTCCACACATCTGTATTTCTGCTGTCATACTATGTACTCTGAGCTCCGTTGAGCAGAAATTTTGTTGTCTTGGTTTTTCATTTCCTTACTGGGCACTCCCCAGGCCTGAGCTGCCACACCTGGCTTGCTTTTTTGTTCTTGTTGTTTTCTGCTATTTACCTGGTAATGCATAAACTTCATCCACATCTGAAATCCAATAGTCCAGGTACTGCAGTCTCTTATCAGGAAAGAGCTCAGTTTGGAGATAAAGTCTCAGGTAGAGCAGGGCTCAAAGCCAGGGAAGGCAAGTGTGGCCAGGAAACTGACCAGTGGTGGAAGCTGGGAGTGCTGAGCAGGACATTCACAGAGGGCAGTGGTTCCACAGAAAGAAGATGAGGATGCTGTCGCTGGCTGAGAAAGTCATGCTGGGCTTTGGTTGTGGCTTTGTATAGATTTGTCTCATCTTCTCACAAGAGTTTCACGATGTTATAGATTCTGGAGACGCCAAGGATGGAGGACCCATTGCAGTGGGCTAATTAACAAGGAAAGAGGGTTGGGGACTCTCTGTTGCATGACAATTATATCTTATCCTGAATCATAGTACTTAGACCCAAGGACTTAGGAAAAAATTTAAAAGGCTATGCTTTGAACATTCTAATTCTAGAGCCCAGGTTTTGGTATTAGAGAATGGAAGCGAAAAACTAACCCCAATCAACAATTCAGGATTAAAGTGGTTTACAAAGAATATTTTGTAAACTGTTCTCCAACATTGAGACAACCAACCAAACAACAAAAGCCCTGGTTACATTATATTTAATAATTTTTTCATTAAAAATATTCAGGGGAACAAAAGATAGCAATAATTTTATGTCCCTTTGTTCAATATTTTTCCTACAGTTGTGTTGGAAATTTTCATCTTTCCCATACCCACTCTGGCCACATTAGATTTCTTAAGCCAAATATAATTATAAATTATTTATTAAATTAAATGTTCTTCAAATTCCAAAATTATTACTTAGAATTTAACAAGAAAAAAATCACAGCCAGGGATTTAGCTCAGTGGTTCCGGTGCCTACCTAGAAAGCACAAGGTCCTGAATTTGATCCCCAGTACCAAAAAAAAAAAAAAAAAATCACAGACACTAAGAGGGAAGTGGGTTCTGTTTTTCAGCTTTATGATATGTTGTGATCTTGTAGTCATTGTGTGAACTATAGAAAAAAGAAAGAATATGAAGGGGAAGGTTGTAACTCTGCCAGTGGCTTAGCTTTGCTTGTGATAGAGGAGGAACTGAATTAGTTTAAGGAGGAGGTTGAGCTGAATGTGCTGGGCATGCATGCCTTGATCCAGCACTCTGGTAATCTGAGGTAGGAGGATCACAAGTTTGAAGTCAGTCTGGGTGACTTAGACCCTGTCTCAAAATAAAAAAATTTAAAAATGGTTGGGGATATAGCTCAGTGGGAAGGCCCTGGGTTATATTAAAAACAAGAACAACAAACCAACTACCACTTGGTCCTGGGCCTTTATGGGGCATCAAAGAAGTGAAGTGACTTTAGGTTGGGGTCAAGCCTGCTCCTGCATGGACACTTGCAGCAGATAATGCGTCTTTGCTGCCACTGGAGTAACACACAGCAGCCAGAGAAGAAACTGAGATAAGCAAAATTTCAGGGAGAATCGCACCAGGCTTTCCAATCCTCCCCTGATAGTCACCTCAGAGGCCACTAAGAGGGCATTCTTCCCCCCAGAAGATGAGCACCAACACCTTCCCCAGAAAGGACCTACAGATGCCAGAAACGGGAGCAGCTGCTATTGGAGGAAAGACTATGGCAACCTTGACATTGTGTAGGAGACAGAGAAAGCCAGAGAGGAAGAGGAGGCTGGACATGCAGAAACACTGAGTTGTCCTAATGAAGACCGAGTAGAGGCCGGGTCCCTCCAGGGTGCTTGAGCTTCAGGTTCTCTTCAGAGTGCTTCTGGTTCCCAGTGGGCAGAGAACACAGGAGACCCAGGAAAGGGGTGGGGGGAAGCATGGAGGAAGAGGAGTTGGGGAGGGCAAGAGAAACAGCCTTTGAGTTAGAATATCAGCTTCTGCCTCCTGCTGCATCCGTTCAGAGGCACTCCTAGCACTGCAGGTGCACTCTGCATTGTTGTCATGCATTGGGCCAGAGCTCCTTCAGTTGTCACCTACAGATAGCACCAGTCCCACCACAGGGAACGCCTTCCTCAGAAACACCGGGATCTTTATTAAAATATGGTCTTCCTGGATCCCAGCACAGACCTGACTCAGAATCTGCAGAAACCAACCACTGTCACAAGCCCCAGTTTTAATGCTCTGGAAACCTCTGATGTTCACCAGAAGGAGTTGGGGATGGAATTTGCATGATAGTCACTGAGAGCAGCCTCCAAGAGAGGTTCACCGGAACTCAGAGTTTATGGCTGTGGTCTGGGGGACACCAGGAGCCCTGTAGCATGTGTGGCAGAGCTGTGTTTTCTAAGAGAGCTGCAGCAATGTCTCCTGGCCTGGGTACTCATCAAGGACATGCCACTCCCTGAAGAGTTGCAGTCCCCATCCCCTAGTCCTTGAAACCAGTCAGGTCTTTGCAACCATGAGATCCAGCAGGGGTGATTCTCTTTTGCTGTTTGCTCTGGAAACACAGTGACCATGCCTTGAGGAAATCCAAGAAGCCCATGCCCAGGCTCACGGAGAGAGGCAGGAAAGACTGGGGGGAACACAAGAGAGGGAATAGAGGCTGCATCTTACCATGTGGTCCCATCAAGACTCAGGAGACCCGTCCTCTGTGTGGTCTCTTTGTATCTGTGTTCACCCAACTCCTTGATAGTCAACGGGGTCTGGGTTACTGATTTCAGAGTCACATTTGTCAGCCTAGTCCTAGCTGTCACTCCACACAGTGCTGGTAGTCTTTTCCTGTACACCCCAAGCCTGCTCTTGGCCCTGCTCCAGCTTTGTCCTATGGACCATGAACTTACAAGACAGTAAGGCTTCCATTTCATCTTTCAGCATTTGGAGTGAGCATCATCCACGACTCTGTGCAGCGTCTCCCCTCTCTCCTCTGTCTTCGTATGCTTTGCTCCAAGAAGCTCTAGAGATGATCCTGCCCTCCAGTTTATGGCCTGTTTTACCTTGTGTTTGCATTATTCAGTCTAGTCCTAGATGCTTTGTATTCATCAAGCCTGGGCTGCCTCATCCATGAGAACTGATCTGTCCCCTTTTCTTTCATACTTGCTAATAACCTGTCTCCTGGGGCTTATAGCCATCACTGTGGCTTGGATGCATGTCACCCAAGGACCTTTCTTTTTAAATTTTTTTGTGGCACTGGGGATTGAATGGGGGTGGCACTTTACCACTGAGTTACTTTCCCAGCCCTTAAAATATTTTGTTTTTTAAATTTTGAGATGGAGTCTCACTGAATTGCCCAGGCTGGTCTCAAAGTTGCAATCCTCCTGCCTCAGCCTTCAGAGTAGCTGGGATTACAGGCACATGCCAGTGTGTCCAGACTCAAAGGTCCGCATTTAAAGACTTCATTCCGTGGGTGGCAATACTGGGAGGTGCTGTGGCTTGGGAGGTGAGGCCTTAGCAGAGGTCTTTGGCTCACTTGGCACATGCCCCCAAGGGACCGTGGGACTGGTAGGCCCAGGTTTTTGTCTCCCTCAGCTTCCTGGCTCTGCGTGCATGGTTTGCGCTGATGGGCTCTAGCCATTGCCAGCTGTCTCCCTCATCAGAAACCAAACCAAGGGGCTGCCTGATCCTGGATTTGAGCACCAAACTGTGAGTTACAAAGCCTTTCTCTTTACAAGTGAACACCCCAGGCACTTTGCTGTAGTAATGTGGCCATGACAAATGCACCCATGGTGTCCAGCAGAGCTGGGGTGATGTCACTCTAAGATGGCTATCTGGGAATGACCTGGGAGACATTTCCAGTAATCACTTGCATCTGAGTCTTTACTTCTGTGGCTCCTCAAGGTAATCACCTTTCCTTTTGATTTTACTTTGGTGAAAACCTGTGAATATTTCAGACTAATGACTTCAGAGGAAGTGATTTCCATCATTCCTGCTGCAGGTCCTCTAAAATGCTCCCTCCACCACTGATGTGCAACCAGCCCTCACTGAGCCACGGGGAAGATAGCCACTCCGGACAGGCCTGAGCTGGTGGCAAAACTCCTATGCCTTCAAGACACTCATTTTGAGGTTGATATTTTCCTGCAGCATGACCAGTCCTACATTTCCGGAAAAAATACAAAACAGGTTCTGAGAAGTTTCTAAATAATCTGAGTTTGTATGCTTATGGCTTGATTTTACCAACTGCTATCCATTTATAGAGACACATGTAAGCTTATCCTTTAACAAATGCTTTTGTATATGGAAAATTTATCAATTTTATAAGCAACACAGGTGCTATTAATTATTTATAAGTGCTAATCACTAAGAACTGTTAATAAGTCTAATAAATGCTTTCTTAAAAAGAAAACTAGAGGGCCAGAGATTTACCAAGGTCCTGAGTTCAATCCCCAGTACCAAAATTAAAAAAAAAAAACACTAGAAATTTAATAAATGTTTTGAAACCATTTAACTGATTTGAATTAGATTCTGAAAGTAGAGGTGAGGAGTTACTTAATAGGCACAGCATTTCCTTGCAACTTTTAAATAAAATGTGAATTTCACCTCTAGAAATTTAAAAAAAAGAAAACAGAAAGAGGAAGAATGAATGAATGAACGATTTAAGATTTATCAGTTTTTATATTTATCTTTTTTTCACATTACTGTGTTCCAGATATGAAAACTTCCATTCTTCCCCTGCCCAACTGCCAGATTGGTGCATATTTAAAATCTATGTCATTCTGGGCCACCAAAGCACTGCCCCCACAACAGAGGAAGAGGCTTCTGGGCTGATGTGCCACCGCTCCCAGTGCAGAAGAAGAGGCTTCTGGGCTCCTGTAGCACTGCTCTCAGTGCAGAGGAGGAGACTTCTGGACTGCTGTAGCACTGCTCCGAGTGCAGAGGAGGAGACTTCTGGGTCAACACGTCAGCACTCCCAGCACAGAGGAGATGAGACCCACAAGTGCCAGCAGCAACCCCCTCCCCCTGTCAAATTGAGAAGACACGTGAACAAGCCTCAAAACCAGACTTCCAGATCACCTACAGCAACCCCAAAGGGAAATGAGATGGAACACTCTGATACTCAACCACCTGGACCCACTGAACTGGCAACAAAAGGGGATCTGGAAAAAATGAAATCAGAAATAATTTTTCAGATAACAGGAGAAATTGTGCCCCTAGTGCAAGACATGATTAATAAATCTAGAGAGGAGCTCAGGAACATGATGGAATCCCAACATAAGAAACAAATGGAATCCATAAAACAGATGCAAATAGATTTCCAGGACATGAAAAACTCCATTGAAAGTCTACACAGCAGAATGAGCCAATGTGAGGACAGAATTTCAGATATAGAAGATAAGATGGCAATTAGTGACCAGGAAAAGAAAAATTGCTTCAAAATTATAAGGGAACATGAGAAATCAATCCAGCAGCTGCTAGATGATGCAAAGAAGAATAACATAAGACTGATTGGACTCAATGAAGAAACAGGAGAGAGTGGAGATGACATAAAAAATCTCCTCACAGAAATAATGGGAGAAAACTTCCCAAGCAGGGGACAAGAGCTTGACATACAGATAAGGGAGGCATATAGGACTCCAAATAGCCTTGATCAAAAAAAATCTACACATAGGCATATAATTGTTAAACTCAACAGAAGAACAAAGTTCTCC
This sequence comes from Heterocephalus glaber, assembly GCF_053883595.1. Taxonomy (NCBI): domain Eukaryota; kingdom Metazoa; phylum Chordata; class Mammalia; order Rodentia; family Bathyergidae; genus Heterocephalus; species Heterocephalus glaber. The sequence continues at coordinate 2,275,667 of NW_028258419.1, read as the reverse complement.
AAGCAGTCAGAGAAAAGAAACAAATCACATACAAAGGAAAGCCCATCAGAATCACAGCAGACTTCTCAACACAAACCATCAAGGCAAGAAGAGCTTGGAGTGACATATTTCAAGCCCTAAAAGAAAACAGCTTCCAACCCAGATTGATGTACCCTGCAAAACTAACTTTCAAAGTGGATGGAGAAATAAGATACTTTCATGACACAGAGCACCTTAGGAACTTTGTGAATACCAAACCAGCACTCCAAAGAATTTTACACAATATCCTAGGAACAGATATTGAGGATCACAACCCCAGGAAGCAAAGCAGAATGAACCCATCTGGCATGACAAGAAATTCAATGGAAAGGGGAAGAACCCAACAAAAAGAAAAAGTCATGGCAATGACAAGTCAATACGTTTCAGTTATAACCATCAATGTTAATGGTCTCAATTCACCAATCAAAAGAAATAGACTGGCAGAATGGGTCAAGAAGCAAAATCCAACAATATGCTGCATACAAGAAACACACTTAATTCAAAAGGAAACTCATAGACTGAAAGATAAAGGGTGGAAAACAATACTCCATGAGACAGGAACCCCCAAAAAGCAGCAGTAGCTATCCTCTTTGCAGATCAAGTAGATTTCAAACCAACACTGATTAAGAGAGATGAAGAGGGACACTACATCCTTGTAAAGGGAAGAATCCAAGAGGAAGAGATGACAATCATAAATATCTATGCACCAAACACTAGTGCACCCAACTATATAAAACAAATACTAATGGACATGAAAAGTCATATATGCACTAACACATTTGTAGTGGGGGACCTCAACACCCCACTGTCACAAATAGAGAGATCAACTAGACTAAAAATAAGTAATGAAATACAAGAACTCAATCAAACTCTTGAACAAATGAACTTAACAGATGTTTACAGAGTCTTCCACCCCACAAAATTCTTCTCAGCTGCACATGGGTCATTCTCCAAAATAGACCACATACTTACACATAGAACATGTTTAAGTAAGTGCAAAGGAATTGAAGTTATCCCCTGTATATTATCAGACCATAGGGCGATGAAATTGGAGATCCATAGCAAGAGAAACTCAAAAAATTTCATAAACATGTGGAAATTGAATAACACACTTCTGAATAACCAATGGGTCACAGAGGAAATTAAAGAAGAAATCAGACAGTTCTTTCAATTAAATGACAATGACAATACAACATATCAGAATCTATGGGACACAATGAAAGCAGTCTTATGAGGGAAAGTCATAGCAGTGAATATGCACATTAGGAAAACAGAACGAGCCCAATTAAACAACCTGATGCTGAACCTCAAGCTTCTGGAAAAAGAAGAGCAGGAAAACCCCAGAGCTCATACAAGGGAGGAAATTATAAAGATCAGAGGAGAAATCAATGCAATGGAGACTAAGAGAATGATACAAAAAAATCAATGAAGCCAAGAGTTGGTTCTTCAAAAGAATCAACAAAATTGACAAACCTTTAGCCAACCTTGTCAGAAAAAGGAAAGAAAAGGCCCAAATCCATGCAATTAGGAATGAAAAGGGTGAAATTACAGCAGACCCAGCAGAACTCCAGATGATCATCAATACCTACTTCCAGAACCTATATGCCAATAAGATGGACAACACAGAAGAAATGGACAGATTCCTAGATACATATGAAGTACCAAAGTTGAACGAAGAAGACCTAAAAATTCGGAACAACCCAATATCAACCAATGAAATTGAAAATGTAATTCAACACTTATCAACTAAGAAAAGCCCGGGCCCTGATGGCTTCACTGCTGAATTCTACAAGACATTTAGAGAGGAACTGCTGCCACTACTGTTTCAACTCTTCAATGAAATGGAAAGGGAAGCAATACTCCCAAATTCATTCCTGGAAGCAAGCATCACCTTGATCCCCAAAGCAGAGAAAGACCCAACTGAAAAAGAGAACTATAGGCCAATCTCACTAATGAACATAGATGCAAAAATCCTTAATAAGATACTGGCAAACAGAATGCAGAAGATCATCAAGAAGATCATACACCCTGATCAAGTGGGATTCATCCCAGGGATACAGGGATGGATCAATATATGAAAATCAATTAATGTAATACACTATATCAATAGAGCCAAGGACAAAAACCATATGATTATCTCCATAGATGCAGAAAAAGCATTTGAAAAAATCCAACATGCATTTATGATAAAAACCCTACAAAAAACTGGAATAGATGGTCTCTACCTCAAACTGATAGAAGCCATCTATGAAAAACCAACAGTCAATGTCATACTAAATGGTCAAACACTGAAATCCTTCACACTCAAATCAGGAACAAGACAAGGATGTCCACTATCACCACTCTTGTTCAATATAGTTCTGGAAACATTAGCCATGGCAATTAGATAAGAGAAAGAAATAAAATGAATAAAGACAGGAAATGAAGAAGTCAAATTGTCATCATTTGCAGATGACATGATACTCTATATAGAAGACCCCAAGAACTCCACCAAAAGTCTTCTAGACTTAATAACTAAATTCAGTCAAGTAGCTGGTTACAAGGTCAACACACAAAAATCAATAGCTTTCCTCTACACCAATGATAGACTCACTGAGAGAGAAATAGGGCAAATAATTCCTTTCACAATAGCATCCAAAAAACTGAAATACCTAGGAATCACCCTAACGAAAGAAATCAAAGACCTCTTCTCTAAAAACTATGGCTCTCTGAAAAGAGAGATTGAAGATGATATCAGAAAATGGACAGACATCCCCTGCTCCTGGGTAGGAAGGATTAATAGAGTGAAAATGGCCATTCTTCCAAAACTGCTATATAGATTTAATGCAATCCCAATTGAGATCCCAGCAGCATACTTCACAGACCTTGAGAAAACAATCCAAAAATTCATTTGCAACAAGAAGAGACCCAGAAGAGCAAAAGCAGCTCTAGGTAACAGAGACATGGCGGAGGGGTGGGGTGGGTGTCTCACAATCCCCAATCTGAAACTATACTACAAAGCTACTGTGATAAAACAGCATGGTACTGTCAAAGAAACAGACTTGAGGACCAGTGGAACAGATTAGAAGATGCAGAAACAATGCCAGACACACTCAGCCATCTCATCTTTGATAAAGGAGCCAAACACCCTCACTGGAGGAAAGATAGCCTCTTTAATGAATGGTGCTGGAAAAATTGGGCTTTGACTTGCCAAAGATTAAAACTAGACTTGTATCTCTCACCATGCACTAAACTAAAATCAAAATGGAATAAAGATCTAAATATTAAAATAGAAACTCTGAACCAGTTGGAACAGAGGTTAGGTAGAACCCTTGAAGATATCGGTGTAGCGAAAGATTTTATGAACAAAACCTCAGTTGCCTGTGAACTAGCACAAACAATCAACAAATGGGATCTCTTCTTATTAAAAGGCTTCTGCACAGCAAGAGAAACCACCAGCAGTGTGAAGAGACAACACATAATGTGGGAAAAAACCTTCACCTGCTCTTCCTCAGACAAAGGTCTACTATCTCGAATCTATAAAGAACTTACAAAGATCAGACCTCCCAAATTTAAAGACCCAACCCAAAAATGGGCATCTGAAATGAACAGACATTTCTCAGACAAAGAAGTAGAAATAGCAAATAAATACATGAAAAAATGTTCAACATCACTGGTCATTCGAGAGATGCAAATGAAAACAATGCTGAGATTCCACTTCACTCCACAGAGAATGGCTGCTATCATGAAATCAACCAATAACAAATGCTGGCGGGGCTGTGGGGAAAGAGAATCCCTGCTCCACTGCTGGTGGGAGTGTAGACTGATGCAACCACTGTGGAAATCAGTATGGAGATACCTCAAAGAACTAGGACTGGAAGTCCCATTTGACCCTGCTATTCTACTGCTGGGGATCTTCCCTAAAGAATTAAAAGAATCATACCACAGTGATATATGTGCACCCATGTTTATAGCAGCACAGTTTGTGATAGCTAAAACTTGGAAACAGCCCAAATGCCCATCAACTGGAGACTGGATAAAGAAAATGTGGTTTTTTTATAAAATGGAGTACTATTCAGTCATAAAAAATGAGAAATTAGAGACATATATAGCTAAGTGGATGCACATTGAGGCAATACTCTTAAGTGAAATAAATAGGACACACATGAATAAATTCAGAATAGTTTCTCTGGTGTGAGAAACTGAAAGTGTAAATAAGGACTAAATGTATAATAGGTCATGTGAAATAGGAAGAAAAGGGGCAAAGGGGAAGGAAGTGGGAGGGCTAGGGGAAAGGACAGAAGGGAATGGGATTAATATGAGAAAATGGAAAAATAGGAGCAAAATCTTTGTAAATATGGAGAAATGGAGGGGTTGAAGGGAGGGCTGGGCAAGGGTGAAAAATAAGAACCAAGAGAGACTATGTAAAGGTGCAAATTTCCAATGATGAATGTCATTATATTTTATACCTAAAATGTACCAATGATTAGAATGAATAATAGCAAATGTAAAATAGGAAGAAAATGTCCAAAGGGGTAGGGGTAGTGGGAGGGGCAGGGGAAAGGAAAGAAGGGAAAAGAAAAATGCTGAGAAATGGAGAAAATGGAAATAAAGTCTTTGTAAATAGGGAAGGGTGGAGGGCGTGAAGGGAGGGCTAGGAATGGGGGAAAAATAAGAACCAAGATGCATTATGTAAAGGTACAATTCCCAGTGAGAACTGTAATTGTGTTGTGTACCTACAATGTACCAATAAAAGAATTTAATTAAAAAAAAAAACAAAGAAAAGCCCAGGCCCTGATGGCTTCACCACTGAATTCTACAAGACATTTAGAGAGGAACTACTGCCAGTACTGTTTCAACTCTTCAATGAAATTGAAAGGGAAGCAATACTCTCAAATTCATTCCTGGAAGCAAGCATCACCTTGATCCCCAAAGCAGAGAAAGACCCAACTGAAAAAGAGAACTATAGGCCAATCTCACTAATGAACATAGATGCAAAAATCCTTAATAAGATACTGGCAAATACAATGCAGAAGATCATCAAGAAGATCATACACCCTGACCAAGGGGGATTCATCCCAGGTATGGAGGAATGGTTCAACATATGCAAATCAATTAATGTATCAATAGAGCCAAGTACAAAAACCATATAATCATCTCAATAGATGCAGAAAAAGCATTTGACAAAATCCAACATGCATTTATGATAAAATCCCTACAAAAAATTGGAATAGATGTTCTCTACCTCAATCTGATAAAAGCCATCTATGAAAAACCAACAGCCAAATGGTCAAAAACTGAAAGCTTGCACACTAAAATCAGGAACAAGACAAGGATGTTCACTATCACCACGCTTGTTCAATATGGTTTTGGAAACATTAGCAATTAGACAAGAGAAACAAAAGGAATAAAAATAGGAAATGAAGAAGTCAAATTATCATTATTTGCAGATGACATGATACTCTATATAGAAGACCCCAAGAACTCCACCAAAAGTCTTCTAGACTTAATAACCTAATTCAGTAAAGTAGCTGGATATAAGGTCAACACACAAAGTCAATAACTTTCCTATACATGAACAACAGACTCACTGAGACAGAAATAGGGCAACCAATTCCTTTCACAATAGCATCCAAACAACTGAAATACATAGGAATCAACCTAACAAAAGAAATCAAGGACCTCTTCTCCAAAAACTATAGCACTTTGAAAAGAGAGATTGAAGACAATATTGGAAAAGCGAAAGACATCCCCCTCTCCTGGGTAGGAAGGATCAACATAGTGAAAATGGCCATACTTCCAAAACTGCTATATAGATTCAATGCAATCCCAATTGAAACTCCCCAGCATGGACCTTGAGAAAACAATCCAAAAATTCATTTGGAACAAGAAGGGTCCCAGAATAGCAAAAGCAATTCTAGGTAACAGAGACATGGCAGGGGGTATCCCAACGCCCAACTTGAAACTATACTACAAAACTACTGTGACAAAAACAGCATGGTACTGGCAAAGAAACTGACCTGAGGACCAGTGGAACAGATCAGAAGATGCAGAAACAACTCCAGACACACTTACCCACCTCATCTTTGACAAAGGGGCCCAACACCCTCACTGGAGGAAAGATAGCCTCTTTAATAAATGGTGCTGGAGAAATTGGGTTTCAACTTGCCAAAGATTAAAACTAGACCTATATCTCTCACCATGCACTCAACTGAAATCAAATGGATTAAAGATCTAAATATTAAAATAGAAACACTGAATTGGCTGGAACAGAGGTTAGGTAGAACTCTTGAAGACAATGACGTAGGAGAAGATTTTATGAACAAAACCTCAGTTGCCCATGAACTAGCAAAAACAATCAACAAGTGGGATCTCTTCTTACTAAAAAGCTTCTTCACAGCAAGAGAAACCACCAGCAGTGTGAAGAGACAATCCACAATGTGGGAAAAAAATTTCACCTGCTGTTTCTCAGACAAAGGTCTACTGTCTAGAATCCATAAAGAACTTAAAAAAACAGACCTCCCCAATTTAAAGACCCAACCCAAAAATGGGCATCTGAAATGAACAGACATTTCTCAAAGAAGTAGAAATAGCAAATAAGCACATGAAAAAATGTTCAACATCACTGGTCATTTGAGAGATGCAAATGAAAACACAGCTGAGATTCCACCTCACCCCAGAAAGAATGGCTGCTATTATATCTATTATACCTTTTAGTCCTTATTTACACTTTCAGTTTCTCACACTAGAGAGAAATACACTATTTGGTATTTACACATGTGTGTCCTATTTATTTCACTTAGCAGTATCGCCTCAGTGTGCATCCATTTAGCTCTAAATGACTCTAGTTTCTCATTCTTTATGGCTGAGTAGTACTCCATTTTAAAAAAAAACCGTATCTTTTTTATCCAGTTTCTAGTTGATGGGTACTTGGGCTGTTTCCAAACTTTAGCTATTACAAACTGTGCCGCTATGAACATGGGTGCACATATATCACTGTGGTATCGTTCTTTTAATTCTTTGGGGAAGATACCCAGTAGGGGAATAGCTGGGTCAAATGGGATCTCTAGTCCTAGTTCTTTGCAGTATCTCCATATGGATTTCCACAATGGTTGCACCAGTCTGCACTCCCACCAACAATGGAGAAGGGTTCCTTTCTCTCCACACCCCTGCCAGCATTTGTTATTGGTTGATTTCTTGATAGCAGCCATTCTTTCTGGGGTGAGGTGAAATCTCAGTGCTGTTTTCATCTGCATCTCTGGAATGACGAGTGATGTTGAACATTTTTTCATATATTTATTTGCTGTTTTTACTTCTTTGTATGAGAAATGTCTGTTCATTTCAGATGCCCATTTTTGAATTGGGTCTTTCAATTTTGGGGGTTTGATTTTTTTCAATTCTTTATATATTCTCCCTTCCTTGAAAATTGCATTCATTTATTCACCCAGGAACCTTTGTCCGGTGACTACAATGTGTCAGGAGTTGTTGCTAGGAGGTAGAGTGACCCTGGAGAATTCTCTGCATGTTTCCAGAGTTGTTGCCACATGTCACCAAGTCATCAAGCATGCAAAAGTGTGAGCTTCCAAAAGAGAATTGAAAATAGTCCGTTTCCAGTGATGACCAAAATGGTGAACTGGTACACTCTTATTCCCTTAGGGATACCCTGTTATCAAATTCTGAGTCAAATTGGCAACACAGGTCATTCTTTGGGACTAGTGACAATAGTCGAGGAAAAAGAATGATGAGTAAATCCTCCATCTGTACTCTGTTGAAGGTGACAAAAGCATTTCTGGCATTGAGGAAGCCATTTGGAGCAATCAGAGGACAAATACTGAGCTACTGTACCTGCTACTCCAGACTGAACCTGGTTCATGAAGAAGACATTATTTCATGCTGTCAAAAATAACTTAGAGACAAATTGAACCAGTGTCAACCAGTCATACTGAAAACTGCCCATCTTGATCAAAAACACTCAGAATGGCTTGGGAGGAGAGATTTCTACAGAGAACAGAGATTTCCAGATGAACCTAAACTGCATGCACATCCTATAGGGAGCTGGGCTGAAAGTGAAGACCAAGTAAGCCATGGCCTCCTCACCAGAGAGATGGGAAGTCCTGACAAGATCACAGTGTGCCTGTGACCAGGCACTGTAGTTTGGGTCTGGAATGTCCCCTAGAACCCTGTGAGCTAAAGGCCCCAAGGTTGGCACTATTGGGAGGGCATGGAAACTTTAAGAAGTGGGGCCTAGGACTGTGGGACTCTGGTCACTTCCTCCTCCTCTCGTTTGCTTCCTGGCCGTGAGGCGAGCAGATTTGTTACCCCCTATGCATCCACCATGGTGGCCACAAGTCCAGACCAATGAGACCAATTGATTATGAACTGAAACCTTCAAAGCTGTGAGCCAGAACAACCCTTTTCTCTTTATAAGCTGATTTATTTCAGATATTTGTTATCCTGGCAGAAAGCTGACTAACACATTGGAAAGGCTTAGGAAACCAGGTTGGTGAGCAGCTGCCCAACTTCAACAACCTAGCATCAAAAAGTCAGTAACTCTTCTTCATAGTGGGTGCTTTGAGAATTTGGATAAGTAGGTGAGCTGCCCAAACTTAATTTCATAGAGACTAAAATTGTTCCCTTGGAACATATATCTAGGCACATTACCCAGTCACAGAATAACACCTCAGTTGATGGCTGTTGGTGGCTTCAGGAGATGAGTCTTCTGTTGTACATACACATCTACTACTTTTCAGTCATGGTGTAGTTAAGATAGGCATAGTCAATACAGGGCACATTCACTGGTACCTCTACAGCCACCTGCAGATCACAGAATTCCTTCCTAACCCCCAGGCCATAACTCCATCAACCCAGGCTCCAGGAAGCTGACCACCACCAATTGTGGTAGGCTGGCAATTACGTTTCTTCCATTTGCTAAGGGATATTTCATGTGCTTCATGTGTCCAAGGATGAAAGATGTCTTTGAAAATTGTTCTGATAACAAATCATAGGTCAGCAAAGAATTCCCACCTGTTTTCCAAGCATCTGTTAAGAAGCATCTAGTGGTGTTTTCCTTGAATTAATATCTTACAGGAGTTGACAGAGGTCTCACAGGCAGAAGCATGCCCATCAGAGCAGAAATCCTTGTTACAGGCCAGGGATTTAGTTTAGTGGTTCCACTGCCTGCCTCACAAGCCCAAGGTCTGGAGTTCGATCCCTGATAACACACACACACACACACACACACACACACACACACAAGAAATCCTTGTTACAAAATGGAGCCCGATGTGTAGCTATGAAGAATCTCATAATTCCTTGCATTTGTACACTTTTAAAAACCTGTTTAAGATATATATTTCATGTCAGTTGTTTATCATGAGGATTCTGTGATGTTATCCTCATTTTTCCTCTAAACCTGTGAAGTTGAATGACTTGCTAGGGTCACACAACAATTTGGTGGCCAAACCTGGCCTCTCCCTGTCTGAGCAGGCCAGTGCCTTCCTCATACTATGAGACCATCCCGAATGACCTATGGGTGTGGCCACAGCCCCTGCCTTCTATTGTCTGTTCTTCAGTCCTTCCCTTTAAGTCTCATGCACCATCTTTCTGTCATTTGCGAGTAGTCCAGACTGGACCTCACCTGTGCTCCTCTGGCCATTTCCATTCACATCTATCAAGTTGCACTGATGTCCAGAATGGGGAGGGACATGTGAACCACAAGGAGAGACAGGAGGACCATGAATAGTGTGTGGGAAAGCCACAGAAGCAGCAAGTTTAGAAAGTTTTGAGGATCCTCCCCTTGGAAAGGTCCAGTTGGGTCCTTAATGACCCTCTGACTGATGTCCAAGAAAAGACTCTGCTCTGTGAGGCAGGCTTGGGGTCATCCAGGGAGCTCCAGTCTGAAAACCACGTCCTACAACTATCTTGTATTCACTGAAACAACTTTCAACAGAAGTCTTTGATAGCAGTTTTTTTTTTTTTTTTTTGATACTTGGGATCAAACTCAGGACCTTGTGCTTGCAAGGCAGGAGCAGTACCACTGAGCTAAATCCTTGGCCCAGCAGGGGTTTTTTGGTTTTTTTGATAGCAGTAATTTTTGAAATGTTGAGCCTATTACTAATTTACACTTGTGTTTGTGTGTGTGGAGAGTGAGTGAGGGGAGTATAGTAGATTCAATTCTTATATAAGGCATTAACAGCTCTCAGATGGTGAGTCACTTGGCTTTTGGGAAATTTTTTTCTATTGCTACAGTGATTTTGTTTGAGAAATCTGGATAAGTGGGTAAGTTGTCCAAACTTAATTTTAACTGAAGTAAGCATGTGAGACAAATACACAATAATGTGAAATACCTAATGTTGTGATCCCCACCAGATAGAGGAATGGATTTCAGACTGAAGCCAATTATTAGCCTTCTCCTTTTCTTCCCCAGTTATTTCCCAATCCCCTAGTGGCTACAGCCTAGCCTGTCCTAGTAGCACTTGTTTTTGCAGTATTTAATTCATTGTTTTTATTCTTTTATCTTTTAAATACTCACTAAACTAACATTTATTGAATGCACCTAATATGTTTGCCACAAAGGAGAACTAAACACTCTCATTCAGTAAGGACCTAGTTACTTCTTGGTCTCAGCCTGTCTGCGTCTGTTTTTTCCTGGGGGAGTTGTCTTTAGGAGGGAAAACTCTCACTGCTATTTGCTGAGAAACCTACAGGAACCCAGAGAAACCACACCCTGATTCCAAGCCTGTTTCATAATATACTTAAAGCCAGAGAAGAAAGAGAAGAAAAAGCACTGTTATTTCAAAGTTGGAGGAAATGAATAATAGAACAATACAAGGCGGAAGTGAATAAGGGGGCACTCACACTTTGACTACAGAAGCTTCTCAGGTAACAGGTGCCAGGAACAAAGTCACAGGAGACTAATGCTTCACTTGTTTGGAAGCCATTACCAAGGAAGTCTCCCTGTGAGCACTCTGTACAGGTCACAGATGGGTTAAATACAGGATGTATTGTGGTGCTTGGCTGAATGCAAATCTATCCAGGAAGGCAAGAGGTAAAGTGGGAGAAAACCAGAATCTTGGAGTCAGAATGTATTTGAGCCCAAATTCCAGCATTTATAATGTCCTGAGACTTTCAGTCTTTCTAATTCCTGGTTCTGTATCTGTAAGGTGGAAATAACAATCCCTATACTACAAAGAGCTCATCTGAATCAATGAGTGCATATGTGTCAAGATAATGTCCTGGCACACAGCAGGCACACAGGGCACCTGGCTGTGCTTCCTTGGCTGTGTCTACGAAGGTGGGGCAGGTCAGAGAGGCTGCATGATCAGTTCTAGGAACTGCTGGCTGCTTTAGAGCTCTGTTCTCAGAAGGAAGAAGAAAGGGTCACTGCCTATCAGTCAGCATACATCTCCCAACGAAATGCACCGTGTCATACCATCCTAGACCTATAGCAACCTTATGTGTCATCATGCACATTTCCTTCATGACAAATGAGAAAACAGATGCTACCAAATGTCAAACGACTTCTCAGGTGATCATGAATTGAGCTGCTCTCTGAACTTTTGTCTCCAGAAACCAGCTGAGCACTCTTTCTCCCTACTTGGGAGTTGTGGACCCCTTTGAGGTGCTTAACCTCATTAGCATGTGCATACCTGTTGGAAATAAAAAGGAGAGATAAAGAAAACCTTGTAGGAAGGACAGGCTTTATTTAAGATAAAGACCTGAGAGGGGCCATTGGCTCTGCAGTAACAAAAGGAGCTTCTCTTAGAGTAAGGGTTGATAAGGTGCAAAAGAGAATGAGAAAATTAAGCCCTTGCTATTCTCAGGTTCGAACCTTTGAGTTTGTGGTCACTGATCCATCTATGTTTGTGCAGTTTCCTATTCAAAAGGTTGAATGCCCCTTGATCTGGAGTGTTCTGTACAGTAAACAGATTTAATGGGCTTTCTAATAATGGGGCACAGGAGAATGTGGGTAAGGGTTGCAACTCACCAAAAAATGTCCACTGGCTCTTCAGTACCTACATTTATGAGACACCTTGAATAACACCTCAGGAAGTTCATGGTCCAGCCACAGAGGTCACCCTGTGCACAATGCTGCCTGTGAGGGCAGAGTCCTGCCCACAGGAGTAGAGAGCACATCCTTGCCCTGGGAACATGGACGTGCACTTCCTGGGATAAGAACAAGAATAATAATATTCATCAAGCACTTGTTATTTGCCAAGACCTGTGCTAAGCCCTTTCCATATTATCTCTTGTGATTCCTACAAGTGTCATGGGGAGCTGTCCCTGTTACTATTTTATCAGGGAGGGAGTGAAGCTTGGAAGTCTCTTGGTGCTGTGTCCTACATGGTGGTGGGGACAGCGGGGGTCTGCAGGAATAAGAAGTATCACATGACCTTGTGATTTTAACCTTCAGTGGCTTCCCAGCACATGCAGTGGTGGTCTCATTGTACTCCAACTTCATGTTCTTCTCTCATCCCCCTCATTCCCTCTGCTCACACCTCTCTGGCTGCTTGTCATTTCTCAAACATCCCAGATAGCTCTTCTTCAAGATCTTAGCTCTGCTGTATGTTCACCCTCAGCTTCCCCAGATAAGTCACCCACTTCTCTTTTTAGATCTTTATTTTCTCACTGGGATCCTCCCTGATAATACTATTTAAAATGAGAACCTTTCCCTTCTCTTTACTCCTCTTCCCTGTTTTGTTTTTCTCTCTCACAATCATCACATCCTGCTTATTATCCTACAATTACACTTATACTTAGTTGTGTTGTGGCTGTCTTCTCCCAGGAGAATGTAAACCCTACCATGAGCAAACATTATAGTCATAATTGCTTCACGCAAGAATCTTCAATGGAAGTTGGAACTAGTAGGTAAAGCTTTGGTGAGGAACCAGATAACTTCCTGCAAGATACTGATAACTTTCTGCAAGATCTTTATTTATTATAAGAGGGAACAGCATGATTTTAGAGTGGAGAATTCTGGCAGTTACTGTTACTGACCACTTGGCTCATACTCTCAGGTTTGTTTGCTTTCCACTGACCCAATCAAAGGAGACATCTATTTGGGTAAAAAGGAAAAAGGATTTATTCAAAGCTGCCTCCAAGGAGATGGTGGCCCTATTTGCCTCAAATCATCATCTCCCCATGTACAGATGGGCAAGGGTCTTTTATAGTAAGGAATAGAAGGAAGAGAGAACAGAGAGACAATGCAGATCTCCACACTTGCGTTATCACTTCCTTCTCTCTTCAGCTCATCCTCCTCTTTCTTGTAGGAAAAAAAAAAAACAGGCTCCATCCTCCTGGGGCTGGCATCAGCATATTGTCACTTCTTTTAGTGGAAGGGGTGGGGCTTGCTATGTGCTCAGCAAGAGGAAGTTTGAGAAAGTTGTTTATGGCTAAAGGGAAAAGAAAGCAAACTGAAAAGTTTCATTTTACAGTGCCTGATCCAATACCATCTTAATCAAGTGATCAATGTTAATCAATAATAAGTCACAAATAGTAAGATGAATTGCTATCACATGCCTTTTAATGTTACATACTGCAAACATAGCATTGCTTCTGTGAAGCATCTGCCAGAAATACACAATCTAAATGCCACTATGAAGAAAAAGCAAATTGAGTGATATTTGGTAAAATAATTGGCTGCATTCATAAAAAAATTGAGGTTATGGAAAACAAGGGACAGTCTACACTAAATTCATGAACATTTTCCCTTATAATTTCTTCTTAAAGTTTTATACTTTTAGGCTTTCATATTTAGGTTCATAGATCTTTTCAAGTTATCTTTATGTGTGGAAATAAAGGATTGAGGTTAATCTTTTATATACAGATAACAGGTGTTCTAACACCATTTGCTGAAAACACTATGTTTTCCTCTGCTCTTGAGTTGAGTTTATGTTCTATAAAATGTTAATGTTAAATAATCTTTCAAAACTCAGTAGACCATGTATATGTGGTTCTATTTCCAGATTTTCTGTTTTATTCCATTGATCTATATGTCTTTCCTTGCACCAACACTGCCTTGATTACCGTAGCTTTAGAGGAAGTCTTAAAATTAGGTAATAAGGGCTGAGGATTTAGCTCAGTGGTTCTGCCGCCTGCCTCACAAGCTCAAGGTCCTGAGTTCGAGCCCCAGTACAAAAAAATAAAATAAAATTAGGTAATAAATGTCTTCCAACACTTTTATTTTCTTTTTACTTTTCTAGGTCCTTTGTACTCCTACATAACTTTTAAATTTCAATATCCAATTCTTCATTTATAGCAAGTATACATAGATCTGAATTTTTATATATACCTTGTGTTTTCTAATCCTGCTAAGTTCAAATACAAGTTCTAGGGGCTCCTAGAGATTTCTTAGTACTTTCTCTGTAGATGATCATTTCATCTACATAAAAAGATTTTACTTATACCTTGCCAATCCTATGCTAATTGTTTCTTTTTATTGCCAGACTATTTTGGTTTGGGCCTATGTCTCAAAGTTTAATGGAGAGAATGGACAGATGAAGAGTACGCATATCTGTCCTTGTTCCCCACCTTAAGGAAAAAGCATCATATCCTTTCCATTCTTAGAAGGCGTTTTTGCTGAAGTATGGAGTATATGTCTTAGCTGTTGAGAAAGTTCTGTTCTACTTCTAGACTCCTGATAGCTTTTACCATGAACAGATGTAGAATTTAGTCCAATACTTTTTCTGCAACTACTGACAGGATCATAATATGGCTTTTTCCTTTCCTCTGTTAAAATGATGACTTTTGGGGGTGGATCTTCTAATGCTGAACCAACACTGCCATCCCTATAATAAAACCACTTTCTACATGCTGCCAGATCTGACTTCTAATAGTTTGTTTTGTTAAACAAATTTCTATGTTCATACTTTTTTCTTCTATTATCTTTATCCAGTTTTAGGATTAGCACAATGTTGAGTTCCTAAAATGAGGGGAGAAGTGTTCCTTCTTTTTTCTGCTTTAATTGTTTGATATAATTTATCAGTTAAAATGTATATGAGCCTGCTGTTGTCATATAGGTAGGTTTTCAAGCTCGGAATAGACTTTCTTTAATAGGTGCTATTCAAATTTTATATTTCCTCCGGAGTCAGTTTCATTAATTTGTCTTCCAAGGTACTTCTTAGAAGTTGTCAATATGCCATTTTGTAATATGCCTTCTATATCCTTTTAAATTCTGTAAAATCTGTGGTAATGTCCTCTAAATTTTGATATTGGAATTTAAAAATGCATAATTGATACTGTGTAATGGAAAGAAATGGTCTAAAGGAGTAGGAGAAGTGGGAGGGGTAGGGGAAAGGAAAGAAGGGAAAAGAAAAAATATGAGAAAAGGAAAAAATGGAAACAAAGTCTTTGTGGATAGGAAAGGGTAGGGGGTGAGGGAAGGGCAGGGGAATGGGGAAAAAATAAGAACCAATATATATCATGTACAGGTACAAGATCCCAATGATGAATGTAACTGTATTTTATATCTAAAATGTACCAATAAACTTAATGGGAAAAAAAAACAAAGGGTAGACTGAGAAGTGGATCCATCCTGTAGGAGACTAAAGGGAACACTAACTGAATATAGTTTGCAATCTCGAGTTGATTATCTTTCATAAATAATGTTATGGGACAATTGATAAAGTTTAAATCAAGCCCATAATGCTACTAACTAGCTTATGGAGTAGCATTATAAAATGTTACATTCCTGATTTTGACATTTGTGTTATTATTACATAAGAGGATCACCTTGTTTTTAGGAGATAAACATGAAATTTAGGGGTAATATGCCTCAAGTTTGTAATTTACTGGGGCCGGGATTTAGCTCAGTAGTGCCGTCACCTGCCTTGCAAGTGCAAGGTCCCGAGTTTGATCCCCAGTACCAAAAAAAAAAAAAAAAGTTTGTAATTTACTCTTAACTGACTCAAAAATATATTACTCAGATATATACATAAAAGACAAAATAAAGCAGATGAAGCAAAATTTTAGTATTTGTGAAATCTGGGTGAAAGATACTCAGGAAATCTTTGTAATATTTTTGCAACTTTTAAGTCTGAAATTAAGTTAAAATAGAAGTTTACTGAAAAAGAATGTAAGCTCCATGAAGGCAAGGACTTTGGCTGGCTTCATTTGCTGATGCTTCTGTGACTTGGGGATGGTCTTCGGCATGTCCTGCACACACCATGAATCCCTATGAGATGAGTCATACTCATGCTGGAGTTAGGGTCTTAAGTGGGCCTCCAAGGCCCACTCCAGGGTGGAGCTAGATCCTTGAGAGGTACAGCCTAGTGTGGGCCCTTAGGTCACTAAGGTTCTTGGCCCTTGATGGGGACTGTGGAACTCTGGTCTTTTCCCCTATCCTTTTCACTTCCTGGCCATCAGGTGATTGTTTTGCTCTACCTTGTGCCCCCACCATGATAGCCATCTCACCAGAGCCCTGAAGCAAAAGGCTCTTCTGATCATGAACTGGAACCACTAAAACTGTGAGCCAAAATACACTTTTTTTTCAGATAATTAATCATGTCACATATTTTGTTATCATGATGGGAAGAGAACTCATCCAGCTGGATGGTGCTCTATCATCTCTGATTAAGGATTTACCAGTGCAATAATGAACCTGCTCTGAAGAGTTCCACCACACACCTTGCTTTACCCAAGGCTTTCTATGAAACTGTCACCTACCTTGCAGATCTAGGGTCCTTGGGCTGACCGGGTAAAGCCAGGAGGAGCAGAGAGTCCTGTCCTGACCTCCACTTGCTTGCTCAGCTCCAGCAGCTTTCCCAGGGTCACATCGATCAAACCAACAAAGATTTTGTTACTAAGGTGTTCAAAGTATAGATGACTGTGTGGTCCCTGTAAGTCACTTCAAAAATCAGGGATGGTAGTGTGAACAGGCCTGATGGCTGGAGTGTAGTCACAAAGATCTATCCAGATGAAAGAGAAGCCCCAGGGCGTCTGTGTTAAGACCACCACCCGGAGGACACTGGGTAACTCTGAGGGATGCCACAGTGAGGCTCACACAATTGACAGAAATCACACCCTAATGCACCCTAAGGAAATGGTTTGAATGGACATTCTGAGAAAACTATGTTACCACCTTGTTGGCTCTTAGCTTTTTTTGAGATGGGATCTTGCTCTCTTGCCCAGGCTGAAGTGATCATCCCGCCTCAGCCTCCCAAGTGCTGGGACTACAGGCCTATGCCATGGCACCCACCTTCACCTGGCTCTTTAAGTCTTGTTTCTTCTGGAGCCTGGTGTTCTGGAGGTGGCAGAAATTTGCAAGGCATTGCACTAGATCAGACTTAATTGCAGAAGTTCCTGCCTGGCCAAGTGGAACATTTCAGAATTGTTTTTCTTCCTCACCTGGATTACATTTGTGTTATACTGCTTGAGAAGTTTGTGACATTGGTGTCTGAGGACCATGGAGAGTGCTTAGCAGAGTGTGGAGCAGAGCAATGATTAGGGCTGAAAGTGAGAGCAGCAATAGGGAACAGATGGTAGAGGTACAGAGAAGAGTAGTATCCTATTGTCATTAAAAGATGGGGTGGGAAAAAGTTAAGGAGAATTAGCACTAAAAGCTTAAAAAGCTCTTTGCCATTTCACTTTAGAGAATCTGCATAAGACAAAAAAAGGACCAAAGAAAATAACAATAACAGGAAATCACTCTCAGGTATGCTCTTCATACTAGAGTTTGGGTATGGCTGTTCCCTAGATAACATAAAAAGCCCTTGTTTTCTGCTGATTGTTTTAAACAGCAGGCACTTTCCAATAAAGTTGGAATTCCTGTCATACACAGAAAAAGGAGGCTAACTTCCCCCAAAGAGTGGGAGGACAGGCCAGACAGTCTTCCACTTGGGTGGGAATAGACTTTGAGAGAAGGAAAAATTTCTTTACAAAAGTGTATCTGGCTATATAAAAGCACTGAAGGTAAAATGTTTTTAAATGCAATGTAAGCTGGGTATGGTGGCACACACTTGTAATATTTGCACTCTGGGAGGCAGAGGCAGGGGAATTGCAAATTAGAGCCCAGTCTGGGCAACTTAGTAAGACCCTATCTCAAAATAGTAATTTTTAAAAAAGGTCTGGGGATGTAGCTCAGTGTGAAGACCCCTGGTTCAATCCCCAGTACAGCAAATACTCCACAGAAATAAAAATCTAGCCTAATTCTAAGTGTTAACAATTGACCACACCGTCTGACTTTGCTGGGTGCTGATATCGGCTGCTGGTGTCTGTTGGCTGCCTATCTCTGGAGCTCCTAAGGGATAACACCCCTTAGTGCTTATTGCTCTATCTTTCTAGATGACTTTCTTTTCATACTACTCAGGATAAGAATATTGAGTAGATTTACTGGACTTTCAGAGCCCAAACTATTATAGGCAACTAAGTTAGATAGAAATTAATACATAGTCAGAGAGGAACTAGGCTCTCGAGTAAATCAGCAGAAAGAATAAAGATATCAGAATTATGTCTGTAGTCACATCTAAAAAAACCCAGGCCTCAAGATAAAGATTCAATGGCCAGACCTACATGCCTCCCTAAGGAAAAAGCAGTAACTTGGAATTATACTATAATTAGCACCACCTGGTCCAGGAAGTCCAGCATCAGCCACACAGGTGGGTGACCAGAGCATCCGGACCCATCCTTTCCCTAAAACACCTTTGTTCTTTCCATGCACCCTTGGTATGTGACCTGCTTCCCTACTGGATCAAATAACTAAGCAGCTATACTTGTAATCCTATAGGTTGATGGCAGTTTGACCCATGTTGAACCCCATTGTGACTTTGCTATATAAATTATCCCTGACAAAGGACCTCAGTGATGGCCTCCTTCTGGAACCTCTCCTATCTCTCAGGAGCTACCTCTCTCAATAAACCTTTCCTAGTCTTAACCTCTATTGTACTTTGGAATTCATCCTTTGATTTCAGGGGCCATGAACTTGGCACATCTGAGATTTAACAGGTTGGGAGTTACATTTCTCCTGTATCTTATTCTTTTATTTTTTATTTTTTTTGGTACTGGGGATCGAACTTGGGACCTTGCACTTGCAAGGCAGGTGGCAGAACCACTGAGCTAAATCCCCAGCCCACATTTCTCCTATTTCATTTTGGAGGTCTCACCAAGATAATTGGAAGGAGGTAAGAGTTTGCCTTTGTTTCATTAAAGCAGAAATTCAAAAAAGACAAGCCTTTGACCACAAAAAATCTTCCCAACCTTAGGAAACTCTCCTCCTGACACCTCCTTCCTCAGAAGAGGTGACCCTATGTCCTTCCCAATGATAAGAGAGATGGCCCTCTCTGCACATTTCCTCCCTTGACGATGCAGCACCCTGTCCTGTGATGAAATTCACAGCTGAAGACTGTAAACTAGTTTTATAACATCTGACATCCTGGGAACATATGACTCTGTTTATCTTCAAGGCTAAGATAAGAAGGTGACACAGGAATGACTGCCTTTGTTTCTCACTTCTGTAACTTGCTTTGTGGCAAGGATTATATATAAGGGAGCCCTTTTCCTTTGTGCACTCAGTCTTTAGACACAAGTCCAACTGAGTAACAGTGCATCAAATAAAATCCTCCTATTTCAGTCTTGGAATCCAACAGCCACAGAGAAGAGAATTGCCTTGGACAAAACACTGCTGTTGTAAATTGCATTGTTTCATAGGTGAGGGGCAAGATAGAAGAGTGACTCTATGCATGGCACAAGAAGTAAATCCTAACCATTTCAAGAAGAGAAAGAAAATCAAGATCAAAAGCCTTCCCAGCCTGGGTCTCTAATCCTTAGCAAAACATGTCTCCAAAGACTTGGCAGGCCTTCTTTTTCCACTGTTTGGAATACATACTTATCTCCAAAGAGTGCCACATATTCTCTTTCTAAACCCAAACCTGGCCTCAGCACCCTCCCAGGAAATACTTAAAATTACCTTTTAACAGTCTGTCCCTTTAGGGTGAACACTTACATGTGGCCATCAAAACAGCAGTTTTGACTATCAGCTGTAGGTATCAAACAACTGTGACTATCAAAACAACAACAAAAATCTGTATAGCTGGACAGTCCAGTAAGATAAATCATCAGCATAGGGTCCTTCTTAAAAATAGTCTTTGCTTTCTACAGATGTAAAAGGGTTTTTTCCTTCTGACTCTTATTATAAGAAATCTCTGTTAATTGATGACCTATAAGAAAAGTTCTGACTAGTCTGTTTATAGTTACAAACCTAAAAACTGTAAAAGGGTCATTATAGTTCAAGTTGGTAAATATATCTGAGAATGCACTCTTTATTAAAATAATTATTTTGCTGGGTGTGGTAGTACACTTCTGTAATCCCACCACTTGGGAAGCTGAGGCAGGAGGATCACCATGAGTTCAAGGCCAGCCTGGGATACATAGTGAGTTCAAGGCCAGCCTGAACTACATAGCAAGACAGTGTCTCCAAAAACAGTAACAAAAAATAAATATTTTATGTGTTTATATGTTTGTCCATCTGTCTGTTTAATATGTTAAAAACTGGTTGAAGCACCTGCAGCTGGCTCATTAAAAAAAAATTTTTTTTAGTTCCACAATTTTTTTTTCTTTTTTCGGTTCTTCTTGGGATTTCCATGGAAAACCACTTATATAGGTTTCAGGGTAGCCAAACTCATTTAAAACATTACCAGATAAAGGCTGACAGGCTCAAGGCTTACATAAAATTAAAAATCTTAAAGTGATAACATAAATGTTATATATTATTTAGGTTAATATGTATGTTTCTCTGTGTTAATTTTTAAGTATATATTATCCTTCAAAAGTTCTACTTAAGTTGGCTTATAGATAAGTAAACACTCGAGACATTATCAAACTAAAAAGTTATTCTATACTAAGATAAATATTTAAATTATTTCAGAGATAATGACCAAAACCTAATGGTTCTAGTATAATAATGACATCATGATCATTATGCTAAAAGGTTATGTTACCCTTTATTTCAAGTTTTCTATGTAAAACTTTATAACTGTTATCTGTTAACATTCTGCAGAGATCCAACTTATTAGACAACCATGACTAATAAAAAATGAACAACTCTCTGATCATACTATATATTTCAAGGTCCTTGATATATAGATATAATAGTTAAACCTACTACTCCTACTGCAATACTGGTATAACTTATCTCCTGGGCATTCAACAACTGAGGTTTGGAGACTAGAGATAAAAAGATAACTGAGCTAAGAATACAGCCAATATTTTGGCCCTGGCCCTCCAAAGTCAACAAAGACCTAGGACATGAGAGGACATTTTCTATAAGATCCTACACTTTTGATGAGTCACCCAACCTCCTGAGTAGGGAGACTGAGCCCAGAGGACAAGAATCAACCAATATATAGTGTGCTTAAAAAGAGAGTCACAAAAAAAGTCTCCCATGCTTCCACAGGAAGCCACATGGTCAAGCAAGACTGTTACCCATCTTGGAGGCTGACACTGATAAGGGAGCTGAGAGGCTCTATACATGGTTCCAAAAATAATCCCTGAAGAGCCTTAACTGACCTTGATGGATAGCATGAGGTTAATTTTGTTTAACACAGGTCTCACTTTAACTTGGTCTTAAACACCCAAAAAAAGTATAACAAAAATATAAAAAATAATATCAGAGTAATAAAGGCTAGACATAAAAAGGAGGCTCCAATCATTGACCCCTGCTGTCAGCTTCCAGCTACATCTGTAGCTGACTACTTTTATGGTTCAATGATTCTAAAAAGCTACAGTAGAAGCTATAAAAGCTCAGCAAGAATCTTTAAATTCACTGGCTGAAACTGTGCTTCAAAACCACCAAACTCTCCATCTTCTTATAACTAAAACTATAGGGACTTGTGGCAAAGAAAGATCAGGCTTATAGATATCCTTAATTAGTAGGCAGGCCTAAGAGCTAGCCGGTTACAATCACTATTCCAGTCACTTAAGAGCAGTGTCCAGGTGTGGCCCCTTTCTCCAAACTGTCTTTCCATTCTAATACTCATGCTTTGGTTGTACGTGGTTCAATCTTTTTTAAAAGTTGATTATTCTCATCTAGAAGGTGCCAAACTCCAAATGATTATACAGATAAAACCAATGACAAATGTGCCAAAACTTCTTTTACTGGGATTCACTTAATCAAATTATAAAGAGAGTTCATAATTGTTAAACTGCAACATGACTTCTATCCAAGGCCCCTTAGAAAAGATAAAGATGCAATGTCCAGACCCACATGCTTCCCTAAAGGATAAGCAATAACTTGAAACTATTACTATAATTAGCACCACTTGGTCCCAGAAGTCCAGATAGGCATCAGTCACCCAGGTGACCAGAGCACCCAGACCCATCCCTTCCCCAAAATGCCTTTGTTCTTTCCATGTACCCTTGCCATGGACCTGTTTCTGTATTGGATCAGTGTTAGCTAAGCAGCTATACTTGTAATCCTATAGTTTGACTCACATTTTACCCACACTGTGTCTTTGCTGTATAAATTACTCCTGATAAAGGGCCTCGGTGGCAACCCACTCAGGACCCCTCTTGTCTCTCAGGAACCATCTCTCAATAAACTTTTCTTACTTCTTTTTTTTTTTTTTGAGAAAGGGTCCTGCTATGCAGTTCAGGCTGGTCTTGAACTCACTATGTAGCCCAGGCTGGCCTCAACTCATGGCAGTTCTCCTGCCTCAGCCTCCCAAGTGCTAGGATTACAGGTGTGCACCACTCTGCCTAGCTAAACCTTTCCCATTCTTAACCTGTGTTGTCTCTTAAAACTCATTCTTCCATTTCAGGATATATAGTCAGCACATCTGACATCTAGCAGGTTGGAAGCTATATTTCTCCTGTATCAACACTACCCCAGAAATAAATCAGGAGCAAGTCTGCCAGAACACCAATACAAGTCTATTTTAACAGGGCCTGTTCTGCCACACAGTGAGGTCAGCACACAGGGCAGCACCCTCCCAGACCAACTTGAGAAGTGGCTGGGAATTTCCGTTTATGTACCAGCTGCCAACCTGTGATTGGTCCAAGTGCAGGCCCATAATGGGTGGAGAGCCTGAGGACAGCCTCAGCTGTCGTGGTCAAGAATAAATGAGGGGTGGAGAGCCCCCCAAACCAGGAAATCTTCTGGCAGACTAGCTGTGGGAGCTGAGGGTGTTAACAGTGGGCCCAGATCCTGTCAGGAGCAATGCTACATAATTTTAGGGAAAAATCATTTGGTTAGCCTAGTTCTCCTGCCTACAGCCCAGCTATGGCATTCCGAGACATAATTGCATTTTGGACTCCGGTCACAACTGAGACCTCAATGACCAGGTGATGCTGTGATGCTCCAGGACAAGACCACACCTGCGGGAGACATCCTGGGAGGAACAAAATCTTCATCTACTCAATTCCTCATTGTTCATGGATTGTTACACTTTATTTATGTTGATGTACTGAACTCTCTGCAAGTCATTTGTTACATTTGTTTCTCCCGATGTACTGAATAAAAGGTGCCGTAAACTGGGGGCTTTCGTCTTTGCTGCCTAGAGCAGCACTGATCAGGCCCAGAGCTCAGCTTCTTCTCAGTCTCATTTTTCTACCTTTCCTGCATAATAGGTTAATTCGCCTTTTGCTGCCATGGCTCACAGGAGACTAGGACTCACTGCAGAGGTTCTAGTAACGTCTGCCTTCCCTGTTCACTACAAGATCCCTCCCTCCCTGGTCTTATCCACACCAGGGTGCTCCTCCCCTCTTCAAAAAGGCAACAGTAGTGTCTGAAGTGGTGGAGAGGAGGAAAGCGGCCTCTAGGTAGCCAGGGAGCACACCAAAGCAAGCTGTCCCAGTCCCCTGGGTGGGGGGGCGGTCAGGCCACACTCTCTCCAATGGTATTTTGGGTAGGAGGGTCAGGCGCTTCTCCTCTGTCTCAGGACCATCATAAGGAGTCACAAGAACATCACTGAACACAGGAAAACACTTAGATTCACCTTTCTAAATAAATAAGTCACATCTGTAGAAATTTTGACCTAGCAGGGCCTGAGAAGAGACAGAGGAGTCTGTGTGTTTAGTAAGCAGCCCAAGAGCTCCTCAGGGTGTGGAAGTGACGGGTCAAAGGCTGTGTCACGGAGGCACTATCTGATATGATTGCTTTTAAATATAAACAGTCTTCCCAGCTCCTCTCTTTGACAGTGATTCCTTTGAGAAGAAAAAAAAAAAGATGAGATAGGAAAGGCGATTTGCTGCTCAGAACTTTCATCCAGTCACTGGGGTTTCTTTGGTGTTGCACATAGTTACTGAGACTGAGGAGTTGAATGGAAATTTGGATCTGGAGGAAAGAGGGATTCAGAAGGGAGCTCACTAGGTGGGAATCTCCAGGGGCAAAGCAGAAGACCTTACCTGAGATGCCCACATCCCTGGAGAGGCGGGAGGAGCTCAGGGAGTGAGCAAGGATGGGATTGCATTTTAACCCAGAGGATCTGCTGGACTCCTGTTGACCCTGTGGGGTATGACATCACATAAGCATTGGACTCAGGGCCTGAGCTGGAGAAATCCAAACATGGATCTGGGGACAAGGTTTCTCTTTTTCTTGTTTTTTCAAACTAGCAAAGATCAAATGCCCACTAGGGTCTGGAGGAGTTCCAGAAGGCTGATGTGCCTTGAGATGTCAGGGAAATGCAGGGTGTGCTGTGTGGGACTTGAGAAGGTGGCCAGGTGTCAGCTTTGGGAGCTCAAGGCAGAGACAGAGAGCAGGATGTGAGCATGTGACATTGTCAGTGATTCCAGTACATCCTGGCTGCCTGAACCCCAGAAGCCTGTGTGCAGGATGTACCTACTACCTTTCTATCAGAGTCTGTGTCAGATGGGATGCAGCCTGTTGTCTGAGAAATAGTTATAAAGAAGAGTGAGTTGTCCAGGCAGTGTGTTGCCCAATTCTGAATGGCATGGATGGATCTCTGGCTCAAGGCTGTGTTGAGGCCACTGTGTTTTAAAAGCATACTGGGAAAATCAGTTTGCATACAGAGACAAAAACATTTGCATATATTATCAAAATAGACATGGAGCTACTGCCTCTTCTATAGGACTGCATATCCCTAAAGATAGAAGAATATATCAGTAAGGTTCTAATAGTCTTAACAGAAAAATATTTCTTTAATAAAAGTCAGTGCTTTGCAGGAAAATCCTTATGGGAAATTGAAATCAGTTTCATAAATATATGAAAATGGAAAATGATGTTAAAGTTTAGGAGAACCCGAAGCTAAAAACCTCTCCAGGGCCAAGACAGTTTGTTGAGTATCCTTCCAGTGCTTTGTAATGGTTTGAATAGCATTGGACACACATGTTTGTGTTCAGTAGTTTAGTTTGAGTAAGGATAACATTTACTGCGTTCCATGTAGAAAAAAAAGTACCAGTGAATCAATTTTGACAATAGGATGTACAGGCATAAATCCTGGAATGAGCATTGCCATAGAAACCAAGGTGGAACCTGAATAAACCCTCTAGCTTCACTTGCTTCTGTCACCACTTGAGATCACTTCGCTAAACTGCACACTCCTATGACTCTGTTACAGATACTGCTGCCCATGTATGGTCACATTGGCAATGCAGCCTACCTTCCTCTCAGGAACAGGAGACCATGTTTGTCTATTTCACACTGGCTGAGACCATGGACCCTACACTTGGGCCTGTGAGGTGTCCAATGGGTGAGCTTTAGACATCTTTGGACCAAAAATTTCACCCTCAAATTTCACAAATGAACCCATTTTCTGAATATTCGTCAGCAAAGGGGTATGAAGTTGGCACTGATTTGATTATTTCTTTACCTCCAATCACCTCTCCCTTCAACTCAGACCACCTTGGTTCTTTATTTCATGAATATGCCTAAGTCATGTCCTCCTGGAGGTGGTTCTGAAACTTGGGTCTCCTGTCTCCTCACATTTGGCCTCTTCATCAATCAACTCTTTCTCTTTAGCAAATCTCATTCTTTCAGTGATTGGTGAATGGTGAGACAGGCAAATGGGCCTGGTCTGGTGACACTGCCATCACTATGTGTGAAAACCCCCTTGATTATTGCATGCACTATGTATCTGTTAATTCAGCTCCTCATGTAATACACAGACTTTTGTCACCTTTTAAATCCCTGCATTTCTTCACTTCAAGTGTTTAGAAGTATATTTTGGTAACACACAGGTTACATGTTTATGGATATATACATGTGTTTCTTTACAGATTTTGACACTTTCGTGTGTTATAGATGGATCTATACTAAGCAGCCATACAGAGCATAAGTTCCTAAGTTACAACATGCATCTAGGTTTCCTTGAAAAGGTAGGTCACCTCTTCATAGGTCCACACAGTGACCTGAGATCACCTTTCCAACAAGCCTGGTACTGCAGTCCCCGGCCCCCAACTCGACCAGCCAGGGTCTAGATCTGGCTTGGAAATGTGGAGACAAGAAAACCTGGGTCAGATCTATTTCCGCCCTCTGTTTCCTTGGGGAAGTGCACTAACTTCTCTAAGCCTCAGTTTTGACAACTTTACAATGAAGACAGTGCGACTGTCTCACTGGGTTTGTCACTGGACAGGCTCCCAGTAGATTCCTGGACCTGCCCAACACACAGAATTAAGTTGCAGTTTCACTGACTCCCATCTGAGGAAATGAACTTTCAAGACAAGTCAGTAAGAGGCATAAAGGGATTTATTAGGCAGAAATTTAAAATATGCAGTCAAAGAAATAGAGTGCAGTCCATAGAGAGAGAGACACCTTACGATCCAGAGCTGGGTGTATTTATGGAATTTGGGGTGTCTTCAAGCTGGGTGATCTAGGATGTGCTCCAGCTGTCGTCAATCACCTATCTGACAGTGATATCAGAACACAAAGTAGTTACCTATGTCTGGGGTTGAAATCCAATGCCTACTAACACTGCCACTTCCTTGAGGATGAGGTCTGGGGGAGGAAGCACAATTTACAGCTGAGAAGCACAGGCCCAGAGCCCAATTTACAGGCTTATTGTAACCCCTAGGGAATTTTTGAGTGAGTTTCCCCAGAGGGAAAAAGGACTTGAGTAATTTTTGTGTCCTGAAGCTGCAGTTTTTCTTAAAAGTATCATTTTACAATTCCATTTTCCTTGTTTCCTTTCCACCTAGCCTTATCTCTTCTATCCCACCTCCAGTCATGTTAATGAGGAAAGATCACATCTACAATCTATGTCTATTAAGCACCGTACCATGTCAGCGGCCTGACATGTACACCGCAGCCTCTCTGCCCAACTAAAAGTTGGCAACTAAAAGTTGGCAAACAAGAAGACCCAGACTTGATTTAACTGGATGGCAAGGTGCCTGGACCACAGCCCCAGGAGGATGATGACGTAGGGGGCAGGATGACCACTGGGTTAGGAAGGAGAAGTCTTGGAATTTGTTCCCACAAGAAAAGAATAGGAAAAAAAAGAAAGAAAGAAAAGGAAAGAATCAGAAAATAAACTATAGGTGCAAAGTGACCACAGGGCAGGTCAGGGATTCAGTCGGGAGAGATTCTAACAATTGTTTACCCAGTTTCCTATCAGAGGTGGAAGTCCTGTCTATTGTAGGTCTGGCTGGCAGTCTTGGCAAAGAACAAAACCTAACGCACTGCCTCTTAGTTCAGTAATGTCTGAGAGTCCTGGTTGCTTCACATTCTTTCCAGCTCCTGGCATTGCCATCATCTTCCTTTTTATCTAGTAGTTGCTACAGAATTGGGAAAGCAGGAACCTTGGTTTCCGATTGAGAAAATCAGAAATTATGCTTGAATGACAAAAGAGACTTGCCACATTCAGGAAACCAAAAAGGCTTGCACCTCTTGTCATGTCCCATGCAATATTGAGGTACACTAAAAAGAATTCATTGTTTTCTTGAAATTTAGATCTAACTGGGGACTCTATGGGGCAGGCTTGGGGAATGACCGAGATTAATGCTGCAGAGTGAATGCCTACTCCCCACATTTGGGGAATGAGAAAAAGTGAGAGGAAGCTGAAATCCTTTATAGGGATTCCTCAGATGTTGGTGTTGCTGAAGGTTCTGGAACTCATCCCTGCACAGGCTGGTGGTGACTGTGCCAATTACTGACCATGTGGACCTCACCCTGGGCTCTGTCTCTCTTAGCTGACTTGAGCTTCCCTGATGGGACCGGGTGAAGCAGCCAAGGGACTCCCAATTTGGCCTGCCCAGGGCTCCTAACTCCCAGTCTCTATACCCTCCTTTTTCTCTTATCTATCAGGCTTTCTATTCCCTGCCAAATAATTCCAGGGGTCACATCACTTCTTGCCAGTGCTCTTGATCTAGTTTTTGGAACAAGAAAGTAAAATAGTCATAGTGAAGGACATCCCTTGTGGAAACTGCAGCTGTGGGGAGAGCCCACTGCACTGGCGGTCAGGGGACCAGCTCTGATTATAGCCACATCTGTACCTTTTCTGTAAATGACAATGACAGCATCTTCACTTCCTTCTTCCCAGAATCACTGAGAAAGTCACAGAAAGCTGTACAAACATCAGCTGTGAAATTTAGACATGTGCATTGTAAGTACTTAGGAGGTATGATCAAAATATATAGTAAATGTTTAAGTAAAAATTATTACAGTGAAAGACACATTGCCATTAATGTCCCTCAAAATCCTCCCCCTTGCTTCAGACACACTTATCCCATCATCTTTGCACTTTCTGAAGCAGTTCTGGAACTCCTCTTTCCCGAGTGTCTTTATGAGAAGTGATCAAAAATACAGTGAGTGTTGCTGAGTGCCCTCCAACAGAAAGGCAGGCTCATAAAGACATGACAGTGTGTCCTCATCCACCTTATTCACTAGATCCGGCACTGTATGACTTCCGGCTCTTCCCCAAAGTCAAAATGACCATGTAAGGTAAACATTTTTAATCCATTCAGACATCAAGGCAACCATAATAGTACAACTAGCAACAGTCTCAAAAGAGCACTTCCAGAACTACTTTAGAAAGTGGCAAGAGGAATAGGATAAGAGTTTCAAGTGAGAAGTGGTTTTTAAAAAATAAATTTTATTTATTTTATCCCATTCCCCCTCAAGTCCCATCCCCTCCCTATGTACAAAAGCTTTGTTTCCATTTTTTCTTCTATTGTCACTTTTCTTCTTGTCCCTTCCTTCCTTTCTCCCTTCCTTCCTTTCTCCCTCCCTCCTCCCTTGTTCCCCTTCCCATTTAAACACTTTCTTCCCATTTCCCAACATCCATTATACAGTTCAGTCCTTGTTTCCACTTTCAGTTTCTCACACCAGAGAAACAATGCAGTATCTAAACATGTGTGTCTAATTTATTTTACTTAAGCACATGGTCTCAAGGTCCATCCATTTAGCTATAAATGTCTGAAGGAATGTTTTGAAGAGGATTAATGGCAATGCATCTTTTACTTTGATAAAATTTTTAAATGTAAACATTCACCATACATTTTGATCATCCCGTGTATCTGTCATCTGGTCATGTTCACAATAAAGCAGTCGTTTAGATATCTCAGACTTAACATTTTGCCTGAAAGAACCAAAACGCCTATGAAACATCTGTCACCCTGTATCAGATCTTTCTATGACTCGTTTGCACTGAAATTGCCTGCCCTTTAAACCCTGTGGTCTGCAGGCAATTTAGATAATAGGTGCATCCACTTTGGTACAAAATATCTCACAGGGGGTTGGTTCGTGTGTTTTTTATTTTGTTTTAACTTTTTTCAGTAAACAGTCAATTTTATTAAATGATTTAAAATTTTGTTTGGTTGTGGGCAGGTGAAGGGCTTCTCTTGAAATGCCAATAATTTGCACTAATGATGACTGAAAGGAAGACTAAGATAGTGCTGGTCCTTAGCTATAAAATTGATAGGTAAAATTTACAGAATACTGAATTTGAGTAGTGCCTGTAATTTATAACTTGATCAAGTCCATTAAATATTTTATAAGAGGACAGCAAAACCATTTCAGTGAGCCCTCCAGTTGGCCTAAATGGGTCTCAAAACTTTAATAAAAATGCAATTACTGTTTGGCCATGGAACTCTTCAATGTTGACCAGTTTGATTCAGGAAAAAGGCAGCAGCTTATGTGAACACTCAATTATAAAGTATTTCTTTTCTCCATACAGCCCCAAATATATCCTTCTAAAACATGGCTACATGCTAAAGATGGCAGCCACTCAATGTGTGTGTTTGTCTCTATCATAGCCCCTGAAAATAAAACCCCAGCGAATTTCCCTGCAGTGCAAAGTGCTGATTCTAATACAACAATGGCCATTTCTGGGGCACCTGTTGTGCATCTGGCCTCCTGTGCGTTCTGCTAATGCAATCAAGAACTCCTGGGGTTGTTTTTAAGGATTGGATTGCCCATGGGGCAAATTAGGCCTCCTTGGGGCACCAATAAAGCAGGTCAGTAGAAGTAAGACAGAGCTTTGGAAACAATTGAGTTCTCCTCTTCTTAAATAAATGGGATGGTTAAGAGAAAGAATTACTAAAACTGGCTGGGAAAGGAGGCGGGACACCATACCAGAACACATGTACTGAACAGTTCCCAAAGCCCTGCATGTGGACTTCTCGTGAGAACTCGAGCCGGTTTTCCCTAGGATGGCCTAGACCTGACTGCTCCCCGAGGCGTGGGTGATAGAAAAATGACATCCACATTGAGGTGTTTTTTTTAAAAGCATCAATAAATGTTTATTGAATCTAATTAAATGGACCAGGTCTAAATTGTATTGCTATTAAATACTCCACATTCTTCTTTCTGATTACCTGTCCTCACCTCACTTCATTGAATCAGTTCTTCATATTTTGCCTGGTGTGGCTAATATTTGGTCATTGGCTGGTTGGCTGGCTTGCTTTCCTTTTTTTTCTGTCCTTCTTTCTTTTTCTTTTTAAATTTCCTCTCTTCTTTCCCTCCATTTTCATCTTTCTTTTTGAAGTTAATGATATTTTTTTCTCTTCAAAAGGGATCAATGTATTTTATACAAGATTGAGAAACTTTATAGACTAATTTTTCTTCCAAGTTCAGAGTTGAGGTTGGTAACTTCTACAGAGTACTGACTTTCGTTTGTTTTTAGAATTAAAGAATGTTTTAAAATACCAATTCCATGCTGAACATGGTGGTGCACACCTATAATCCCAGCACTCAGGAGGTTGAGACAGGAGAATCACCACAAATTCAAGGTCAGCCTGGACTACACCATCAGACCCTGTCTCACCCCCCCAGTACCAGTTACATATTAAGTATTTATAATGTATATCTTCAAAAAATACATAACGGTCATATGTCTTCAATAGATAGATATATATTCATCAAAGGAACCCTACTCAAGATGGCACCATGGTCCATTTACCTTACCCATTTTCTCTTTTTCTTTTGCTTCCTTTTTATCACCTTCCTAAACCATTAGACTATACAGATTCCTCATTTCCATCCCACACTGGCTCCAACAACTTTCCCAGTCAAGACAGTGTGGGTCATGCTGCCTTTTCAAGTTTCCTCATCTTAGGCAAATGCTATCTTAGGCAAATGCAGTTTATTCATCAAATGTTCTGATTTTCTCCCCATTCATACTGAGATTGTTTTGATCTCTGCTCTACTTTGTGTGCACACATTTGTTTCTCCTTACATTTGTTGTTGAGTGTTTCAAGTGATATGCCTATGGAACGGGATGGTTATTTTATGTTTTGAACAGTTCCATGTTATATTTTATACCTCTTCATACTTCCAATCCCTAGCCCACTTAGAAAAATGCCTGCCCCTCAGAAGGCATTCATTCAGTTTGTGAGAGTAGTTGGCAGTAAAAATGCTTATAGAATAAAATTCAGCTGGACTTTGTAGCTAGGTTTGTACCAGTTGAGAATTAAGATATTTATTCTTTCCTTCACTACTTTCCCTACAACACTTTCCTGTCTCCCACACCAAAAGAAAACACCTCTGCCTATTTGTTGAGATTGTAAGGAACAATTTTAAATGGGTAAGAGCATGAGTTTTAGAATTAGAAAGCTGTGGTTCAAATGCAAAACTTGCTAACTGTTTGATCTTGGGAAATTGAATCCACCTTGCAAAGCCTTGGGTTTATAGGCTATAAAATAGGAATAATAATAGTACTAACCTAATAAGAATGTTACCAAAATTAAATGAGATAGCACATACAAAAGCCTTGGCAGGCATTATCCTTGGTTAATAACAATAATGAGGAAGAAAAGAATAGCTATCAGCACTGTCATATATTCTAAACACAAATGTATGAACTTACCCTATCATCTAAATAGCCCTTGTAGTAGGTACAATACCTGTGCCACTTCACAGAAAGTAACAGAAAGGTTCAGTAACTGCCTGTGATCACATAGCTAGTCATTGTCCTTAACAGTCATTAGTGATTGTTTTATAACAATGGTGGGGTTACTGGTGCAGCTTTTTATGTCTGCCATTGTTCCTAGTGACTCACTCCTGCTGTTTTCTTGCAGGTGATTATCC
Organism: Heterocephalus glaber; assembly: GCF_053883595.1. Classification (NCBI taxonomy): domain Eukaryota; kingdom Metazoa; phylum Chordata; class Mammalia; order Rodentia; family Bathyergidae; genus Heterocephalus; species Heterocephalus glaber. Next base: position 2,243,263 of record NW_028258419.1, on the reverse strand, counting down.
TACACCAAGAGCTGTCCTCACAGGCCATGACCGTGAAGTTGTCTGTGTTTCTGTCTGTGCAGAGCTTAGGCATGTTATCAGTGGTGCTAAAGGTTAGAAGTCATTTATTACATTTTAAATCTTTAGAAAATGTACTGTTTCTCAAGCTGTGATCTTTGATTTATTTCTTCTAGGAGAGTCTCCACAGAAAAAATGTAATCCTTAGGTTCTTTGCAGCTGCTTAACTTTATTAATATTTACTAGTACTAATATGTATAAAAGTTTATGCAGCATTTTGTGGTCACCAGCATTCTAATCATAACACTGATAAATTAAATTGCAGTACTTCCAAAGATGTAGCCCTTAAAAAAAAACATTTAAAAGACAAAGAGGAAATGTCCCTGACACAGCGGGGGAGTTGAGGGATCCCATTACTCTTCCAACTTGGCTCTGAGTCCAGCCTTCCTCTGCAGGTCCCTTTCTTTACAAGGCTGAAGACTGTGTAGAGGCCCAAAGTGTTCAAATGATCATATACGGGAGAAGCAGGGAGACAGTGACAGCACTAGCAACTGATCACTCTCTGTTAGGGCTAAGAAAGGCAGAGAGGACCTCACAGGATGTTCACCCACTCAATAGGCTTGGGGACAGGTAGGTCACAGGGCATATTCAAAGTCATAGTAGTGCTCAGGGTCTCGTTGGTAGAGGTTTCAATCCGTAGTCAGCTGGACCCAAGGCAAGGCAGTATGGCAGAGGAGAAACAGTCCATGACATGGTAGGCAAGAAGCCCACATTGCTTTTTTGCCACTGTTCTCTCTCACATGGTGGCCTGCCCTCATACTGTATGGTGTACTTCTTTGCCTACTTTTACTTGGGCCAAACTCACTCTGCAGAGCCTGTTTCTTTTCCTACTTTTAATAAAACTGTGCTACCATTTGTGCTTGTCCTGGCCAATTCTTTACTCAGGACAGAAAGAACCTAGATTAAAATGAGGAGATCCAGAAGGAGATTCCAGCACCCCAAAACCCAGTTACAGAATGATCTAAGGAAAATAGACTAAGGGAGGAGCTAGCATTATGGTTGAGATCCAAAATCCCCTCCCCCTCATTGTGTTGAAGGCTTGGTTGCCATCTGATTGGATTTGAGAAACCAAATAGATCATGAGCTCTCTAACTTCATCAAGTAGACTATCCATTTATGAACTCGTAGCTACATGAGTTTACTGGGAGGTGGGACTTAGCTGCATGAGGTGAGTGACTGAGACATGGCTTTGAAGGATCAATCTTGTTGCCAGCACCTTCCTCTAAGACCTTTTCTCTTCCTGGCTCCAGCTTCTATGAAATGAGCAGCTTCCCTCCGCTATGCCTTTCCACCATGATGGTTCTACCTTGAAGCCAACTAGCCATGGACTGAAGCCTCTGAAACTGTGGACCAAAATAAATGTCTCCTCCTCTAAGTTGGTGTATGTCAACTACTTTTTCCCAGCAACAGAAAGCTGTCTAGTACCCCCAGGGAGGCCTGTCTGTCCAGATTCTTCCTGGCCTCTCTGTGCTGCATTTGTGTGGGGCATGTGTGGGGCAGAGGCCCCTGAGCATGGAAGAAAGCCAGGAAGATGGATTTAACAGGAAGTCATAATAGATAAAACTGGCATTTAGCAACTGGTTGGAGGGGTAGGAGGAGGAATGAGTCAATGAATCATTAGGTCAACATGCTAGATTGCATAGAGATGCTTCAATGACTTCCAGGACTGTGGAACAAAAATCTGTTAGTGCAGCTGAGTTTAAACTGCCCTGTGTTCTATAGGTGTGCCTCTCACAAGCTATATTTCCTTTCTTGACGTTTGAATGCAAAATGTGAATGACTCACACCCCTAAACCCTACTTTATGTTCTTTTGGCCAGGTGTAAAGAGTTTGTTCCTGGACAAGACAGATAAGGGGTGTATTAGTCATTTTCCTGTCACTGGGACACAGTACCCAACACCCACAACTTAAAGGAGAAGAGGTTCAATTTAGCCCTCAGTTTCAAGGAATTCAGTCCAGAGTCAGCCAGCTCCAAAGCAGGGACATCGTGGCAGAGGAAGGATGGATAATTCAGACACCCAGGAAGCACAGTGGGGAACATCACAGGAAAGTTGTGTATGTCAACTGTGAGGGAATCAGACCTAGACCCCAAGATCACACCTCCATGACATGCCCAGGAGTGTGCCCCACCAATGTGCTGGTAGATGGCGAATCAAACTGACATGCACCCTGACTGCCCAAGGGAAAACAGATACTTTGGTGTTTCTTTACTTCAGAGAGGCGCTTGCCTGGTCTGTTACCATTGACACATGCCATTAAACAGCAAACTGGACATCAGCATTATACATGATACTATAGTTCAGGGGACTAGTGTGTAACAACCAATCTATAATGAATCAAAAATTGAAATCACCTGGGCAGTGGGACATAGCACACATCCTGCACGGGAAATACCCTCAGAACCTTTTAAAGCAAGAGACGTTACACGCTAGTCCACTTACTATGGAACTTTGGACAATTCTCATAATACCTAAGGTTATAATCTATTGAGTGCTCGGTATGTTCAAAAGATCCCTTCATTTTGATGAATGTGTCACTGTATATCTTCATCAATTGATACAGCAACCCCGGTTGTTTTCACTCTCACAATAAAGATCAGAAAAGTGGGCCCAAAGAAGTGACGTTAGGAAGTATGATATTGTGTGTTGGTGGGGGTGTGGAGAGAAAGGAACACTTCTCCATTGTTGGTGGGAGTGCAGACTGGTGCAACCACTGTGGAAATCAGTATGGAGACACCTCAAAGAACTAGGACTAGAAGTCCCATTTGACCCAGCTATTCCCCTGCTGGGTATCTTCCCAAAAGAATTAAAAGAATCATACCACAGCAATATATGTGCACCATGTTTATAGCAGCACAGCTTGTAATAGCTTTGGAAACAGCCCAAGTACCCATCAACTAGAAACTGGATAAAGAAGATGTGGTTTTTTTTTTATGGAGTACTACTCAGCCACAAAGAATGAGAAACTAGAGCAATTTATAGCTAAATGGATGCATATCGAGGCCATACTCTTAAGTGAAATAAATAGGACACACATGTGTAAATACCAAATAATTTCTCTAGTATGAGAAACTGAAAGTGTAAATAAGGGTTAAAATGATTAAAACGAATAATTGTAATTTGAAATAGGAAGAAAAGGGTCCAAAAAGGTAGGGGTGGTGGGAGGGGAAGTAGAAAGGAAAGAAGGGAAAGGAAAAATTATGAGAAAAGAAAAAAAATGGAAATGAAGTCTATGTAAATAGGGAAGGGTGAAGGGGGTGAAGGGTGCACAGGTAATGGGGAAAAAATAAGAACCAAGATACATCATGTACAGGTACAAGCACCCAATGATAAATGTAAATGTATTGTATACCTAAAATGTACCAATAAAAGAATTTAAGAAAAAGAAGTATGATACTGCGAAATGCATATTTTGTATTCACCCCATTTTCTGGCATCCTAAAATTCGTGGGATCTCTGAAGTGACAAGTATCTTTCTGTGTACCGTGTACTGTAAGAAGGCTGGTGGTGGGCAGCCTCTGGTAGCTTCAGAAAGGGTAGACCAAAGCATGATCACAGGACTGGACCTTTCTGAGGAAGGGGAGAGAGTTGACCACCAGTGACCAGTGATTTAACCGGTCATACCTACATAATGAAGCTTCCACAAAACCTCAGAAGGACTAAGTCCAGACAGCTGAACGTGTGGAGGGTGCCAGAGGGTGGTGGCTCAGAGGGAGGATGAGAATTCCACACCTCTTCCCAAGTGTCTCATCTTATTCATCTCTTTATCTGGTGTCCATTAGTATCTTTCATGCCATCCTTTGTAATAAACCAGTAGGTATAAGTGTTTCCTTGGGTTCTGTGAGCCATACCAGCAAATTAATAAAACTTAAGGAGGGGTCATGGGAGTCCCAAATTATAGTGGATTGGTCAGAAGCAGAGCACAACCTTTGCTCACAACTCTTACCCAAAGCGGAGGGGCAGCCTTAGGCCCTGAGTCCTCGGCCTGTGGGATTTGACGCTCCCAGCAGGCAGACAGACTCATAGTTAGGTGGTGTCAGAGGGCACCCAGCTGGTATCAGCTGCAGAATGAATAAATGGCTGCTTGGTGTGTGAACAAAGAGCCCAACGTGGGCTGGGGATTTAGCCCTGTGGTACTGCGCCTGCCTCGAAAGCTCAAGGTCCTGGGTTCAATCCCCAGTTCCAAAAAAAGAAGCAGAAGCAGAAGCAGAAGCAGAAGCAGAAGCAGAAGCAGAAGCAGAAGCAGAAGCAGAAGCAGAAGCAGAAGCAGAAGCAGAAGCAGAAGCAGAAGCAGAAGCAGAAGAAGAAGAAGAAGAAGAAGAAGAAGAAGAAGAAGAAGAAGAAGAAGAAGAAGAAGAAGAAGAAGAAGAAGAAGAAGAAGAAAAGAGCCCACATGTCTGGTGTCATGGTATTTCGTGGGGAGAGGGAATAGGAGGAAACACTTTGGTAATCTCCCTATATTTTCTCATTGTCCAAGGCCCTACAGTGGTGACTTGAGTGTGAACTTTGAACTCAGGCTGACCTGCCATAAAGCCCATGCTCCTCTGTTACTCTGAACTTGGGGTAAAAACCACAAGCTCCCAGGCTGCAGAGAGGGTGAAATGAGATACCGTGGGAGAGACGGGGTAAAGAAGGAAGGCCTGTTTCCGTCTCTGCTAGCCCCTCCTCAGGCCACACCTCTGTTTTTTAGGTTCCCACAGTCCCTTGCGCACACCTGTTCTCCATCAGGGTATATCTTACCTGCCTTCCTCCCCAGCTGGACAAGACAGAGATGTTGGGCTTGCCACTGGGGGTTCAGCACGGCCTTAGAGTTGGGCCAAGGCAAAGGGTGAGAAGAATTTGATATCCATGGATGATATTATGATGTCTTTCAAGGAGTGGTCTATGCCCACCAACCACACAAAATAGGACTCACGTCCTGTCACTTGTCATTTTTCCATTTGTTCACCAAATACATATATTTGAGCGGCTGCTGCAAGCCAGGCTGTAGGGAGATGGCAAAGGTGGCTACGGGAGGATGTTCTGCTCTCCCATAGGGAGGATACCCACCCAACTTCATTCAAGGAAAGAAGGACAAGAAGAAAACATTCAGCTGCAAGGAAAAACCAGCTAAGCCTACAGTAAATAAAATGGTTTTGTGTTGTTCCAAAGACTTCAAAGGGAACCATGAGGCTGAGTTTCTGAATGAAGCTGGTGAGAAGTGGGGTCTCCATAGCAGGGTGGGCAGGAAGGGACCCCCGGAAGAGAGGCCCAGGAGAATAGGGAGAGGCAGGAAGGGCTCTGTTGTGTGCAAATATCACATTTTCTTTATCCATTCGTCTGTTGATGGACATATAGACCACTTCCAAGGAGGTACTGGGGAGGCTGCAGAGGAGGGAAAGGGGATAAAAAAGGAATTGAGATGTGTTGTGTACATGTGGCAACTCTTCACAAAGAATTCAGTCAGTATGTACTGCAAGGATGTACCAATAAAAAAAAATAATAAAAAAATCCCACAGATGTTCTTTTGCAGATGGGCAGAGGACCAAGACGTGAAGGGAAGGGGATGAAAAAAGAATTAAAATGAGTTACATACATGTACCAATTCCCTATGAGAAACCATCTCCCGCTGAGACTCTCTGAAAGCAGTAGTTAGATGCACATTTAGAGCCCTCAAGTGCCTTCACGATTTAAAAAACAAAACAAAAAATAAAGGGATTAAGTAGTCATCTCAAGAATTTAGAAAAATAAGGCAGGAGGTCAGAATTAATAAATGTAAAAGTGGGAATTAATGAAATAGAAATTAATAGAAAGGTAAAGAACAGCAGGAGGGATAAATATGTTAAATCTTAAAATAATGGTGAAAGCTTAACAAACAATTTGTAAGTTTAGAGGTAAAAAGAAAATAAAATAGAAAAGATTAAAAATAAGAAAAGATTAAAAATAAGAAAAGAATGAGAACCACAGGCACTTGGGAAATTAGAAGTTTCAAGAGACGACGTAAGTTTGTGGCAGTGAAGATGAAAACCTATAAGAAATGTATAGTTTCATGAGGAAATATAAATTATTAAAATTGACCCAAGAAGAAACTAGAAGCATCAGTGGACGAATTATTCTGGAAGCAATGGAAAGATGATTGGAGGTTTACTATCAGGAAGACCTCAGGGCCACCTGGCCTCACAGCTGAATTTCAATATCTCTGCAGGTCTGATGATTCAAGCTTGAAGTTAGTGAACCCCTTGCCATTTAAAGTGTGTTCAAGGGCTGGCGGCAGCCTCATACCTGAGGGTACATTAGAAATGCAAGTTCAGAGCTAAGCGTGGTGGCACAGGCCTGTAATCTCAGCACTTGGGAGGCTGAGGCAGGAGAATCTGTGAGTTCAAAGCCAGCCAGGGCGACATAGTGAGTTCAAGGACACCTTGAACTATAAGTGAGACCCTGCCTCAAAAAAACAAAACAAAACAAAACAAAAAAGCAAGTTCAGCTACTCTAAGCCATAGGAAAATCTTTTAGATCCCTGTTTTGTTTTGTTTGTTTGTTTTTTGGTACTGGGGATCGAACTCAGGACATTGCGCTTTCGAGGCAGGTGGCAGAACCACTGAGCTAAATCCCCGGCTAGAGTCCTGTTTTGAATCCAATATCTTTTTAAAATAAAAATCTTTTTTAAAGATTCATAATTAGGAGCACGCCCACCCTCTGCCATCATACCAGCGCTAGCAGAGCGGTCCAGGGCTGACTGGAGGCCGGCTCAGTCCAGCTCGCCACACCCACTTGCAACCAGGAGAGGGTAAGGACCCCCAGGCACTCCCACGAGCCATCAGCATGGCCACATGGGCTCCTGCAACAACAGCCCTCCTCCCACCTCTGCCCTCTTGGCTGTGCAGCTACCTGGTTCCACACTATAGAGGCACAGGAGGACATAAAGGCCATTGTCCTGAGCTGCAGAAGTGAACAACAGAGAGAGGGCCTCTCAGGCTCCCTGATGAAAACTGAAGCCCCTGGAAAGGTGAAGAGAATCTCTGCAATAAAGGTGCACCAGACCACCGTGCTTGGTAAGTTGGAGGGATCATCACCTCCCATTAGAACCTGGACTATCTTCAGGGGAAAGGCAGCTGGAACCTGCAACAGAAATCTTGCAGAGTTCAGCCCTGCAGGAGGACAGGGAGCTCAACTTGGGACTTGCATCCAGAAATCTGCCTGAATCTTACAGGTCTGTGACTGGCTTACTGAGACTCATTGACTTATAACTGCACACTGCTGCCCACATTGTCTATTGTGACAGCAGAGACATACCCTGAAGGAGGCCCTTTATTTTTATCTTTTATTTGTTATTTTCAAAATTACCACTATTTTTTTGTTTTTGCTCTTATTTTTAATTTTTTTTCTTCTTTTTATACTCTTTTAAAATTTTTATTTTTCTTTTTTCTTTCTTTTCTCTTTTCTTTCTCTCTCACTCTTCCTCACTCCCTTGCTGTCCCACATTGTTCTTCATCTCCTTTTGTGTTCCTGTTCTGGCCCTAATTCATATTTCTTCTTTATTTTCTTTTCTTCTTCGGTAAAAGAATTTAAGGGAGGGGCCGGGGATTTGGCTCAGTGGTTTCACCACCTGCTGCGCAAGTGCAAGGACCCGAGTTTGATCCCCAGTACCAAAAAAAAAAAAAGAATTTAAGGGAAAAAAGATTCATAATTACTCATTATTACTATAATAGATTAATCTCACCTATGATTAGGTGGTCAAAATTATAAATAAAATATTTGCTTAGCTTAGAGAAGTCTTCATTATAAAGGACAATAAACAAGAAAGGTTTATTCCACAACTATAAAAGTGGTTTCATATCCATTTTGATCATGATCCATTCCATCCATTAACCAGGCAATTAGATGGACAATAGAAATCTGGAAACTACAAAAGGAAAGATAGAGACTGAGTGTGGTGGTGCATGTCTGTAATCCCAGCACTTAGAAGGCTGAGGCAGGAGGATCATTGAGACATTGAGTCCAGCCTGGACTACATAGTGAGTTCAAGGCCAACATGAACTACATAGCAAGACCCTGTCTCAAAAAAAAAAGAATGCTAGACATATTTGATAATATGTATTAAATGTTTTAAATATAAGACAAAGCTCATCATAAAGTCAATGACAGTAGACCTAAAATAATAATAAAATAAAGCATATGATGGAAATGGGGTTAATTTTTAATGTACAAAGAGCTCTTACAAGTTGATATGAAACGTGATTAACAACCTGGCAGAAGAAGTGAAACCAATATGAATGTCACTGTAGAGAAGAGCAAATAAAGATCCACAGACATATGAAAAGACAATTAAGTCCACTAGAGTCAGGGAGATAGTTGTGAGCTAAATAGTAAAATAGTAAAAGTTGAAAGAAGTCACATCATCCCTTGCTGGTGGGGTCATACCTGTTGGAGACACAAAGGGTTGCAGCCTTTGGGTAGGACAAGGCAGCTTTAGGAAATAAGTTAATGTTTCGGAAATGCTTAAAATTGTGTCACTTAAATGATGAATGCTATGCAAGTTTGTGTTAAATAAGTGAGACTTCTCTGAATAAAATACATACATCCATTGACTCAACAATTCGACTCTCAGGACTCTATAGGCTGGGCATGGAGCAGGGAAGCAAAACCAGCCAGGCTCTACCTTCATGGGGCTCCGCCTTCATGGGGCTCACACTCTGGTCCCTGCCCTCTGTGTCCCCATCCCTCAGGGACAGCTTTCTCATGGGAGCCATGTGTTTGAGAAGCATTTGTTCAGGGTGCAGTACTTCAGCTCTAGACCCCATCAGATGTGCAGGTCTTGGTAGGGACTTCAGGGACCTGGGGACTTTCCAGAAGCCAGGAGAAATGAGAGGACAAATGCAGGGCTTTGTGCCCAGCTGGCTAGCAGAAAAATACCATGGGCTGAAAATAGGAAATCTAAAGAGCGTAACAGGGTTTTTGGGCAAGGCTAACAGTTTAGATATTTGTCATTACTGGGTTGCACAGTGGAAATGTCTAGCAGCTAATGTGAAGTTAGAAAGAGAAGACAGTGAGTCCAGAAAGGTTGAGTTTTGGCTCTCAGTGGAGGTGGCTGTTGGGGTCACACAGTGATTGACCAGTCCTTGGGGCAGAGGACAGTACTCCCAGGACTGAGGACTGGAGACCAGGCCACCAGTGTTATTCCTTATGTGACTGCAAGCACCATCCTCCATGGTGGGAACCTTGGGTCCTGTATTTGAGGAAGGGCTGAGACACCTGTCCTCCTCATATGGGACACTAGTGGGACATGATGCATGTGGAAGGGGTTCTTCACATAGCCAGCACCATGCACTTTAGGGCTGCATGATGGATGACACTGCCCAAGTGCTGAGCGTGGGGTGGTGGCCTGGCTTCCTCACTTCTAGTCAGCCCTGCAGCTCTCTGATGTCCCCCAGTCCATTGCCTCCCACAAGGCTATCTCTGCAGATTGCTCTTGTTGCTATGCTCGTGTCACCCATGCCTGCCTGTCCACTCCCAGGCTTCCTGCTCAGAGCTTAGTCACTGCTTGAGGCAGGAAAGGACCACAGGCGGTAGGAACAAGAGTCAGATAGGGAGTAGGGAAAGAGTCACAGTGCAGGCCAAAGTGGAGAGGTTCTAGGAAGTGACAGTGGCTACAGAGTGTGAAATTGTGTGTGAAGCCCAGGGCCCATGGGGACTGTCAGTGCAGTTACTTTGGTTTGCCTTTGGAGAAGTCTGACTTCAATGGGGTGTGAGTGCTTTGTGCATACAGTAGCTTCCAGGTACTATTTCCTAGTGTGAGCATTCATTTCCTAAGCTGTTTTCAACTTTGTTATATGAAGTATTTGGAAAAGATTTTGTTCCTATTTGATCTCACATATCTGTGCTTATATTTATAAGAAGCCCTAAAGTGATAAGGACACCCTCAAGCTTCCTCTGCAATCTGTCAAAAAGAAAATGCAGGGCCAGGGATGTAGCTCAGTGGCACAGCACCTTCCTGGCAAGCTCGAGGTCCTAAGTTCGATTCCTGGTACCAAAAAAAAATGCAACTGCTGCAGTGGTGCACATCTATCATCCCAGTTACTTGGGAAGTGGAGGCATGAGGATTTCACATTTAAGGTCATGCTGGGCAACATAGTGAGACTGAGTCTCAAAATAAAAAATAAAAAGGGTTTGAGATGTAGCTCAGTGGTAGAGCACCCCTGAGTTCACTGTACATTACCAGAAACAAACAAATGAACAACACCACAGTATCTTTATTCCAAGGTGATTTCATCCTCCTTAGTCCATGCAGAAACTTCAATGGTTACTTTTTAAAAACTTGATGCTACTATATATCTGACATAAAGTGTACCTCTAAAGTGTCTTTAAAGGGATAGCTCAGGAGCATAGTCTATTTATACTGTACCATAAATCCCCACAATTTTTCCATCTTGCAAAACCAAAACTCTACCATGTAAACAACAGCCCTGCACCTGCTCCCTGCTGCCCCCAACAACCATGCTCCAGGTTACTTGTTACAGCAACCAGTCCCTAGAAGTGCAGCCTTAGTGTGTCCTTGGAAAGTCAGAGCCTGGATATTTCTAGTCTAATTTCTAGGGTGGTCGTGTGGCTGATCCCCAGAACTGGTGATGGGGCCTAGACCTACAAAACACAACCTAGACAGCTCCCAGCACAGAGGAGGCTTCTGGGTGGGCATCCCACAGCTCTTAGCACAGAGGAGGCTTCTGGGTCAATGTGCCACACCTTCCGGTGCAGAGTAGGAGGTTTCCAGGCCAACCTACCATCACTCCCAGCACAGAGGTGAGCCACGTGGGTGCCAGCAACACCCCCCCCTCATCAAAATAAGAAGACATGTAATCAAGCTTCAGCACCAGACTTCCAGATCACCTACAGCAACCCCAAAGGGAAATGAGATGAATCACTCTGATACTCAACCACCTGGACTCCTTGAACTAGCAACGAAAGAGGATCTGGAAAAAATGAAATCAGAAAAAATTGCTCACAATAACAGCAGAGATTGTGCCCATAGTGCAAGACATGATTAATAAATCTAGAGAGGACACAGATAAAAAAATAGAAGACCTGAGGAACATGATGGAATCCCAACATAGGAAACAAATGGAATCCATAAAACAGATGCAAACAGATTTCCAGGAGATTAAAAACTCCATCGAAAGTCTACAGAGAAGAATGAGCCAATGTGAGGACAGAATTTCAGATATAGAAGATAAGATTGCAATTAGTGATTGGGAAAAGAAAAATTGCTTTAAAATTGTAAGGGACCATAAGAAATCAATCCAGAAGCTGATAGATGATACAAAGAAGAATAACATAAGACTGATTGGTGTCAATGAAGAAACAGGAGACAGGGCAGATGACATAAAAAAATTGTTCACAGAAGTGATGGCAGAAAACTTTCCAAGCAGGGGAAAAGAACTTGACATACAGATAAGGGAGGCATATAGGACTCCAACTAGCCTTGATCAAAAAATATCTACACATAGGCGTATAATAGTTAGGATTCCAGAAACCCAACAGAAGAACAAAGTTCTACAAGCAGTTAGAGAAAAGAAACAAATCACATACAAAGGAAAGCCCATCAGAATCACAGCAGACTTCTCAACATAAACCATCAAGGCAAGAAGAGGTTGGAGTGATGTATTTCAAGTACTAAAGGAAAACAACCTCCAACCCAGATTGATGTACCCTACAAAGCTATCTTTCAAAATAGATGGAGAAATAAGATACTTTCATGACAAGGAGCACCTAGGAACTTCATGAATACCAAACCAGCATTCCAAAAAATTTTAGACAATATCCTAGGAAAAGACAATGAGGGTCAGAATCCCAGGAAGCCCAGCAGAATGAATCCACTGGGCACAACAAGAAATTAAATGCAAAGGGGGAGAATCCAACAAAAAGAAAAAGTCATGAAAATGATAACTGAATACATATCAGTTATAACCATAAATGTTAATGGACTCAACTAACCAATCAAAAGAAATAGACTGGCAGAATGAGTCAAGAAGCAAGATCCAACAATATGCTGCATACAAGAAACACATTTAATTCAAAAAGAAACTCATAGATTGAAAGTTAAAGAGTGGAAAACAATACTCTATGCAACAGGAACCCCCCCAAAAAGCAGGAGTAGCTATCCTCTTTGCAGATCAAGTGGATTTCAAACCCACACTGATTAAGAGAGACAAAGGACACTACATCCTTGTAAAGGGAACAATCCAAGAGGAAGAGCTGACAATCATAAATATCTATGCACCAAACACTAGTGCACCCAACTATATAAAACAAATGCTAATGGACGTGAAAAATCATATAAGCACTAATACAATAGTAGTGGAGGACCTCAATACCCCATTGTCACAAATAGATAGATCAACTAGACAAAAAAGAAGAAATGAAATACTAAAACTCAATCAAACTCTTGAACAAATGAATTTAACAGATGTTTACAGAGTGTTCCACCCCACCAAATCAGAATACACATTCTAGGGCTGGATATTTAGCTCAGTGGCTCCACCGCCTGCCTCACAAGCACAAGGACCCAAGTTTGATCCCCAGTATCGAAAAACAACAACAACAAAAAGAAAACAGAGTACATTCTTTTCAGCTGCATGCAGGTCACTCTCCAAAATAGACCACATACTCTCTCATAGAACATATTTAGGTAAATGTAAAGGAAGTGAAACTATCCCCTGTATATTATCAGACCATAGTGCGATGAAATTGGAGATCAATAGTAAAAGAAAATGCAAAAATTTCATAAACACATGGAAATTGAACAACACACTTCTGAATAACCAATGGGCCACAGGGGAAATTAAAGAAGAAATCATACAGTTCCTTCAATTAAATGACAATGACAATACAACATATCGGAATCTATGGAACACAATGAAAGCAGCGAAATTCATAGCAGTGAATACGCATGTTAGGAAAACAGAACAAGCCCAATTAAACAACCTGATGCTGAACCTCAAGCTTCTAGAAAAAGAAGAGCAGGACAGACCCAAAGCCCATAGAAAGGAGGAAATTATAAAGATCAGGGCAGAAGTCAATGCAATGGAGACTAAGAAAACAATACAAAAAATCAGTGAAGCCAAGAGTTGGTTCTTTGAAAGAATAAACAAAATTGACAAACCCTTAGCCAACCTTATTAGAAAAAGGAAAGGAAAGGCCCAAATCCATGCAATTAGGAATGAAAAGGGTAAAATTACAACAGACCCAGCAGAAATCCAGAGGATCATCAATACCTACTTCAAGAACCTATACATCAATAAGATGGAAAACACAGAAAAAATGGACAGATTCCTAGACATGTATGAATTAGCAAAGTTGAACAAAGAAGACCTAAAATTTCTAAAAGTTTTAGGAAACTTCTAGAAGCCCAGGTCCTGATGGCTTCACTGCTGAATTCTACAAGACATTTAGAGAGGAACTACTGCCGCTACTGTTTAAAACTCTTCAATGAAATTGAAAGGGAAGCAATACTCCCAAATTAATTCCTGGAAGCAAGCATCACCTTGATCCCCAAAGCAGAAAAAGACCTAACCAAAAAAGAGAACTATAGGCAAATCTCACTAATGAACATAGAGGCAAAAATCCTTAATAAGATAATGGCAAACAGAATGCAGAAGATCATCAAGAAGATCATACACCCTGACCAAGTGGGATTCATCCCAGGGATGCAGGGACAGTTCAACACACGCAAATCAATCAATGCAATACACTATATCAATAGAGCCAAGGACAAAAATCATATGATCATTTCAATAGATGCAGAAAAAGCATTTAACAAAATTCAACATGCATTTATGATATAAACCCTACAAAAAATTGGAATAGACGGTCTCTACCTCAAACTGATAAAAGCCACCTATGAAAAACCAACAGCCAATATCACACTAAATGGTCAAAAACTGAAATCCTTCATACTAAAATCAGGAACAAGACAAGGGTGTTCACTATCACCACTCCTGTTCAATATAATTTTGAAAGCATTAGCCATGGCAATTAGACAAGAGAAACAAATAAAAGGAATAAAAATAGGAAATGAAGAAGTCAAATTATCATTATTTGCAGATGACATGATACTCTATATAGAAGACCCCAAGAACTCCACCAAAAGTCTTCTAGACTTAATAACCTAATTCAGTAAAGTAGCTGGATATAAGATCAACACATAAAAATCAATAACTTTCCTATACACGAACAACAGACTCACTGAGACAGAAACAGGGCAACCAATTCCTTTCACAATAGCATCCAAACAACTGAAATACATAGGAATCAACCTAACAAAAGAAATCAAGGACCTCTTCTCCAAAAACTATAGCACTTTGAAAAGAGAGATTGAAGACAATATCGGAAAATCCAAAGACATCCCCCTCTCCTGGGTAGAAAGGATCAACATAGTGAAAATGGCCATACTTCCAAAACTGCTATATAGATACAATGCAATCCCAATTGAAATTCCCCAGCAGCATTCTTCATGGACCTTGAGAAAACAATCCAAAAATTCACTTGGAACAAGAAGGGTCCCAGAATAGCAAAAGCAATTCTAGGTAACAGAGACATGGCAGGGGGTATCCCAATGCCCAACTTGAAACTATACTACAAAGCTACTGTGATAAAAACAGCATGGTACTGGCAAAGAAACTGACCTGAGGACCAGTGGAACAGATCAGAAGATGCAGAAACAACTCCAGACACACTCACCCACCTCATCTTTGACAAAGGGGCCCAACACCCTCACTGGAGGAAAGATAGCCTCTTTAATAAATGGTGCTGGAGAAATTGGGTTTCAACTTGCCAAAGATTAAAACTAGACCTATATCTCTCACCATGCACTCAACTGAAATCAAATGGATTAAAGATCTAAATATTAAAATAGAAACACTGAATTGGCTGGAACAGAGGTTAGGTAGAACTCTTGAAGACAATGATGTAGGAGAAGATTTTATGAACAAACCCTCAGTTGTCAGTGAACTAGCACAAACAATCAACAAGTGGGATCTCTTCTTACTAAAAAGCTTCTTCACGCAAGAGAAACCACCAGCAATGTGAAGAGACAACCCACAATGTAGGAAAAAATTTTCACCAGTTGTCCCTCAGACAAAGGTCTACTATCTTGAATCTATAAAGAACTTTAAAAAATCAGACTTCCCCAATTTAAAGACCCAATCCAAAAATGGGCATCTGAAATGAACAGACATTTCTCACACAAAGAAATAGACATGGCAAATAAACATATGAAAAATGTTCACCATCACTGGGCATTCGAGAGATGCAAATGAAAACAATGCTGAGATTCCACCTCACTCCAGAAAGAATGGCTGCTATCAAGAAATCCACCAATAACAAATGCTGCTGGGGCTGTGGGGAAAGAGGAACCCTGCTCCACTGCTGGTGGGAGTATAGAATGGTACAACCACTGTGGAAATCAGTATGGAGATACCCCAAAGGACTAGGACTGGAAGTCCCATTTGAGCCAGCTATTCCCCTGCTGGGTATCTTCCCCAAAGAATTAAAAGAATTATACCACAACAATGTATGTGCACCCAAGTTTATAGCAGCACAGTTTGTAATAGCTAAAACTTAGAAGCAGCCCAAATGCCCATCAACTGGAGACTGGATTAAGAAAATGTGGTTTTTTAATAAAATGGAGTACTACTGAGCCATAAAAAATGAGAAATTAGAGACATTTATAGCCAAGTGGATGCACATTGAGGCGATACTCTTAAGTGAAATAAATAGGACACACGTGTAAATACCAAATAGTTTCTCTTGTGTGAGAAACTGAAAGTGTAAATAACGACTAAATGGTATAATGGATAATGTAAAATAGGAAGAAAAGGAGCAAAGAGGATGGGGAGGTGGGAGGGGTAGGGGAAAGAAAGAAGGGAATGGAATTAATGTGAGAAAATGAAAAAAGGAAACAAAGTCTTTGTAAATAGGGAGGGATGGAGGGGTTGAAGGGAGGGCTGGGCAAGGGTGAAAAAATAAGAACCAAGAGAGTATGTAAAGGTGCAAATTTCCAATGATGAATGTCATTATATTGTGTATCTACAAGGTACCAATAAAAGGATATACAGTTAAAAAACAACCTAGCCTTGGAGTCATAAACACCAAAAGGTGGACAGGGTTTGCTCACAGGGGCTGCAGTTTCACTCCTGGCCTCGGCTAATTGGCAGTGTGAAGCCATGGCAGCTCCACAGTTGGAGAAATGGTTTGGGTTGAGTGGTCACTCATTCAGGAAATGTGTACTGAGGAGACCTGAGCCTGGGGTAGGATAGAAGAAATAAAAACTAGGTAAAAAGTAGGTGAGATAATTGAGATTTTAACTTTAAGAAAAATTGCAGCTTCAAGACATAAAAGTTACTCAAGCCTTTTTCCCTTTCAGGAAACTCATTTTTTAAAAATCCTAAAGGTCCTTTTACAATAAGCCTTTGAATCAGGGCTCTTCATCTGTCCTTTCCACCTGTAAACTGCCTTCCTCCACCCCAAGGAGACAGCAGATCTCAACTCCAAACACACACAGATGACAGTGAGAGTACACATCCTAGATCTCCCGTCTTGAACGCAGCCCACTCCGCTTTAACGTTCATCATGTCTCTGAGCACCCACACTCCATTCTTTGCATGAGTCCTATAAACCCTTCCTTCTCGTATTTCTTTACTGAGGTGTCCTGAAAATTCTTCTGTGACAGGAGTCGGTGAACCTGCACACTTATTTTGAAAGGGTAGGATAGGTTTGTTATTTCAGCCTCAGGGACCTCACAGACCCAGCCTGGAGACATGTGCATCCTGGCTCAGATTTGCCAGGTCCTCCGGGAAGATAAAGCAGAAATGAATGTGTGTACTCACTGCCACTTCACCAGTCTCCAACATGCCTAGGAATATCCTTCCCCTTGACTAAGCTGAGATCACACGTCAAAGATAAAGAGGGGCACATATCCAGTTGTTAAATAACTCATTTTGTTTTCCACCATAAGCTTCTTTCGTAGCATTAACACTAAAATGTTTGCCAAGTGAATGAATTTAGATCATGCTCACCAAATTTCTACTTCACATTTTGTAGGTGAAGAAATAGAAGCTCAGAGAGACTGAGCAACCTTTCTGAGTCATGAAGCTACATAAGGGCAGAATCAGGATGGGACCGAAACATTCTAGGTGAATTCAGTCGTCTTCTTTACCCCCCACCCCTGTATGTTACTCACAGCTACAAACATGTTATTCAGTTGTCAACACACACATTTACTGAGCACTTACTGCACAAGACCTCCAAGAGAAGCTGTCTTTCCCGGAGCTGGGGGGGCAGTGAGGAGAGACTGAATCATATCCAACCACCCAACCACAGCAGGCTAAATGTTCACATTTTATATGCAAAATGCTTTTCACAGGAAGGAGAAAATTTCTTCTTTATAAGAGAGAATCTTTTTTGTCTATGTCTTATACTCTGAGTAACTATTTTGAAGATGATACACAGTATATCAGCTATTATTCTCTTATTTTGCTATGAAAGTTTGTTTTATTTTTTCATAAAATAAAAACATTATTTAAAAAACATATTAAGTGTTGCAAATCATTAATTTTGGGCATGAAAATATAGGAACCTCACCTAGACTGACAATGGGGGAAAGGGGAGGATTGACTAGCAAGAATTTTCCTTCTGAAAACAAAACTTCAGGTCCCTGCCCTAATTGCTGTTGGTGGCAGCCAGACAGATCAGAGTTTGTTCTGTGTGGGGGAGGATTTAGTTACTTCCCAGCTGTGTCCAAGTGCATTGTGGGTAGGATGTCTGCTCCCCACCCAGACCTGCTGAAACTGGCTTTGGTATTTGCAAAGCCTATGAAATACACATTCTATAAAGGTTCATTTTAAATGCACTCTACCTAAGGCAAAATCAGAGCTGGGCATGGGGTCACATGCCTGGAATTCCATCACTTGGGAGGCTGAGACAGGAATATCGCTGGGAGTTCAAGGCCAGCCTGGGATATACAATGAGTTCAAGGCTAGCCTGGCTACCTGGTGAAATCCTGTCTCAAAAAAACAAAACAAAAACAAGAAACAAATATCAGAATGAACGCCTGGCTGCAGAAGAAATGCTTGTCCTAGCACTTCTGCTTGTGCTGCTTTAGCAAGAGGAAGGACCAGTGCCCCATCCTCATCTCCTAAACCAACCCAATAAAGGAAAAAATTGGCCAGGAACTGCTAGTAGGACCCAAATACAAAAGTTCCCACTGATGGGGAAAGGGACCCACTTCTCTTTCTGTGTAGACGGGAGAACAAGTTCCCTAATTCTCCCTAGTAGGCCTGCTTTCTAGTGAATTAGCTTTAAAGTTAATGAACACCATGAACCTTTAGCATTGTCATTGGATGCTGTCAGACCTGGAATCTACAACAGGCACAGTGCATCACTGTCTGGCCTCTTGTTTACAAAAACATAGCCAAGTGCTCTCCTGCAGAGCAAAGCGCAAGGTGACAGAGCTGCCTGCCCTGGGCTTTGTGGGATGGTCCCAATTTCAAACACTCAGAGTGCTTTGGAGACAAGGGACCACCCTGACTCATGTCACTATGTATCTGTCTCTGCCAGAGCACCTACCTGTTGTGCATCCTTCATAGGCAATTGCATGTTCCATGGCACCAAACTCCCAGTTGCTGAGCCTGTGAGATAGGTCACATTCAGAGGCAGGAAGCGGCTTGGTTGCTATCAGAGGATTTCACATTGCTGTCTGTCCTTCAACTGACGCAAAGAGGGGCTCCTTTATCAGGCTAAGCTGGGCTCTGGAGGATATGGCTGTGATCTCCTCCTTGATTTCCTGGAAGATCAGACAAACAACTCCTTTCGGCTGGGTAATGTGACCTAAACATGAGGCTCCAACAGATCCACGCCATTTCTGCTTAGCTCTTGCAGCCATGTACAGGAGTTCACTGCAGGCCAGCTGCCGCCCATCCACAGCTTTTAGCCTCTGTGCTGATGTCGCAGGGTCAGCATACTGGGGTTCTGGGGAGCCAGCCAGCTTCTGGTTTGTGGAAATTAGGCTTTATTGGAGCACAGCAAGAGTCCTCTGCTCATACTCTCATCTTCAGCTGGTTTTGTGCCTCAGTGGCAGAGCTTAGTAGTGACCAAGCTCTTCTGGTCCACTGAGCCTAAAATATTTACCCTCTGGTCTTTATTTCCTTTAAAGAATCCCCTCCCCACCTTGAGATCCTACCTGAGCTCTGTTTCCACCCACACCCCAGCACCCCTGCTTTCTGGGCTCCTGTGGTATTTTTCTATCTCCTGTAATTACAGCCTGGGAACCTTTGCCTGCCCTCCTGGTGGCCTCTCTGGCTACAGGAACCACACCCTGTTTTCCTGTGTGTTTCCCCAAGCTCCTCACACAGGGTAGGGCTTACGGAACTATGTGTTGGATGATGGCAGACGAAGATCCAGAGTAATAGTAACAGGTCCAGAAAGATCCCTCTTGGGGTCCAGTCTCTACCTCTTCCTGTCCCCAGCTCCACATGCACAGAGCCAGTCACTTGACCTTTGTGAGTCTCAGTTCTCTATCTGCAAAATGGAGAAACTCAAAACGCAATCTGCCCTTGGCCTGCTGTCCCATGATGAGCAAGGAGAGAAGCAGTGGTTCCTGAGGGGGGTGAGGTAGAGGAAGCCACGGGGACACAGCACGGAGGCAGTTTACCCTTAGACCCTCTCCCACCCAGGAGCTCCCGGTGGTCCTGTCTCCAGACTTGTCCTCACCTGTGGCTGGTGCTCCCTGAGCACAGGCCCAGGAGTAGACAGAGGCCCCACTGGGGACTGCTCAGGAGCAGTCACTGCTCCAAAGGCATCTCTGCCTGACAGATGCACAAACACGCCCCAGGCCAGGTGGGCACAGCGATTAAGAGTCTCCTCGAGCCGCATGGCCACCACCTGGCTCCAACTGCGGTCCTCTCACAGCCCAGGCCTTCTAAGCCCATGCCATGCATGAGCAAGTAGAGAGGGCCCAGCCCTCCTTCCTACCTGGTCTCCAGCCTCAGGTAGAAGCCATGCTTTGTAGTTTTCAGTGTATAATTCTATCACTTTTCTTGTTAAGTATTTTATTTTTTTGGCACAGATGTAGAAAAATTACAACCTTTGTGCTTTGTTGGTGGGAATGTAAAATGGTACAGCACTACCAGAAACAGGGTGGGTCCTCAAAAAATTAAACATAGAGACTGGGGAGGTAGGTCAGTGGGTAGAGTGCCTAGCATGTGAGTCCTGGGTTCAATCCCCAGCACACACTTACACATATAAAATTATCATATGATCTATCAACCTACTTCTGTATAAAGAATTGAAAACATGATCTTGAAGCTATATTTGCACATTGACGCTCATGGCAGCATTATTCACAATACGCAAGAAATAGATGAAAACTAAATATCTGTAGGTGGGTGAGTAGATAAGTAACACACTGGAATATCACTCAGACTTCAAGAAGCAGGGGGCCGGAGATGTAGCTCAGTGGTGCTGTACCTGGCTGGCAAGTACAAGGTCCTGAGTTTGATCCCCAGTACCAAAAAAAAAACAACCCAAAAAACCAAGAAGAAGGAGGAGGAAGAGGAGGAGGAAATCTTGTCATTTGCTATTTCTTGAGGCCATTAGGCTAAGTGAAACAAGTCAGTCACAAAGAGAGGAAAAAAGCACACTTTTCCATACATGCAGCATCTGAAGCAGTCAGGCTCATGAAACACAAAGCAGAATGGCAGCTGAAGAAATGGGGAGGACTGGGGAGTTTCTGCATAATGGGGACAGACTGTGGGTTTGGAAAGGTGAAAGGTGTGGGGCTGGGTGGTGTTGACAATGACACAGCAAGGTGAAGGTGCCCGCTGTCAGGAGGCTGCTGCACACTTCAGGAGAGTCTCTGGGGCAGTGAGGGCCAAGCCAAGAACTGGGCACTGCAGGGGGTCCTGGAGCAGGGCTGCTAGGGACCTTTGCTGCCCCTCTGTCCCCCAAGGCAACTCCCTGCCCTGTACCAGCCAGAGGCCCGGCCACCATGCAGCGTCCACTTGCACAGTGGCTGGGGCATGTTCTGAGCCATTCAGCCAGGCAACCAGGCATGGGGAAAGATGCATCCACCATCCACAGGGTCTGGTGGGCATGGGATACACAGCCTCACTCAGAGACGGAGACACCCTAAGGGAGGGTGGCAGCCAGAGCTTGAGTCAGCAACTGACTGGGTTTACAGTAACCCACAGAGCTCTCTTCTGCAAAGGTGAGAGGGGCCAGAGGTGACACCTGGAAATGTGACCACCTGCCAGCCCAGAAGGGGGCCCACCAGAACTTGACAGCACTGAGACCTTGGCCCATGCTTCCCGCCTCCAGGATGTGAGAACTTAAATTCAACAAACAAAGAAACTAAGATGGTGGGTTCTGTTGTATATATTCTACCATACACATACACACACACACACACACACACACACACATACACACACGCACACACGAGATCTCCCTGGACACCACCCCAGGGATCCTTAATTCTGGAATCTGTGTGTTGAACATGCAGTTGGGGTTATTTTTAGAAGGGTGACAAGAAATTCGGGCAACAAGAGTATAAACTGTTACCCACAAAGTGAGAAACCTCACAAGTGGAACTGGGGTGACTGAGACAACTTCCTGTGCCCTGTTGGGTTTTTTTTTTACATTCTTATTGTAGTTGGACTTCTTGGGGTGAAAGTGCTGTGTGCAGCTTTGGGTGGGAATGCAAAATCTGGCTCTGATCTTGAGGAAGCTCAGGAAGGAGTGTGGAGCTGAGGGTCTCAGGGGTCCTGGTACCTCCTGCCAGCTCAGGCCCTCATTTTCTCCTCTCTGGAGGGGGTGGGGTGGGGTAGCCCAGCCCACCAGATTTTGGGGAGATGATGAGATCAAAGGCCTGCATGAGCTTTTCATGTGTTTAATCAAGTACAGTATTGAGTGTTGACTTTTCCAGTGAGTGCTTGAACTTGGCTCTTGCATCAAGAGCCAGGGCAGAAGTTCTCAAGCCAGGGACACATTGCCATCTCTCAGGGAGCTTTCCTAAGAGGCCCTTGTTGGCCTTGTCCCTTGTAAGACTCTATCCTGCAGTCAGTCAAGGAGCAGCAGCAGTCTTTCCTCTGGCAGCACCATGCTCTGAGCTGTGAATTCTGACTGGTAGGACAGGAAAGGCTTCCTGGAAAAGTGTGAGCTGGACCTTTGATAGATATGTGGGATCAAGGGATCTTTATGGACTAGGCAATATGTACTCATGATAGAAAGTCCAGAGGTCAAAAAGGATTGCTGATTCCTTTCTCTTTGGCCCTTCTCCTGTTCCCTCTAGAGGCACTAACTTCTGCTAGTTCTTGTTAATACTCCCAAGCACACTGTTGGTGTGGGTGCATATGGATGTGTGCAGATGTTTGTGTGCTTTTGTGTCTGTCTTGTGCAAACCCAAAATTGAGCCCAGGGGGTGCTGAGCTACATCTCCAGCCTTGTTCATTTTGAGTCAGGGTCTCCCTGTGTTGTCCAGGCTGGCCTTGGATTTGGGATTCTCTTACCTCTACCTCCAAACTAACTGGGCTTCATGGTGTGCACCACCAAGCCCAGCTACCACAGATGTTTTTTACAGCTGCTGGTATGGTTTGAACATGCGTGCAAAAACCCATGGGCTGGAAATATAACCCCAAGCTCACATGTGAGTAACACTGGAAGTGGTCCCTCTAGGACATCGTGAGGTGGGGCCTGGTGATGGCTTAGTGGCTTTATGAGAAGAGGAAGAGAAACTGGTGGGGTGGTGCATACCTGGGGAGGCTGAGGCAGGGGATTAAAAGTTTGAGGCCAGTCTGGGCAATTTGTGAGAACCTATCTCCAAATAAAAAGAGAGCTTGGGCCCCAGATTCAGCTGAAGAGACTAGGAGGTGGAGAGAAAAGGAGAAGAGGAGGAGGAGGAGGCAGCAGCGGAGGGGAGAGACTTGAGCCAACCTGCTTGCCCTGTCTTGCCGCTCACTGCACATTACTATCCCAAAGGCTCTCATCCAGTGCTGGACCTGGCACTTCCAGAACCACAAACTGAATAGAATGTTTATGAATCACACGTTTGTGGCATTCTTTACAGAAACAGGAAGTGGACAGAGATTTTTCCATAAAGGGTCTGGTCTGGTTGGTCAGGGAACATGAGAAGGAAGGAATGGGCCCCTTTCCTGCCCCGTGAGCCTTGTTGAGCACAGAATGTCATCTCCACAGGTGTAGCACCGGGGATAAAGATCTATCTAGGAAAAAACAAAAGGTGAATTTTCACAATGGGGCTTTCTTTCTCTGCTTAAAAAAAAACGTTTGTTATTTCTTCCCATTACAGTAAATTCTGAACAGCTTAATTTTGGGATTAAACTTTTTGTTTTGAGATCGTTGTAGATTCCCACACAGTTGTAAGAAATAACACCAAGAGGTCCCCTGTGCGGGTTCTGGGGCTTGATTTTAATTCTGTGGTGAGGGTCCTCTGCAGCAGGTGCCCCAGCCCAGATGAAGTTGCATTCAGGTGGAGAGGGAGAGGGTGGTGAAGGGAAGGAGGAACAGAGCATTTTCAGTTTACTCATGGTTGCTGGGAAATCAAAACTGGCATGTTGCCCTGGCACCTTCCCAGTGGGGCTGATCCCTTGGCCTGACAGCTGCTCCTCCTCAGAGCCACCACCCTCCTTGGGTGGGGACCAGGCTTTCTTTCAGGAGGCCCAGCTGTGGTCTCTGTGAGTCCAGATGCCAGGTCAGATGACAAGAGGACATTGGGCCCCCCCAGCTCTGACCCTAGTTTCCTGTCCATGCTCACAGGCAAACTCACAGGGCACAGTGAGTCCTGCCCCTCGGACTCTGGGGCCTTGGGTTGTTACTGGATCAGCAGCAGAGCATGGCTGTGTGCAGAGGGGTTCACGAACAAATGATGATCTCAGGTCTGCAGGTACCACAGTCCTTCCGCCTACTGCCTTATCCTGCCTGGCAGGAAGGGCTGTCCTGCCTGGTGTGAAGCAGGTGGCCAGAAAGGGGCTCATCTTCCTGCACCTAGGCACAGCTG
Source organism: Heterocephalus glaber (assembly GCF_053883595.1). Taxonomy (NCBI): domain Eukaryota; kingdom Metazoa; phylum Chordata; class Mammalia; order Rodentia; family Bathyergidae; genus Heterocephalus; species Heterocephalus glaber. The sequence goes on along the minus strand of NW_028258419.1, from coordinate 2,219,167 downwards.
ACAGGGGTGGTGTGGACTGAAGATGTGAACTATCAGCTTGAATCTTTCCAGTGGATTCAAAAGGCTGTGTGTTCCCTCCCTGTGGACAGCTCTGGCCTAGAAGTCACTTCTGGGGCTAATGTCATTTGTATTAATATGGCTTGATATTCAAAAAGTATGATTAATATTTAATTTTAAAATTTATTACAGTACAAGAGAGATAGCCATTAATCCTCTTCAGAATACCCACCTTGCTTTGAACTCACTTATCCCAGTGTTATTGCCACTGTCTGAAGCAGTTCTGGAAGTCGTCTTTCATGCCCTTTGTCATGGCTGCTTGACGTTCTGAATTCACTCAAAATGTTTCTCTTTCATGGTCATTTTGACTTTGAGGAAAAGTCAGAAATTGCATGGTGTCAGATCCAATGAATAAGGTGGATGAGGACTCACTGCAATGTTTTTGTTTGTTTGTTTGGAGTTTGTTTGTTTCAGTTTTTTGAGACAGGATCTCATTATGTAGCCCAGGCTGGCCTCAAACTCACAGTGATGCTCCTGCCTCAGCCTTCTGAATGCTGGAATTACAGGCCAGCACCATCACACCTAGCTGCAATGTTTTTGAGAGAAATTGCTATAAACATTTCACCAGTAGATTATCAACAAATATAGTGAATGTTTAAATTAACAAATGTATTATAGTAAACACACATTACTATTAATCCTCCTCAAAATATGTCCCTTGCTTTGAACAGTCCTTATCCCATCCATCACTCTTGGGAATGTGTCTTTGGCTGCAATAAGTTTTAAAGAAATAAATATTCACCATATATTCCAGTCATCCTTTGCACATTAATACTGGCATTGTATGTGGCCTGTTTGCTACAGACAAGCTGGACTTCATCATCTATGTGATACTTAAAGTACACAGAGGGAGAAAGAACCCAACCGGTAATAAAACACCATCTCAGGACTCTGATGCTGTGAAATAGAAAGCTGTGCATGGTTGTGAGGTTGTGAGATTGTGAGGTTCCTGTGTGGATAATAGCTACCATTTCCTAAGTGTTCTGGGTAGAACATTAATGTATGACAAGCACCATCTTGTCAATTCCTCACATAGCCTGCGATGCATGCTCATTATCATTTGGATTTTATTGTAGGAATGCAGGATGCATTGCTCAAGGTCCACACAGCTGGAGGGTGAGGCTGACTTTGGACCCATATCTGTGCAGAGCTGCAGCTGGATCTAGACTCTTTATCTGTTTGTGCTGCACGTAGCTAGTAGTCTTTGGACTCCTTCAGAACACTGTGATGTTTTTAAATAAAAAAAGAAAAGGAAAACAAAAACAAAACACAGAGCCACAAAGCCAGCAGTTCTGCCACGGCACCATTACCCAGTGAGACAGGCTATTTCGAAGGTGGTGCTCATGCCCTAGTGCAATCCCTTACCAGGGACAGAAGACAGCAGAAACGAGGGGGTGGTACCTCCAAGCTTAGGGCACAACAAGCAAGACACTTCTTGGGTGCTTTTGTTTGCTCTCCTTTGCTCTCCCTTGGGTGTCCACCTGGAGTGAGGCAGCTCTGAGGTCCTCATGGCAGCAACTGTGGCATGTCCACGGAAGAGATCTGTCCCTATGCAGCCAAAGGGGACTGAGGACTGGCTGAGAGAACCAGATCCTGAGCCACCTGGGTGAGCTGCACTCCGGTTCTAATAACAAATGTTTGCTATTTTCAATCATGAGTTTTGGGGTAATTTGTTGTGCAGCAGTAAAAAATCTAATCCATCAACATATTAAAAAAAATTTTTGGTGCATTTGTGCTATTTAGTAATGAGAAAGTATGTTTAAAATATACGCAAGTTAAAGTTCAAATATATATATATATTCACACAGATATATATTTATAGATATAAATAAATATATACATATATATATTTGTTGTTTTTAAGACAGGGTTTCACTTTGTAGTTCAGACTGAACTTGAACTCACTGTCTAGCCCATGGTGCCCTCAAACTTGCTGCAATCTTCCTGCTTCACACTCATGGGTGCTGGGATTACAGGCATGTAATGTATATTTTAAGATATATTGGCCTGAAAGTCATGCAAATTGTTCCATAACTTGCATAAGAACATTGAAAAGCAGGAAGAATGTTGACAAGTGTAATAACCACGTTTCCTAGTTTCCGGATCTCATGGTTTGGTAGCTGGGGCCTGGTGACCTTAGAGAGATGCCTCTCCCTGGACTGCTATATCTGGACATAAAAAGACTCACTCAGGAGGTGACTTTCAGATGCAAACCAGCTAATCCGGAGGGCAGATCCCAAGCACCTCCTTTGTTTGTTCTCACACTTGGGCGGCCATGAATCTGCCCTTCACCTCAGAGCCTGCGAAATTAGCTCAAGGAGCCAATCCTGAACCTACTCACCTGCCTCCTCTGGTTTCTCCCATGCTGAGTCCCCTTCTCTTGGGACCCTGAGTGGAACCAACTATCTCATCCCTGGCAACCATCTGCTCTGTGGGCCTTGCTGTGCCTGAATACTACCAAAGATTACATTAGAAGACAACAAGGACATGTGCACATCATAACAGACATTCAGTCAATTTGATTTTTTTGTTTTTCTGAGACAGGATCTTGCCATGTAGGCCCAGGTTGGCCTTGAACTCACTATGTTGCTTAGGCTGGCCTCAAACTTATGAAGATCCTGAGGCCTCAGCCTCCTGAATGCTGAGATTACAGGTATGTGCCACCATGGCCAGCTTTCTAATTTGATTTTTAAATTTCTGATTTGATCATTACAAAGATTAACAATCCTGTTTCACAAAGATGTACAATTGTAAAAGAAAAGACAGTTTCCACACCCCATTTCACAAGGCAAACATAGACCTCTCTCAAGGAACTAGAATTATCCAAGGCTTATGAAGTTCAGTGCCAACGTAAGTGTTTTGTCTAAAAGTCAGTAGATCAGTATCTTCAATACAACTTACATTAAAGAGAAAATAATTGTAAACTCATGGTTTAACTTTGATCCCATTACCCTTAAGATGAGTTTTAATTATTTCCGAATGTACCCAGTTTTCTGTTTTCAAAGTAATGAATGAAATTTTATAGAAATGGGATAGCAGAGAAAGAATGTAAAAGGGATGATCAAAATATACTGAGACTGTTTAAATAAAATTTATTACAGTAAAAAATTTATTAATGCAATTAATTTCCATCACTCCACTTTGAGCACATCTATCCCATCGTTCTTGCCATTTTCTGAAGCAGCTCTGGAGTCTTCCTTCCTGAGTGTTTTTAATAAGGCGGGATCAACAATATGATGAATGCTGCTGCCAAGTGCCATCCAACAGAAAGGCAGGCTCATAAAAACGTGATGCTGGTCCTCATCCACCTTATTCACTGAATCTGGCACAGTTCAACTTCTGTCTCTTCCCCAAAGTCAAAGTGACCATGAAAAGGAAACATTTTCAATCAATTCAGGACATCAAGATAACCATGACAGGGCAATTAAAGACACTCAGGAAAGAAGACTTCCCGAACTGCTTCAGAAAGCGACAAGAATGTTGGGAGAAGTGTGTCGAAACAAGGGGAAAGCTGGGCACAGTGGCACATGCTTATGATCCTAGCACTCCCTTGGGAGGCTGAGGCAGGATGATCGCCACAAGTTCTAAGCCAGCCTGGGCTACACAGTGAGTTCAAGGCCACCCTGAACTGCATAGTGAGACCCTGTCTCAAAAAAAAAGGCGGGGGGGAGGGGAGGATTTTGGATTTTGAGGGGACATGAATGATAATGTGTCTTTTACTGTAATAAACATGTAAAATTTTTTTAAAAAATATTCACCACATGTTTCCATCATACCTTGTGCATCTCTGGATTAAGTAGACCTTGGGGTGGAGGTTCTGCTGCCTCCTAGCCCTGTGGCCAAGAAGGCTAGGTGTTTCTAATCACTTAACTAGGTATGAAAATATCTGCAATTTCTATTGGTATAAAAAGCCACAGGTTCTGTTGGAACCACCAAAGTTTCTCGCCTACATCCCTAATGGAAAGAAATGCTGTATTTTCTTTTAAGGTGAGTGACAATAAAGTGTGTTCCCCCACCCAGGCTGGAGCTCTGTCCCACTGCCCTTACTCCTTTTTCCCCGGTTAGGAACAAAAGATGGTGAACTCATGAACTCACTGTGAGCTTGGCTCTCATACTTAGAAGCAGATAACCTTGGCTGTGTCAAAGGAAATAGCATGGATCTGTTCCAGCACAGACTCACAATGCAGGGAAATGTAGATGGGCAGAATGCGGCTGGCTAGAGACAGTCCCAGAGCACACAGGGAGGTCGCACCAGGGACCACTGAGTGGTGGCCGGCACAGGAGGATGCAGGAAGGTGGCACAGTGGCACCCCTGCCAGTGCCCCATTAAGACCGCAGAGACCTTGAACACCAAAGCAATCATTCTATGACTTTTTTTCTCCCCACTGTGTAACTGAAAGCAAGAACTATACCATATCATCAAACGGTCAAACAAAGCTCTGATTTTTCCTATGATGACAAATCTGATGCTTTGGAGGAATATTTAATTATCTTACAAAAATAATTTTTGGTTACCCACCTCTACTACTGGTGTTAAAGTAAATTAAAACAGAGAGTGAGACCATGGATCCTTGAGTAGACAAAGCCAGCTAAGCTGAACTTTGCCTCGCTTTCTTTCAAACATAAGTGAAACCGAACTTAGGCTGTTTCTCATAAAAACCCCTACTGAAGTGAAACAAAAGTTAAACACCACCAATTAGAAGCCACAACTACCTTACATAACTGGTAATTTCTAGCAGGACAGACCAAATAAGACCTCTATAACTCTACCAAATCAAACCTTCTCTCCTCTCCTCCCTGTTCCTCCCACAAGAGCCATCCCCTTGCATTCCCACAGTGGAGCCCCAAACCATCTTCAGTCTGGCGACCCCTAGTTCACAAATTGCTGTTTGTTCAAATGAACCTTTTACAATCTTATTGAGCCTCAGTTTACCTTTTAACACCAGTCAAAATGCATACTTAGTCTGATGGCTGGGTAACTGGGCAATGGTTAAAGCATCCAAAGTGAGGGAAAAATGTATTTATCTTGGAGCCCAGTCCAGAGCCCAGCCCACAGGCAAAGGCCTCCATGAAGGCCCTCGGGGGACTTGTGCTCATCTTGCATCCGAATCTGTGGGGTTTCCCAGGGGCATGGGAGTCAGGGGAGGCTGGGCTAGGCCCAGCCAGCATCAGACCAAGGTGCCATGTCATGACAACGAGGACAGCAGTCTGCCTGCTCTGCCTGCCGGTTACTGAAGAAAGCAAATTTGTAGAAACTGGTTAAGAGGTATTCAGGTCACACAGGGGCAACTGCATTAAGGAAGACCACGAATAACGTGCAAGCAGTAATAAGGACTACGAACAAGGAAATCACCCAGTATATTTGACACAGGCCCAGAATAGCTTGAAAAAAATGCTCCCCTCAAAAGTAGGGGTGGCCGGAGGAGCAGTGGCAGCACTGGACTGGCTCACACAACAGCAGTGATTTTTCTAGAAGAGTCCCCACCACTTCGTCCTGGGCACAGGCCCGGCCTGTGCTCTGATCCAGCACTTCAGCCATTTTTCCACAGACAGAGAATGGAAACGTCCTCTGGGAGCACTGGGAAAATGATTCAAAACCTCCTGTTTTATTTCCAAAGTTCAAAATTTCTTTCACATCCCATAAATTTTTAAAATATGTGTATATATTCCATTTTACTCCACTCATATATCTATAGCTGTCTAAATACGGAAATGTTTTTACATTGCACAAGTGAAGTCATTCCTGTAAGGCCAGCCTGGATACCTAACCCACTGTAGCCCCTACTTCGTACCTCCAAGATTGAGGGCAGGACCTTGAGTTATGTACAATAACATGAAGATGTATACACTCAGAAGTTCTTCATAAATCCTTTTGCTGTTTCATTACAAAAAAAATCTCTAAAGTTTTACCCCAGTATCTAAATATCTATGAGGTACGATAAAACATTATGGTGAGGGCCAGGGATTTAGCTCAGTGGTTTTGCCGCCTGCTGCGCAAGCGCAAGGACCCGAGTTCAATTCCCGGTACCAAAAAAAAAAAAAAAATTATGGTGAATGTTTAAGTTTTAAAAATCTATCACAATGAAAGACATATTACCATGAACTGCCCTCAAAGTGCTCTGTCTTGCTTTTAACATACTTATCCCATATTTTCTGAAGAATTTCTGGAAGTCTTTTTTCATGAGTGTCTTTTAGTTGCTGTCATGGCTGCCTTAATATTCTGAAATCAATCAAAATATTTACTTTCCATGGTCATTTTGAATTTGGAGAAGAGTCAGAAATCATAGAGTGCCAGATCCAGTGAATGAAGATACTCTGTAATGTTTTTATGAGCCTGACTTCCCACTGGATGGCACTTGGCAACAGCATTCTCCTTATTTTTTATCATACTTTGTAAAGACTCACAAAATTGAACTTCCAGAACTGCTTCAGAAAGTGGCAAGAATGATGGGATAAGTGTGTTCGGAGAGAGGAGGAATATTTTGAGGGTGGTTAATGGCAATGTGTCTTTTATTATAATAATTTTTTAAATTTAAACATTCACTGTGTGTTTTGATCACACCACCTATCTATCTGTGTCTATATCTACCTGCTGCTCTAACAAAGAGTCAGTGACTGGCTGCTCTCTGAGAGCTGGAAATAGGCCTCTTACAGTTCTGGCTCCTAGAGCAGAGATCAGGCTCCAGCAAGTGGGTTCTGGCAAGGGCTTTCTACTTGGTCATGGGCTGCTGACTCCTCATTGTCACCCTCGGGGGTCAGAAAGAAGCAACGGCTCTCTGGGTCCTTTTTCAGAGCATTGATTCCATCCTAAAGCCCAATTTTCGTGACCTCAGAGCCTCCCAAAGGCCCCAACTCCCAATGCCATCCTCCCCAGGGGTTAAGAGGTCCACGTGCCATTTTGGAGGGACACATTCTGTCCATACCTGCAGATCTGACCCGACTCATTGAGCCTCAGTGAAGGCTTTATGCCAGGCCAGCAGGGCCCCCCGCAGGACGCTTTCTAGCAGAGCTTTGGGGAAATGAGGTAACGTGGACACACTTAAATATTTGTTAAAAAATATATAAAAAGGATGAGCCAGAATTGAATGAAAAAGTTACCTATGAGGTAGGTGTAGTGTGGGGGACTAGGAAGGAGGGAAGAGGAACCAGAGAGCTACTTCTCTAAGTGCATCTTTTTAAAATTCTTGTGACTTGTGAACTGTGCAAATGCTTTACATATTCTAAAAATACAATTAAATAAAAACAAAAAGCAAACTGTAAAAGTACAAACAGAAGCATATAAACTATAATTGTATATTAAATGGAGAACAATCACACAGAAAAAAAGTTATTTTCAGCAGTGTTTAATATAGTATGCTGAAAAAAAGAATGTCTAGAAAAAATATATAGTATTGATTATATTTATTATATATATATTGATTATATTTAGTGAAATATATTCTAAGAATAAAAAGAACTATGAAGAAATCTTGTATGTCTCTCAGTGTTAATAGTAATAATAGAGCTTTGAAATTATTTTATGAACATTATAAAATAAAAAAAATAAGTAAGTATACTAATGTTTTTAGGAACAAGATGTCAGTAAGAGAAAACAAATATTAGCATGACATAAAGGGAGTTAAGAAGAAATCTTTGGATTTAAAGTGTCAAAATGAACTTAATTTTAGAAAAATATTAGGACTAGGCATATACAGTGGTGCCTCGGTTTACAAACTTAATTTGCTTTATGATTTAGGGGAAGATTGCTACATTTGTGTTTGTTTGGGGAAGACGGCTGTGGTTGTGTTTGTCACCCAATGCAGTTTTCGATTTTTGCCAAACACTCTTGCTTGCAAACCAAATTGTTTGTAAATAGAAGTGTTTGTGAACCAAGTTATTATTGTAACTCAGAGGTAGAGTACATGCTCAGCATGCCCAAGGCTCTGGGTTCAGTCTCCACCCCCAGCCTCCAAAAAACAAAACCAAAAAACTTTCATATCTCTATCCATTGGAAAAGTCTAGAGACTGCTTTTGGGTAGTCCAATCTTTTTTGGCATTTCCTCCTTCCCCCTTCCCCAGTCAAGGGGCATCTGGAGGGACAGTCTGTGTACTTCTGTGTCCATATGGGGCTGTAACCAGTCACAGTGGGCCCTGCTGTCATCAACCCTCTTGGCATCCAGTGACATTCCTGATCTGACTAGGGTGTAGCAGGCTGACTGGGCCTTGTGAACTCGCAGCTCTACTCATAGCACACAGGAAGTGGGATGAAAGGGCCCCTCCACACTGTCCAGAAAACATCTCCAGGATCTCTCCCCAACTAGGCTGTGTTGTCACCTCCTCCTCGAATCAGGTCCTTTGTATCAGTTGGGAAGCTGCTCATCCATGTGGGATTATGGGTCCCTTAGCCATGAAGGACTCCACCCTCATTCCCAGGCCAGGGCTCGATCCTGATATCATAGCTTAAGTTTGCACCAGGTATCCAGTATTTGAGAAGTTGAAACAAAAAATATTAAGAATGTAAATTATTGTACACCAAGCAGGAGAAGTTCTGTTGCTCCTAGGTGGGGCAAAGAGGAGAGGAGGAAAAAAGAGTCAGATGAGAAGAGAGGCACACAAGATGGTGGGGTGCAGATCAGTCCGTTGTGAGACCTGTTCAGTTAGCACGGCTGTGGTCTGCCCATCCAGGCTCAGGACAGGCAACCGTGCCAAATCCACATCCAGTGACATCACATTGATAGGCATATTTCTACCACAGAAATCAGCATAGGCTCACAATACCACCCTTCCTGAGGAAGCCTGGAACCCCTCTGGGCCTGGGGCAAGATCACAAATGGAAGCCAACATAATGTATGTCTGAATACTTACCACAAGCTGAGATAAAGGATGTTCTGCCTGTACTCCCTACCTTGACAGACCTTTTCTTTTGTTTTGTTTTGGTTTTTGGTGCTGGAGGTTGAACCTAGGGCCTTGTCCATGCTAAGCACTTGCCCTACTACTGAGCTGCATCCCCGCGTCCTGTAATTTTGTAATGATCCAGAAGGGCAGACTCAAGTGGAGAACGCTCGGACTCTTTGGGACCCTGCACGGAAGAGTGGAGACAGACAGCTGCCCATCCCTTCTGTTTCTGTTGCTCTAGAAATTTCTGTCCCATCCCATTCTTCACAGGCTGTGGGTGCACATGCACGGGGAGCCTATGCCATAATCTCAGCTCCATCCACATCTCTCCATAAGGGGGTGATTGAAAAATATGGTGAACATTTCAATTATGTAATTTCATCTCATTGAACACACCAGCAGCTTTGGAGGGTTTTGTGTGATTTCTTCGCCAGTAGAACAAGGTCTACACTCAAGCAACCATGTCAAAGGGACCTGCAGTTGGCATTGATCTTGGCACCACCTACTCCTGTGTGGGTGTCTCCCAGCATGGGAAGGTGGAGATGATCACCAATGATCAGGGAAACCGAACCACCCCAAGTTATGTCGCTGTCACTGACACCGAATGACTGATCGGAGATGCTGCAAAAAATCAAGTTGCAATGAACCCGACCAACACAGTTTTTGATGCCAAGCATCTGATTGGATGTAGATTTGATGATGCTGTAGTCCAGTCTGATATGCAGCATCGGCCCTTCATGGTGGTGAATGATGCAGGCAGACCCAAGGTTCAGGTTGAATACTAAGGAGAGACAAAGAGCTTCTATCCAGTAGAAGTATCTTCTACGGTGCTGACAAAAATGAAGGAACTTGCTGAAGCTTATCTTGGGAAGACTGTTACCAAGGCTGTGGTCACTGTGCCAGCTTACTTTAATGACTGTCAGTGTCAAGCAACCAAAGATGCTGAAACTATTGCTGGTCTTAATGTACTTAGAATTATCAATGAGCCAACAGCTGCTGCTATTGCTTATGGCTTAGATAAAAAGGTTGAAACTGAAAGAAATGTGCTGATTTTTTATTTAGGAGGTGGCACTTTTGATGTGCCAGTCCTCACTATTGAAGATGGAATCTGCGAGGTGAAATCTACAGCTGGAGACACCCACTTAGGTGGTGAAGACTTTTACAACCAAATGGTCAACCATTTTATCGCTGAGTTCAAGCACAAGCATAAAAAAGACATCAGTGAGAACAGGAGAGCTGTCTGCTGTCTCTGTACTGCCTGTGAACAAGCTAAGAGAACCCTTTCTTCCAGCACCCAAGCCAGTAGAGATTGATTCCCTCTATGAAGGAATCGACTTCTATACCTCCATTACTCGTGCTCGATTGGAAGAGTTGAATGCTGACCTGTTCCATGGCACTCTGGACCCTGTAGAGAAGGCTTTTTGAGACGCCAAACTGGACAAGTCACAAATCCATGACATTGTCCTGGTGGGTGGTCCTACCCATATCCCTAAGATCCAGAAGCTTCTACAAGATTTCTTCAATGGAAAAGAATTGAATAAGAGCATCAACCCTGATGAGGCTGTTGCTTATGGTGCAGCTGTTCAGGCAGCCATTCTGTCTGGAGACAAGTCTGAAAATGTTCAAGATTTGCTGCTCTTGGATGTCACTCCTCTTTCCCTTGGTATTGAAACTCCTGGTGGAGTCATGACAGTCCTTATCAAATGCAATACTACTATTCCTACCAAGCAGACACAGACCTTCACTACCTACTCTAACAACTAGCCTGGTGTGCTTATTCAGGTATATGAAGGTGAGCTTGCCATGACTAAGGATAAAAACCTGCTTGGCAAGTTTGAACTCACAGGCATGCCTCCTGCACCCCGTGGTGTTCTTCAGATTGAGGTCACCTTTGATACTGATGCCAATGGCATCCTCAATGTCTCTGCTGTTGACAAGAGTACAGGGAAGGAGAACAAGATTACCAGCACTAATGACAAGGGCCATTTGAGCAAGGAGGACATAGAGCGTATGGTCCAGGAAGCAGAGAAGTACAAAGCTGAAGATGAGAAGCAGAGGGATAACGTGTCTTCCAAGAATTCACTGGAGTCCTATGCTTTCAATATGAAAGCAACTGTTGAAGATGAGAAACTTCAGGGCAGGATCAATGATGAAGATAAACAGAAGATTCTTGATAAGTGTAATGAAATCATCAACTGGCTGGATAAGAATCGGACTGCAGAGAAGGAAGAATTTGAACATCTGCAGAAGGAGCTGGAGAAAGTCTGCAATCCCATCATTACCAAGCTGTACCAGAGTGCAGGTGGCGTGCCTGGAGGAATGCCTGGGGGCTTCCCTGGCGGGGGAGCTCCTCCTTCTGGTGGTGCTTCCTCAGGGCCTACCATTGAAGAAGTTGATTAAGCCAACCCTAAGGATAGATTTAGCATTGTTCCACAGAATAAAACATTGAAGGACCTAAATTTGTAGCAAATTCTGTGGCCGTTGTTAAAGTTTAATGCTACAGTAAAGTACTGGGCGTTCTCAATACTTGAACATGGAACACGTGCACAGGGAAAAGATAACATTGCACTTTATAAGCACTGTATTATAAGTGGAAATGCAGTGACTTTAATGAAAGTATTTAAAATTAAATTATCACAATTTCTTACAGTAAATGATACACTGCCATTCATCTCCCTCAAAATTCTCCTCTCACTTCAAACATTCTTATCCCATTGTTCTTGCCACTTTCTGAAGCAGTTCAGGAAGTCCTCTTTCTTGAACGTCTTTAGTGGTGCTGTGTCTTGATCTGACTAGATTAAAACAGTGTCCCTTTCATGGTCATTTTTCACTCTAGGGAAGAGCTGGAAGTCACACAATACCATATCTGGTGAATAAGGTGGATGAGCACATAGCATCATGTTTTTAAGAGCCTGTCTTTCCATTGGGCATCACTGGGCAACAGTTTTTGCCATATTTTTTATTACAACTTGTAAAGACACTCACAAAAGAGGACTTCTAGAACTTCTTCAGAAAATGGTCAGAATGAGGGGCTTATATGTGTTCAAAGTGAGTGGAAGTATTTTGAGGAGGGGTTCATGGTGAGTGTATATTTTACTGTAATAATTTTTAAAAATACAAACATTCACTGTATATTTCAATCACACCTTGTAAAAAGTGTCCCTTGGGCATCCCAGGGACTAGCAGTGCTTACTCCAGCTGTATAGTCTGCCTTTGGAAGGACTGAGCCAGGACAGAGGCTGAATGCTCTGGGCTGGAAATTTGGGCAGGTAAACATAGGGTCTCAGAGAGGTGGAGAGGAAGGAGGTGTGGACCCATGAGGGGACCCCTCCACAGCTGCAGAAGCCTTGCACTGGAGGAGGGGTGTGGCCAGGGTCTGTCAACAGCTGACGTATTGAGAGATAGCAAGAGTCGAACCACTTGCCAAGAGGTTCCATACACCTGGGAGAGTACATGCCTGGTTAGGGGACTTCAAATGCTAAATTACTATCTCTAGATTAAAGCCAACACGCACATATGACATTGTATGTCTCACAGGTGGATATTGAAAGCATTTATACATGCACTGCAAACACAGAAGGTGAGACACCAGCAGAGACAATTGTGACTGGGTGGTAACTGTCCTGCCTGATACTCTGCAGCTATCAACACAGGAATATTTCCGCAGGGTTTCCACAGGTTAGGAGTTGATGGAGAAGTAAAAGGAGTTAAGACCAACCAAACCCAGTCTGCACTGTGCACAGTTCTGTGTCCTCACTTGGCACCTAGCCAGCAGGGCTCACGTCTGTGGTCTGACACCATTGCTAGGTTGGCCTGGATCCTCTTTTTTTTTTTTTTTTTTGTATTAAATTCTTTTATTGGTACATTGTAGGTATACAACACAATTACATTTCTCATTGGGAATTGTACCTTTATATAATGCACCTTGGTTCTTATTTTCTCCCCATTCCTAGCCCTCCCTTCACGCCCTCCACCCTTCCCTATTTACAAAGACTTTATTTCCATTTTTTCCATTTCTCATCATTTTTTCCTTTCCCTTCTTTCCTTTCCCCTGCCCCTCCCACTACTCCTACCCCTTTGGACCTTTTCTTCCTATTTTACATGATCAATTATTCATTCTAATCATTGGTACATTTTAGGTATACAATATAATGACATCCTTGGAAATTTGCACCTTTACATAATCTCTCTTGGTTCTTATTTTTCACCCTTGCCCAGCCCTCCCTTCAATCCCTCCAGTCCTCCCTATTTACAAAGATTTTGTTCCTATTTTTCCATTTTCTCATATTAATCCCATTCCCTTCTATCCTTTCCCCTAGCCCTCCCACTTCCTTCCCCTTTGCCCCTTTTCTTCCTATTTCACATGACCTATTATACATTTAGTCCTTATTTACACTTTCAGTTTCTCACACCAGAGAAACTATTCGGTATTTACACATGTGTGTCCTATTTATTTCACTTAAGAGTATTGCCTCAATGTGCATCCACTTAGCTATATATGTCTCTAATTTCTCATTTTTTATGGCTGAGTACTACTCCATTTTATTAAAAAACCCCACATTTTCTTTATCCAGTCTCCAGTTGATGGGCATTTGGGCTGTTTCCAAGTTTTAGCTATTACAAACTGCGCTGCTATGAACATGGGCGCACACATATCACTGTGGTATGATTCTTTTAATTCTTTGGGGAAGATCCCCAGCAGTGGAATAGCAAGGTCAAATGGGACTTCCAGTCCTAGTTCTTTGAGGTATCTCCATACTGATTTCCACAGTGGTTGCACCAGTCTACACTCCCACCAGCAGTGGAGCAGGGTTCCTCTTTCCCCACAGCCCCGCCAGCATTGGTTATTGGTTGATTTCATGATAGCAGCCATTCTTTCTGGAGTGAAGTGGAATCTCAGCATTGTTTTCATTTGCATCTCTTGAATGACCAGTGAGTGATGTTGAACATTTTTTCATGTATTTATTTGCTATTTCTACTTCTTTGTCTGAGAAATGTCTGTTCATTTCAGATGCCCATTTTTGGATTGAGTCTTTAAATTTGGGAGGTCTGATCTTTGTAAGTTCTTTATAGATTCAAGATAGTAGACCTTTGTCTGAGGAAGAGCAGGTGAAGATTTTTTCCCACATTATGTGTTGTCTCTTCACACTGCTGGTGGTTTCTCTTGCTGTGCAGAAGCTTTTTAATAAGAGATCCCATTTGCTGATTGTTTGTGCTAGTTCACAGACAACTGAGGTCTTGTTCATAAAATCTTTTCCTACACCGATGTCTTCAAGGGTTCTACCTAACCTCTGTTCAACTGGTTCAGAGTTTCTATTTTAATATTTAGATCTTTAATCCATTTTGATTTTAGTTTAGTGCATGGTGAGAGATATAGGTCTAGTTTTAATCTTTGGCAAGTTGAAGCCCAATTTTTCCAGCACCATTTATTAAAGAGGCTATCTTTCCTCCAGTGAGGGTGTTTGGCTCCTTTATCGAAGATGAGATGGCTGAGTGTGTCTGGCGTTGTTTCTGCATCTTCTAATCTGTTCCACTGGTCCTCAGGTCTGTTTCTTTGCCAGTACCATGCTGTTTTTATCACAGTAGCTTGGTAGTAGAGTTGCAGGTTGGGGATTGTGATACCCCCTGCCATGTCTCTGTTACCTAGAATTGCTTTTGCTATTCTGGGTCTCTTCTTGTTCCAAATGAATTTTTGGATTGTTTTCTCAAGGTCTATGAAGTATGCTGCTGGGATCTCAATTGGAATTGCATTAAATCTATATAGCAGTTTTGGAAGAATGGCCATTTTCGCTATATTAATCCTTCCTACCCAGGAGCAGGGCATGTCTGTCCATTTTCTGATATCATCTTCAATCTCTCTTTTCAGAGTGTCATAGTTTTCAGAGAAGAGGTCTTTGATTTCTTTCGTTAGGATGATTCCTAGGTATTTCAGTTTTTTGGATGCTATTGTGAAAGGAATTCCCTATTTCTCTCTCAGTGAGTCTGTCATTGGTGTAGAAGAAAGCTATTGATTTTTGTGTGTTGACCTTGTAACCAGCTACTTGAGTGAATTTGGTTATTAAGTCTAGAAGACTTTTGGTGGAGTTCTTGGGGTCTTCTATATAGAGTATCATGTCATCTGCAAATAATGATAATTTGACTTCTTCATTTCCTATCTTTATTCCTTTTATTTCTTTCTCTTGTCTAATTGCCGTGGCTAATGTTTCCAGAACTCTATTGAACAAGAGTGGTGATAGTGGACATCCTTGTCTTGTTCCTGATTTGAGTGTGAAGGATTTCAGTGTTTGACCATTTAGTATGATATTGGCTGTTGGTTTTTCATAGATGGCTTCTATCAGTTTGAGGTAGAGACCATCTATTCCAGTTTTTTGTAGGGTTTTTATCATAAATGCATGTTGGATTTTGTCAAATGCTTTTTCTGCATCTATGGAGATATGGTTTTTGTCCTTGGCTCTATTGATATAGTGTATTACATTAATTGATTTTTGTATATTGAACCATCCCTGCATCCCTGGTATGAATCCCAGTTGATCAGGGTGTATGATCTTCTTGATGATCTTCTGCATTCTGTTTGCCAGTATCTTATTAAGGATTTTTGCATCTATGTTCATTAGTGAGATTGGCCTATAGTTCTCTTTTTCAGTTGGGTCTTTCTCTGCTTTGGGGATCAAGGTGATGCTTGCTTCCAGGAATTAATTTGGGAGTATTGCTTCCCTTTCAATTTCATTGAAGAGTTTCAACAGTAGTGGCAGTAGTTCCTCTCTAAATGTCTTGTAGAATTCAGCAGTGAAGCCATCAGGGCCCGGACTTTTCTTAGTTGATAAGTTTTTAATTACATTTTCAATTTCATTGATTGATATTGAGTTGTTCAGAATTTTTAGGTCTTCTTCATTCAACTTTGGTAATTCATATGTATCTAGGAATCTGTCCATTTCTTCTGTGTTGTCCATCTTATTGGCGTATAGGTTCTGGAAATAGGTATTGATGATCCTCTGGATTTCTGTTGGGTCTGTTGTCATTTCACCCTTTTCATTCCTAATTGCATGGATTTGGGCCTTTTCTTTCCTTTTTCTGACAAGGTTGGCTAAAGGTTTGTCAATTTTGTTGATTCTTTCGAAGAACCAACTCTTGGCTTCATTGATTTTTTGTATTGTTCTGTTAGTCTCCATTGCATTGATTTCCCCTCTGATCTTTATAATTTCCTCCCTTGTATGAGCTTTGGGGTTGTCCTGCTCTTCTTTTTCTAGAAGCTTGAAGTTCAGCATCAGGATGGTAAATTGGGCTCGTTCTGTTTTCCTAATGTGCATATTCACTGCTATGAATTTCGCTTGTAAGACTGCTTTCATTGTGTCCCATAGATTCCGATATGTTGTATTGTCATTGTTATTTAATTGAAAGAACTGTCTGATTTCTTCTTTAATTTCCTCTGTGACCCATTGGTTATTCAGAAGCATGTTGTTCAATTTCCACGTGTTTATGAAATTTTTTGAGTTTCTTTTGCTATGGATCTCCAATTTCATGGCTCTGTGGTCTGATAATATACAGGGGATAACTTCAATTCCTTTGCACTTACTTAAACATGTTCTATGTGTGAGTATGTGGTCTATTTTGGAGAATGACCCATGTGCAGCTGAGAAGAATGTGTATTCTGATTTTGTGGGGTGGAAGACTCTGTAAACATCTGTTAAGTTCATTTGTTCAAGAGTTCGACTGAGTTCTAGTATTTCATTACTTATTTTTAGTCTAGCTGATCTATCTATTTGTGACAGTGGGGTGTTGAGGTCCCCCACTACAATTGTGTTAGTGCATATATGACTTTTCGTGTCTGTTAGTATTTGTTTTATATAGTTGGGTGCACTAGTGTTTGGTGCATAGATATTTATGATTGTCATCTCTTCCTCTTGGATTCTTCCCTTTACAAGGATGTAGTGTCCTTCTTTGTCTCTCTTAATTAGTGTTGGTTTGAAATCTACTTGATCTGCCAAGAGGATAGCTACTCCTGCTTTTTTTTGGGTTCCTGTCTCATGGAGTATTGTTTTCCACCCTTTAACTTTCAGTCTATGAGTTTCCTTTTGAATTAAGTGTGTTTCTTGTATGCAGCATATTGTTGGATTTTGCTTCTTGACCCATTCTGCCAGTCTATTTCTTTTGATTGGTGAATTGAGACCATTAATGTTGATGGTTATAACTGAAACGTATCGACTTATCATTGCCATGACTTTTTCTTTTTGTTGGGTTCTCCCCCTTTCCATTGAATTTCTTGTCATGCCAGATGGGTTCATTCTGCTTTGCTTCCTGGGGTTGTGATCCTCAATGTCTGTTCTTAGGATATTGTGTAAAATTCTTTGGAGTGCTGGTTTGGTAGTCACAAAGTTCCTAAGGTGCTCTTTGTCATGAAAGTATCGTATTTCTCCATCCATTTTGAAAGATAGTTTTGCAGGGTACATCAATCTGAGTTGGAGGCTCTTTTTTTTTAGGGCTTGGAATATGTCACTCCAAGCTCTTCTTGCCTTGAGGGTTTGTGTTGAGAAGTCTGCTGTGATTCTGATGGACTTTCCTTTGTATGTGATTTGTTTCTTTTCTCTGACTGCTTGGAGAACTTTGTTCTTCTGTTGAGTTTCTGGAATCTTAACAATTATATGCCTATGTGTAGTTTTTTTTGATCAAGGCTATTTGGAGTCCTATATGCCTCACTTATCTGTATGTCAAGCTCTTTCCCCCTGCTTGGGAAGTTTTCTGCCATTATTTCTGTGAAGAGATTTTTTATGTCATCTGCACTCTCTCCTTTCTTCATTGAGCCCAATCAGTCTTATGTTATTCTTTTTTGCATCATCTAGCAGCTGCTGGATTGATTTCTCATGTTCCCTTATAATTTTGAAGCAATTTTTCTTTTCCTGGTCACTAATTACAATCTTATCTTCTATATCTGAAATTCTGTCCTCACATTGGCTCATTCTGCTGTGTAGACTTTCAATGGAGTTTTTCATGTCCTGGAAATCTATTTGCATCTGTTTCATGGATTCCATTTGTTTCTTATGTTGGGATTCCATCATGTTCCTGAGCTCCTCTCTAGATTTATTAATCATGTCTTGCACTAGGGGCACAATTTCTCCTGTTATCTGAGAAATTATTTCTGATTTCATTTTTTTCAGATCCCCTTTTGTTGCCAGTTCAGTGGGTCCAGGTGGTTGAGTATCAGAGTGTTCCATCTCATTTCCCTTTGGGGTTGCTGTAGGTGATCTGGAAGTCTGGTTTTGAGACTTATTTACGTGTTTTCTCATTTTGACTGGGGCAGGGGGCTGTTAGTGCCTGCACAGATTACCTCCTCTGAGCTGGGAGAGGTGGGACAGGGGCTGGGAGCAGCGGTAGGGATGGTGATCCAAAAGCCCTTTCCTGTGGGCTAGGAGCAGTGGGAGGGATGGTGACCGGAAAACCCTTTCCTCTGGACCAGGAGCAGTGGGACGGTTGGGTCAGAAGCCCCTCCCTCTGGGCCGGGAACAGTGGGACTCAGTACCTTGGTCTGGTGGTCTGGTGTCCTCTGCGTCTTTGTAGTGTGGAATCAGGTGGCTGGCTGTCTGCAGTGGGGTGATGCGGTGTCTTCCGCTTGACTCAGGACCTCGATAGGGCGTGCACAGACCTGCCTGTCTGCAGCAGGCTGATTCGTCGTGTGTTATGCACCACTTGGCCTGGATCCTCTTTTCAGGATCTTGTGCTGCTCTCATCACAAGTTATTTGGGGAGGTCCACTTCCTGTGCCTGGGTCTTATTATAAATGAAAAGTTCTTTTTTCCCTTAGCTGTGGCTCAAAATATTGTCCTTAACGCCTGAGTCCCTGTCAACTCCTTTGCTTCTGGCTACATTATTGCCCATGAAGAGGCCAAATAACTGATGTGGAAATAAAAGGCTCTCTGAAGTCTCCTCCCCTGAAAAATGAGTTGATGATGCCAAGTGCTTAGAACAGGACCTGGCTCACAGGATCACTCACTCCTGGGTGTCTGCTTTTAGCTTCATTTGCTTCTCCTGACAGATCTGCAGATCATGGGACTTTGAATCTTCTACACTTTACTTTGCTGTAATTAATGAACTACTAGTAAAGACATCACGCAATTCACTGCTCTGCCATTAGATCCCTGCCAGGGCAGGACCAAGAGGTTTCTGGGATTGCTTTTGAAACTTAACATGTGTAAGCTTGTGGAAAAAACTACATATATCTTTGTCTGTTGCCTGCTTTTTAGACATTTAATTCATTACCGCCTTTCTACATAAGAAATAAAGGGGTCAAAAAGGAGAACCGATTTTTTTTAAAGAACGAAAGCTCAGTGAGCAACTGTTAAAAATCTGAGAGTTCCCCATCTCATGAGGCTAAATTTGTCTACATACCATCTGTTCCCCTTGATAACCGATTGATTTTTGCTGGTGTTCAAGTATTCTGAAAGTTCTAAGGAAATCTTTTTTTTTTTTTTCTCTTGAGACAGGGTCTCACTATATAGTTCAGGCTGGCCTCGAACTCACCTGAGCCTCTTGCCTCAGCCTCTGGAGTGCTGGGATTACAGGTGTGCACCCCTATGGCTGGCAAGGAAATAATTTTTATAGTACTTTTTTTGGGGGGTGTACCGGGGATCGAACTCCGGTCCTTGGCTTTCGAAGCAGGCAGCAGAACTGCTGAGCTAAATCCCCGGCCCCTTAAGTAGTACTCTTTTTAAAACAAAGAAATGGTCCTTATGTAATTCTGTCAGTGAGACTGCTTCATATTAATTATCCAGCCACTGAGCTGCTGATAAATATTATTGTCTGATGGGAATTAATACTAATGACTAAAGGATTAAAATTTGAACTATAGTTTATAAAAAATTACCCTTACACTAATACAGTTGATTCTATTCTGAGTGAAAAAAATATCTACTTATGCCAGTAGTGGTGGCACACCTGTAATCCCACTACTCTAAAGACTGAGGCAGAAAGATCACCATGTGTCTGAGGCCAGCCCAGGGTACATAGCGAATTCAAGGCCAGCCTGAACTACAAAGAGATCCCATCTCCAAAAAGAGGGGCTGGGGAAAAAAAGGGCTGGGGATTTAGTTCAGTGGTGCTGGTGCCTACCTCACATACAAAAGGTCCTAAGTTTGATCCCCGGTTCCAAAAAAAAAGACCCAAAAAACTGCTGGTTGGAGTTAAAATAGGTTTTAATGGTAGAGATGAAATTGGTGCAAATCATCTGTTTCTGTGTCTTCCCAGACAATGTTGCCGCTGGCCTGGTGGTTAACTGCTGGATTCTGGGAGCCCTGGTTTGCCCAGATTTTTCTAATTGTAGCCCAGAAAGTCCATGCCCCTGGACCTCAGTTTCATTCAAACCGTGAGTTTTTCTCATCCAAGCAGGAGGTGAGGGGATGTTTCATGCCAGCCTAGTAGAGCAAGGTTGACTGGTACCGCAGCACCCTGCACAGACAGGCACCAAGCCCTGTTTACCCTCTCCTGCTGCTTCCTGGGATCCAAATGGCCCTAATCCTTCCTCCCCAAACTGCAGATCTGCCACAGGTTGCCAAGTGCCTTGCCCCACATCTGCTGGGCTTCAGCAGGAGGACCGTGTCACCCAGGCCAGGGCCGAGGCTGCCCTAGGGAGGGAAAATATAGCCACAGTTAACAGTGGGGCCGGGACTTCAGACCACATTCAGTCAGATCCCTACTCTGTCCTTTCCCAGGTGTGATGGGCTTATAATGAGTCAATAACCTGGCTAGACTGAACTACATTTCCCAGAGTTCCCCTGTCTGGGTGGCTCTGGTTAGGGTGGCCCACGAGACACAATCTTTAATCCAGGACCTCTGTGTCTGTAAGTATACCTCAGTCTGAAAAACTGGTCAGAAGGCTGTAACTTTCCACTAGGACAACTCAAGCCAGTTTGTTTTTTTGTGTGTGAAAGCAGATGTTTATTGCAGAATTTTTAATTAAATGTCTTAAACAACAACAAAACATACTACCCTAAACCAACAATGAACTGGTAGTATACAAATGCTTCAGGCTAGAAGTATGTTTGTTCTGAATGAACTAATATATAATAAATTCTCATGACATTTGATTCCAAAATGAATGCATGAATTGGATTGGCATGATTAAGAATTTAAAGTGAAATATAAACATACGGGCAACTGAAACACTGGCATTAATTTGTAGGAGTCAGTTCAATGTCAGTGACTGGAGAACTATATATTTTTTAAAAATCTGAGGTGCAAAACTCTTTAGTAAGCAACCCTGTACCTATGTACACCTGAAGGTCAAGGGCTGGAGTTATATCCCTGATGAATACCGTTAGGAAAAGGATGTATAATATCTACCACACATCTGTTTCAAAAACAGCATGTTTCCAAAATTATACATTTCTTTACAAATAAACATTACCTATTAGCAACTACAGAGACACCATCAGGATGAGTTCCAAAATACGCTGCTTTCACAGGCATCCGTGAGCTGTATTTGAAGGTATCTATTTTAATCTTGGGGCTTTAAGAACATCTTCTTTGTTTTAATTGGTTTTATGTTTCCATTTTCATCTTCTTCATAATTGGCATGGTCTTTCTTCTTGGGAAACTTTTTTCCAGCTGCCCCTACCAAAGTGTCATATCTTCTAGCTATTTCTTCATCTGACACATCAAGCTCTACTGTGTCATCTTCTTCTTGCCCCTCTGCTTTGTTCTTACTATTCATCTGAAGCATTAATTTCTCAACTTCAGGATTAAATCCTCTGAATGACATTCTTCCATAGAGAAGATCTTCACATAACAAGAAACTCTGCTCTTCTATTATGAAACTTTCTCTTCAAGCTCTGGCAAATCCAAGTACCAGTGCTCCTCACTAATGAGTTTCTTTTCTTCCTCTTCTAGCTGTTTCTTGGTTTCTGAGTCAGTCCTCTTTGCATGAACTTCATGCATAGCAAGTTCATAGACAACTTGGTCTTGTGCTCTGCTGCCATGCTGGCTCCAGCCTGGGGCCTCAAGTCAGTTTTTTGACTACCAGACTTAAGTGTTTCTTCGTAATATAGACCAAGCAATAGATTTGGGGACCCATCTCTTTTGTTCCTCTGAATACATTATGGTTTGGATCTAAAATGTCCCCCAAGAGTCTCGTGTGTTTGGAGGTATGGTCTGGTCAGAAGAGGTGGGTCACTGGAAAGGTATATTCTTGTCCCCAGCTCCTCCCTTCTCTCTTGCTTCTTGGCTCTCATGATGTGAGCAGCTTTCCTCCACCAGGCTCTCCACCATGCCATTTCTGCCTTGGAGACAGCCAACCATGAACTGAACCTACTAAAATCATGAGCCAAATAAACTTCTCCTCCTTTTTGTGCAGATGCTGGGTATTTTGTCCCAGTGACAGGAAACTGGCTAATACAGGACACCATGATCAATTAGCCACTGCCACAGATCTTTGTGAGCCAAAACAACTTATTAGCAATATGTCTTTACCACCTCATACCATAGATGTGCTCACATATCTTGTCTTGGTGGTTGAATATTGCCACTTTACTTCTGCCACTCTGAGGTTCTGTGATCCCCACTTGAATCAATGGTGACATCCCTTAGAGTCACATGCAGCCTACAAAGGTGATGCCACCAGAGCTTTACATGGCTGAATGTGGAGGGAATATACCTGGGAGGGTGGGGTGGTAAACCTGGACCAAATTTCTTGTCTTGCCAGGCATCTGGCATCCTCACTGTATGATAACTGGTAGCTCTCTAGTAAAGGCAACCATGTGAATGAGCTTGGGTTGACCTAGTGCTGGATTCCATCCTTCTTATTCTAACATCTTTAAGGTGTTCATCCACACATATTCCTCAGGTTCTGATGATATATATTACAAAAGTGTGACAATTCTTTTGGCATATAAATGATTTCTTCCTGAGTCACAGTGTATACCTGTCCTCCATGGGAATTGACACCAGTTATGATCCAGTGGCAACGTGGGTTGGTTGTGGAGGGTTTTGAGGAGAATGAGTAACCCTTAGCAATGCACTGCCCCAGATGATGTTATTGGAGGTGTTTATGCCAAAGAAGGCTGGTCTTCTACAGAGGGCAGCTCTTGCCATAGGACAAGCAAGCTCAGGAACTATAAATTCAACCACTATTTTAACCCAGTAAACCGCTCTGCAAGTTTTATGTCTCATTTACAGTAATACCAGCCCTCTGGCTTCAAGAAGTAACAGATTCTTTTAGGCTCTCTGGCTCACTAACAATGCCCTGAGCTGAGTTAAAGGAATGGACTTTGTCATTTCCTTTCTACAAGTCCTCAAGCATGCCCAGAAAGGTCTCATGCCACACTCTCTGGTCATCTGTGACCTCCAGAGTAGTTAAGGGCAATGCCTTGTGGGCTCCAGAAACACCTGCTCAACTGGCACTACTCAGCAAGTACCCATGCATGAGTGATGCCACAGGTCACCAGCTGCCCATTTCCCACTGGTGAGGAGCTGGTACTGTGCTTGAACCCAAGGGTGTGACCAACAGTTCCCACCTCTGTGTCCCAGGGCTGTGTCCCAGGGCTGTTCCCAGCACCAGCCCCATACCAGTCACACTAGGTACCAGGCCTAAATCCAAGCATAATCCCCAAAGGAGAAGTCTGATATGAATTGTAACTGTAATGAGGGAGTGGCAGGAAATGGGAACTCTTAAGAATTCTCCATGGCTAATAAAAGTGCCCAAGGAGAAAGAAACTTAGAAGAAGTCCCTCTACTCAAGCTGGGATTCAAAACTCACAAGAGAAGTTTGCAACCCCCAGGATGGTGGATAAGTTTCTGGGCTGACCCAGGCCATAGCTTGTCCATAGTCACTAGACAAGCAGTGAGCACTCTCCTTGGGATATGAGGGCTCAGGCTGGCCAGGGAACCATGGTCAGGTTTGGCAAGTGGGAGACACCCCTGGGGAGTATGTCGGCAAGGCTGGCACTCTGCTCCAGGGTGTGGGAGAGCGAGGCTATGGACAGGCCTGGGCCTGTTTGCCACTGGGTGTCATGAGGCTGGGTATTAATGTGGCAACAATGTGATTGCACTTTGATATTCTTACCTTAACTTGATGAAAATAACTTCCATTTACCTTTTGAAAATTATGGCTTCATTTGTATACAGTAAAATACCCCCTTTTCTCTGTATGTGTATACAATTTTATGAGTTTTGGGAAATGTACACGATTATGTGAAACTATTGTAATCAAAGCACAGAGCAGTTACATCATCTTCTCAAATTTCCACCTGGCCTTCTTTCTTTCTTTCTTTTTATTTTTATTTATTTATTTTTTGCAGTACTGGGAATCGAACTCAGGACGTTGTACTTGCAAGGCAGCCAACAGCGCCACTGAGCTAAGTCCCCAGCCCCGCCTCCTGCCCTTCTTTAAACAGCCACTTCCTGGGCCCCAGACTCTGACAGCCACTGAGATGTTTTCCGTCTCTACACTTCCACCTCTTCCAGAGTGTCCTACCCCTGCAATGATAGATTTTTTGGGTTTTTTTTTTTGTTTTTGTCTTGCTTTTTTTTCAGCCTGGCATCATGTATTGGGATTAATGTATTTCATACATGCATCAGTAGTTTGTTTCCTTTCAATGATTGAATAATATTCCATTACATATTGATGTGCTGTGATTAGTTTACCCTTTCATCAGTTGAAAGGATATTTGAGTTTGGGGGTTTTTGATTTTTTTCCACTTGGAGCAATTATGAATGAAGCCACTATCAACATTCATGGATAGGCTGTGCATGAACACAAGTGTTCTTCTCTCTTAAATGACTACCTAGAGTGACATTCCCAGCTCGTATGTGCAGTGCATAGTTAACTCTAGGAGTTTGCCAAAGTCTTTTCCAAAGTGCCAATACCATTTTGCATTTCCACCAGCAATGTACAAGAGCTCCAATGGCTCCACATCCTCTCCATCACTTGTTAGAGGGAGGCGTGACTGTGGACTCTAGAGATACCACCAGGAATTTTGGCCTTCTTGTTCCTCGAATCTCCCTTTGAAGGCTTCTGCACTTGCTATTCCTTCTTCTGGAACATACTTACCATGTGGTAGCACGGCTTCCATTAGCATTTGATTTGAAACCATCACCTGTCTCTTTGGCCGTGGTGGTGCACACCCATAATCCCAGCACTTGGGAAGCTGAGACAGGAGGATCGCCAAGAGTTCAGGCCAGCCTGCACTACAGAGTGAGTTTAAGACCAGCGTAAAATATGTAGGGAGACACTGTCTCAAAAAAACTAACTAAATAAGCCACCATCTCTCTACACACATGAAGACCAGCTAAAGACAAAATGGAAGCCAGGCACAGTGGTACATGCCTGTAATCCCACAGGCAGAGGCAGAGGCAGGAGAATCACAAGTTTGAGACCAGCCTGGTCAACTTAGCGAGACCCTGTCTCATAATCAAAAATAAAAAGTGCTGGGGGTGTAGCTCAGTGTGAGGCCCTGAGTTCAATCCTCAGTACTGACAAAAAAATGTAATTATAAAACTGTATACTCTGTCCTGCATTCTTCTTTATACCCTGAGTCTTAATTTTCAATGAGTAATTACATGGTGCTAAAAACATTCTTATTTGTAATGTAAGTGGTTTTAAGACATTCCAAGTGTGAAGCTTTCCTGTAACTGGCTCTGCACGCCAAGACCGTGTGCTCTTTACAGATATAGGGTTGGCATCTCCATTACCTAAGTAGAAAGGATGGAAGAGTCATGATAATTTACTTTTGTTACAGTCCTGCCTAAGGAAACAAATTACTACATTTAATTTTTTAAAAAACATGTGTAAGGAGCCTTCAATTCATACATAAATAATTAAAACTCTAATTCTCATTTGCCTGTACATTTCTATTTCTCTACATCAAATCTATCCTTTATAGGGCCAGGGATTTAGCTTAGTGGTTTCGCCGCCTGCTGCGCAAGTGGAAGGATCTGAGTTCGATCCCCGGCACCAAAAAAAAAAAAAAAAAAAATCTATCCTTTATATGGGGTAAGTAACCCTTTAAATTTCAACCATAATTTTGACAAGTTCTTCATTTTCTCTTCCTCATTTCCCAACCCTCAGTCAATTGAAACCATTTAAGAAACTCAGGCTTAGGAACAGAATTGTTTGCCCAAAATAAAAGCTGAAAAATCAGTTCCCTTTTATGCTAATAGTTCTTCAGAAATTGCTTCTGGAAAGAGAAACAGTTTGGAGAGAAAAAAGAATGCTGAAAATGCCTGCCAACAATGACATTTAATGGGCAATACTGTGCTACTAAAAGCTTTATATATATGATTCATTCAACAAATGTTTGTTGAGCGATTTCTATGTGTTAGGCACTTTCCTAGGCACTGAAGATAAAGTATTGACTGACACAGAAAACATCTGTGCCCTATGGAGCTCAGATTCTAGTTGGTGAGGACAGATAATAAAGAAAGTAAAACAGATGTAATGTGTTTTGATATGGAGAAAAATAAAGCAGGGAAAGAGATAAAGAAGTTTTGTATGGTGTATGTGGGGTTTCAGAAAATGAAAAAGGTTTCCCCAAGATGACGTTACTTCAGCAAAGACTGGATTGACAGCAAGCAATCATGGTGGCTGAGGCAGGAGGGCTGCCACAGGGCTCTATGAGGAGGGGCAGTGTGAGGCAGGTGGACACACAGGACTGAGAGGAGCTGGGAGCCAGGGGTGGCTCTAGGCAGAGGTATGCCATGCACTGGCCAGGTCCCACCAGAATCAGTCTGGCTCCTGTGGCCAAGACAGAATGACAAGGGACAGGGAGAGGGAGGGAGAGCAGCTAAGACTCTGTGGCAGGAATCCAGGGGACAGAGGGTCCAAGGGACTCGGGCCATCAGTGGAAGTGGGCAGAAAGGGCCAGATTGTCCATCTATTTTGAAGATAGAGCCAACATTTTGATATGGAATGTGAGAGGAGCAGGAAAATCATAAAGGACTTCAAGGTCTTGGCCAGAGAGAAGGAAGACAGGATACCGTTACCAAATGGCAAGGAGAGGGGGTAAGAAGACCAGGAATTCAGTTTAACATATTAAACAGAGGCACCTATTTGGCATGGAGGTAGAAATCCCAGGTAGGAAGCTCAATCTTCATTCCTGCTCGCATCCAGTTCAAGGAGGAAGTGTAGGCCAGAGGGATCCTTTTGGCAGATGACAGATCTCAAGCCTGGATTAGGTCTCTTCCCATGTGATTCTTACACCAATGTCACCAGGGAAATGTCACTTTAGTCCAGGTGGCTTAGACATACCCAAACAGAGGCTTCAGAGGTATAAGGAGTTTATTGTACAATTAGTAGCTGTCTGGATTTAAATGTTTTTTGTTTTTTTTTTTTTGGTACCGGGGATCAAACTTGGGACCTTGTGCTATAATTCTCATGTGGCTGTAACTTGTCTTGATTGTGATTCAATTATTTCTCCAGGACATAGTTTCCTTTTATGAAAAATCAGAGGATAAACAGTTTTCAAGTTGGGTTCTGTGAATCCCAAAGGAAAGGGAGGCTCAGAAGGCAAGGGTCACCCCCAGGAGGGAGGTGTCTCTGCCATTGGTCTGTATTCATAAGCTGGGAATCTGTGTTAAGATTGTATTTGGACAGAAACTTTTTCTGCTACGTATTTACCGAAAGTGAGAGAAATCTGTTGGCTGGGCCAGGTGGTCTCTGCGGCCACTCCCTACACTGTGGGTTGCTGCTTTCCTCTGCTCTGGATGCTGGCTCAATGTTGAGGAGAGGAGAGAGTTCTCCCCCTTTTGTGGCTAAAATGTGAGGGAGTGTCTACATACCTGTTGATCTGCTTCTCCAGCCATCCGTCCATCCATCTGTCCATACATCATGTATTTATTATGCCCATCTCTCAATTTATTTGTGAAAAAGCATCCAAGAAGAAAATAATATTGGACATTTTAAAGCAGTGGGATACTGGTTTCTCTTAATGTTTCATTCTTCCATAGCTGTATACCTTTCAAGTCCTGGGAATAGGAGGACAAAGAAACATTTTTGTGGTATTCTTTCTTGGGGGTAGCACAGAGAATTTTAATGTTCTCCTTGTGGCCAGGAAGGTCACCTTACCCACATTTGGAGATAATCCAAAGGTTGTCTCACACTTTGGCACAGAAAGGATTCATTCAGTCTAATCTCATGTTGGTTTAGGACTTGGAAAGGCAGACAGTGTTGATGGCACAAACTCCCCCAGACAGGGTGGGGCAGAGGTGGGCAGACAAGCGGTTTGGGAGAGATGGGGATAGGCATGGGCTTGAGCTCTCTCTGAGGTAGCTAGTCCTGGGTGGACGCTGGGGTGGCCAAAGGCAGTCTGTGGCTCCAGGCTGTGGTGGCCCCTGTATAGCCTGTCCACAAGCTCACCACTGTGGAATCACAGCTGGATGTCTCTGTCCCCTCCACAGGTTGCTGGCCTGGACGTTTCAGCAGATGTGGATGCTGTTCTACCTGATGGTCCCTGGCCATCCTCCACGTGGTCAGTGTGTCTGACTGCAGCCCTCCAGGAGCCAGGCAAGTCCCAGTGATATAAGTTAGCCAAGGATTCTTTTGCTCAATTAAGATGGAAATCATGAAGTTGCCATGTTACTGGACAGGGTCCAAGGAGGTGCCGCAAAGAGGAGATGGGGACCCCATCTTCCCCCCTACAGAGTAGTTTTGCTGTCTTTCACCATAGAAAAAGGATTTCAGGATTCATCAGTGAGAGGCACACTTTACTAGACAGAGTTGGAAAGAAAAATAAGGGGCTTGAACCTGAGGACCTAAAGGAGGCACAGCTCTGACGATCAGACCAGTCCATTATCAAGAGACCAGCACTAGTTTTATGGCAAGGAGCTGTTAACCTCCCACTGGTCTGGGCATGGCTTCATTTTAAGAATTTCCTCCTAGTGTAAGGTATGGACCCCCTTGGAGATATCCTGGCGCCCCCTGCAGGCACAGTGAGAGCACTGCACTGGATCCCGGTAACGAGAACAGGAGAGAACAGAAGGGCACAACTGCACACATTGTTAGCAAAGAGTTGTGGAGGAAAGTCTTCATCTTTAGAAGGCAAGAGGTCACAGAGTAGGGCCTGAGATCCCACCTTTCCTGTCCCTGGAGGATATCTGTCCGATTGCACTGCAGTGCCCTGCAGTATCCCTCCCTGACGCCCGAAGCAACTCCGCCCAGCTGATTGCAGCCCTGCCTCTTGAAGCCTCACATCCCAGACCATTCCGCACCTCACCGGGCTTCCCTGCAACCAGAAGGCACAGACCCAATGAGCGGGTGGCCAGTGCTGCCCATCTGACCCCCACAAGTCACATGCCCAGGCCCTTTGTTGAGTTTTTAATCACATGCTGGGAAATTTATTTCACTTTCCTCACAATAAGTGTGGTTCAGTAGCATTCCCTATTTGGAGAGGTGAGAGAACCAAAGCTCTGAGTCCATGTGATCACGTAGCAGAGATTCATACCCAGGTCTGCCCACTCCCAGCTAGCACCTGTGGCCATCACCAGCATGCTGCTCCAAGTCATTGGCCAAACCAACTTCAGGGAGTTCGCTACAGGTAAGAACTTAGCTTCTGGGTTTACCTTCTAACTGGTAAACAGGTGCATTGCTCTGATTCTGTTTACCAAACTGCTTTCCAGAACACTGCCCTTCACATCCACTGGATGAAGGTGCTTATTGTGCTACACCTGTGTCATCACTGGCTATTACTGCTTAGAAACTTTAAAACTCATGCCATTGCTCGAATTTCCAGTTGTTTTTTAAAGGATTTGAACATTACCTTGTGTTTGCTAGCCTATTGGGTTACTCTTACAGTATAACATCACCCCTAATGAGATGACACATAAGAGTCTTAAAAATAGTGGTGCTCCATACAGACTGGCCTCAGCTCATGTAAAATTGAAGGCCAGGCACACTTAGACTGGTTCACAAGCAGCCTAGAAAAGGAAACGACAGAGAAAGTAACAAGTAACTGAGAGTTATAGTCTAGGGCATTTGTTTTACAATCTTATTTTCTTGAATATTTGTAAGTATTCTAAGGAGTGAATTGTTGACATATACAGATGTAGAAAGTCTTATGTTGAACAATATTACATTGTCATTTCTATAGATCAAATCTCTATAGCAGCAATGGAGAACCTTTTGAAGACCGAGTGCCCAAACTGTAATAAAAAAACCCACTTATTTACTGCAAAGTGCCAGCATTGCAATTAAACCTGAATACTGAGGATTTTATTTAGAAAAAACAACTGTCATCCAATGCTTGGCTGCTGGGGTGACTTGGCTTTCATGGTGACGGAGGGCTCTATATTCCTGCTGAGGCTCATGTGCCATTAGTTTGCCACCAGTGCTCTAAACTATCAAAGATCTCACATGGTAATTGCCATCTATCAGAAATAGGTAGGATCGGGGATTTAGCTCAGTGGTTCTGCTACCTGCCTCAAAAGCGCAAGGTCCCAGGTTTGATCCCCAGTACCAAAAAATCCCCACAAAACTAGGTTAGCCATGGAGGTGAAGTAACATCTTCTAGAGTTACATTTAAAAACTAAAAAGACACAGGTAAAATTAATTTTAATAATGTATTTGGTATATGAAATATTTCAACTTGAAATCAACATACTGAGAAAATACATCACATTTTTTTCATAGTGAGTTTTTGCAATTTGGTATTTTATACCTTGAGGACTGTCCAATTCCATCAGGCCAAGGATTACATCCACAGGAAGACGGGGAAGTCTAGAGCAACAGTTATAGGCTTTTGTTACGGTTTGTGGTTAGATGTCCCCCCTCCCCCAAAGCCTTATGTGGATGAGGTGGGACTTTCTTTTTCAGAGGTAGTTGAATCTACAGTGTGTGATGCTGGGGTTAAGGGCGTGTGATTACTAAACCTCTACATGTGAGTGATTAGTTTGGCACCGCCCTAATCCCAGTAGTCTGAATAAGATGAAAGGGGCAGAAAGATGCTTTTAAACCCTCTTGTTACCTTTGCTACCTTGTGCATGCCATATTGTTTCTCCTCTGGGATGCCTGTACAACAACCACCCTGCTTTGGAGCCAGCCAATTATGGACTGAAACCTCTATGAACTGTAAACCAAATAAACGTCTTCCCCTCCAAGTTTGGGTGTCAGGGGTATTTTGTCTCAGTAATGAGAGAAAAGCCTTCCTCGAGTGCTCTAGCCTATGCTTTACTAGGAATGTAATTTATAAAAACAGTATCCTTCTTGCCTTTTTGTGGGGACTAGAGAAAAGTTACCTTGAAGTCTATTTTTTAAATCCAAATATTAAAAAGTATAAATTAGCTTAAAACATGAATTAAAGGCTACATTCATAGGTTAGCTTAAAACATGAAATTTAAAAGTAATGCCCTTCCATATTCCATTTCCTCTTTGTAAGAACATTTTTTGTCAATGTCTTATACTCTGAGTAACTATTCTGAAGATTGTGCATTAACTATTGTTTTTTCTTACCATTTTGTTAGGAAATTTTGTCTTTAAAAAACCCAAAACTCTCCAAGGGCAATCCTGTTTCCATAAAGCAGGACGGTGTTCTCTGGCTGTGAAACTACAACTCCTACCCTGAGTCTGCACACTCCTGTGCATGGTTCAGTGTTTGCTGAGTCATGCTGAGCAAAGTCCCTGCGCTGTCCACCAGCTCGGTGTCATCACCCTCCCCAGGAGTGCACTGCCACCGTGGGCAGTCATTATGAAGCCAGCATTTCTACCACCACCGGCATCCCAAACAGCTGCAACCTCCACACCTCACTGCCCATGGGAGTCACCCACGTCCAGTAATAGGTATTCTAGGTTAACAGTGACAAGTGCTGAAGGCAAAGAATAAAGAACACAGAGGCAGGATGTGTGTGTGACCCATCTGTGGAGATTTTGGGAACAATGGCTAAGAAAGCCTCCTTGAGAAGATGACATTTAAGAAAAGGCCCGAAGCCATGGGTTAAGAGACAATATTCACACCAGGCAAAGTGAAAAGAAAATGCCAGGCCTGGGCGGAAGTGAGTCCACCTGACAGAGTCTGCGAGGCAGAGCGCAGTGGAGGCACCAGTTCTGGAGGCGGCAGTACGGCTTCAGACTTCACACAAGTGAGCGACTAAGTGAATGACTGGAAAAGCCCACAGGGATAGGCAGGAGCAGCACGGCCTTACCTAGGCCTGGAGAGTAACTACCTGCTGGAAGCATTCCACAGGGGCAAGGTGACAAACAGTGCACCTGAACAATATGACACCATCCTATAAATTATAATTCGATAAGACAAAAAATAAATAAACAGAAATTGAAATAGTCCCTGGTTGCATATTCTGATTGCTGGGGCTGCACACAGAAACCAGACTGCCCAAATATCATGGATGGTAACAACAGTGGTATGTACTGGTGTAAGTAAAAATATTTATATATATACTTAAATTCTTCTAAAACATAAAAATTACAACAGTTTTCTGAAATTACAGCTTTGGCAGTGAGTAAAGTCACAATAAAGAATAATATACTCTAACTTTCCATAGCAGCTTTTTTTTCTAAAAAAGGAAAAAGCTCATGTCTTATAGAGACATTAATTTGGATAAGCACATATTTTTCTTACGGTTTCATTAAAATATTTATTTTAATAAAATGGACAGAAGAATCCTGAAGGTCACCTCAAACCTGAAGAGTCCCAGGTGTCACGACAGGGTTAAAATTTTGCTAGCAAACAAGTGAATTAAAATCCAGGCAGAGACAGGCAGGTCTGTGTACGCCCTACCGAGGTCCTGAGTCGCGCAGAAGACGCCGAATCACCTTGCTGCAGACACGCAGAACTGCCTACACCCTACTGAGGTCCCCAGCCGCATGGAACACATGCCGAATCAGCCCCCTGCAGACAGGCAGGTCTGTGCACACCCTACCGAGGTCCTGAGTCAAGCAGAAGACACCGAATCGCCCACTGCAGACAGGCAGCCACCTGATTCCACACTACAAAGACGCATAGGACACCAGACCATCAGACCAAGGTACTGAGTCCCACTGTTCCCGGCCCAGAGGTAGAGGCTTCTGAGCCGTTGTCCCACTGCTCCTGGTCCAGAGGAAGGGGCTTCCCGGTCACCATCCCTCCCACTGCTCCCAGCACAGAGGAAAGGGCTTTTGGGCCACCTTCTGTCCCGCTGCTCCTGGCCCAGAGAAAGGGGCTGCCAGGCGACCATCCCACTGCTCCTGGTCCAGAGGAAGGGGTTTCCCAGCCACCATCCTTCTGGCTGCTCCCAGCCCACAGGAAAGGGCTTTTGGGTCACCATCCCTACCACTGCTCATGGCCCCTGTCCCACCCCACCCAGCTCTGAGGAGGTAATCTGTGCAGGCACTAACAGCCTCCCGCCCCAGTCGAAATGAGAAAACACGTGAATAAGTCTCAAAACCAGACTTCCAGATAACCTACAGCAACCCCAAAGGGAAATGGGATGGAACACTCTGATACTCAACCACCTGGACCCACTGAACTGGCAACAAAAGGGGATCTGGAAAAAATGAAATCAGAAATAATTTCTCAGATAACAGGAGAAATTGTGCCCCTAGTGCAAGACATGATTAATAAATCTAGAGAGGAGCTCAGGAACATGATGGAATCCCAACATAAGAAACAAATGGAATCCATAAAACAGATGCAAATAGATTTCCAGGAGATGAAAAACTCCATTGAAAATCTACACAGCAGAATGAGCCAATGTGAGGACAGAATTTCAGATATAGAAGATAGGATTGCAATTAGTGACCAGGAAAAGAAAAATTGCTTCAAAATTATAAGGTAACATGAGCAATCAATCCAGCAGCTGCTAGATGATGCAAAAAAGAATAACATAAGACTGATTGGGCTCAATGAAAAAACAGGAGAGAGTGCAGATGACATAAAAAATCTCTTCACAGAAATAATGGCAGAAAACTTCCCAAGCAGGGGAAAAGAGCTTGACATACAGATAAGTAGGCATATAGGACTCCAAATAGCCTTGATCAAAAAAAAATCTACACATAGGCATATAATTGTTACGATTCCAGAAACTCAACAGAAGAACAAAGTTCTCCAAGCAGTCAGAGAAAACAAACAAATCACATACAAAGGAAAGTCCATCAGAATCACAGCAGACTTCTCAACACAAACCCTCAAGGCAAGAAGAGCTTGGAGTGACATATTCCAAGCCCTAAAAAAAAAGAGCCTCCAACTCAGATTGATGTACCCTGCAAAACTATCTTTCAAAATGGATGGAGAAATACGATACTTTCATGACAAAGAGCACCTTAGGAACTTTGTGACTACCAAACCAGCACTCCAAAGAATTTTACACAATATCCTAAGAACAGACATTGAGGATCACAACCCCAGGAAGCAAAGCAGAATGAACCCATCTGGCATGACAAGAAATTCAATGGAAAGGGGGAGAACCCAACAAAAAGAAAAAGTCATGGCAATGACAAGTCAATACGTTTCAGTTATAACCATCAATGTTAATGGTCTCAATTCACCAATCAAAAGAAATAGAATGGCAGAATGGGTCAAGAAGCAAAATCCAACAATATGCTGCATACAAGAAACACACTTAATTCAAAAGGAAACTCACAGACTGAAAGTTAAAGGGTGGAAAACAATACTGCATGAGACAGGAACCCAAAAAAAAGCAGGAGTAGCTATCCTCTTGGTAGATCAAGTAGATTTCAAACCAACACTGATTAAGAGAGATGAAGAAGGACACTACATCCTTGTAAAGGGAAGAATCCAAGAGGAAGAGATGACAATCATAAATATCTATGCAGCAAACACTAGTGCACCCAACTACATAAAACATAGACTAACAGACATGAAAAGTCATATATGCACTAATACAATTGTAGTGGGGGACCTCAACACCCCACTGTCACAAACAGATAGATCAACTAGACTAAAAATAAGTAATGAAATACTGGAACTCAATCGAACTCTTGAACAAATGAACTTAACAGATGTTTACAGAGTCTTCCACCCCACAAAATTCTTCTCAGCTGCACATGGGTCATTCTCCAAAATAGACCACATCCTCACACACAGAACATGTTTAAGTAAGTGCAAAGGAACTGAAGTTGTCCCTTGTACATTGTCAGACCATAGTGTGATGAAATTGGAGATCCATAGCAAAAGAAACTCAAAATATTTCATAAACACATGGAAATTGAACAACACCCTTCTGAATAACCAATGGGTCACAGAGGAAATTAAAGAAGAAATCAGACAGTTCCTTCAATGAAATGACAATGACGTTACAACATATTGGAATCTATGGGACACAATGAAAGCTGTCTTGCAAGGGAAATTCATAGCAGTGAATACGCATATTAGGAAAACAGAACAATCCCAATTAAACAACCTGATGCTGAACCTCAAGCTTCTAGAAAAACGAGAGCAGGACAACCCCAAAGCTCATACAAGGGAGGAAATTATAAACATCAGAGGGGAAATTAATGCAATGGAGACTAACAGAACAATACAAAAAATCAATGAAGCCAAGGGTTGGTTCTTTGAAAGAATCAACAAAATTGACAAACCTTTAGCCAACCTTGTCAGAAAAAGGCAAGAAAAGGCCCAAATCCATGCAATTAGGAATGAAAAGGGTGAAATGACAACAGACCCAGCAGAAATCCAGAGGATCATCAATATCTACTTCCAGAACCTATACGCCAATAAGACGGACAACACAGAAGAAATGGACAGATTCCTAGATACATATGAATTATCAAATTTGAACGAAGAAGACCTAAAAATTCTGAACAACCCAATATCAACCAATGAAATTGAAAATGTAATTAAAAACTTATCAACTAAGAAAAGTCCGGGCCCTGATGGCTTCACTGCTGAATTCTACAAGACATTTAGAGAGGAACTACTGCCACTACTGTTGAAACTCTTCAATGAAATTGAAAGGGAAGCAATACTCCCAAATTAATTCCTGGAAGCAAGCATCACCTTGATCCCCAAAGCAGAGAAAGACCCAACTGAAAAAGAGAACTATAGGCCAATCTCACTAATGAACATAGATGCAAAAATCCTTAATAAGATACTGGCAAACAGAATGCAGAAGATCATCAAGAAGATCATACATCCTGATCAAGTGGGATTCATCCCAGGGATGCAGGAATGGTTCAATATATGAAAATCAATTAATGTAATACACTATATCAATAGAGCCAAGGACAAAAACCATATGATTATCTCCATAGATGCAGAAAAAGCATTTGAAAAAATCCAACATGCATTTATGATAAAAACCCTACAAAAAACTGGAATAGATGGTCTCTACCTCAAACTGATAGACACCATCTATGAAAAACCAACAGCCAATATCATACTAAATGGTCAAACACTGAAATCCTTCACACTCAAATCAGGAACAAGACAAGGATGTCCACTATCACCACTCTTGTTCATTATAGTTCTGGAAACATTAGCCACGGCAATTAGACAAGAGAAAGAAATAAAAGGAATAAAGATAGGAAATGAAGAAGTCAAATTATCATTATTTGCAGATGACATGATACTCTATATAGAAGACCCCAAGAACTCCACCAAAAGTCTTCTAGACTTAATAACCAAATTCACTCAAGTAGCTGGTTACAAGGTCAACACACAAAAATCAATAGCTTTCTTCTACACCAATGACAGACTCACTGAGAGAGAAATAGGGAATTCCTTTCACAATAGCATCCAAAAAACTGAAATACCTAGGAATCATCCTAACGAAAGAAATCAAAGACCTCTTCTCTGAAAACTATGGCACTCTGAAAAGAGAGATTGAAGATGATATCAGAAAATGGACAGACATCCCCTGCTCCTGGGTAGGAAGGATTAACATAGAGAAAATGGCCATACTTCCAAAACTGCTATATAGATTTAATGCAATTCCAATTGAGATCCCAGCAGCATACTTCATAGATCTTGAGAAAACAATTCAAAAATTCATTTGGAGCAAGAAGAGACCCAGAATAGCAAAAGCAATTCTAGGTAACAGAGACATGGCAGGGGGTATCACAATCCCCAACCTGAAACTATACTACAAAGCTACTGTGATAAAAACAGCATGGTACTGGCAAAGAAACAGACCTGAGGGCCAGTGGAACAGATTAGAAGATGCAGAAACAACGCCAGACACACTCAGCCATCTCATCTTCGATAAAGGAGTCAAACACCCTCACTGGAGGAAAGATAGCCTCTTTAATAAATGGTGCTGGAAAAATTGGGCTTCAACTTGCCAAAGATTAAAACTAGACCTGTATCTCTCACCATGCACTAAACTAAAATCAAAATGGATTAAAGATCTAAATATTAAAATAGAAACTCTGAACCAGTTGAACAGAGGTTAGGTAGAACCCTTGAAGACATTGGTGTAGGAAAAGATTTTATGAACAAAACCTCAGTTGTCTGTGAATTAGCACAATCAACAAATGGGATCTCTTATTAAAAAGCTTCTGCACAGCAAGAGAAACCACCAGCAGTGTGAAGAGACAACACATAATGTGGGAAAAAATCTTCACCTGCTCTTCCTCAGACAAAGGTCTACTATCTTGAATCTATAAAGAACTTACAAAGATCAGACCTCCCAAATTTAAAGACTCAATCCAAAAATGGGCATCTGAAATGAACAGACATTTCTCAGACAAAGAAGTAGAAATAGCAAATAAATACATGAAAAAATGTTCAACATCACTCACTGGTCATTCAAGAGATGCAAATGAAAACAATGCTGAGATTCCACTTCACTCCAGAAAGAATGGCTGCTATCATGAAATCAACCAATAACCAATGCTGGCGGGGCTGTGGGGAAAGAGGAACCCTGCTCCACTGCTGGTGGGAGTGTAGACTGGTGCAACCACTGTGGAAATCAGTATGGAGATACCTCAAAGAACTAGGACTGGAAGTCCCATTTGACCCCACTATTCCACTGCTGGGGCTCTTTCCCAAAGAATTAAAAGAATCATACCACAGTGATATTTGTGCGCCCATGTTCATACCAACACAGTTTGTAATAGCTAAAGCTTGGAAACAGCCCAAATGCCCATCAACTGGAGACTGGATAAAGAAAATGTGGGGTTTTTTTATAAATAGAGTACTACTCAGCCATAAAAAATGAGAAATTAGAGATATTTATAGCTAAGTGGATGCACACTGAGGGAATACTCTTAAGTGAAATAAATAGGACACACATGTGTAAATACCGAATAGTTTCTCTGGTGTGAGAAACTGAAAGTGTAAATCAGGGCTAAATGTATAATGGGTAATGTGAAATAGGAAGAAAAGGGGCAAAGGGGAAGGAAGTGGGAGGGCTAGGGGAAAGGATAGAAGGGAATGGGATTAATATGAGAAAACGGAAAAATAGGAACAAAATCTTTGTAAACAGGGAGGACTGGAGGGATTGAAGGGAGGGCTGGGCAAGGGTGAAAAATAAGAACCAAGAGAGACTATGTAAAGGTGCAAATTTCCAATGATGAATGTCATTATGTTGTATACCTAAAATGTACCAATTATTAGAATGAATAATCGATAATGTAAAATAGGAAGAAAAGGTCCAAAGGGGTAGGAGTAGTGGGAGGGGCAGGGGAAAGGAAAGAAGGGAAAGGAAAAAATGATGAGAAATGGAAAAAATGGAAATAGTCTTTGTAAATAGGGAAGGGTGGAGGGCGTGAAGGGAGGGCTAGGAATGGGGAAAAAATAAGAACCAAGATGCATTATGTAAAGGTACAATTCCCAATGAGAAATGTAATTGTGTTGTATACCTACAATGTACCAATAAAAGAATTTAATACAAAAAAATAAATAAATAAAATCCAGGCAAATATACTTTAAATTTTCATCTTCTTGTCCTTACTTCTGTAACATATTGTAACACAATATTCTTATTCTGAATATGCTTATTCAAAAATCATGGTCACAAGCCCTGAGTGTTTCATAAAGCTTTGTTTTCATAATGCCTAGATAAATGTTATTTGCTAATTTTTTATTCTGCTATCTTTGTTTTCCTTTGCTTCATCTGTCTTCTTTTCTTTCCACAAATTTCCGAGGACAATTCCTAAAAAGAGGATTATTCCTATTGTTCGGTTGGAGGTGAATTTATCCCAACAGTCTGCAGGACTGTGGATGTCCAGAGTGTGGATCTGTAAGGGAAGACCAAAGTGCTGCATTAGGACATCTGGACCCTGGGGCATCACAGATAAAGAAACCAATGCAGACAGAAACAGTTAATTAGTTATGGAATTGTAAGTAAGTGGGAGCCCCTGCTGTACCCCAAACTGCCTCCCAAGCAGGAAAAATCTACATATCTGTCACTGGAATCAGCTAAGGTGTGTTTGGATTAGGAGCTTCTGGCGGAGGGATGTGCAACTGCTTTGGGAGGCAATCCATGCCACTCAATTCTCCAACAGGAGTAGCACCCTTTACCCCCAATCCAAAATGCTCCAAGATCTAGCACTGACATGAGAGCTGTCAGCAAAGCACGAGTGGAAAGTTACACACCTGGCCTCATGTGACAACACAGCCAAAATGAGGTGCAATAAAAATGTTACATAAAACTGCCTTCAGACTATATGAATAAGGTGCATGAAACATGAATATATTTTGTGTTTACTTGGGTACCATCCTTGAGACAGCTTATTATGTATATATGAATATTAAAAAAACCCCAAAAAACTCCAAACCTAAAACCCTGCTGGCCCCAACCCTCTGAGACAAGGGACACTCACCCTGTCTTTAGCAAACCCTTCCCTACACAGACTGATTCGAAGCCATCCTCCCTGCAACACCCACCACCAAGTGCCAGCTCTGTTCTACGGAGTAGTCTTTCAGGAAGAACAAATCCATCTGGGCAGGATGATGCTCGTGCAGGGCTGTCTGGTGTAATGGAATACTCTGAGCATTCCCAGCTCTCATTCACTAAATGACCCCTTCCCCAGTTTATCGTGACAGCCAAAGATGCTGTTGCGATTCTAAACCTCACTCCTATCCCCACTTGAAGGGGACCTGGAGACCATGATCTGCAGAGAGATCTTCCTCTCCCTGAGGAAGTCCTGAGAATATCTCACAGACACTGCCCTGGGGAATCAGAAGACCATGCCCATCCTAAAACACTGCACTGAGGACTGGACAGAGGACCACAAATGCAATTGAGAATAAAATGTGGTGGGTTTCACATAGTTTTATAATATTTATGATTGTTGTCATAATTTCTGCCTTCCTCTGCCATCTGATATTTAGGTACTTCAATACTAGTGCATGTCCACTACCAGCCTCGATAATCAACTGATGATGACAGCCCAAGTTCATCTAGGTTATAGCCAAAGAGAGGCTGTGGAATTCTGGAAAGAAATCCAGAGAACCACCGATTCACACCTTTAGGGTTTATGGTGAAGGGACAACACAGGAAATACAGCCTACCCAGCTCTAGTCTCCTTCACGTCCTGTGACAGAAGTCTGGCCTACACTGTTGGGTACTTCACAACAATCTGTATAAAATACAGTGTTACCTCAGTTCATGAATGCTTTTATTTATAATTTGGTTCACAAACAGAAATGTTGGGTAAAATTTTGTTTTTGTGTGCAAACTCTGCATCTGGTGATGAATACAGCTGTGGCCATGTTTCCCGCAAGAACAAGAACATGGCCATCTTTTCCAGAACTGCGGAATGAATTAAGTTTGTGAATTGTAGATCAGCTAAATACAGGTTCAATAACATCTGTTTGTTCTATTCAAAGAAAATAACAGCAACAGTCCTACAAAATTAGTCCATCTAATCTGATTTAATCAAAAT
The DNA here is from genome assembly GCF_053883595.1 of Heterocephalus glaber. Taxonomy (NCBI): domain Eukaryota; kingdom Metazoa; phylum Chordata; class Mammalia; order Rodentia; family Bathyergidae; genus Heterocephalus; species Heterocephalus glaber. Next base: position 2,178,484 of record NW_028258419.1, on the reverse strand, counting down.
TAGACAATCATTTTAAAAGTCAGTAATAGAAGCTTGTAGGGGCAAGGAGTATGGTGCTGGGTAAACACCTGAAATGCCCATTTCCTGCCTTCTAGGCAGAACCTTGACGCATTTAGCATTTCATTTCATATCTTAATTGGCACTGCTTTCTATGCCAGTGGAAATCAAACTTCTGAAAGATTAATTTTTTAACCATAGCGAGAAACTCAATTTCATTAAGAAAGGTTTTTTTAAAAAAGTAATTCAACTCAACTTAGACATTGTTTCTGACATTACTGAAAAATTCCCAGATATATGAGAAGTAATTCCAGGAAAACTGAAGGAGAAATCCAGGCTTAGGTTTATATTGTTTATTTAAAATTACACAGCTTTTTCATGACAAATTGGGTCTGAGGAAGGGAAGCTCAAACCAGAACAAGGCAAGAAGCTGACTAAGATGTTCCTTGCCTAGTAAAGAAAAATAGCATTCTGTTTACATAATCAATGCCAAGGAAAAAGAAGAAAAAGGACAAACCTGGTGAGCCAAGTGGGCTCCAACGACGAGGAGAGCAGCATAGTAGGGTGGGGTCTGGGCACAGCTCACTCCTGCTAGGCTCAGCGCCCCCAGCATGGCCACACTGAAGCCACCAAGCCACCACTTGGTGTTCTCTCTGAACAGCAGTGCCGTGGACTTGAGGCCAATCAGAGCATCATCTTTTTTGTCCTAATAGCAGGAAGTAATAAGAAACACTGCTTTACGGGTAATTCTCCTACCATAAAGTTCATATTTTGACATGTACAATTTGGTGGTATTTAAGGCAGTCATAAGGTGCATAACCATCACTACTATTTAACTATTTTAGAACAGGCAGCTACACCACAAGGTGAGAGATGACAGTAATTCCGAAACTGTCTGGTGAGTAGGGGCCATGCAGGCCAAGCAAGGTGACACACAACTACAGAAACTCACCCAGCTCAATCGCCACCAGCCGTGCTCTTTCGGCACTGTACTATGACTCCTAACAACACTCCTACTGGATGAGTTAGAGCTCAGTTCCAATCACACGGTTCCCTTCTGCCTCTGAGTTCTCACATCTCTATAATTTCTTGCATACTGCACTTTCAAGCTTGCTGAAACCACAAGTGTATAAAAATGCTCACTCAGCACACACTCACATCCATCCACTGGCACTTCCAGCCCAACTTACCCCTGCCACCCCTCCAACCCTACCCTTTACACAGCTCGTCTGGATGATGACTCCCATCTAGTTACCTGGTCTTTCCCAGTACCTATATTTTGTCCTCAGGACTGTACTTACCTGAAAAACTCATACTCATGCAGTGTGCGTGATGAGAATAATACTATTTATAATCATGAAAACTCAGAAACAACTTCAATGGACAAAACAGACATACTGTTAATTTGAAATAATTACAGCATGTCAACGGATTATTATGCAGTCTTGAAGGGACAATGACAAGCAGTCAATAAAAATAAGGGAAATGTTTATTAGCCACCTTACATGAGAAAGCTGCCCAATGGAATTGTCAGAGGTGGCACAGAGGGACAGGGGAGCATGGCAGTAAAAGCACAGTCTCTGGAGACCAGGTCTGAATCTCAGACCTGCCACCTACTAACTGTGTGATGAGGACAAGTCACTTCTCTACCTGTCTCATCTGTAAAATGGGGATAATAAAAACACCTTCCTTGCAGGCCCTTATGGGGATTAAATCAGTATTTGAAAAGTATATAAAACAATGTAAAGTCTTTAAAACAGTGCCTATTGTACTGTAAATATTACTTAAATGCTGCAAATAAAATAGAGTGAGTTGAACTCTTTGGTAAACACATAAACATGAAACCCAACTGTTTTGCTGGAACCATGGAACTGTGACTTTCTTTTTAGGAAAAAAAGATTTTCCCCTTATTTTGGCTCTTATTGAATAGCTCTTATAAAATTAACAATACCTAAACCAAAGTTAGAAAACATTATCTCTTTTTTACCTGATGGGCATAAATAGTGTCATAGATCAGGGTCCACATAACTCCAGCAAAGTAGAGAGGCAGGCACACAGATGGGTCACAGGAGCCCTTCACAGCCGACCAGCCAAGCAGTGCACCCCAATTGAAAGTCAGCCCTGCAGTGAGGGAACAGAAGTGGGTGGACTGCAGGTTCCAAGGGAAGGGGGCTGATGGGCTGCATGCCACTAGCTCCATTAATTCTTCTCAGCCCATTAGTTCCATCTTGCAAGAATGGAAATGGGCTGAGTTTAGTTAGCAGGAGCATCTCCTGCTGAGGTAAACAGGAGCTTCACTGAACATTTATCCCACCTACTATGGTGTTTGGGTCAGCCAACAGACAGTGACGCTGGGGCTGGAGCTCAAAAGCCTGTGTTCTTTCCATCTATGAATGAACAGGAACATTTTCACATCCTACAGGCTCATCCCCTCTGAGGACTATAGGGAAATGCCCACAATGGTGACAACTCCCAAATCTACACCTGCAGGCTCCAAACTAGAGACTGAACTTCCAGCAGGACCTCCCTGCTTGTGAGTCCCACTGGCATTTTAAACTCAATGTGTCCCAATGTCCTCTCCTAAACTCTTTTTCTCCTCATCCCCAGGTAGCTGCCCTCCACTGACTCAGTGCCTCTCCTCTGAGGTCCTGGGCATTTGTCACACCACAGGATACTACAGTGGCCTCCAGACTTGCTGCCTTCTCCTCTAGCTCCTTAAGAGATGGTGAATGTGTTATAGCCCTTTTTTTCTCCAAGTACTCAGTGCAATTCCCAGCACAATGTAAAAGTAGAGGTTCAATAAATGTTTTAGTTAAATATACAAGTTTTTGAATATTATCTTGTAGTCTGGAAATGCATATGTTTCTCTTACCAAAAGATTTCCAGGTCAGCTAAAAATATACATTTTTACTTTTTTTTAACAATGAAAAGAGCTGGAAAGGAAAAGAGCTTCCAATGGAAGCATCTTAGGAAAGGATAAACATTCCACTACAACTTTCCCACAAGCCAGGCTCTCATCAGTTTCCTGGACCGTTTTTGTTCTTTTACTAGAAAAGTGTCATGAGAATAACTTTAGGACTATTCTACAGTCTTCTAGAAATAGAATAAGAGAGCCAAGGAGCACATACTTCTATAACAAAGTTTACTCACCTATCCACCTCTCTTTTCACCAGCAAATATTGTATTAAATACCTGCACAGATGCTGGGCCACATATAAAGGATGTTTATCTTGTAGTCATTTACAATTTACTAACGGAGAGACTGGGAGGCGGGCCTAATGCTGTTAAAATAAAGGAAAACCCGAGACAGACTTCTCCCTAGGAGATCTAAGAAGGCAGCACACAAGGGGGGAGTTGTCCATACCAGCAGTGCTTCCTACCCTGTGCCCATGTTCTTCGGGGCACCCTGACCAACCCTCTCTTCGTCACACATCTATATCTTTAAAAAGCACTTCTAAAATACTGTAATGATAATCATAGAAAGATATGCAAGATTTTTTAGCAAAGAATGACTAATTGGCCTCTTTTATGAATATTCTTGGTTTGGAAAATTTCTCGATGTTCTACATATATATATATCATATATAATATATATATACATATTATACATGGTATAGAAAAGCACAGTTTGAGTACGTCGAAGCTCACCCAAGGCTAGCTGAGGCCAGTATGTGATTCTCTTCATCAGGGGGTAGGTGATGACGAGAAGTAACGATGCTGCTCCCAGAGCTATACTAAAAACAGGAAAAGCAGGATTAATGTCACTGTCACTTGGGAATCACTAAATACTATTTGGAAATTTTTAAAATCTTAAATAATGGTTTTTGTTCTATCCCTGGACTTTGGCTTTCCTTATTACAAAGGATGAATAGAAAAATACTTTACACTGACTAAACAATCAAACAAAATAACAGCTGACACATACCGATGAGTGATTTACATTTGTTAGTTCATTACAATCTTCACAATGACCCCAGGACACAAGTAGTTTTATTCTGGTTACATCTTTTTGCAGATAAGGAGATGAAGTAATTTGCTATTGTCACACAGCTTTTCTGTAGCACAGCCAAGACTGAAACCCAGGGTCCAGCCTGCTCAGTTGAGCTCAAGCTCCAGACTAGCCTGGTCATCACCACACACAGCCACTTTAAACTATCTGAAACCCTCAGTGTCTAGCAGACAAGACCTCCTACAAGTGAACTGGGGTCAAGAGGTCCTTCTTTTATTCACAATGGGTGTTAGTTCTCAAGAAAAGGCAGGCATGAGCTGAGAATTTAGCTCAGTGGTTCCACTGCCTGCCTCGTAAGTGCCAAATTCCCAAGTTCAATCCCCGGTACCAAAAAAAAAAAGAAAAGGCAGACATGGAAAATGTAAGATGCTCTTCGGTACCTGAAGGCCAGCTCACAGCACCTCCAGGAAGAACCTCCCAAGGGTGTTTTCCAGTTACTCCTGCTGTCAGCACAAGGCCTGTGTAAGCCTCACCTCTACAGTCAGGCTTAACAGCAATCCTCTACCCCGTCTTTTTTTTCTCCTCCTCAAAGCACTTCGTAAACAGGCAGCTAATGCACAAAAGCTTAGTTATACCTCTATTTAAGAGATACAGGAACGAGTGTTCCCATTTCCCCCGTTGTCACTGATTAGTTACATAGCCTGTTACTGATTAGTTATAGCACAGGGGAAGGACACAGTTCTTTTTGAAAAATGAGTTTACTTACTTGAGCTTTTCCCGAACTTTGGGGATAACCTCCAGCATAAAACATACATATACACATCAGTGTATACAAACTTAGCCTTTGCAAGTGCCTGTGTCCCTTAGGGGACATAAAATGCAAATACTAAAGATAGTTCAGAATACTTTCAATGCTGATCTTTTAACTCTTGGCTGAAAGCATGGTGGGTTTTTGTTGTCATCGTTTTGTTTTGTAATACTGGGGATTGAACCCAGGCCCTTCTCATTCCCAGCACCTCTCCTCCTATTTTTAAAATGTTAAGATAGGGCCTCACCAATTTGCTAAGTTGCCTAGGGTAGGGTTGAACTTGAAATCCTCCTGCCTCAGTCTCCTCCCAGAATGCTGGGATTACTAGGTGTGTGCCACCATGCCTGGATGGCTGAAAGCATTCTTGTGGCAGATTTTACAGTGTGGTGAGTTACTGCATTTATGCGTGATAACTTACAGCTCATGAAAAACAAATTTAATATACCTGTAGTAATTCAGACACAGAAGAACACCCAGTGCCAAGGTCAGCTGTCCCCCGAGAAAAACCAAGGACTGAAAAGCTGAAATGTCTCCAGCAGCTATTGGGCGATTTGCTGTTCTTGTAACCTTAACACAGAAACACAGACAGATGCCTTAGTCTCATGCACAGATGCTGTCACTTAAACAATCAGTCAAGAGACTTCCTTGCCGAAGGCACTGAGAGACAACTGAGTAAAGAATGAAATGAACACTGGAAGTGCTGTCAAGAATGAAAACTGCATAAGCATTGAACAGAGCTAAAAATTCCCATCACTCATTCCCCTTTCATTTGCTTTCCCAACCCCATCTCTACACAAACAAAAGCAAGCAACTTCCTTTTCTAGCTCTGTAGCTACTCAGCACAGCAAACAGGAAGTTCAGTTTCCACAAAGAAAAGAGGCACAAGAATAACGGACACTCTCAGGAAAGGAGAAACTGCAACAATGATGGGTAAGGCTAACACAGCAGCACAGGGGATGCTTTGAGCTGGGAAGCATTACAGTCAGGAATCAGATGTGAAGAGAGAAGGTGTCACCTAGGTTTTTAAGTGGAGTGCTTTTGTTAGCTACTTAAGAAGGGTCTGCCATATCACACTGACTGTGCTCATAAGGTAGGGTGAATTCCCTGTAAAAACGAAGTAGACAAATCATTTGTGCTTTTTTTCCTTTGTAAAATATTAGCCTAAACTCAATCACAAATAGAGGATACTGCCAAAATTTTCAACATTGCTAGAAATTAAGAAGACAAGATCTGGGATTAGAAAGCCTAGCATTTGAATTCTATCACTTACTGGCAAATTATTTAATCTAGCCTTGGGTTACTTATCTGTTAAAGGAAATACAGAGGGAAAAGAAATAATAGCACCCACCTTACCGGGTAAGTAAATGCACTGTCTCAGGTACACAAATATGCAATCACTGTTATCTATTAGTAATTTAACATTTTTTTGTATAGTTGATATCAAAGGCTAGCAGACTGTGCCCTATGGACCAAATCCAGCCTACAGCATGCATGCATGCATGCATATATATATATATATATATATATATATATATGTATGTTTGTGTGTATTTGCTGCTAATGAACTAAGGATGGTTTTTATATTTTTAAATAAATGAAAATTTTTCAAAGGATAATATATGAAAAAATACTAAATTCAAATTTCAGTGTCTACAAATAAAAGTTTTATTCAGAAACCCACTCTTAGCCATTTTGTGTGTGTGTGTGTGTTTTGTTGTTGTTGGTTTTTTGGTACCAGGGATCGAACTTGGGACCTTGCGCTTGCGAGGCAGGTGGCAGAACCACTGAGCTAAATCCCCAGGCCCCCTTATCCATTTTTTAACACATTGTCTATGGCTGCTTTCACACTCTAACAAGAAGTTAATCAATTGCAATGAAGATGATTTGGCCAACAAAACCTAAAATATTTACAAACTGGTTCTGTACAGAAAAAGGCTGCTGCTAGCTGGGCATGGTGGTGCACACCTGTAATCCCAGCACTCAGGAGGCTGAGGCAGGAGGATTTCTGAGTTTGAGACCAGCCTGGGCTACACAGTAAGTTCGGAGCCAGCCTGAACTATAAAGTGAGACCTTGTCTCAAAAAAAAAGAAAGAAAGGAGCTGCTGACTAGATTTATATCATGCTTCACAAGGCAATAAAGTAGCTCCCAAAAACTCAGTCTAGTGGTTAGAGGACCAGAAGTGGATCTTTATGCTTGAGGTGGTTCCTAAGGTTTTAAATTGGAAATAGTATTTTTAATGTTTCAAGATACTTCCATAATTCCAGCAAGAATCTGAGTGCTTGTAATGTGCCATATTGTAAGAGCTACAACGGCATCATTCACAAGTTCTTGCCATTTCTTTTTTTTTTAACCTCTTTAGATATTTTAATTGGTCTTATTAAAATTCTGTGATGAATCACAGATGTTAAGTAACCATATATGTTAATAAATGTACTATACAGATGAATTTTCTGCAGAATTTCTTCTTTGGAAAAATCAATGTTGTTTGGTTTTCTTGGATTCCATCGAAAGTAATTTTCCCAGAGGACCATTGGTCGCTGAATAATTTTCTTTGTTAATCTCTGTATGGACATGTGTTCTAGATTGCCTTCTGTTTACAGATTTTCATCCTTCGATCTGCTGAGTGTCCTCCTGCTCAGGCATTGCATGACTGAAGGAATTGGGGACACAACCCACGCACGGGCATAGAGGGTGCCGTTGGCCTCCACAGGCAGCTGTGCTTAACCAGTTCTTGCCATTTCTAATGTGGATGAAACCATGAGAGGCTCAGTAACGTTCCAAGGTCACAGATGCTGAGGGTTAGCACAGCTTCTCCAGTTCTACTAACCAGAAGGTTCACTCTCCTTCAGTACAGAATTTCCTACTAAGTTCAAAAGGTGCAAATAAACAAACCCAATCAAGAATAAAAATGATGTAACTTGATTATCAAAGCCTAGTCTATGAAACCAGAACACTCATAGCTTACAAAAATAAATCATTCATACCCATGTATTAAGATTAGTATTTTAATGTTCTTAACCTAATTTTTATCACATAATCATGCTGCTGGTAAATTATATGCAACGTCGACAAACAGAACCTATACACCCTTGTAACAATTTAATTACCATTTAATGTATTAGCCCTTTATTTAACTTGCAATGCATTAAGCAAAACCCATGAACATGTCCTTGGTACACTGATTTTAAGAAATTGAGATAAGGATTATAATTAGGCCAATCTTTTTAACCCATCCTTTTAAAGAGATATATAGAATATTTTAAAATGCATGTTAGTAAAACCACCTCAACAATTATAACACATTCTCTTAGTACCTTGCTGTACACCAATAAACCATCTGGGCTCTTCCTTCTATCTGAAAAAAGGCATGAAAAAGATAACTAGTCAGCTCCGTTTTACCTACAGGGAAAAAAAAAAATCACTTCAGGAGAACTAAACTGGTCATACTTCACTAAATAAATGGAGAAAGTTGGTTGGTTTGAACATATTATTTTTTAACAAAGCTTTTTCTTTTGGAGTTTTAAGACATGGGAATTTCTTTATCTAGTTCCTTCCAATAGTAACATCTTGCAAAAGTACAGCATGATCTCAAAACCAAGATTTGGGGGGGGGTGGGGAGTGTTGCTGCAGATGGAACCTAGGGCTCTGTGTGCTAGGTAAGCACTCTAGCACTGGTGAACTCCACTGCCAGCCCCTCACAACCAAGATCCCACCATTGCTACAAACAAGATTGTAACACTTTAACAATAAAAAAAAAGATTGTTAACACTACTACCACAAGCATCCCTCAGTTTGCCCTTTAACAGCCACATCCTGCCTCCTTTCTCTATTTCCTGCCAACTTATCTATTCACCATTCTGTAATGTCATTTCAAGGATGCTGCATGAATGGAAGCACACAGCATCTAACCTCTTCAAATTGTTTTTTCTCCTTGATGTACTTCTCTGAAAGGTGGCATGGATTTATTGCTTATTCTTTTTTGGTGCTGTAGTACTCTATGGTATGGATGTATCATACACTGTTTATGCATCCAATGAAGGACATCTGATTGTTTCCAGTTAATTACAACTAAAGCCACTATAAACATTCATGTACAAGCCAGGAGTGGTGACACATCCCTGTGATTTCAACACTCTGGGAGGGTGAGGCAGGAGGACTGCAAGTTCTAGCTCAGGCTAGGTAACCTAGGGAGACCCTGTCTCAAAAAACCAAAAGGGGGCAAAGCTGGAGATGTAGCTCAGGGCAAGGATGTAGCTCAGGGCAGGATGTAGTTCAAGGGCCCTGGGTTGTATCCTCAGAGATGAAAAAAACCAACTAACCCAAAACAGAAAAAATTACAATTTTACATTTCATCTTTAAGTTCCCTATTCACCAATCACAGGTCTTAAATTAGTTTTGGAAGGTAGATTATTAAGAACAAAACGCTTTCCAAATAATCTCAAATGTTTATCTGAACAGATCTAATCCTCATAAATAAATGGAAGTGTCAGCCTCCAAATCAAGAAGGGTGCATCTGCTGGGAAATCAGACACCTCAACCACGTCACTGCATGGAGCTGCTTTGCCATACAGCTCCTGCCACCTTCCTCTACATCCTGTCCTACTGCCGAGCTGCAGTTACCAAATGTAATATACTGTGCGTCACAGTCTGCCCCTGTGCCTGCTGTTCCTTCTGCCTAGCATAGCCTTCAACCTCCAGCCCCCTCCTCTTGTGCCATCTTATCCTGACAGAGTTCAAAGCTAACCCCAGTCCCCTACTCCTGCCAAGTTCTCTCTGGGCCTCCCTTTAGCTGAGAGGTGGGCAGCATTTTCATGGAACTGTCACTGGATTATAATACACCAATCCTGTGGTCAGAAATGTTTCCCTTCATGCAATCTGAGACCCTGTAACTGGTCCCACACACAGCAAGTATTCAATAAATTTCTCTTAATTAAAATGATATGAATGTGACACTGTGCTATAAGCTAAAAATTCTTCTAAGTGTATTTTGCTTAAAGAAAATTCAGATTAGAGGGCTGGGGATTTAGCTCAGTGGTACCACTGGCTGCCTTGCAAATACAAGGTCCAGAGATTGATCCTCGGTACCAAAAAAAGGAAAAAAAAAAAGTTAATGAGAAAATTCAGATTATATGAAAGGCAAACGATTTACTTTATATAAGTTTATAGAAATTATATAATTATATAGAAATTATATAATTCAGTATGGGCTTCCTTTCAATTCAAAATTAATTATTTACACAAGCATTTAATGATCCTGAACATAGGGCACAGCTGCTGGAATAAAAAGCAAACAAAATGGCCTCTCTCAGAAAATAAAGGTCTGTTGAACAACAAAGAAATAATTATACACACATGCTTTAGAGTATGCACAAAATGATCCAGAGGAATACAGTGGGGCAAACTGTTAACTAAAGTTTTTTTCGAGGACGAGGAAGAGACAAGAAGGATGTATACTTTCTAACTTTTCATTTCTGTATTTACAGAATTTTTCTAAACAAGTATGTAATATTTTTCTAAGAAAAAGGAATAAAGTTGTATTTCTTCAAGGAACTAATTATGGTTACTCCTTATCAATGGGGGATACATTCTAAGACCTCCAGTGGATGCCTGAAATCACACAATACCAAACTCCAACTATACTATGCTTTTTCTCATAAATACCTACCAATGGGAAATTAAATTTATCTTTTAGATACAGTAAGCAAGTAATCATAGTAATTAAAACAATAATTATAACAATATACTTTTAGTAAGAGATGTCTTCACACTACCCAGAATGGTGCACAATTTAAAGCTCACAAACTGTTTATTTCTGAAAACCCCCTTTTAATATTTTTGTATTGTGGTTGACAGTGGGTAACTGAAACCCTGAGAAGCAAACTGAGGATAAGGGGGTGCTTCTGTATAGGTAATGCTATCAGCACTGCCTTGGTTCAGTTAGATTAAGAGTTGATTTAGGAACACAGCTCAGTGATAGAGCAGGCACTTAGCACAGTTGTATGGAGGAGTCCCTGGGTTCCATTCCCAGTATCAACCACCAAAAAAAAAAAAGAAGTTAGGGTTCCAAAGTACATCTCAAAGGCAGGGATGACTAAGGTTCAGGATGGAATCCATTCCTAGCCTTTAATTTCTTTACCTTCACCTTCCAAATTTCTCACTGTCAAAATACACACTTTGCCCTGTGGACACTTGTGTTGAGAAAGGAAGTGAAGTGCACCTGCATGGCCAGCTGTTCCCTCATGCCCACACTTCTCATGCTGGAGGTCAGTGTGAACACTAAGTGATCTTGTTGCTTTATGTGGCACTCAAAAGTGACCCAACCATGGCATTCTGCAAAACTGAGAGTTGCTGCTCTGTTCCTTTCCAGGATGAAACTACCTTTTTATCATAGTCACGGTCCCACATGTCATTAATAGTACAGCCTGCTCCACGCATCAGAATAGCTCCAGTGCCAAAGAGGGATAACATGTACCAATCTGGAAAACACCCAGGCTCAGCTGCCAAACTAATGCTCCAGGTACACGGCAAATATAACAGCCAGGTTCCTAAGCAAAAGTAGAAAGACAAAAAAGGTAGGAATTCAAGTCAGTTAACTGGTCTTCATTTGTTTAACTACCATGTCCTAAAGAAACACTATAAGCAAAATTTTAAAAAACACTTTAAGAAACTCAGAAATATACACATCATATTATAAAGGACTATTCTCCCTAATATGTAAAGAACCCCTAGAAATGGAGAATAAAAAGATAAGTCATCCAATTAGGAAACACCCCAAAGACATAATAAAAGTAATATTCATGGAGAAGAAATATACAAATAAATGGCTCTTCTACATAAGAAGACACACTCGGGCTGAGGATTTAGCTCAGTGGTTCCACCATCTGCCTTGCAAGCGCAAGGTCCTGAGTTCAATCCCCAGTACCAAAAAAAAAAAAAAAAAAGAAGACACACTCAACTTTGAGAAACACACATTAAAACTACATTTCAGTAACATTTTTCATCTATCAGAACTAAAGATTCCATTAAAAAGAAAAAAATTTACAAAGGAAAATGTGTCATCAACTATAATGCAGTGTCAGAAAACAAAATTTCCTTGGCAACAAGTAGTCTGTATTGTAAGTATGGGGTTTACTTACTGATGGGAATCTGTATGGTTCCTCTACATAAGAGCTCCTGTGGAAAGAGCAGTGAGACTTCCCCATTGGCATGTAAGGTGAGTGACACTAGGCACTAAGGTTTCTCAGGGCTTTAGTCTTGGATTCATTTGTAAAGGAAGGAAAAAGATATCTACCTCACCGAGTTGTGATGAGATGACAATATTAGCAACGATGGTTTGCAGGGGTTTCCATAGGACGTTGATAATTTTCACAACAATCCTATGAGGCTGGAGCTATTTTTATTACACCAACTTTATAAATACAGATGCTGAACCAGAGAGGAAGTAATTTATCCAAGGTATGCAGGTAAAAAGTGGCCATAGGAGAATTCCAACCCAGGCAACGTGTCTATAGTCTATGCCTTAGGTCAACTATGTATACTTAAATATACAACATTTAGATTCTACTTCTTGTGCCTACTGATTCCCAGCAACATGTTTTTCTGTCTTTTCTCCTGTCTTGTCTATGACACTTTGATTCCTTATGCTCCCTTCTGTAAAGAAAGATGCAGAGATAGTAAGGGTAAGAGACAAATAGGTTGCAGAAAGAAATGTTTATTGTGAAAAAAGGATAATCTCTGGGAGATGAAGTAAAGGGAGCAAGTTCTAAAAGGTGATGGGCAGATTAAACCAAGTCTAGGACTCATTCACCTAAGAGATTATCTTTAAGATAACACAACCATAAACGCACTGCTAATTTGGTGGAAAGAATACCACCTGCTGAAACTTCCTGAAGTAATGTGGGTTGACTGACCCATTTACCTTCTCCAAAAAGAAAACCACTACTGGCTTATGAAAGTGACAAGATACACCTTCAATAAAGTAAAACAACAAACATAAAATTACCCCACAAGAGGAGAATTTAAATAAAGAAATATTAAACCAGGAATTCCAGCACTGTCAATTACTGTTCCTAGCATATGCAGTAGGGGCTCAAAAAGGTTTGCTGAATGAATTCTAAGTTTTATAAAAAAATTAGAGCCAAAGCATGTAGGCTGATATCATCTTAACATACATGACTATAAACACAATTTTCTCTAATCCCCATTTATGCAGGAATAATGGCCTTTATGTCAGGCATTGTTCAAAGTACTTAACATGTGTTTGTGGAACTTCACGTAACCTTATAGAGTATTAGTATCTTCATTTTATAGGTAAGAAGTAAAGCTCAGAAAGGTTAAGTACTTTAACCAAGCTTCCTGAATGGATAGTCAGATCCAAGAGATCTGGCTCCAGGACTCAGCCCATAAGCCTGTGATGGCCTCCTGTTACACTGAGCATGAGTGAGCTTGATCTCAGCCCGCCTCTGGGGCTCAGGGCTCAGGGCGGGAGGCCGACGCGTTCCTGGGGAGGTCGCCTCCCAGCGCCCGAGTCGCACTCACCGATGGGCTTGTCCAGGCGCATGAGGCGCAGGTAGGGCTGCAGGGGGCGGGGCGCAGCGCTCACCACCGCCGCGGCCGACAGGCCCAACGCGCGCGCGCGCGGCTCCCGCCGGGCCGGGGTCCGCCTGCCCCCCACTCCGAGCGCCCCTGCCGCACGCGCCAGGGCCAAGGGGCGGCCACGAGAGCCCCATAGCCAGGCTGGAACCAGGGCCCCTAGGCCCCGCGCGAAGCTGGCTCCCCGCAAGGCCTGCATAACGACCGGCCAGGCGCGCGGTGACGTTACTTCCGGCGCGGCCGCGGGCAAGCATGCGCAGGGGCTTCCAGGAAGCAGGGGGAGACAGGGTGGATGGGCAGCTTCCGGGTCGCCCTACCGGGTAGCTGGTCGGCTTTCTCGATGGATGCAAGAGGGTAGTGTGTATTTAGACGGCTAGTTGTGCCAGAAAAAGAAAAGCTGCGATAACCCTGCTGAACCCAAAATATCAATTTGTAAAACTGCATTCAAGGTTAAGGACTCTCTTTGCGCAGGTGAAAGCCTAGACTGGCAACACTGCTGCGCGGCCTCCACCCGGGACGCCCAGTGTGCGGGCAATTGGCCTCGAGCCGGAGGACCCACGGAAACCTTTCTTTGGATTTCAGTCTTCTGGTGATCTGGGTTAATCTTCAGGCTCCTTTTCTTAAAATCTGCCACCTCATTGCTCTGGTGTCTGCCTGGTTTTGAGTAGGATGAGGCAGGGGGCGCCCGCATCTTCCTCCCCCCTGCGGAGAATGACGCCACCCTGCAATCTGTGACGTCTCCAGCTCTCTTAGACCTGGTGTGACTTGAGTTTCTCCTTAACCTTGAAGGGCATACTATGAGTCATCTATTGAATCTATGATCTAACCAGTTTAAGTCCAAATTCCCCAAGTTGACATTCGAAGCCTCTGACTTAATTGCTCCCTTCTCCTCGCCCACAGTTTATACTCAGCCTCTCTCCAGGTAATGGGCTTGCGGTACCAAACACAGGGCACTTTTATGGCCGTGTGCTGTTGCCATTGCCTGGAGTCTACTACAGTCTACCTAGTGATTTAAAATTCAAGAGCATCGTGAATACTCTTTCCGCCTTCGGGGAAAAGAGGATCATAAAACATTTCTTATACTTAGTACAAACATGAATACATTTTTTTATAGTACAACATTTATTGGTGCATTTTAGGCATACATAATAATAACACTCATCAGCGGGAACTTGCACCTGTACATGGTGCATCCCGCCCCTCTTTCCATCCTCTCTCCCCTCAAGGCCCCTCCCCACCCTATATACAAAAGCTGTTTCCAATTTTTCCATTTTCACTTTTTTTTCTTGTCCCTTCCTTTCTCCCTCCCTCCTCCCTTGTTCCCCTTCCCATGTGAACATTTTCTTCCCATTTCCCAATATCTATTATACATTTTAGTCCTTACTTCCACTTTCCGTTTCTCACACCAGAGAAACAATGTATTTAAATATGTGTGTCTGATTTATTTCACTTAAGAGTATGGTATCGGGTGGGGATTTAGCTCAGTGGTTCTGCCTCCTGCCTTGAAAGCGCAAGATACTGTGTTTGATCTCAGGTACCAAAAAAAAAAAAAAAGTACAGTCTCAAGGTCCACAAAGATGAATAAATTATGTTGGAGGATTTTGGGGTTCATTTTCAGTACTAATATGAATTGCAATTTGTGTTTATAGGAACAAAGCAGTACTCAGTATGATTTGAATCCCTGAGGGGCCCATCTGGCATATGAAAGGAAGCACTAACTTTGGGGGGGGAGGCAATTTTTATTCCAATCCTATAGGCTTACTCAATGCAGTTTTCTTTCTAGATAACTAATAGGAGTTTCTAAGACCACTGACAACTTCAGTGATCCACAGGGGGACTTGAGGACTCAGTGTATAGTGATACTCATGGCTGGTTTATTACAACCAAATGATACAAAGCAAAGTTTGCAAAAGAAAAGGGCTCCTTGGGCCAGGGATTTAACTCAGTGGTTCTGCCACCTACCTTGCAAGCTCAAGGACCTGAGTTCGATCTCTGATACCAAAAAATTTAAAAAGGGGGGCTCCTGGAAGGATGTCTGAATTATGTACAAGCTTCCAAGTCCTCTCCTCATAGAACCAGACAGGACAGAGCTTAATTCCTTCAACAGTGAACTATGACATGTGTGAACTGTCACCTCCAGGGAACCTTTTAGAGACTCCGTGGCCAGGGCTTTTGTCGGGGGCAGCTCATGTAAGCATCCTGTCTTGCATGTACTAGCTTTCCAAGCTTAGAAAGAAAGCAGATATTCAGTAGTAACATACTGTTTTAAAAACACTTGGGGCACAGAAAGCTAATTTTGTCAGTTCTAGGAATGATCTCTTCCAAAATTTAAGTTCCTAGATGATAGCCAAGGGTCAGCCTTGCAAGGGCTTTCTAAAGATGATAGTCGCAAGCCTGCTGTGTGCACTCTTTCCTGTAAAATGGTACTGTGCAAACACAGCATTGGTGTAACATAGTTACAAAGCCAGAAACATATTATTGTTCTGCTGTATAATGAAAACCAAGAACACAACTTATACTTCATAGCTAAACCTCTTTGACCACCATCTGCTTAAGCCTGTAGTGGTAGTGGGGAAAGGGCAGCTCTTAATAATTGTACAAAACTAACTCACAGTTTGTTCAATTGCAGTTCTACTTCTAACAGAAACAGAAGTATATCACTCTATATCACTCGTCTGAACAGAAACACTACACAAGTTTTCTTCCTCCTTCCGTAAAGTACTAGGCATTCTAACAGACAAATATTTGAAGTCAGATGATTAGACTCAGCTTAGGACATTCCTTGTAAAAGGTGCTCCAAGGTAAAGACAAAGCAGTGCATTGAGAAGCTTCCTTTTCCCAGCTCGTTTTGCCACTGACTCAACAAGCACTTGTTGATAAACAGCAACCCAGAAACTGCCACACTTCTGCAAGCAAAATAAATAGACTTCAGATAAAACACTGCAGTTGAGTGCTTGAAGCCTGTCCCCAGGAGTAAGGAGAACTCTAAAATGACAGCCCTTGTTAACCACATCTGCCATTGGCCTTTTCTGCTCTCCTGCCAGGGGCAGAAGTTGCAGGGTTTTGCTGCTGCCTCTGCCATCCAGGAGGTAGGGAACTTCCTGCAGGACACTGCAGAGATCCTGTGGCTGTGCTGACCCTGGCTGAGTGCTCTTTGAGGATCTGGGTCTTTATGTGGAGTCTCCTGATGCTGGAGGACAGTTAAGAGATCTAAGCAGGGCTAGCATTGCTGGAGGCGCCCTGGCATCCATCCATCCTCATCCACATGTTTCAATTCCTTCTTCATCTGAATTCTCAAACCTTCGCTCTTTGGAACCACGGTAAACACTTCCTTTCTGTTGGTGTATCAGTACTTCGATTGTCCCAAAGGGGAAAATATCTATGTGATGTGATTCTCATTAAGGTTTTTGTCTGGGGATTTAGCTCAGCAGCATAGCACTATCCTGAGTTCGATCCTTGGTACAAAAAAAAAACCAAGTTTTTATTTTTGTTTTGTCTTGTTGTACTGATAATTGATTGAACGCAGGGCCTTCACACCAAGCTACATCTCCAGCCAGTTTTATTTTGATACAGATTCTTACTACTTCACCAAGTTGCCCAGCATGGGCTTGAACTTTTGATTCTCCTGTCTCAGTATCCCAGACTGCCGGTATTACAGATGTGCACCACAATACCCAGCTTCATTAAGCATCTTAGGAGCCTCTCAGTATGTATTCCCACAGATTCGGGGAAAGATTCCACCTTTTCTTTCCCGGGTTATCACTTTTAGGTGATTTAGGTCAGGAATGAGAATGCTGTCTGTTGTCCTGTCTCTGGTGAGTTGTACTCAGAGAGGTGTGCATGAGGCAGGAATCCCACAGTGGCCAGGCCTCACCCTGCAGCTGGATGCTGAAGCTGGTCACAGGCAGAGCCCTGCAGCTGCCTGCCAGTGGGAGCACCCTTATCTGAAGTGAAGCCTCTTCCAGATTCCTTGGTAGCAGCAGAGCCTCTCTCTCTTTTTTATTTTGCTCTTCATTTATATTTTGGGTTTCTCATATAAGAGAAACTGTGCAATATTTAAGCTTCTGTGTCTGATTTATTTCACTTAATACTGGGTCTCATTTTCCTACAAATAACTCAAGTTTATCCTTTTTTATGGCAGAATAGTACTCCATTGTGTGTAAATATGAAATTTTCTTTATTCATTCATCTGTTGATGGGCATATAGGCCTCTTTCAAGATTTAGCTGTTATGAGTTGTGCTATCAACATGTGTATGTATGGATCAACAAAGTGCAGCCCTGAGACTTGTCAGCAGAGTGGCTTCTGTGCTTGGGGGGAAGGAGGCCTGGAGCTGGAGGACCTGGGGAGGAGGAAGTGGCTCTGAGTGTCTGAGGTGCCATTTGGTTTGTGGAACTCTCTGCCACCGAAAGCATCTTCTGCAATCATGGGCATTTGCAATAGCAGGCAGTCCTTCAACTGGAAAGTCTATTTTCTCTTCTTAAAATACTAATGGAACTTTGTTTATTTTATGGAATTTAAGTAATTTTACTTTGATGATAACTTGTGTGCTTATCTCATTTTGATTGTCAATTCAGAGACTGTAAATAATAATATAACAAACTGTTTATTGAATTCTTATTTTACAGAAATATGGTGATTAGCAGAGAATAAAAGCTCCATCTCAAGGAGCACCAAGTGCAGAGAAAATGTTCTTTTCCTAACAGTAATTCTCAGTCTCTGACACAAACTGGGTGTCCTACCTCTCACATCAGTTCCAACGCTCACTGCCCAGGGTTGCTGCACACTCTGGACACAGACAGGCCCCCGGCTACCTGCTTTCTTCCCCTGTTCAGCATGGTAGTTCCTCAGAACGGCTCAGAACACAAGCCAGCAAGACCAGTTCATGATGGAGGACATGGGAATAGCCAGATGAAGGGGTGCAGGGGGCCAGGTTCAGAAAGACCCAAGCACAGGACCTTCTATCCCTGGGAGTCCAGTGCACCCTCCTGCTCAGCACATAAACATCTTCACCCCAAGAAGCTCTCCTGGCCTCGTTACTCAACACGTTTCTATGGAGACTTCATGGCCACAGTGACTGAACTCCATCTCCAGTCTCCCTCTTCCTTGAGAATGAGGGTGAGGTGACAGAGAAAGTCCTCAGCCTCTAATCTCCTCTAATCTCCCTTGAAATTCTCTGAGGGCTCATCTGGAGTCACCTCCTTTGCATAAACTCGGCTCTGGTGGAAATGAATAATAAGACACTCTTCGCACTCAGGAGGTTCCAGGCATTTCTAGACCTCCCAGCCGGGATCCAGGGGCAGAGATATATTATACCTATGGAGCTGGTGCATAATCTAAATTATAAATTATGCGCCAGCACCAAAGGTACCGGGAGCCCTGGAACACGAGCTCCCTAGATGCTGACCTTTCAAGGAGCAGTGAGGCCCAGAAGCATGAAGGTCTCTAGGTCATGAAAGCTGGAGACAAATGGGAGCTCTGGCCAGAGAGACTTCATTTACATTCCAGAAAGTTCTCTTTGGAAGCACAGAATCCTTTCCATTCTGTCTCTGACAAGCAAAAGGTTTCCCTCCTATTTTTATGAGGTGTGGGGAGTCACCAGCCTTTCTCCTGTATACCAGCAGAGAAAATCCATATCCTCTTCTCACCCAGACTGCCAAGTGTGCAGGAATAAGATATGTAACCTCCCTGGCTTTGGTCTGCCTGTCACTGGATTGCTGCAAGGGTAAGAACTGTGAATGGGTGCTGGCTGGACATATTAAGTCTCGGTTTATTAACTAGATATTTATTTAGCATTCAGAATAATTTGTGAATTTGTATTTATAAAATTTATACTTGAAAAATGTTAATCTTTTAAACATTTTACTGTTTTTGTTTTATTTCTCTAATTTCCTCAGTGTTTAAAAAAAACTTCACCCTGACAGTTCTTTCAGTTTTACAGAACAGTTTTACAAGTTTCTATGTACAAATTTTTAAGTGTACAAATAAAATGACATTTTTTTGAAGTAAAAAAGAATTGTGACTGGAGAATCACATATTTAGTGTTTGTTTTTTAAGTGAATAATAATAAAACCTCTCTGATCTAAACACCTCATGTTCATATTCAGGATAAAATTAATGCATATTAGACATGCGAACCCAGGACCCATTCTTGGAACTGTAGGTATGGTGGCACAAGAATGGGTTGAGGGATAAGACAGAGGATAGCTTAAATCATGTCACAAAAACTCCATCATATACAGACAACACAGGAATGGGACCCAAGGAAGATACATAGGAGGGGCAGCTGGAGAGATAATTGGAAAACTGGTAGAGACAGTTTTGAGGAAGCCAAGAGAGAAGGCAATTTCAAGAAGGGGGAAGTGATCCATGGTGTCAAAAATAAGAACTGCAAAGCAACCACTGAGCACATTCTAGTTTGAGTCTCCAGTAGCAGCTGGCACAGTGCCTTTCCTATGGCAAGAGTTGACATTATTGACTGGAATTCCAGAGAACAAGTTGGAAGCAGGAACAACTGGATTTTAATGTGAGTGATCCTGGTAATTGCACATGTCGAGCAGAGGGATTTAAATCTTTCCCTAACTGCTGAGCAGAGCCTTTCTATAGGAAGCTTCCTCAGCTCCCTTCTTGGGTTGTTATGAGCATTTTCTTGCACTATGTTCTCTTTCTTTCTTTTCTTTCTTTTTTTTTTTTTGAGACAAGGTTTTGCTGTGCAGTTCAGGCTGTTCTTAAACTTACTATGTAGCACAAGCTGGTCTCGAACTCACAGCAATCCTCTTGCCTCAGGCTCCCAAGTGCCAGGACTACAGGCATGCATCAGGATGCCCAGGTCCTATGTGCTCTTCTGAAATGGCTGTTAATGGCTGCAAAATCATTCCTTGTGTGGGTAGAACCAGTACTTACCCATTCTCTTGGGTAACTGCTTTTACAGGCATTTGGATGATTTTCACTTTTTATTACTATGAATAAGCCACCCCCCCCAGACTGTTTTTGTTACACTCTTTCCTTAGGCTAGATTCCTAAAAGAGTGTCAAACATTTCTGGTTTTACTAAGTTATATAATGGACTTTCACAAAAGCTTTAAGAATGCTTTCACCCATCATACTAGGTAGAAGAGTTCAAAATGGCATGAAGAAACTATGAAGAGAAGTGTTTTAAAAGTTGGGAGAAGCTGAGTGTGGTTGTGCACACCTGTGATCCCAGCACTTAAGAGGCTGAGGCAAGAGGATCACTGAGAGTTCAAGGATAGTCTGGGCTTGTAGTGAGTTCAGGGTCAAACTGAGCCACATAGCTGGGGATTTACCTCAGTGGTTCCACCGCCTGCCTTGCAAACTCAAGTTCCCGAGTTTGATCCCTGGTACCAAAAAGAAGAAAGAAAAGAAAAGAAAAAAACCAGCCACATAGCAAGATCCTGTCTTTAAAAAAAAAAAGAGTGGGGAGAGCATGAGGTCAGAAGTAAACCCAGCGGAGCAGCAGATGCAGCAGGCCAGCTGGATACGAGGCACATGTATGAAGGCCCAGTGGTTTGTTCTTCAGGGAGTCTCCCACAACAGGACCAGCTACGTCATTTAAAAAAAGGAGGAGGGTATAAATACCAAAATTGTGAACACGTGCATTTCATACATGGACTTGGAAAGTCTCGTTTTCATGGAGACAAAGTGAACCACAAGCACCAAACTAAAAGCTATAAGCAATTTTGAGTCAATAGGATGCAATGCAGAAAATAAATGTTTGACTCACTGCTAACAGAAGAATGTGGGCTCAAAGTCTCACTGAGGTGATGGACTGGACAAGAGCTTCCCCTATGGAGGTTAAGGGAAACTTTAAATTATTGTACATTTAATATTTCTCAGCACATAACTGTTAGTGTTCCTTTCTTCACATAATCAGGCCGCCAGTTTTTCATATAACCACCCACCAATAGTGACAGCTCACTGACATTAATTTTAATGTAAAAGATTTTCAAAGAGGTAGGAGATAATACCTTTTCAGGTTTGAAATATTAAATGATTTTTGAATATTCAAACCCAAAATACCTCAGCCTAGTTTCAAATTTGAACACTCTTTTATGTCATTAAGAAGACAGCTGGACCAGGGCTTTAGCTCAGTAGTTCTGCCTCCTGCCTTGCAAGGGCAAGGTCCCGAGTTCTATCCCCAGTACCAAAAAACAAAAAACCCCCCAAAAAACAGCAAAATAAAAACCCTTAATTAAAAACAAAAAGAAGATAGCTGATTGGTTACTTTTGTGTGTGGTTACAAGTTGTTAAGCATAGGTAATTCAAAGTTGATTAAGACATTTGCATATTTTCTCGTAAGCTTCAAGTCAAATGAAGCAGATTCACACACTCCATTCAAAAGGGTCACAAGGACCACAGAAAATGTGCAACGTGCTGTGGAAGCAGAGAAGGAGGAACCGTATTTGAATGATAGAGGAGATGTTGAAATTGGTGTCTGAGCTGCATCTTCCTTCATAAGCATGAGTTTGTCCCCCAGAGGAGCATTAGGATAGTCCATGTCAAGTCAGAGGAACAGCATGCAAGATTTGGGAACAAAAGGTCCAAGAGCACATGTGTTCGGACTCTTCAACCCATCTGTGCTTAGAGACCCATGGTCCTGGGGAGGGTGACAAGAGCTAAGATTGGAGAAAAAGACAGGTGCCAGGTGATGGAGGACCTTGTGTCTGTAAGAAATGGGGAGACTGTTAAGAATTTTAAGCAAAGTCAAAATGAACACCAAAGAGATTATTATAGTAATATGAGTGAAAAATTAGGGATGATAAAATAATTTATTAAGTAGAAGGGTTAGGGGAAAAACGGACAAGACAGGACTTCAGTCATGACTAAATCTATGTGTTTGTGCTTAATCATCTTTTTCTTCAAGGTCAAGTCCTTTGGTGTTGGAGAGATGCTGAAAAGACAAATAAAGGTGAAGGGCAACAAAGTTCCCAAATGTAGGAATCTGTAAGCTTTAGTTTCATTAAAAATTAGTCATGTGATATTAAGGTTATAAAAAATTTATTTCAAATGTGAAAATATAAAAATCACTTACATATAAAATTTAAGCATATGGAACCATCCAAATTTTAAGTTTTAGCTTTATAAGTGTACTTAGGTTTGAGATAATAGTCACAGGCATAAATATAAATATTAATCCTTAGGAGGATTAAAAACTAGGGGAAATTACTATATTTTGCTTCTGATAAGCACAGAACTCTCATATCCAGAGCAGTGAATGTCCCAGAACCAAGTTCTCCACTCCAAATGGGGTTCACTCAGAGACAGGGCTAGGCATCAGGTGGTCATGGGCAGTGACTGGGGAAATAGCCACATGACTTCTTCCTGGCTAGTCAACATGAAGGAAGAGGAGAGGTTTGCTGGGACAACCTCTGGGAAAGGGCTCTTCAGAAAAGACTGCTCATCTTCTTCTTCTGGTTGCAACCAGGTCTGAATAAGACCACAGAATACCTACAGTCATGTTACCAGACCAAGAATGATGCCAATGCTCAAGATGGCAGTGCAGAGAGAGGGAAAGAGCCTGCCTCTCAGGTAACACATCCAGGGTCTGCCCTCCTTGAACCTCTCATTATGTGGGGCTATAACTTTCCTTATTGTCCAAGCCACCTGAATAGGGGTTTTCTATTACTTACAGCTCAACACTTCCCAATTGAAATGAGAACAGTAGAGAAAAATTAAACACTAACAGGTGACTATAATATATTGGATGTTCTCTAGGAGAACATCTCTTGGTAAATCAATCTCATTTACAGTCATTCAAAAGCTTTCTTTGAAGTTTACATAATCCCTTCCCTCTGAAATGTCTTCACCAATTTTTGACATTCTCATATGTAACCAGCTGTCCTCTCACAAACTACTACTGATGAAGACAAATAGGACAGAGAGAAGAGGAACAGTGGCTGGATCTTGCTCCTGATAAAGTGCAGAGAGAAGGTTTCTTTTTTACAACCAATTTCAAGGTTGTGGCTATAAAGTTTCCCCATGGGAGCCCAGAAAGATAGCAAGTGAAGGAAAGAATCTGACAGCTCCTAAAAATAAAACAAGTACTTTCTTAAAGTGAATAACACATCCTCCACGTGCTTGCCTCCTGGCCGTACTGGGAGCATTCGTATACATTTTCCATATCCTTAGAAATAGTGCATGCCAAATGCTAAGCATCATGTCTGCCACGTGGTATTATTCTCTATTATTATCAGCACTGTTCTTAGACCAGAGTTTACTGTGCTACATCTAGTATGGAGGGTGTTCCCCGTGTCCCAGAAGCGCCCCCTAGTGGATCTGTAGTGGATCTGTTTGCCTTCTGTAGCTCAAGTGTTGGTTTACTCATCAATGCATTTGAAATATGTAACCTCAGGACTGGCGTTTGTGTTTCGTGTTCATAAACAAGCAGTAACTTTGGCATTTTTTATCACAAAAAACCCATACGAGAAAGCTGGCAAGCCCAGTGAGCTTCCTGGGCGGAGAGATTTTTCTGTCAAAGCCGGCAGGGTCTGGTCATCCACCATCCTCAGAGTTTGACCATTGAGTCGGACCGATCTGCAAAGAGGAAAGAGGAGCCT
The DNA here is from genome assembly GCF_053883595.1 of Heterocephalus glaber. Classification (NCBI taxonomy): domain Eukaryota; kingdom Metazoa; phylum Chordata; class Mammalia; order Rodentia; family Bathyergidae; genus Heterocephalus; species Heterocephalus glaber. Next base: position 2,154,565 of record NW_028258419.1, on the reverse strand, counting down.
GAGTCAGCCGTGTTGTGCAAGCCCCACGGCTCTAAAGAGTTGTAAAATCTTTTATTTGGACCAAAATTTTGTTTGTGGCAACCCATGTTATATAACGAGTATCTTAACACTATGTCCGTGGGGTTTGACCCAGGTGATCTGAGTCTGCCATGGAGAAGAGTCGTTGGACAGAGACCATGTGGGCTGCAAAGCCTGGAATATTTACTATGTGGCCCTTGGCAGAAAACAGAATACAGATACCTATGCTAGGCAATGTGGCAGAGGGACAAAAAGGGAAAACATGACATACCTTGCAGAGTTGTGGCAATTTGATGGAAAATAATTGAAAATATTTTTATTTAAAGCAAATAGAAATCTATATGGAATAAAATGTAAATTTCTTTAATTTAACATAAAAATGATAATCAATGCTGTGTCCTATAAATTTGTTCATAAACTACCTAACTCCCCTTGCTCCCCATTAACGAAGTACATATTCGTTAATAAGATATTTTGGTAGAATGCATATTGCTATAGTGAAACAAAAATAATGTTGTTTGGCTAAACCACAGAAAAGCTTGTGTTTTCTGTGTATTTCATTGTTGGAATTCAAAAACTGAGTCATAAAATGAAAAACAATTTCACACAGAATAGACACTACTATCATTTTTTTAAATGTTTCCAAAGCCTATTTTTGTTTATGGTTTCCTGATTATGGTTATGACATTTCCTCCTCAACCTCGTCTGAAAACTGTTGTGCTATAGGTGTCAACACAAAAGCCCACAGGTGTGAGTGTAGCCTGCAGCACAGTCACGGCTTTGTTACTGATGTGTCTTAGGTTACACAGCCCAGTGCTGAGCCTCTACCCCAGAAAGGATGGAAACCAATCTTTCCTCTCATGGATCCTTAGACACAGGAGGGGGTGAGAGACCTTGAAAACAAGAAAACTATGTAGTCATGCTACATGGAAACAATAAAATAACAGTGCAGGACTAAGTAAATAAACTAATGGCTAGGGACCAGGGATTTACCTCAGTGGTTCCGCCGCCTGCCTCACAAGCACAAGTTCAATCCCCAGTACAAAAACAAAACAAAACTAATGACTCCCACCATGGCATCCTGTGTAGCCATTAAAATTATGTAGTACATGAACATTAACTGCTATGAATAAATATTAGGCACATGAAGGGGAAAAGAATCAAGTTTTTAAAAAAATATATACAATACCCATTCCCCATTCTTAAGTAAAAACAGTGTATATGTATATACATACAGAATGAATATTGAATATTGGTAGGATTATTTAACAGGTTACTATATTTACACAAATGAGAAATAATGATACATGATACTTTTATAGTGTTTACTCTCTGCAAGGCACTGTTATACAGAGTACATGTATTACATATATGACATAAATGTAACTGACATTAATCCTCTGTTTTCAACAATAAACAAGTGCTGTTTTCATAATACAAAAAGTATTTAGAAAAAGAAAATGGTTTCCATTTAACTTGGTTAGATGCTCAGCTTCGAGTTCTGTAACAAAAGTTCCAGAAGTGTGTTTGGGGAGGGCCCGTGCAGCCTCAGTCCAAAAGTAGACCTGATCACTAGAACAGTGCTGCTGTGGCAAAGATGAGAATCATGCTGTTTGACCAGCATTCAGAGCCTTAAAGATGCTGTGTGCTACTGGGTGTAAGCTTAGTCTGCTGATTACTTCTACATTAGGCTGGACAGTGAGGGTGAGGTTATATTTGACAGTAGTAGCTTGTTTTATATTTTGAAGACTGCAACATGAGGATAAAGAAGTAGAAGTCATTTTTTTTCAAGTTTCAGATAAAATAAAGCTTTAGCAAGCAGTGGATTTGGCAGAATTGGAGATGCTGGGAAACTTATCTAAGACAAATAGAAAATACTGATTTTATATTAGAAAATATTTTCTCTTATCGCTTCTCGGCCTTTTGGCTAAGATCAAGTGTAGCAATATATTTACTCAGATATTTATTAAATAATACTCAGAACCCTCCAAAGGCACTACACAAAAGTTGTTCAATTAAACAATTTTTTTAGGGCGACTTTAACTTTCTGAGTCATTAATATAAGCAAATATACAGGCTAGGTATTTGTCAAAATTATCTGGGATATTGTAGGCAAAATATAAAGAGAAGAGTGGAAGTAATATACTTATCAAAGGAAAGTTAGGGAAATAAAATATCTTTTATAACTTCACCAGTTTTCTAACAGTAAAGCATGGATATGTGATCAGAACGCAACAGGGTCTGATAAATGCAGCCAAAAGAGGAATCACTGAAGAAACTGGGCGTCTTTAGCCTAGGGAGGAGATAGCCCAGTCGTCCTCCAAACATGTGAGATCTGTCCTGGAGGAGAAGAGGTTCTGGGCACCACTGTGGGGCAGAGGTGGGCGACACAAGGGACCAGAGACCTGAGAAGTTACATACGCCCAAGCAGCAGGACAGGTACAGGGCAACAGGGGCAGGAAGGGACAGTGGAGAACCAAAAAGCTGAATGGCTGCCTAAAGTAAACCACCCCAGCAAGGGGAGAAAACAAACCCACAAGTTGCCACAGAATCCGTTGTAAAGAAAACCTGGTGTGGCTAGAGCATTGTGTGGCAAGAGAGCAGGTCCTTAGCGTTCCCAGGCCTCTGGGCTCGATCCTCAGTAAGAGTGCAGGCAGATATGCCCTACAGAGAAAGAGGATCCTGCAAAGCCTCCTGTCTACAGGATGAGGCAGTTTGCAACCTCTCCTATAGGGACCAGACTGAGAGCAGCGCGTGCAGTGTGGCAAGAGAGCAGGTCCTTAGCGTTCCCAGGCCTCTGGGCTCGATCCTCAGTAAGAGTGCAGGCAGATATGCCCTACAGAGAAAGAGGATCCTGCAAAGCCTCCTGTCTACAGGATGAGGCAGTTTGCAACCTCTCCTATAGGGACCAGACTGAGAGCAGCGCGTGCAGACAGAGGCTCCCGGTCTTGCCAAGGAGCAGTGGCCTCCAGAGAACGATCATGTGGGGCTGGACGGCCTGGGATGGGTGACTGGGCCAAACGTTCTCTGCAAACACTGCCAACTCTATGGCTACTGTGTGATTCCTTCAGAAAAGCTTCCTCCTCATCAGCATCAGACACAAACATGCTTAAGCATACTTGTTTCAGAAAGGATCAGAGCATAACAAGAGAAATGTATTGTTACTCAAAGATGCTTATACTTATAACAGGAAAAATAAAAGGTTTAAACAGTTAAGTAGATCATGGAATTTTATAAAACATTTAGCCCATTAAAAATGTCTAAAAAGACTACGTAGGAAAGACCCTGGGAAAACTTGTAGGTCCCTCTCTTTTCCCATTGGATGTTGTATGATTGTACAGTAGTTAGAGTTTTTCTTTTTCTTTTTTTAAATTTTTTCCCGCTTTGCCTGCCCTCCTTTGCCTCCCCTTCGCCTTCACCCCCTCCATCTCTCCCTATTTACAAAGACTTTGTTTCCATTTTTTCCTTTTCTCATATTAATTCCATTCCCTTCTTTCCTTTCTCCTATCCCTCCCATTTCCCCTTCCCCTTTGCCCCTTTTCTTCCTATTTCACATTATCTATTACACCTTTTAGTCCTCATTTACACTTTCAGTTTCTCACACTAGAGAAACTATTCGGTATTTACACATATGTGTCCTATTTATTTCACTTAAGAGTTTCGCCTCAATGTGCATCCATTTAGCTATAAATGTCTCTAATTTCTCATTTTCTATGGTTGAGTAGTACTCCATTTTATTTTTTAAAAACCACATTTTCTTTATCCAGTCTCCAGTTGATGGGCATCTGGGCTGCTTCCAAGTTTTAGCTATTACAAACTGTGCTGCTATGAACACGGGTGCACATATATCACTGTGGTATGATTCTTTTAATTCTTTGGGGAAGACACCCAGCAGGGGAATAGCTGGGTTAAATGGGACTTCCAGTCCTAGTTCTTTGAGGTGTCTCCATACTGATTTCCACAGTGGTTGCACCAGTAGTACTTACAGTTTTTAATAAGCAGTGGAGAAAAAAAGGGAATAGTACCCAATGCTAATAATGTTTGTCTGTGGGGAACAGGACATCGGACAAAGTAGACTCACATCCCACTGCTAATAGACACTGAAAACAGCACATACATAGCATTTGCCAAGATGGGAAAAGATGGTGGTAATTGTATAAATCTTTATTTCTTATAGTCCACTATGAGAATGGTCACACTGAAAAGATCTCCCTCCAACACACACAGGAACCTTCACATGCAAGACTGAGCCTTTCTTTGGTTCTCTGTTGGATGCGTACTTTTATAAGATGGATTTCAATATTAGCTTAAAAACCAAAATGTTTTAGGACTAGCTTCAAATAATCTGTCTTGAATGTCCAGGTGTTTATGACCATTTTTTCTCACTCAAACTAATAAAGAAACCCTACTTTAATGCTATAAGAAAATCACATCTATGGTTTATTTTATAAAATGGAGTACTACTCAGCCATAAAGAATGAGAAACTAGAGACATTTATAGTTAAATGGATGCATATTGAGGCCATACTCTTAAGTGAAATAAATAGGACACACATTTGTAAATACCGAATAGTTTCTCTAGTGTGAGAAACTGAAAGCGTCAATAAGGATTAAAATGATTAAAATGAATAATTGATAATTTGAAATAGGAAGAAAAGGTCCAAAGGGGTAGGGGAAGTGGGAGGGGAAGGGGAAAGGAAAGAAGGGAAAGGAAAAATTATGAGAAAAGGAAAAAATGGAAACAAAGTCTTTGTAAATAGGGAAGGGAGCACAGGAAATGGGGAAAAAATAAGAACCAAGATACATCACATACAGGTACAAGCACCCAATGATAAATGTAAAAGTATTGTATACCTAAAATGTACCAATAAAAGAATTTAAGCAAAAAAAAAAAAAGAAAATCACATCTAGCTCACATAGTATTTTTATACCAGCCCACATGCCCCTAGTAGCAATCATATAAAGGTAAGTTTTGCTTTAGTGACTATGAAGTCTTTTCACAGTCTAATCACCTACACTCATTGAGTGGATACAAACTATTTTTTAAGCTAATTGCTAGTTTGTGTTCATCTCCTTCTACTTTGGACTTCTGAGTTATACTTTTATTCATACATAAATTTCCTAAATATTAAGAACACTGTTCAAACTTGAAATACCCCTTTTTGGCTACCTATCAATCTCTTTATTCTGATAAACACCAATAGATTTATTACAACTTTGAAATGAACAAGGAAAAATACTCACTTGGATAGTAATCCATCCCGGCCTGAAGGTTTTAGAAGGTACTTGTTCACTTCTTTATTAAATAAGTGATGGGGTAACTGCAAGTGCTTGGTGACGTTGTAGAGGTTTAAGGCATACAGAGTCAAATCTCCTTCTTTATACCTTGGACTAAAAGCAAATAGGTTAACTCAGCAAAAATATTAACTGAACTTAAGGAAACAAGAACCTGATTATAAATAGGATCATGGATACTAAGTATTAGTATGTGAGACCTGTTCGTATCCTTCTTGTTAAAGATAATACCACTCGTGTAGTCTCATTCATCGAAAAATTGCTCTTCACACTGCCATTTTCTGAGCCAGAGCTCTGAGATCTTTGCTGCTCTACCAGGCTGGATTTCTAGAAAGCCAGTGAGACCACCCATTTTTTTATATAGGAAGGTTAAATGGTAAATTGTAAAGTTTGTCAGCTCACATGAATTCAAATTATAAACCATAGAAACAGGAGCTATTCCTAGCTTTAGAAGAAATAAGAAAAGTCAATCTATTGACATTTTTCAAAATGAACCCATTCAAACCATTCCTCTACTACTTCCTAGCTGAGCTCAATCCATAGAGTTCTCAATCACTGGAAACCAGAAATTCTACATGGCTTTCTGAGCTAGAAATAATAATATTTTAGTATTATCCTATTGGGGATGGCAGATTGAAACTCAGAAGAAGAAAAAAATCCCTGAGATTTAGGGAAAAATTTTGCTACTTAAAGCCAGAAAAGGGGCCAAAAAACTCTGGCACTTAAGGGTTTTTTTTTGTTTGTTTTTTTTTTTGGTACCAGGGATTGAACTCAGGACCTTGTGCTTGCGAGGCAGGCACTGGAACCACTGAGCTAAATCTCCAGCCCGGCCAAAAAGCTCTGAATGGTGTCTCCAACTCTACAACTGTGGTTGCAACTTTTGACAATAAGATTTTTGTTGCTCCTGTTTGCCTTCTTTTGATTATTTTGTCATTTGGTAAATTTATCACATGATCCAAGATAAGTATATTCATATAACTGTGCATATCAATTCTTACATTTATAATCACTCATAATCCTTCAATGAATTATTCATATAAATATCATTTTGTTTTATTTGTACTAATATTTATTAAAATTTAGGATACAGCTCCATTATAAGTTATGACTATTAAAATCATTATCTAAATCTTAGTAGGACTGCCAATCCCTGTATTTAAGCAATGCTTTTATTTTTGTTTTGTTTTTTTAAAGTTAGATTCTGGTGTCATAGCACTATGAATACAAAAATAAAAAAATAAAAGGAAGAAGAATAATGACACACCCGTGGACACAGTGTACTGAAACTTGCTGACTTAAAGGTATGTTTCTACTCACTGATTGCTGTTGGTGCAATGAAGGTACACACGAAGCTTGCCGTGGTCAGAGCCTTTTACGCTTGCCATGAACACAGTGGTGCCCACCAGTTGCTTGAACAGAAGAGAGAGCCAGTAATCCTGGTGTGGTGGTTGGGCAAAGAGAAACAAAAGAGGGCTGTTAAGGGCCAAGGATTTAGCTCAGTGGTTTCGCTGCCTGCTGCACAAGCTCAAGGACCGGGGTTCGATCTCCAGTACCAAAAAAAAAAAAAAAAGAGGGCTGTTGCTTAATTTTTATTCTTATTTTAACAAAACCAGCAAAAGACAGTTATCCTACAAAGAGGGTAACTGTTATTCTAAGGGTATTTAAGTAGAAATTTTTTTGGATGCTGGTGACCACCATGAATTTTAGGGAACTATCTTGTTTGCTGCTCTTTATCCCTGGAAGATTCTGTTTCTGTAATTAAGAGGTTTATTGCCAGTAGAAGACACATTTCAAAAACTCAACCCTCAGAAAGTTTACCTGTTCTCAGTTGTCTTCCATCCAAAGCAGAGCTCAAAGAATAACGCTCACACATATGCATACACAAGGACACATTTTTTAAATAAAGCTTGTTCATTTAAGAAACAAATAATTTCCTCTAAGACCTGATAGTCCTCCTAATAAAGTGATGGATTAGGCAACAATCATCACTAGCTATTGAGATCAAGAAAAAAAGAAGATCAAGAAAAGAGGCAGACATTATGTGCTTCCTGATAGAAGAACATATCACCTATGAAGAATTCTTGTCAAAATTAAAAATTTTCAACATGCTCAAACTTCAAGTTTTCAGGAAACATGGGGGACAAAGGAACACGTCAAATGACATGACAGGAATAAATTTAGCAAAACCCAGAATGTGGGAAACACTATAGAACAAATTACCTGGTTTCTTTAATTAATAAAGTACAAGGAATAACAGAGAGGGAAGAGAACTTAAAGATGAACATATTTTCCCAGTACTCTGGGAGACTAAGGCAGGAGGATCATGAGCTTAGCCAGGGTTCAAGCTTACTCTGGGTAACTTAGTAACTTAGAGAACACTGACAAAAAAAAAAAAAACAAAAACGCTGGGAATGGTGAAGTAGGTCAGCATGGAGGCTCTGGTTCAATCCCTTTTCAATCCCTTGTAATACACACACACCACAGACTTAAAGAGATATATTAACCAAATGTAATATGTGAACTTCGGATTCTGATTTGAATAATTAACGATAATATTTTAAACAATAAGGAAATGTGAAACACTGACTAAATACAGTCAAATAATTCTTGTTGAAAACAGATATCCTCAAATGGCATTTTATACTATAAAAATCAAGGAATTATTTTTTATGGGTTTCATCTTAATTTATATATATATGTGTATATGTTCAGATGGAATTTTGGATAAAAATTTACATTTCCTACTTTAGTACCAGACATAATTAGAGATAAGGTAGAATGAGATTTTATTCATAAATATCTTGAAGATTATTAACAAGAATATCAATTCTTAGGGTGAGTTTAAAAAAAATAAATACATAGGTACTGGCTCTATTTGTTTGTTTGTTTGTTTATTTGTTTGAGACAGGGTCTTGCTGTGTAGTTCAGGTTGGCCTTGAACTCACTATGTAGCCCAGGCTGGCCTTGAACTCACAGGGATCCTCCTGCCTCAGCTTCCTGGGTGCTAGGATTACAGGTATGCACCGCTGCACCCAGCTGGTACTGGCTTTTTACAAAGTTAAATAAATTATGATTTCATGACATAAAAATAGAGCTTTTGATACAATAGCAATTTTAACTTCATTTCACCAAACATTTTTTATTCAAAAGTGTTATTTTGTAAAAAGAGCCATAAAATTTCAAATTACCCCTTTTCGAAAAATATCAACAACCATTCTACAAATACCCCACATGTTAGAAAGTTACTCCTGGCTTTTGATTTCTTTTCTTGAGACACAAATATGTTAGACTGGATGGTCTCTAAGGTTTCTTCAACTCCTTATCCCATGGCCAGGCTATTTGTGGGAAGGACTGACTGTTCACTGGACTTAGAACCAGGGCCCCCCGGCATATTCCACTATGCACAGAAATAGAAAAATGGCAGTCACTCACAGGTAAAGGTTTGAAGTTTTGATCCACTAAGTGGTAGTTTCCAGCACCGAAGAGCACTTGTCTCATCACCACGTCTATGCCCATTTGGGCCGACAGGCCCAGTTTATCCAGCCACCTGGGACAGAGCGACACCCGGCTTTCTTCAGGTTTGAAAACGAAAAGCAGTCCATGCTACTTACACACTATCCTGCCTTGCTCATCTACAGGGGGGAATGCACAGAAACCCAGAGGCGCGGCGTTAGTCATAACTAAGCCACGAAGCCAAACGGCCACTAAGTGTGGCAGCGAACCCTCCACACTGTCCCACATTTGAGCATGATGACAAATCCTGGAAGACTGTTAAGATGCCAGAGGGGTTCCCTTCAGGCCAAGAGGACACCTACAAAGCACAAGAGACACACTCCCATCCCCACAGACAAGTTCTCAACCCACATCCCACCCAACACATGCACTGTGTGATGAGGACCGAAGAGAAGACTGCAGTCAGCAGTGGCCAAAACAAGAAATCAGCAGAGTCACAAGCGAGGTGTTACAGACACCTCCCCTCATCCAGTCTCTGTCCCTCACGCCTTCCTGAGCATAAGGGATCTATGTTTTATGCTAAGTTGGTAACAGCAATGATGGTGAAGAAGGAAGAATAAGGATGAGGGAGGACAGGGAAAAAACCTCAGGGTGAAGATGCAGAACTCTAGATCAAAACACAGGAGAGACACATGTTAAATAGAAGCAGGCCGGCAGTTCAAAGCAATTGTGCTTGTGGTATAGGATACTAAGGTGACTTAGTAGATGTTTAAATTTTTGGGAGTCCCTCTTGTGTGACCTCAGTCTGGAGGGCCTAATCTTCTTGGGAATCTACAATTCAGGTACATGCAGTAAGTACCTTTCTCAGAGCCACAGTAGTAGGTGTATTCTTCTTTTTTTTTTTAGATGCATTCTTTTACAATGAATTTTTGTTAGTGGAAAGACTCCGTGGCATGTTTTGGGCTATCATTAAGACAGGAGATGTCTAAACTAATTCATTGTTACAATAATTCATTTGGGACATCTGTTAATGATGTCCAACAAGCTTTAGCCAATCATTTTCTTGCAAATTCTGGCTCGATTTTGGGGCCTCGGCCACAAAAGCTTCCTTTGACATTGTTTTTGGCTGGTACTAATGGAAGGAATCCCTGAGCCATTCGGGTTTCACTCACATGAAGCCAGCTGCAAAGGTATTGGACAGCAGGCGTGCCCCGCCCCCATACGCAGAGCTCGTCTCTCCCAACCAGACTTTCTTGCCGGGTCTGGTCTCCTCCACCACCTAGGAACAGAAAGTTCGCCATGGTAACTACAAATAAGCTGACCAAGCACAGTGCTAAAGATTCACCATATTCAAAAACCTGTGTCACCACACCCATCTGTCCTATCTAGCTAAAAAGTGTGTCCACAGTCATTTAGGTCTTCGGCAATTATCTTTTATTGGAATAGTAGGGTATGGAAGGAATATAAATAAACTCATTATTATAATGTGTAATTAGTTCTACTAAAAGGCTATTGGAAGTATTTTTAATTTCTAGTCAATATACCTAGGTAAAAGCCAATGCTAAGAAAGAAACTACGGGTGAAGAAGACATACTGTGCTTGACTCTAAAATTAGAAAAACATGTAATGTACTCACCTACAGAATTTAGAAGTAACTAGGCTATACAAAATAAGAACTCTGGATTTACATGAAAAATTTTAAAAGATTGTTACCTGCAAAATTTTTTGCACGGATACAATGAAAGTGTCCAGCACATCAGGGTTTAGAAAATCTTCTTTGGTAGCAATCCGTCCATTCACATAGTAGCTAAATTAGTCAGAAAATATTCGGGGGAAAAATAACAGATTTACTTCCTGCTTTTAAATCAATTTCAACCTTGTTCTCTTTCCTATTTTTCTCATCTCCTCTCCATTCTAAATCAAAAGGGCAGAACGGAGGCACCAAAGGGAAGAGGACATGAGGAAGGGACTATTTCTCCAAATAAGTAGGAATCTGCTACTCTGCCCTCAAAAGGGCCACCACTTCTGGGTCACTGCTTGCTTTTTGGAAGCGATGGGTCATAGCTACCTTTATACTTCATGAGTTAACTGGTAGTGTGCCTTGATCTTTATAGAAAGTACATTATCCTTTGATCCCCGGTACCAGACAAAAAAAAAAAAGAAAGTGCATTAACTTAAAATAACATTAAATTTTTGTTTTATTAATATTAAATTCTATCACAGTGATACTTGAGATATTATTTTTTTCTTATTTAAACCATAAAGCCAATTAGCAGTTGAGTAAAAATAATTTTTTGAAAGCTAGCGATAGACAAAATCAGCCTTTCTTTCCTCATAGGAAGAACAAGAGACACTTACTGGTGCCAGGTAATCGAATCTACTACCTCTCCACCAGTCTGCAGGAAGCTGGAACAAAAATGCCACTATGGTTATCATGTAGTCCTCCTACATATGCACAATAGTTGCTCAAGGTTTGATTTCCCAGAAATAACTGGTTATTTGTTAGGCTCAAACACAAAGTTCCAGATTCTCATAATAGATTTTGTTATCAATGCCATTTATCCTTGTACCCTTGGTCATCTGAGCCAATGAGTCTGCTTTTGGCAAACCACATAGTCAGGTGGCCAGCTGTTTAATAACATGTGGGCTGCTGTGGATTCTCCACCAGAGAGGAACATTTATTTTTAAGAAAAATGGTTGTGCCAGGGGTGGTGGAGCACACATGTAATCCCAGCACTCCGGGGGCTAAGGCAGGAGGATCACAGAGAGTTTGATGCAAGTCTGGGATACATAGTTCAAAGCCAGAATGAACCACATATTGAGACCCTCTGACACCCCAGAAGGAAGGAAGGAAGGAAGGAAGGAAGGAAGGAAGGAAGGAAGGAAGGAAGAAAAAACCAGTCCTGCGTCCTCTAGTTCTTACCTCTGCAGCATCTTAACCGTCTTTCCTCGAGGCTGACCAACATCCGGGCCATAGAGTTTCGCATTTTTGAAAGAGGAATTTTGTAGAAGTTTATGCAATTCAATGAAATCTTTTCCTAACTGCAATCCATCAATGAAAATACCAGCCTTCTTCCTGAAACTGTTAGGTTCTGAAAGACAGTAATTCTCCTCCTAATCACTTACCTAGCCTTTTTATATAAAAGCAAACATACGACAAACATACGACAGCATATAAGCATAACAAAACATTTTCTGAATTACAAAATCATAGAACTCAAAGTGAAGAAAAGTTAAACCCTTGGTTACAAAGGAGATATACCAGAAAAATAAAAATTTTAATTATATAACTGAGGCTGATTGGGTATTAAACAATTTGAAGTTAATAATGAGGACATTAAACCAACATATATTTTTAAAATAGTCTCCATTCAGTTGTTCTATTTTGTTTGTGATACTGGGAATTGAACCCAGGGCTCTTGCACTGAGTTATATCCCCATCCCTTTTTAATTTTTGATTTTGAGGCAGGCTACATCTCCAGCCTCACCCCTCCCTTTTTCACTTTAGAGATGGCTTTGCTAAATTACTAAGATGTTCAGGGTGGGCTCAAACTTTTTTTTTTTTCCCGGTACTGAGGATCAAACTCAGGACCTTGTGCTTATGAGGCAGGCGTGGTGCCACTGGGCTAAATCCCTGGCCCAAGGCTGGGCTCAAACTTTTTTTTTTGGTACCGGTACCGGGGATCAAACTCAGGACCTTATGCTTGCAAGGCAGGTGCAGGAAACATTGAGCTAAATCCCTGGCCCCGGGCTCAAACTTTTGATCTTGCTGCCTCAGCCTGACAGAGTGCTGGGATTACAAGTGTGTGCTACCACACTTGGTTATATTTAATAATTTAATTTGCTTTTTTAAAAAAGGCTGAGTAGAGTCAAGATGTTTAATGCTCAGAACAGTAACTGGCATATAGCATGTGCTCATCCCATCACTACATTTCATTTTCCATTTTATATTGTTTCATTGGCCAATATAGCACTATAAACACATTTTGAATGTGGAAAGTCATTAATATGTAGATAAAATTTATAAGTTCCTTGCCAAAAAAAAGTAAGGAAAGAGTTCGGCCTAAGCAAGATTCTACATTGGCAACTTCTGGATAGCTCAAGCATATAATTAAGGTTGGGATGGAGTTGCTGAGATTGACTGAGAGTTACAAACAAGAAAAGGAAAAGAAGAGCAAAAGCAACTGCGTGATTCACATTTGCTGAGTCCAGCCTGCCAAACATAATAGATTTAGGAGACTCTGAGAATCTCAAGGGAACCTGGGACCTGGGGAGGTTGCTGACTGCAATAGTTTTTCCCAGCTCAACTATAACTTAAATAGGGATTAACAATAGGTCCCAGAATATACTAAGGAGTTTTCTCCCATAAGCAGTTCCAAAAGTTATATTGTTGAGCACTTCTGAGGATATGCCCAGCCTGAAGTATATTTGCTGATGTTCAAAATAATCCCATAAATAGAAACAAGTAATGCCAGCAGGGAATCTCATTAACAAAGTGTTCCCAGGGTACCTACCATTGCCTAGTTCCCAAGAAATATTATAGCCCTTGGAAGAGCAGTAGTCCAGGAGCAACTGGGCGTTAGAACTGTCCCACTGTGAATCTGCCGTTCTCAGCAACTCGTTCAGACCAAAGATCAAGTTCAGTCCTGAGCAGTTTGCAAAAGAGTACAGCATATCCACTGAGCTTCCTGCAAGAAACATGTCACATTCAATGTTAGGTGGGTATCAGTGCAGCTTGGCTCTGGGTTGGCTCTTCATTGTGAGTTACTATTTCTGTTGTTAAATCAAAGGAATTCCAGGCCTAATGAGTGACCATAAGCATGTCTAAGTGACAACAAAATTGGACGGCTAAATTAAAGAAAAAAATAATCCCAGACTTCATCTGCTTCAGCTGTTGGGGATCCCATGGAAGGTTTCAGAAATTCTGATCCAACGCTCAGGTTTTGTTCAAGTGACCACAGGATTTTGGATTTAGCAAATAAAGGTACAGGACACCTAGTTAAATCTGAACTTCAGATATGTCATGAGCAATTTTTAGTGTATGTCCTATGCCAGGGTTGAAAAACACTGTTAAAAAAGAAACAAATTATTGTTATCTATCTGAAATTCAATTCTAAGCAGGCCCCTCTATTTACAGGGCACTGCAGGATCTTTTAAGTTTGCAACGGGAAAACATCTGCTGGATAGGACAAGAACTATGCTGTCGGGTTGTTTCGACCCAGCACTTTAATAATCAAACTCAGGCATGTCTCATGGCCTAGGTATGCTACAAAAAAAAAAATTACAGAGGCACTAAGAGTCTGGGAAATTCTGTACTCTGCTTTTTAAACCATTAGCTCATCTATAATTATTTTTTGAGAGTGGCAACAATATAATTCTAAGTATTGTCTTTAGATCAATTATCATATGCATAATAAGTACTTGTGATTTGCACAGATATTTTATAGTCATTTGTTAAACAGGAATTTGCTCTTGAATTCTCTTAGTTTAGTCTCAGGGAAACTTACATAATCTCTTCTCTGCAAACGTGACTTTGCTTTTGTTTTGCTTCTCAGTCTGCAGCCTGGATCCCTTGGATGATCCTGCCATGAAACTCGGTTTAAAATGGCAAAGGGCAGCCAGGGAGGAAGACTCTGGTGAGCTGCTGAGGGTGCTGTGATGTTTATTGTATCCCCTGCTGCCCTAGACCTGCTGCCAGTCATCAGCAGTGACAGACATTCGGATCCAGAAAGTTCCAGGGCTCTGTGTTCCCGGGTTCTACTGGATCGTGGAGTCACAGGTGGTGACTCCATGAGGCCTTCAGGACACTGAGCCCACTCCAAGCCTCTACCCCCTTCTCCCCATGAGGAAACGGAGATGTGAACAAGGCAAATGCTCCATCTGATACCACATGTTGGCAGTGCCATCTTTGGTGGCAGTGCCAACACTAGGGCTTGTTACATGTACTCTGCTGTAATGATACTGCTGGCAGACATGCTGCAAAGCCATGCTGTGCCCTGGCCCAGGCCACAGTTTGCACCCTAAGTGGTCTGCAGGCTGTGTTACAGCGAGGTGGTGGGGCCTTTGGTGCCGGGCCTGTCTGGAAGTCTTCAGGCCACCTTGAAGGGGACTGTGGGATCCCAGGCCTCCCTCCCTCTCTCATGCTCCTGGCCATTAGGCAGACAGTTTCCCTGTGCCACACTCTCCCTACATTGCCACCCAGCACCCCCACAGAGGGTGAACAAAAATGTGTCCACTGTCCAGAACTTCTAAAGCCAGGGCCAAAATGAACCTCTTCTCTCTGTAAGTTAATTATCTCAGGTATTGTCACAGTGACAGAGGCTGACACATGCAGGCAGGAATTATGACCCTGAGCCCGGGGTCCAGCTCTCTCACTTACTGTCAGAGGCAATATCCTCATTCATAAGGTTGAGTGAAATAAATCAGATACACATGCTTAAATATTGCATGATTTCTTTTATGAGAAACCCCAAATATAAACAAAAAGCAAAATAAAAGATAATAGGAAATAAGGAGATCTTTTTCAACTGGAAAGGGGAACAAGAGATCGAGGGGAGGGGAAAGAGATGGGAAACAATGGAAATGGAGCTTTTGTAAATGGGAAGGGGACCAAGAGTTGGAAGGAGCAGGAAGGACAGGAGAGGTAGGAGACAGAAAAAGAATAAAGATGTGTTATGTCCATGTACCAACTTCCCACAATAAATGTAATAATTATGTGCTACAAACATGTACCAACATCTGGGCATGGTGCCACCTGCCTGTAATCCCAGCACTCAGGAGGCTGAGGCAGGAGGATCGCTGTGAATTTGAGCAAGGCCAGCCTGAACTGCACAGAAACAGTTCTGTTTCTCAAAACAAAAAACCCAAAAACTTCTAACATGTACTGATAAAAATGCTTTTCAAATATCTTTATCCCACAGGACCCCCAGCTATGGACCTACAGTGTCACTTTGTCCCTACCCCACGACACCAAGATTGAGATAACACAGGTGAAAACTGCTAGTAAACCATTAAAAAAAAAGATGTAAAGCACTGTTGGCTCATTACATATGATTAGTGTAATAAGGGAGTCCTCCTTCCTGTGGTCACACCTGGAATTACGTCCGAAACATTGCTTCTCTTTCCTGCTCAAACAGGTTCCCAGTGCAGTCTGAATTCTCATGATTAATGTTTTGTCATCTCCTGCTGAGGTACAACACACCACCCAGGAGGACTTGCATTAGGAAACTCACCTGCACAGTCTAGGACACCCTTTTACAGGCACAATCAATACATCCTTGCCACACCAGATTTTTGCTGTCTCCTCCACTGTGTACTGACTCTCAGTCACCCAGCATCATCAACCTCAGCCAGTGTGTGGAAACACCTACTGGCTTCTAAGGTATTTGTCACTATGATGACCAGGCTCCCAGACTAAGCCCAGTAGATTTCTATCTATGCTTCCATGACATGCAGAGTAAAAGAGAGCATTTCAAACCAGAGATCAAAGGTTTCCTGATGCAAATAAAGCACATGAATTTGTGGTACATTTTAGCATTGATAACAGGTGGTAGAGTTGCATTAACCCAACTGTGTAGTTAGCCAAGGAAAGCCTTCCCCTAGGAACTATGAAGGTCCAAGTCTCAGAGCAGGAAAGATTGGAAGCTACCATCTTGGTTATAGAAAGATTATGTGAATCAGCATACTTTGTATTTATTTATTTATTTGTAATTGAAGCTAAACTGGTACAATGTTTAATGTGACCAAGAAAACAAAATTGGGAAGTCATTGATAGGTCTTCTCCTAGTGGGTGTATATTCCAGTGATTTATTACAAATGAGACCCATGGATCTTTTGTCTTCTCTTTACAGTAATCTGAGATGACCCCATCTTAGAACAAATTCCATTTACAATAGAATTGTAATCATTTAATTGAATCAAATCCACTGGTTAGGTTTAATGTTGACCTTATGGGGAAATTTGATTCAGTTCTTTTCCAATTAGGTTTGTGACCAGAGTCATGGAAAGGATTCAGTTCTTGAACTGAGGTACCACTGTATTCTTATTAAAATGTCAGAGTAGTTTCCTCTCCTCTAAAGAATATTAAAAAATAGTTTAGAGAACTACATTAGCTATTAGCACATAAGCTATTTTCCGATTTCTTATGTATATTTTTTATACCTTAGAAAAATACATATACACTGGGCCGGAAATTTAGCTCAGTGGTGCTGCCGCCTGCCTCAAAAGCGCAAGGTCCTGACTCTGACCCCCAGTACCAAATAAATAAATAAAATAAAAATAAAAAGGGCTGAGGATGTAGCTCAGTGGTAGAGAACCCCTGGGTCCAACTCTTCGTATTGAAAAATAAATAAAATTTTTAAAAAAGAAAAAATTTTTTTTAAATACATATACACTAAAAATCCCATCTCATACACTGAAATCTAGGTAGTGTGCTACAAATCTCACAAAGATAAATAATTTATTTTAAATAATGTATAGGCACACCTTGGAGATATTGCAGGTTTGGTTCTAGACCACTGCAGTGGAATAAATATTGCAATAAAGTGAGTCACAAATTTTTTGGTTGCCTCATACATGTAAAAGTTATGTTCATACTACACCGTGGTCTACCGTGTATTATGTCTACCATGGCATTATGTCTAAACAATCGACACAGTTTGATTAAAAGGTACTTGATTGCTAAAAATGCTCACAATGATCTAAGGCTTCAGCAAGCTATTATCTTTTGGGGTGAAGGATGGTCCGGTTTTGATTGTTTTTGTTTTTGAGACAGGGTCTTACTGTACACTCCAGGTTGGCCTTGAACTCACTGTGTAGTCCAGGTGATCCTCCAGCCTCATCCTCCTGAGTGGTGATTACAGGCGTGAACCACCACACCCAGCAGGCTTTGGTGTTGATGGCTGCTGACCAATCAGGGTGGTAACTGCTAAAGGTCAGGCGGCTGTGGCAATTTGTTAAAATGAGACAATGAGGTCTGCATGTGGGTCGATTTGTCCTTACATGGACTGTTTCTCTGCTGCTGTTTGATGACATTTTACCAGACAGGAATCTTTCAAAACTGGAGTCACTTGGGGCTGGGCGTGCAGCTCAGCGAGAGCACTTGTCTCACATGTGCAAGCCCCTGCGTTCCATGCCTAGCACCAGAATAAATGAGTCAGTCCTCATGAGCCCCACTGCTGCTTTACCAACTAAGTGTATGTAACATCCTAAATTCTTTTTTGTCATTTCAATGCAGTCCACACACCCTTACGAGAAGTAGATCCCATCTCGAGAAATCAGCCCCATTCTTAATCATTCAGAAGCAAGGTTTCGGTGTAAGATTGCAGCAACTCAGTCGAATCTTCAGCTTCCGTCCTTGATTCTCATTCTTTGCCATTTCCACTAATTTGCAGAAACCTCCTCCACCGGAGACTTGATCCCTCAAAGTCACCCATGAGGGGCTCCTGTTGACTTCTTCTCTTGAGTCATGGATGCTCCTAACAGGGCAGCAGCAGGAACCCCATGCTGATTTCATTGAACGTCTGGAGCAGAGCTCTCAGGTGACCGGGCACACTGTCCCCGGCAGGAGTGGTATTTGGAAAGGAATAGTATTTTGTTGAGCGGTAAGTCTCAACAGTGGGCTTAGAATACTTGGTAAACCACATTTTAAACAGAGGCACTGTCCCCTGGGTTCTGTTAGAGCTCAGCAGAGGGGACTGTACGCTCTGTTACACAGTCACACTGGTGAGCAAGCACTGGCTTCAGCCTACAGTCACTGCTGCGCTGTTCCCCATCATGAGAGCCTGCCTGTCCCTTGCAGCAGTTCTGCAGCCAGGTGTTGACTTCTCCCCCTTGACACGAGAGCCCGAGGCAGCATCGTCCTCCAAAACTGCTTCATCTGCACTGAGAATCTGAGGCTCGCTGTGGCCACCCCCACCGGTTACCTCAGCTTGAGCTTCTGCACAACCTGCTGCAGCTTCTCCACCATGCTCTCATGCCTCGCCTGCACTTCTGTGTTGTGGAGGTGGTGTCTTCCCTCAAGCCTCGGGAACCAACCTCTGCTCCAGACAAACCCCTCCCTGCAGTGTCCTCGCCTCTCTGGGCCTCCACAGAGCGGCAGAGCGCAGGGCCTGGCTCTGGCTCAGGAGGATGCTGTGGCTGACTCGATCTTCTGTGAAGACCACTACGACTTTCCCCATCAGCAGCACAGCTGTTCTGCTCCTTATCATTCATGTGTGTGCTGGGGCAGAACTTTCGATTTCCTTCAAGAATGTTTCCATTGCATTCAGAACTTGGCTGACTCTTTGACTTGGGAGGCCTTGCTCGACACACGCCTCTGCTTTTGACATGCCATCCTCTCTAAGCCTCCATGTTCCCCTTTGATTGAAAGAGAGGTGCAAGACTCTTCACTTAAACACTGTGGCCACTGTAAAGTTACTAATTGGCCTGACTTCAATATTGTTGTCTCAGAAGCCTGAGGAGAGGGAGCAGGATGGAGGAACCACACACAATATTTATCGCTAAGTTCAGTCTTATGTCCACAGCAGCCGGGAACACCAAAGAGCACTGATCACAGATCACCGTGACATATATAACAATGAAAGAGTTTGACACATTGCAAAAAATACCAAAACATGAGGCAGAGACACAAAGAGAACACATGGTGGTGGAGCACACACTAGCTGGCCATGGAGCTGCCACAAACATTCTTGTGTGGGAACAGCTATCTCTGTGGAGTGCAATAGGGCAAAGCACTACAAAAAATACTGACTAAACCAAGTAATGGAAGTCAGAATCATATATCTTTTTTAAAGTCAAAAGAATCCCAGTACTCAAGAGGCTGAGGCAGGAGGATCACATGAGTTTGGGGCCAGCCTTGGCTACAGAGTGAGTTCAAGGCCAGCCTGAACTGCATAGTGAAATTTTGTCTCTAAATAAATAAAGTCAAACAAAGACACCTCTACATTATCTGGGCAGGTTATTACCTTAACCATGATCTATAGGACCATCATAAAATACCAACTTTCAGATAAAAATACATTTCATAGTTACATATAAATTTTTTGTTTCATTTGCCATAAAGTCCTGTGTGACCGTGTCATCCTATCTTGAAGACTAGAAAATTGTTGCAGTGAATGGAAATACATTTCGGGTTACTTGAGCTAGTCCTGTGTTTGCAAAACCCCAAGAAAAACAAAGAGATAGCAGTTTGGTAGCCAAGCCTGTCTGGAAAGATCTAGGCTTGCCCAGCCTAAAAGTGTGTATCACTCATAATATGGGCTGTGTGTGCTGTATCTCAAACGCTGGGGACCAAAAGTGCTTCAAATTTCCAAATTGTTGGGGTTCTGGAATATTTGCGCAGACTTTACCAGTTGAGCATCCCAAATCTAACCAATGCTAAAAATCTTTTTGATTTTGGAGGATTTTCGAATTTTAGATTAGGATTGTCAACCTACAGGAGTTACTTCTGGGAGGTGAGACAGATGACAAGATACTTTCATGTTTTACATGTTTGCCTTGACTCTAGCTCCTTTTACTGAGAGCAGTAAAAGTCATTCTTAGCTCACAAGCTATGGTTTCTATATCTTATTCTGTGACTAGTAGACAAAATCAGAAGAAAAGGAAAAAGTCAGAAGTTTTGGGTTCAAGATTTCCCATTAACTTTTCTTTTTTGATGCTGATTTTTGAACCTAGGGCCCCAAGCATGCTCTGCTACTACGCTATACCCCAGCCCCTTCCAATAACTCTTGGTAGCATTTAAATACTGTACAGTTTACACATTGATGTGGGGCATATTAAATTCAAACCCATCCAAAGTACTGCTGTGGCTAGAAAACCTTCCAGGGATCACTGTTTCTTACTTGAGTAGGTGGTAGTGTTGAATTTTTTCTGGTATTGTTCTTTGAGTAGCAACTTCTCCTGAAAAGGCCATTCCAAGCGTAGCCTTTTCTCCACATTGGAAGGGAGGGACCTGGATTTGCAAAAATCTGCAAGTAGAAGAGAGAATTTAAAGAACCTGTTTTCACAGTAATAAAGTTGAAATCCTATGCACATATTTGATTAGATATTAAATTACTAAAACAGGATAGATTTCTAGTTACTAGGTATGACAGCACATGCCAAATTTTCTGACTAACCAACCACCATAAGAAAAAGCCAAAGAGAGGGTTTGCAAAGAAAACATCCCCTGGACACAAAACATCAGGCATGACTTCAGGTTATTTAACAATTCAAAAGGCTCCTCAGAAGCTTGAAATTACCAGGAGCCTAATGAAGAAAACATACTTCAGTTTTTGCATGGTTCACTTTCAAAATACACAGGCATTTGTTATGCACAAGCTATCTGTGCATAGTGGGATTTCCTCTTGCTGTAATGATGATAAGACACAATTTTCTTGGTGAGACTGGGGATTGATCCCAGGGCCTTAGCTCTGAACTATACCCTCAGTCTGATTGACTGATTGATTGATTTATAATTTTGAAACAGGGTCTCATTGTCAAAAAGTTGCCCAGGCTGGGCTCAAAATTGTAATCCTCCTGCCTCAGCCTCTCAGAGTACTGGGATTATATACAAACACCACCACATCCAACTTTTTGTTTGTTTTGTTTTTGTTTTTGAGACTAAGTCTTGCTATATAGTTCAGCCTGGCCTAGAACTCAGAATCCTCCGCCTCGGCATCCCAAATTCTGGGATTACAAGAGAGCACCACTATGTCAGGTTGGTTACTGACTTTTCTCCCTTTCAACTTGGTACCATGCAAACTTTCAGGCCCATAACACGTGCACTGGGAAACCACTGCCATCCTGCCTGGCAGCCTGCACTTCTTCATCACAAGACAGCAGGGCAGGCCAAGTGGCTGATGACTTCCTTTCTTGGAAGCTGCACACTGTGACTGCCCCACCCCGTGTCACAAAGGATGGTTCCAGGAACTTGGATAATCCCAGCTTGGACAGCTTCTGAGTAGGGACAATTTCCTGTCTGAACGTATGAGATCTTGGAAACATATCTGACAGGTGGGGAAGGGCCACGTCTAAGCAACTATCCCAACTTGTCCAAAGACAAGCCTTCTACCTTCTTCTGTTTTTCCCTGTGGACTTCTCTGCCAATTTTGGCCTAAACTTTGAATAACTGTTAAATACACCCTACCTGAAGAAAATAAACAGAAGGAAAATACATGATATATGGAGTAATTAAATACTACTCATTAATATGGATATTATAATTCAATGAGGTATACAATATACTTAGTAATTATTCAGAAAATGATTTAACTTCCATTTGATGTCTGATAGCACTGCTTAAAGACATAGGACACATCTTCCTGGCTCCCTAGGGTGGATTCTCAGGAAGGCCAGATCTGCAATATCAGAATCATCAGACAAGCTTGCAATGTCAAAATGTGAGGTTGGATGGAATCCAGAGAACCAAATAGTCACACTCTCCCCAGGTGATATGGAGAGGCAGTGAAGTTTGAGAAACACCTTCCAGAGGCTGGAGATTTAGCTCAGTGGTGCCACACCTGACTGGCAAGTGCAAGGGCCTGAGTATGATCCCTGGTACCAAGAAAAAAAAAAAAAAAGAAAGAAAGAAACATCTTCCAGTCCATCAAGTCTTGGAACCACTCTTAGAAGCAGAGTGATTCCCATACCCCCTCGTGAGATCTTCCCCCACATCCTGTCTCCATAACACACATGCTTCATTCTATGTGCCCTTGGCTGGAAAGACTCCTGAGTTTGATGTCTTCCTATCCATTTGCTTCCTCCACCAGCTCTGCCTTGGCTGTGACCCTGTTCTATTTATAGCACAGTCACTTCTGGGTTCCACCCAGCACACCTTACCTGGGAGGCGAACATCAGAGAAGAAACCTGCCCCCAAATTCCTTCTTCTGTAGCTGTCTCCACTCAACTGTGAAGCCCTTAATCTCTTATTGTTAGGTGTGAACAATAACACATTTCTGAAATATTCTCACAATGAGCACAATTAAATTAAAATATATAATCTTTAAGAAGTTTCACCTTGGTTGACTTGAGATCGCCAGCAACTCCTCTCTTCGAAGGTTGGTTCTCTCTTAGGATCAAAAATTAGAAAGTCTGTCTTGGTGCCACCAAATCTCAAGTATGCAGGAGCCAAACCTCTGGCCAAAGTCCGAAGCCTGGGGGAACTATTATGAAGATAAGCAGGGAAGTTAGTAATTTTTCCAAGGCAATTCAGTCAAACATGTTTACTTCCTTTTCTCTTGGAGGACCTGTTTCTTAACTGCCAGCTGTTGCTTTGCCTGAGGAGCCTGGAGAGAGGCGGATAAATTTAAGACATATTTATACATGGAAATACTAGGTTAAGTAATTGGACGTTGAACGTTGAGGGGGACTCAGAAGTTACTCTTGGAAAGTACCTTGGAAGATGGTAAAACCACTTGCTGAGATGAGGAATGGGTATAGATTGGAGGTGGAGATGAAGGAGGAAGGGGCAAAGGGGTTCAGTTTTTTAGAATTTGAGGCGCCAATGGGATACTGACACCAAGTTTCCACCAAGCCCTTGGCCACGTGCACCTGGAACTCAGGAGACACATCTAGGCTAGGGAGAGAGATGGCCAGTCCTCAGTTGCTACAGAAGCCAATGATTATGACCCCTAACACCCTTAAAGCTGGCACAAGGAACTTCCCTGGAGAGAGCTGTCTTGGCCGGGCATTGATTCTGGTCCTTAGCAATTAGATGTGTATGGTGATAGAGGAGATGCACTTGGGTTTGTGCAGCTGATATCTGTGAGCAGTTGACAGTTGGCAAAGAGGTTGGTGCTCTTTGGGAAGTGAAGGGAAAACCAGCACCTGGAAAAGGAGCTGTGGCATCCAAAGGTGGTGTGGGTTGGATACCTGAGGACCAGCGCCTGGTCCGCAGAGGTGTGGACTGGACTGTGCCAGACTGCTCCCCACCGAATTTCCTTGCCTTACTTCCTTCATGGCACTCACTACTCTGCACTGCCCTCTTGTGCCTCCTGGTTTACTGTCCACCCACCCCCTCCCCCAGCCAGAACTGTGAATGTCTGGCTTTTCAAAATCTCCCCGGGACTGAGACACAAGCCAGCACACAACTGGTGTTTAAAAAATATCTTTGAAGGGAATGAATCAGACCGGCCAGTATGATGAAAGGGCAAGGAGAGGCCAAAGATTGCTTTCTGGGCAACACTGAATTAAAACCCAATGCTATGGCTTTTGCCGCATAAAGGAAATCACATGCCTCAAAGTTTGCGTGTTAAGGACCTTTTTGTTTCTCTCTTTTGCAGTGGAGTATTTTCACGTTTTGAGAATACAATATTGATGCCCCCTGACAAAAACCAGATTTAATACAGCTGCAAAACTTGCCATAAAAAGAAATTGATCAGAGGTACAGTATTTCAATCATAAACAAGAAAAAGAAAGGGAAAAGTACGCAGCACCATGGTGACACAGAAATAACAAAAGAACGCATGAAAGCAGCTTCAGCCTTTCCAGTTTCAGACAGTTTGGTATGGGAAAACAAGAGTCTGCAGGTGTCTTTACCTTTTGTGTGCAATGGTAAGTTGTTTATCTTTGACACAAAAAGCAGAAGTGGTTTATTAAAATGCACTATTAAGTAATATTTTCCATTTCCAGATCTGGGGGCCACCCTGTGGGTTCCAAAGGGAGAAATTATGGTTGGCCTAAGTCAGGGTTGGAATTTTAGCAGAAAGAACAATGGGGCATAGGCTTGGTATTACCATCACAAGAGGGATTTGGATGATAAATCGAGAACCCCAAATCAAATGCAGAAGAAGTAGAGTGAAGAGGAAGCTGTTCAGTGGAGGTACTTTAAAAAACAGTTGTGGGGGCTGGGGATTTAGCACAGCAGTTCTGCCACCTGCCTCGAAAGCGCAAGGTCCTGAGTTCCATCTTCAATACCCAAAAAAAGCAGTTGTGAGGAGAACTTACTCTTGTCACTGAGGACAATGAGCTGTGGTCTAAGGGTGGGAGGCCTGCATGTAAAACTTTTGGAAGTGAAATGGCTGCACACCAGCTGGGAGTAGGCAGAGCCGTGCTGAAGTGCAGCGAGGCAATGTGCCGACCAGCCAGCTCCCGGGAGAGAGGTGCCTGGGTATGGGCATTTGACAGTTTCCACGCTGCAAATGCTCCTTCCATGGCCAGTTTCAAGATAGCAGTGTGATGCCCATCGATGCAGGAGGAGAAATGCACTCATCTACCAAACTTGTGTAAGCTGGCTCCATGCAAGACTGGGTGGAGATTACCAACTACGGTGGAGATTACCAACTATGGTGTTGATGAAGAAACAGAGAGACTCTTCATTTGGGTGGACTTGTAAGTCATCCAGGATGATGGCAAGACTCAGAGGTGATAGGAGAAGTAAGAGGGGAACAGAGAGCAATGACAAGGAGCATTGGATAAGAACTTCATGGTAGAGTCATGACAATCACCTCTAATAAGCATCAACTGAGTCCAAGTAGAGAGTTCCATGCATGTTACACAGATTTTTCCCTAGTCTCAAAACAGCTCAACGAGATGGGCGTTGTTAGGATCCTCACTTTACTGACAAGAGACCTGGACAAAACTAAGTGAACCTGCCCAAGGTAACGAGTCAAAGGGAGCTGGGCCATAGCAGTCTGCATTCAAATTAGTGAGCCAGCATCGCAAAGCTGCCCTAGGAATCAGGAAAAGGACCAGACCATGGCAGTATGTGCAGGCTGTACTCAAAAGAGTGACAAGGAAGAGGGTGTCTTCAGAGACATGCCACGAGTCAGCAGAGGACGAGCAAGGTCACCATGCAAAGGGCCCTGGACATGTAGAGGAAGGCTTGGGAACACCAAGAGCTCAGCCAGGCGTCAGACCCAGGATTGTTCGCAGTCCTTGGTCTCTCTTCATCCATCGCCATTCCTGCCAGCAGCAGGGGCATGGAGGATCTGTTGCTCTTCCCAACATCAGTTATGAAAATGTACTCTTCAAACTGATCATAAATGCTCTTCCAAATATGAAAAGCTATTTTGTCAATGAAGATAGCTGAATGTAATCGCTGAAAGTTACTAATGAATGTTTATCAAATTGACAAAAGAGATAAACTTTACTCAAGAAACTGAGCAAATCAGCACGAAAAGCCAGCAGGCCTGAATTGCTAACACTACTGCTGTGCAGCACCACACTCCCGCTGTGGTGCTATGGTTCCCACACCCAGGCTGTACTTCACGCCTGGCCTTGCACAAGGGAGATATGTTTGTCATGTGTGGAAAGGCACAGCCGCGCTCCCTAGAATGGCAGCCATCAGCTACATGAGGCCACCAAGCTCCTGAGCTGCAGTTAGTGCCCTAGGCACCCAAACACCAGGTATGCAAGAAGAAATACTGAATATATCATAAACATTTTATATTGATTACATGTTGAAATGATAATAGTTTGGATCTACTGTGATAAGCAAAATTATTAAAACATTTCACCCATTTCTTTTTAACTTTTTAAACATAGCTACTTGAAAATTTTAAATTACAGATGTGCCTAGCACATGAAGCTCACATTCTATTTCTATTTTGCTTTATATTTCTAGGGACAAGGCCTCTTGTGGTTCTGCACAAAGTCAGCCTAAGGAGGTAGTTTTTAAGTCCATTTGGGAAGAGAAATTAAAAAGGTGCTCTTCTAGCCAAGAGTGGTGGGGCACACCTGTAGTCCCAGCACTGGGGAGGCAGAAGCAGGAGGATCACTGTGAGTTCGAAGCCAGCCTGGGCTACATAGTGAGTTCAAGGCCAGCCTGAACTACATAGTGAGACCCAGTTTCAAAAAAAAAAAAAAATGCTCTTCTTCAATTCTAAATTGTTTGATCACTGGCATTTAAGTTTTGCATACTCTGTGTTCTCTGGAAACAAATGTAAAACCAGGCCATTTGACTAGATTTGCTTAGCCTTCCTGTCATATTCCTTGGGGGTTTGAGCCTGATCCTCCTACCCTCAAGCCAGTGCTTCTTTTCATTACATCAGTCACTTGAGTTCTTTCCAGATGATCTTTTTTCTTATGTACCTTATCCTATTTCCTTTTAAAAATAAATCTGCTTTGCTTTCTTTTGGGTACAGTGTCCCTGTGAGCAGAGTGTGGTTCTAGACTCTGCTTTCATTTGCTGCCTGGCTGACAGTGGCCAAGTTATTTAGTCTCCCTGAGCTCCAGTTTCTTCATTTTAAAAATGTGTAACAGTATGATCTATAGGGTTGTAACAAAGACTGAATGCATTCACAACTGAGAGGAGTTTCCAACAGGGCCTGGCAAGAGACACAGGCTCAGGAACCATCAATATTTGCTTTATCCTCATCATCCTTATTACTTCAGGACTGCCGTCTCCACCCATACATCTTTGCTTTTGGGGACCTGAGATAAACCCATCTCACTTTCCTCTGTGGTGGACAGACATTAAGCTTAGTGTGGCCTCCCAGGGTGGCTAGGCGATCCCACAACTGTGCTACCACCCTGGGGAGATGGACTCTGCCCTAATTTTGCAGCGAAGTCTTAGATCAGGAGAGGAAGTCCTTCCCTCCTCTGTCTAGATGAGAGTAGGGCAGACAGGAGCTTGTGGATGCCTTGGAGAGCAGGTGTGAATGGTCCCCCAGAGGAAGGGCTTCAAATGACCAGGGACCAGTCCTGGAGAGAACCCTGCAGGGGCAGTAAGCCAAAAGGAAAAGCAAAACAGACAAAACAAAACAAGAGACACTTGTGTCTACTCCCTGCCCTGCTCTCTGTCATCCTTGGTTCCCTCTGGTCTTTAACAAACACATGGGTGCAGGAGGGAGGAAAGGCCTGGACACATGTTAGGGCACTAAAGGCATCATCCTCACTACCCTGTAGACTAGCAGGTCCTTGTGTTCAGGGTGGGTGTGAGTTCACTGGGGTGGACTCGACTGCAGAGTGATTGGGCCTGAACCCTGAAAGCCTTACTGTAGGTGTTTGTTTTGCACCTGCTTCTCCACAGAGGTCTTTCCTGGGGGTCAGAAGCATACACGGCCTGCACCCAAAGAATCACATTTCAGTCGATGGACATCTATTCCATCCCTGTTTTCAGGAAGACAACCCTCCTGAAACAGCTAGGGTCTTCCTCCCATCCCCCAACCACTCTGATCACCCTCCCGAACCAGCGGTCTATCCCTAAGGCCCAGTAGGAAATTCTCTCTCCTGCCACAGGGAAGGGATAGTATGATGATCAAAAGAACCAGAAAAGTGGCAAATAGTATCAAACACTCATCATTTCCCAGGAAGAAACGATCAGGCTAAACTCTAAACACTGAGTCAAACTCTCTGCCAAGCATTTATTACCCCATCAAAACCTCTACATCTCTCAAGGGCAGACGAAAGTGCGCTCTGCTAGGGGAGGCTGAGCAACCTGTAAAATCAAGCCACCCAGCCCTACCATGCCACAGCTGGGGTCAGGTGGGTGGTCTGACTGCGCACAGCTGCCTGTGAGTAAGGGACAGTGACTTGCGAGGTAGAGGCTGTCCGATGCAGTCCTCCCTGGAGGCTCGTGGCCTGGGTGACCTCGCATTGTCCCTGCAGCTCCTCATTCGGGGTCAGTCTACACTGATGAGGTGGGAGCCACAAACCTGCCACTTGGCTGATAAAGCAGGGGCCACACGTGGCAGCCTCATTTTGGGGAGACAGCGTTCTCCTGGGGCTCTGTGAGTCACTGATGTAGTCTCCTGGGTCTCACTTATCTAATATTCAGATTTCTGAAAGAATTCAGAGAAATAACACTTACTCTCCTTTGATGCCCTTTCAACCTAACTTCTTCTTTTTAACAAAGTCATCCTAATAGTTTAAGGGAGGGCACTTGATCCTACCCTTTGGATGTGTCCCACACACAGTCCGAAGCTCCCAGCCTTCGGCAGCACTTGCCCCGGTTATCTCTCCCTGACCAGGTGGTGTGCAGGTGGCAGTTTCTTTGCCAAATTTTCCCTTAATGTGCTTAGCTGGCGGTCAGCCAACGCGTGCCGAATGAATGAAGAAAGGGGAAGCTGTTTGGAGCTGGCTGGAGGGGGATTGGTGTGGGCAGCGTTCACATCCGAGTTAAAGTTGTTTCACTGCAGAGGAGAGAGGAACGGCTGGTCAGGAGCACAGGGCAGGGCACAGGGCAGACCGGGAGGACAGTGCTTACCCCAAGAAGGCGAGAAAGCGCGGGTCGGTGGCCAGGTTGGCGTCGATGGTGAAAGATAGGAAGGCGGGGCTCACGGAGCGCAGCGGCCGCTCAGTGACCAAGTCCAGCGGCACTTCGTCCCCGGCCTGCGCGGGACCGATCGGCCGGAGGAGCAGCAGGAACAGCAGGAGCGGCGGCGGCATCGCGGACACCTGACTGCCACCACGCCGCGCTTCCAGCCTACTGTGCCCCGCGCCTCAGCGCCTTCTTCTCCCTCCATCCCGCCCCGCCCCCTCGTCACTCCCATTTCCTCCGGTCCCGCCCCAGGCTGTCACGTTCGCCTACAAAACCGGCCGCACCCATCTAAAGGGGGCAGGGATGGCCGGGATCCAGCCCCGGGAGAAGCCCTTGGCAGACTGCCCTAAAACCCTTGGCTGTTACTTGAGCCTCCCAAGAGCTGAATAATCTTGTAACCCCGGTGTCAGAGAGAGGTTTCTCAGGTTATCTCAGGGTTTTTTTCCATTAAACCTATTGGTACATTTTAGGTATAAAATACATTTACATACATCCTTGGGATCTTGTACCTTTACATGAGTATCTTGGTTCTTATTTTTTCCCCTTCCCCTGCCCTCCCTTCACCCCCACCACCCTTCCCTATTTGCAAAGACTTTGTTTCCATTTTTTTCCTTTTCTCATATTTTTTCTTTTTCCTTCGTTCCTTTCCCCTACCCCTCCCACTTCCCCTGCTCCTTTAGACCTTTTCTTCCTGTTACATAATATCAATTATACATTTTTAAAATTACAATATCAAGATCTAGGAGACATTACCACAGATTTTACAGAATTTAAAAGGTTATAGAAAGCATATTACAAAAATCTTTTTTGAAATAAATTTGACCACTTCTAAGTACCTTGGAAGACAAATTAATGAAACTTAACTCTGAAGAAATATAATATTTGAATAGCACCTATTAAAGAAAGTATATTCCTAGCTTGAAAACCTACCTACATGACAAGAACAGGCTCATATACATTTTAACTGATAAATTATATCAAACATTTAAAGCAGAAAAAAGAAGGAACACTTCTCCCCTCATTTTAGGAACTCAACATTGTGCTAATACTAAAACTGGATAAAGATAATAGAAGAAAAAAGTATGAACATAGATAGAAATTTGTTTAACAAAACAAACTCTTAGAAGTCAGATCTGGCAGTATGTAGAAAGTGGTTTTATTATAGGGATGGCAGTGTTGTTTCAGCACTGGAAGATCCACCCCCATAAGTCATCATTTTAATAGAGGAAAGGAAAAAGCCCATTATGATCCTGTCAGTAGTTGCAGAAAAAGTATTGGACTAAATTCTACAGCTGATCATGGTAAAAGCTATCAGGAGACTAGAAGTAGAACAGAACCTTCTCAACAGAACAAAGACATGTACTCCATATTTCCAGCAAAATGCCTTATATGAATGGAGAAGCTACAATGCTTTCTCCCTCAGGTGGGGAAGAAGGGCAGATATGCCTACTCTTCATCTGTCCATTAAACTTTGAAACATAGGCCCCAACTAAAATAGTCTGGCAATAAAAATAAATAGTTAGCATAGGATTGGCAAGGTAGAATTAAAATCTTTATAGGTAGATGAAATGATCATCTACAGAGAAAATACTAAATAATCTCTAGGAGCCCCTAGAACTTGTATTTGAATTTAGCAGGATTAGAAAACACAAAGTATATATAAAAATCCAGGTCTATATATACTTGCTATAAATGAAGAACTGGATATTGAAATTTAAAAGTTATGTAGGAGTACAAAGGACCTAGAAAAGTAAAAAGAAAAAGAAAACAGTGTAGGAAGACATTTAGTACCTAATTTTAAGACTTCCTCTAAAGCTGCAGTAATCAAGGCAGTGTTAGTATAAGGAAAGACATATAGATCATTTAAAGAAAACAGAGAATCTAGAAATAGAATCACATATATATGGCCCACAGAATTTTGAAAGATTATTTAATAGTAACATTTTATAGAACATAAACTCAAGAGCAGAGGAAAAGACAGTGTTTTCAGCAAATGGCACTAGAACACCTGGTATCCATATATAAAAAATTAACCTCAGGCCAGGGATTTAGCTCAGTGATTCTGGTGCCTGCCTTGCAAGGGCAAGGTCCTGAGTTCAATCCCCGGTACAAAAAAAAAAAAATTAACCTCAGCCCTTTATTTCCATACATAAAAATAACTTGAAAGGATCTATGAACCTAAATATGAAAGACTAAAACTATAAAACTTTAAGAAGAAATTATAAGGGAAAATGTTTATGAATTTAGGATAGGCAAGAATTTCCTAGGATATAAAAAACATGATGTATAAAAGAAAAAATTGATAAATGAGATTCAATCAAAATTTAGAACTTTAAATGACATCATTAAGAAAATGAAGGGACCAGGGATTTAGTTCAGTGGTTCCACTGCCTGCCTCTCAAGCCCAAGGACCCAAGTTCAATCCCCGGTGCCAAAAAAAGAAAAAAGAAAATGAAAAGTAGTCCTTAAACAGACCATATTTATAATGCATCTAACCTATGACCAGAATATATAAAGAACTCTTACAGCTCATTAATAGACAACGCAATTAAAAAGTAGACACAAGAAGATGATAAATAGCCATATAGCACAAGGAAATGTGTGCAACACTAGAATCAGAAAAATACTAATCAGTACAATAACAAGATTGAGTTATACACTCTTTAGGGAGATGAAGTTCATGACTTTTTCTTTTTGTTGGATTCTCCCCCTTTACATTTAATTTCTTGTTGCGCCCAATGGATTCATTCTGCTGAGCTTCCTGGGGTTGTGATCCTCATTGTCTGTTCCTAGGATATTATCTAAAATTTTATGTAGCGCTGGTTTGGTATTTATGAAGTTCCTAAGGTCCTCGTTGTCATGAAAGTATCTTATTTCTCCATCAAGTTTAAAAGATAGTTTTGCAGGGTACATCGATCTTGGTTGGAGGCTACTTTCCTTTAGGGCTTGGAATGTGTCACTCCAAGCTCTTCTTGCCTTGAGGGTTTGCATTGAGAAGTCTGCTGTGATTCTGATGGGCTTTCCTTTGTATGTGATTTGTTTCTTTTCTCTAACTGCTTATAGAAGTTTGTTCTTCTGTTGGGTTTCTGGAATCTTAACAATTATATGCCTATGTGTAGATTTTTTTTGATCAAGGCTAGTTGGAGTCCTATATGCCTCACTTATCTGTATGTCAAGTTCTTTTCCCCTGCTTGGGAAGTTTTCTGCCATCACTTCTGTGAACAGTTTTTTAATGTCATCTGCACTCTCTCCTGTTTCTTCATTGACTCCAATCAGTCTTATGTTATTCTTCTCTGCATCATCTAGCAGCTGCTCGATTGATTTCTCATGGTCCCTTACAATTTTGAAGCAATTTTTCTTTTCCTGGTCACTAATTGCAATCTTATCTTCTATATCTGAAATTCTGTCCTCACATTGGCTCATTCTGCTGTGTAGACTTTCAATGGAGTTTTTTTTTTGTACCGGGGATCAAACTTGGGACCTTGCGCTTGCCAGGCAGGCGGCAGAACCATTGAGCTAAATCCCCAACCCCTCAATGGAGTTTTTAATCTCCTGGAAATCTGTTTGCATGTTTTATGGATTCCATTTGTTTCCTGTGTTGGGATTCCATCATGTTCCTCAGCTCTTCTATGTTTTTATCTGTGTCCTCTCTAGATTTATTAATCATGTCTTGTACTATGGGCACAGTCTGCTATTATCAGAGAAATTATTTCTGATTTCATTTTTTCCAGATCCTCTTTTGTTGCCCCGTGCAGGGAGTCCAGGTGGTTGAGTATCAGTGTTCCATCTCATTTCACTTTGGGGTTGCTGTGGGTGACCTGGAAGTCTGGTTTTGAGACTTGTTTATGTGTCTTCTCATTTCGATGGGGAGGGTGCTGTTGTTGGCCATGCGGCTCACCTCCTCTGGGCTGGGAGCAGTGCAACAGTGGCCTGGGAGCCCCTTCCTTTGAGCTGGGAGTAGTAGAATGGGGGCCCAGAAGCCCCTACCTCTGGGCTGGGAGCAGTGGAACGGTGGCCGATTATCTCACTTTGGCATCAAAAAATTGAATCAAGCATTGCTAAACTGCAGCTAGAAAGAGATCACCCCTCAAAAGTTCCTGATCAACTTCTGAAAGCCGTATTTAGTGAGCCTTAGAATATTTGGTGCTCTGACATTTGAAACAAGATGTGAGTGTGCAGTACTGACTGTCCCTTGAATTTGAGAGTCTTTGCCAAATTTCCTCTCTATGCATTTATCTTCAGCTGTTGGCCTAACTTTTCTTTAGTTTTCCTTTGATGCTTACATTAATGTATAATGATATGTTAAGCGAGCACCAAACTATATGCAGAATAATTAATTGAGAGGTACTTTATCTGTCGTAATGGTTTAGATCTAACACCCCAGCCCAGCCCCCACCATCTCCCATGTCCAGACATGGGACTTTCAGAAGGTGCCTAGGTCACAGGTCTCTAACTTCATCAGAAGTCATCATTGATGAGTTCACAACTTGATGGAATTATTGAGAGGCAATGGGAACTTAGGAGATGGGGCCTAGTTGAAGGGAATGGGTTGTGGGGTCATGATTTTGGGAAATGTATCTGGTCCCTGGCCCCTTCCTGGCTGGGTCTTTCTCACCTGGTGCTTCCTGGCTGCCTCTTCTCACCCTCACCCTTCCACCACGATGTTTCTGCCTCAGAGGCTGAATGCCTGGAGCCAGCCAGTCCTGGACTGAACCCTCCAATACCATAAGCCAAAATAAACCTTCCCTCCTCTAAGTTGATTTCCTCAGATGTGCTGGTCACAGTGATGCAAAGCCAAGTCACACACTCATGTTGCCTCTCATTTTCGGAACAGTTTTCTCATTTGGCACAAGGGGGCCTGAGCTCTGGGGCAGCCACTTGTCCACAGGTGGTCATTGAGATGTGAAGGCAGCTACCCAGCCCTGAGCAGGTGGCCTCTTGTACTCACAGAAATGTCTTCAAGGGAGAATTCTCTGCACCCCCAGGTAACTGAGGTTACCCCTCAGGGCAACATCCTGAGCTCCTGAAAGCTCATCAGGTGGTGTTGCTCAGCATTGGCCCCATGTACTGGACTATAAACTCCTCCAAGGCAGAAATAGGGGTTGTCTCTTCCTCTCTGCTAGCCACAGCTCACGCACGGCACCATAGTTAGCAACTAGTAGGCATCCAGTAAATGCTTATTGTGCAAGCAAATGACACCCAAATCCTTAGATTTTTCTGCCTAGGTTGTGTAAAAAATAGATTGCTTTGAAATGTGTATCTAATTTGCATCAATCTGTCTATTCTTAAGCCACTTAAAAGCTAAATGCATAGTTTAATTTGAGCAGGTTAACATTTTTCAATTACAGTATACATAAGAAAAAAATCATATATAAACACCAAGCTCTCTGGAAAGTATAATCCTATGCCACTGATATGAATGAAGGAGAAGAACCAAAAGACCTGGCTCTTTTTCTACCTGTGTCATGACATGGATCCTGCCTCCCACCCTATGCCCCTGCCTCCTGTTACCTGGCAAAAGTCACCCAATTTTGCCAGGTGTGGTGGCACATGCCTATAATCCCAGCACTCAGGAGGCTGAAGCAGGAAGATTGCAGTGAGTTCTAGGCCAGCCTAGGATACATAGTGAGTTCAAGGCAAGCCTGGACTACACAGTGAGACCCTGTCTCAAAAAACAAAACAAAAGAGTCACCCAATTTCTTTGGATTATTTGGGCCATTGGAAAAGTGGATCATTGCAAGTTTTCTAAGTTTTCAGTATGTACTCATGACATCCAGAGATGTGGGCCATGATGGTCTACATGCAAGTTACTAATTTGGAAACTGGGAAGATACAGATGAGGAAGCAGAGAGAAGCGACTGGCTCACATGATGATCTGTGGCCTGGGGTCAGATTCCTGGCTCCTGATGCTAAGTAAGTTGGTTTGATCCACTATGCCAGATAAAAGGGCTATCTAGGGGTGGAGGGGGGAGAAACATAGAAATTGTCATTTAAGAGGCACTTTGTAAGTCACCTTACATTTTTATGGCAAGTTTCTACTTACATGAATCTCAGCTCAAACCCTTCTACAAGGGCTTCTTTCCAAGCCCTTGGTAAGGTGCAGAGTCTTAGGCCAGGTTTTCAGTTTCCAAGAGCTTCAATTTCTTCATCTGTAAAAAATGGAGTGGGGGTAATAATAGATATTTCATTTTTTGGAAAAGTTTTGCTCCCCAGGTGAACTTTGTGTGAATCCCTGGACACCCGATGCCACTACTAACAATCAATCCAAAATCCACACCTAAAGGATGCCACATTGTAATTATTAAATGAGTCACACGAACACTGTCCTAGTTTATTTTTTGAAAATTAACTGACTTAGTACATATAATACACCTAGCTCCATATGCAATATGAAGTGCGTGCTCAATAGAAGAGACAATGTTAAAAACTCATCGCCTCATTTAATCTCCACAAAAACTTTGTATTGCGCTTTAGAATTGGGAATCCCTCAAAAGCTCATGTGTTGAAGGCCTGGTCCCTTGTGCAGAATCAGAGGTGGGGCTTTGGGGAAGTGATTAGACCCTGAGGATGCTGATCTCAGCAGTCAGTTAATTCACTGGTAGGTTCATAATCAGGTAGACTATTGGGAGGTAGTGCAGTCTGTAGGAGGCAGGACCTAGGTGCAGAAAGTAGGTAACTGGAGGGTGTTTCCTGGGAGGATATAGCTTGTTCCAAGCCCCCTTCTCAAGCTGTCTGTTTCCTGACTGCCATGAAGTAAGCAGCTTCTCTTTCACACATTCCTGCTGCCATGATGTTCTGCACTACCTCAGGCCAAGAGCAATGGAGCCAATGGACCATGGACTACAAACTTTGAAACAATGAACCCAACTAAACCCTTCCTCTTTTTACTTGTTTTCTCAGGCATTTTGTCACAGCATCAGAAGGCTGATGAACATACCCTGTAAAGTATGTTTAGAGCCAGGTTCTATTCCAAGTTCACATTTTCCCACTCTACATACAGATTTGATGACTTACAAACTAGGTGAGGAAACTGACTTAGAAATAAAAAACTTCAAATGAACTGGGGCAGTTCATTTAATAATT
Source organism: Heterocephalus glaber (assembly GCF_053883595.1). Lineage (NCBI taxonomy): Eukaryota > Metazoa > Chordata > Mammalia > Rodentia > Bathyergidae > Heterocephalus > Heterocephalus glaber. The sequence goes on along the minus strand of NW_028258419.1, from coordinate 2,118,537 downwards.
ACAATGTGGTGTCCTTTAGGTGTGGATTTTGGATTGCTAGTAGCGGCATTGGGTTTCTAGGGATTCACACAAAGTTCACTTGGTGAGCAAATATAAGCACTTGTAAGACAACTTCAGGGGGTTTCCAAAAAATAATAGTCTTTCACTCACCTGTCTAGAAAATTAAGATTTTCCTACTGTAGAAATTACTTAATGGGGGCGCAAAATTTTAGACATTTGGGGTTACCTCCAGATTGAGTAAGTAGTTATGTACTGTGTTGCTTTAAGTTATTGAGTTTGACTTGTTAATGTTTAGGTTCCAATTATTTGTTGACCAAACTGTACTCTAAAATAATGACAAACTAGAAGAAAATCTTTGCTAGATACTGAAAGAAAAGAACTTAAGGGCCAGGGATTTAGCTCAGCGGCACAGCACCTGTTTGGCAAGCGCAAGGTCCTGAGTTCAATCCCTGGTACCAAAAAAAAAAAAGTTAACATCAATTGAGTACATGCTGTTTTTCAAGGTATTTTCACACATTCATTGCTTTATCAGTTCATCCAAGTATTTACTGGTGTTGACCACATACCAAGCACTGGACAAAGTGATGCATAATTTGAAATATGTATTTCTTTCAGTGTCTGTAGCAAAGTGGATACTGGGAACTAGCAAGTAAGCCAGAAGGTGTCAGAGAAAGCTGGGAATGTCCCTAGAATAAGAAGAAATAAGCTCCAGCCACCATACACAATAACAAGGTTAATTACTATACTATAAGCTAGGAGTATTCAAAAGGCCCTGGAGAATAGCTGATGGCTTAAATTTGGTCACCTGTCTCTGGGATGATAAAGGTCCTAGGAGGTCTACTAATTTTACTCATGCCAAGAAGCATGATCAGTGTGACCTGAGTGGTGCATTATTTATTGCTACCCCCCAGGCTCTGTAAAGAGTGTAAATAGTACAAATGCAGGGAAGACAAGGTGGAATTCCGGAAAATGCACTGAAGACAAGGAAGTTGTTTGGACAGGAGAAAGTATCCTATCCTACTATTTATTTATAGGCTAGACTTTTTACTGGGTTCTTGACTTTCAGACAGTTAGTTTTGACTCTCTTGAGAAATAAATACTTTGGGGATAAGCGGAAGAGTACATGCCTAGATCCTGGGTTCTTAGCACCACAAAAGAAAAAGAAAAGGAGCGCTGGGGATTTAGCTCAGTGGTTCCACCGCCTGCTGCACAAGCACAAGGACCCGAGTTTGATCCCCAGAAGGGAAAAAGACAAAAAGGAAGAAAGAAACAAGTGTTTTGAAGGCAAGAAAAGTTATGTTGACTTCAAATGAGTTTGCTTTTGTTTTGAGACAGATTTCCTTAAATTTCCCAGGGTGGCCTTGAACTTGATATCCTGTTGCTTCTGCCTCCCAAGTAGCTGGGATTACAGGCATTCTCCACCATGCTTGGCTTTAAAATGAGCTAATAAGAAAGGTGGTGGTATAGGAAACAGTTCCTGTGACAGAATTGTAACCGGGCTTGGTCTGGGGGTCCCTCAGGTTGAAACATAGAACCTAACCCACCCTTTATATAGAAAAAGGTTGGAGGTTTGCTGACTCTCATCACAGGAAAAGAATTTTCAGGACACATCAGTAAAAGGCAGGAGGAAGGTTTATTAGCTAGAGATACAGGATGCACGCAAGAGCAGAGTACGGGTGCTCAGAGAAATAAAGCACATTACAGTTGGGAGCTGGGGATCTTTTACATGTTTTGGGAGGTGGAAATTTGTGAAATTTGGTAATCTACAGTCTTAATCTTGGCTAGTGGGTGGGAGAGGATGGCCCACCCTTAATGAGGTGATGGTCCACTTGCAGGAAATCCTAACTTACAGGTGGAAAGGTGGTCTATTCACAGGTGAAAAAGGACCATCTGCTGTGAAAAGGAAAGAGGCAAACCCATTTGCAGGTGAAAGGCAGTTGGTCAGGTTTCCTATGTTTTGAGAGAAGAGAAAGAGAAAAGAAATAATAAACTGGGCCTATGTCCTAAAGCTACAGTTTTTCTTGAAAGCACAATTTTCAATATCTCATTTGGTTGTCTCCTTTCTGCCTACTTTTTATTTCTTCTATCCTACCTTGGAACTGGTGACTGAAGCATCCAGAGTTTGGTCAAAGTGCGTGCTGCAGGGGTCACTGGACTGGGTAGGTGATTTCTTCTACAACTTTTATGGAACAGTTGGTGTGGGCATTGCTAGGTTTGAATATATACCTCAAAAAACATATATTGAAATTCAACTGCCATCACAATGGCATTAAGAGGTGAACCTGCAAGAGATGATTGTTACCATTATTGGGGGACTGAGTTGACTATCACAGAATGGGTTCCTTATAAAAGAAAGATTTAGCCCTCTCTTGCCCTCTTCTTCCACCTTCCACCATGGGATGAATGTGATCAGAAGGCCTGAGCGAGCTGCTGGCCCCTCAGTCTAAGCCTCCAGACTGGGAGAAATGAATTTCTGCTCATGATATATTACCCAGTCAGGGGGATTCTGTTATAGATGCAGAAAACAGTCTAACAGAGGAACAATTATGTAATTATTTGAATAATTTATTAGACTTTGTCATTACTTTATAAAATAAATAGAAAATAGAATTATTATTGATCCAAAGCATGGGTCATTAGAGCCTTATTTGCAGTAGATGTAAAATCTTTTTTTTTTTTTTTTGGTACCAGGGATCAAACTCGGGTCCTTGCACTTGCGAGGCAGGAGGTGGAACCACTGAGCTAAATCCCCAGCCCAAGATGTAAAATCTTTAGATGTGCTGATAGAGGCAAATGTTTCTATCCTTTAAACTGATACATGTGCTAGTCAGCTTTCTGATACTGTAATAAATAGCTAATATAAATAAACATAAAAAGAAGAAAGGTTTATTGTGTCTCATGGTTTTGGAGGTCTCAGTCCATAGCTTGTTAGTCAGTGGTGGCACCATACATCACAGTAGAGTGTGTGATAGACCAGATGTGTGTCACAGGTCAGCATATAAAGGAAAGCAGAAGCAATCAGGCTCCTGTGATCCCTCTGGAGGGCGCATTCCCAAAGATAAGAAGCCTCTCCCTAGGCCACAGGCCTGAAATGCTTTCCACCTGCCCACGCTGCCCTCTTAACACACTGATCTCTGGGGATACTTCAGATGCAAATGTGATGATTCATCTTAATTGTCAACTTGTTTAGATTGAGAAACAATGGGAAGTTGGTGAAGCACACAGGTAGGTGTGTCCATGAGGGTCATCCCTGTTCTGATTTCACCCATGATAAATGAATTCAGCCTCCTCTAGAACTTTTAAGACAGAAGAAGAATCACACTGTACCTTCTCTTGTGTAAAGCTCCTTCGACTTACTGTGTTTTTGAAATTAATTCAAGTTGTATCAGAGTCTGTTTTTTTTCTATTGTATGAATAGCTTGTTGATCCATTTCTTATTAGTGAACATTTGAGGTTGTTCCCAAAAATGGTTATCATGAAAAGAGTTGTTGAGAGCATTCTTATCTCAGTCTTTTTGTAGACCAGTATTTTCATTTCTTTCAGGGAAATAGCCTGGAGCAGAATGACTGGGTCACAATGCCCATAGGAAACGCCAAGATATTCTCTAAAGTGTTTATACCATTTTTAGTATTGTCAGTTTTAAAAATATTACCCATTCTGGTGGGTATATCTCAGTGTGGTTTCAGTTTTAATTTATCTGATGACTAATGATGTCTGTTGTGTGCGTATTTGCTATTTGAATGTGCTCCTTTAGGAAATGACTGTTCAAAAACTTTGCTTGTTGGATAGCATTTTAACATGTGTTGTAAGGGTTGCATGCCTTTGAAGACAGAAAGAAGAAAAAAGAAAGAAAAGAGGAAGAGGAATAAAAAGACAGAATTTCATGAATTCAGATACAAGGGGTGATCAAAAATATGGTGAATATTTATTTTTAAAAATTATTATAGTAAAAAACATATTGCCATTAATTTCCCTTACTTTTCCCCAACTTCAAACACACTTACATTTTCTTTGAAGCAGTTCTTGAAGTCCTCTTTCATGAGTGTCTTTACAAGTTGAGATAAAAATATAGCTGTGCTGCTACCAATGCTACCAATGGAAAGATAGGCTCGTAAAAACATGACACTGTGTCCTCATTCACCATATTTACTGGATCTGGCTCTGTGCAGCTTCTGGTCTTCTCCAAAGTCAAAATGGGCCTGAAAGGGAAACATTTTTAATCCATTCAGGACAATGCAGTAGCCACAACAGTGCAACTAAAGATGATCAGAAAAGAGGACTTCCAGAGCTTCTGCAGAAAGTGGCAAGAATGATGGGAGAAGTGAGTTCAAAGGGAGGGGTAGTATTTGAGGAGAATTAATGGCAACATGTCTTTTACTGTAATAATTTTTAAAATTTTAAACACACTTGGTATTTTTCAATCATACCTCATATGTAAATTCTGAAGAGCCAAAGAAATATGAAACACATGGGATGATGGGCCAGTCTGGTGGGTGTCAAAGTTCTGTAATTTGATTTATAATTAGGTCCTGATAGGACTCATACCAGGAAATGTGGGCTAAGGTGACCAGGGCCAAATTATATGCCTGTTGTGGGCCTAGGGTACTCTTGCCTTTGTGGGGAAAGTATTAGACATTTTATCTTACCATGGCATGGTATACAGATGAATCAAACCAAACTGAGTATTACTATATGCTTTATAATATAATATTGTTATCTTAAATTTTTCTTCTGATTTTTAAAGAAACTAAAATTAAAACATATTTGTAGACACTTACAAGGATCATGGCTCTAGGCATTGTGCCACTCTGCCTAATAGATAAGTCTGCCCTGGAAGTGACTGTGCCCTCTTTAAGTTATGACATAAAGAAGTCTCATCATTACTAAATGGAACTTGAAGTTGGACAGGATTGTGACAAAAGGTGTCCTGAAGGTCTGTGATCCAGGTCTGAAGTTGCGGTTGACGCCTCTGTTTGCTCTGTAGTCTCTCACACATTTGAGCCAGCGAACCCAGAGTGTGGAATGATGCTAGCTTTTCCTTGGTAGGCAGCTGCCCCTTGACCCCAGAGTGGTTAGGAGAATCACATCTACACAGGAATATTTTAGGGTTAAAGAAACTGCACATTTAACAGAACTGGACCAACGAGATTACTATTTCAGCTTTATAATTCCCAATTAAGTGTGCAAGTGAGCAATTAACTTAGCTCATGATTTTGAATTGAATTGATATGTTTAATTTATTAAGTTTTAACTTACCTAAAAATATGGGAAGGTCCTGTTTGTTAAGCAGTACTTGAAAGGAAAATTAAATATGTTAAATATATTACTATAGTTGGAAATATTAAAGGAAAATTACTTAACAATCACTTTTTAAATAAGTATGGAAATCATCTAGATTTGTAAATTAAGTCAGATGCTTTTAGAAGGGTGACTTTCCTTTTAAAGTTTAAGAAATAATTAGGTTTGAATAATTTGAATGATAATTTTTCTTTTGGTACCAGGGATTGAACTCGGAACCTTACACTTGTGTGGCAGGCAGTGGCTGAGCTAAATCCCTGGCCTTGAATGATAATATTTAAGGTGAAAATAAGTTTTATCTCCAGGCAACAAAAACCACCTGTGAGGATACAGAATAAAATCCTGCACTGGCAGCCTGTGTGCCCCAGGGCAGGAAGTCTGCTGTGGATAAGCTGTGAGGAGACAAGTCACATAGACAGGGCTCCAGGACCAAGTGACAGGAAGAACCTGATCCTCCTGCCCAGGGCCTGTGTTTGCCATTTTTTGGTCTCAGTCCCAAGACCAAACTCAGCTTGAGCTACGACTTTATCTGCAAATTCCTATGGTGCCTGTGCCCTGGATAATGACACCTCAATGTCAAAGCCTTGTGTCAATCACATCCCTATTACCAACTTCTCTAAAGCACTCTGAAGCTTACCCTCAGTACCTGCTCTCCTAAGTGTGGCTTCCACCTCAGCCCAGACTCCATGTGTGCATTATTTATCTGGCTGTTTACTTCACCAGGATTTTTCTTTGTACTCCCTGGGTGAATATCAAGGCTCTTAGCAGCAGCTTTGAGTTCTTCCATCACTAGGGCCCTCTTTATTCTCCTTCACCAGACTAAGAATTTCTTAAATGGTGCTCTAGGGGCTGGATAAATGGATGCCCCTTTCAAATTGCCTTTTGTGTGTCCTGAGTGTGACATAGCCACCCTGGAATATTTAGAATTCTGTTTTTATTGATCTCATTAATTAACCTTCTGGTTGCTTTGCTAACTGGTCTTAGAGTGGCCATATCATGTTGCTTGCATAAAGGAAAAGCTCAAGCCCCTGGGTCCACTCAAGCTTTTCAAGTTGCTATATGAGAACACTTACTCATATGCAAAGAGCATCATTTTGTAAATGCGAAGCTCCTGATCTTCCTGTAGGCAGAGAGTTTTACAGTTATATGAATTTCCCAAGGAAGATACAACGTCTTTGACCCCTGGATACAAGTGTCTGCTATTGTCCAGGCCTCTAGGAATGGCTCTCTGGCCCGTTCAGAGCAGATTCTGTGCAGTAAGTTTGTACCACATGAGCCACTGCTCATGGTCACTGTAGACTGACCGTGACTTAGTCCTGGCTGCTCCTTTGTGGGAGTGTGACTTTAAGAGCCAGGAGAGTACAAAGGCGGGGCCCGTGGTAAGAATTCTGAGGCTGCTGTTGGGGGGCAGCTATCCTGGCTCCAGCCATGGGAGCCTGACAACGCAGCCTGACCTTGGCATTTCTGATATACAGCGAAGCCTCTGTTTTAGCCTGGTTACTTTGCCTCAGTTTCTCTTACCTGTAACCCAAACAACTTTGTAAAGACCATTGACTATATATTAGTCACAGAATTAGTCTTTAAAATTGAAATATATATATATGAGAAAAGTAATATAATCTTAAATGAAAGGAACATGGGCCAGTTGTATTAGGTTCTAATGTGTTAGGATTTCCATTCCAGCTTACATCAAATCATAGCATGCAGGGAATTCAAACTAGATTAGCAAACTGAACATGCATGGACAACATGTTGCAATTTTCCTTGATTATCCCAAAAAAGTTTACTTTCCACTGGAGTCTAAATTCCGTAATATAATGTTTGCACCCAGCTCAGTAGCTCAGTCCAGATCTTTTAACAGTCATCCAATGAGGATACCATAGACTGTGCTAATATAGGAAGACAAAATGAACAAGGACAATCAGCTTCTAGAGGGTGATCCAACATAATAGAGAACATTGAAGCCATAGCCTGAATGTCCGCATTCCTCTAAAATCCATAGGTTGAACCCCACCACCCAATGCAATGGTGTTAGGAGGTGGGGATGTGGAAAGTGACAGGGCAAAGCCTTCAAGAGTGGCGTAGTGCTCTTATCAGAGGGACCCCCACAGAGCTCTCTTGCTCCTCCTACTGCATAAGAACATAGAAGTTGTCATCTATGAACTAGGAAAAGGGGCCTCACCAGGTATGGAACCTCTGGATACCTGGATCTTGGACTTCCAAACTCCAGGGTTTATAAGTTGTTTATAAGCTTGTTGGACTGTGATATTTGTGATAGCAGCCTGAATGGACTAAAACAGTCAGCAAATTAAATGTAGGTTTCTTTCCTCTATGGGAAGGAGGGCTGCCTTCCTTGGAGTCTGAGCAAAAAGGAAAACACTGAGAAAAGAGAAAAGAAAAATACTGCCAGGCACAGTGGCACACACCTGTAATCCCAGCGTCTGGGAGGCTGAGACAGGAGGATCTGCATGGGTTTGAGGCCAGCCTGGGTTACATAGTAAGTTTAAGGCCAGCCTGAATGACATAGTGAGACCTTGTTGAAAGAAAGAAAGAAAGAAAGAAAGAAAGAAAGAAAGAAAGAAAGAAGGAAAGAAAAGAAAGAGAGAAAGAAAAGAAAGACAGACTAGAAGAATGGAGATCCAAGTTCCAGGACAGGCATTGCTAACACTAACTATGGTTCCTATATCTTGCTTGTGGGAACCTTATCCTACGCTAATTTTCCTGTTTATTTTCATAACTGGAAACAGGGAGGCTGACATGGGTAGATCACTCAGAATTCTGTTGTAAGAAACTTAACTTGTTTTAGGCAGAAAGGAATTTTTATAGAGGTGATTAAGTTCTTAGAAAACTGCTAAGGGCTATGGGCTGATTCTCAAGAACATATGACAGAATTGGTGTCCCAGGGAATCAGAGGCCAAACAGTACATGTTGAGTTCAAGGACACAAAGGACACACCTCCGTGACCTGGCCCAGGACCAGGTGCCCGTGGACACCAAAGTGGAGGACAGACCTGGAACCCTGAGTGAGAGTATGACAGTGGCCCTGGGCAGAGGTTTGCCACAGGAAGCCAACCTGGGACAGCCTCCTCCTTACTTCCACCTTCAAAACAACCAAGAGGACTACAAAAAAGCTTATACTTCCTGGTGCTCTGTACCAAGCTAAGCAATCTATATAATTAGCTCCTCAGTTCTGTAAACTCTTTGTGAGGCAGATGCTATCTTGTTCCCATCTTACAGACAAGGAAACTGAGGTAAAGTGAGACTGAGCATAAGGTCACAGGTAAAAAGTAGCAGGAGGGGCGTGGGTGCATCTCTTTGGGGTAAAGGAGGTCATGTCTGGAAGCCAGCTGCAAGGAATTCTGGGAGTTGGTTTTCCCGACTCTGCAGCTCTCAGGGACACATAGAAGGGAGTTTAGGTGGCAGCTGTGTGGCTGCCCACTGTGTCCTAAGCCAGGACTGATGCTGGCAAAAATGTCACAGCAATAGTCAGCAGTCATAGCATCCAATCTATGTCATTCGTTGCTCTGAGATTAGCTCACCACAAAACCCTATCAGAGCAATACAGATAAGAGTGAGATTATAGCCACCACACTTACCTCGGTGACTAAGTCTGAACTTAGTTGGTGGCCTGTGTCTGTTCTATGGATACACAATTACAAACTTAACTTTATGTTTGTCTCAAATTTACTAATTTTTAGCAAATTATAGCATGTTCTCCTTAAAAACAAACTCAACCTGAGTAATAATTACAAATTTGGCTGGGCATGGTGGTGCATGCCTGTATTCCAGCATCCTGGAAGGCTGAGGCAGGAGGATCACAAATTTGAACCCAACTTGGACAATTTGGTGAGATCCTGTCTTAAAATTTAAATTTTTTAGAAAAGGGTTGGGAATGTAGCTCAGTGTGAAGCCCTTGGAATCAATCTTTAGTACCAAATCAAACAAAAACTCAGTGGATATCCATGGTTTTCCTTCATATTTCAGGCCCAAAAGATTGGCTCTCTGGTTTTGAATGCTTTCATTTATTAATCATGTTCTCATCTGTGAAATATCTGTTTACCACTGCATTCTTTGCTCGAGCTCCCATAACAAAGTCCATAGGCAGAGAGACTTAAATAACTTAATTGAAAATTGTCAACGTGCTGGAACCTAGGAACCCAAGACCCAGGCGTTTGCAGGCTGATTTCTGCTAGGCCTCTCTCCTGGGCTTGTAAATGGCAGTCTTGTGTCCCCATGGGGTGTCTGTGTTCCGATCTCCTCTTCTTGTAAAGACACTGATCAGGTTGGATGAGAGCCCATGCCAATGACTTCATTTTAGCTTTATTACCCTTTTGAGGACCCCATCTCCAAACATAGGCACATGCAGAGGCACTGAGTTAGGACTTCAACACAGGAATTTGGCGAGGTGGGAGGGGATACAATTCAGTCCGCATAGTTACCAACTCAGCTATTGGCATTTTTTCATACCAATTTTCACAAGCAGTTTTTTTGAAGACAGGTCTCACTGTGATGCCCAGGTTGGCCTTGAACTCTTGATCTTGAGCAATCCTCCTGCCTCAGCCTCAAGTAGCTTAGACTACAGCACAGATCACCATACCCAGTTTACATAAACACTTTGATAAAAATACATTCCTTTGACTGTCATATTTGCTGCTGAAAGAGGGCAGAACTTTCCACTCCCAAATATACCACTCTGGCAGACTGACTATTTTGAGTTTTGAAAAAAACAGCAGCTTTGAGAGCATCATGCTGTTGTTTCTTAAAAGCAGAAAATGAAGTTCCCATGTGGAGATACCCTCCCTGCACCCAGAAGGAAAGCAGCATTCTTATTTCCAAGAGTGGAAAGATAAGGGCCCAGGGCACTGTACAGACAGGCTTCACTCCTGGTCACTTATTCCAGCCCCTGGCCTGGTCACATGCTCACGACTTTCAGCCTGGGAGTGTCCAAATCCACCTGTGCCTCGGGTCTTCATTTCCTTGTCGGGCCTCCGGCTCTACATAAACTTTGCTAAACAAATGTGTATGTTTTTCTGCATGGCTCTGTCTATATCAATTCAATTCTCAGGCATCGTCAAAACCCTGAGAGGGTAGAGGTGAGGTTTTGCCTCCTCTGTGCTGCAAAGCTTTCCAAATCTAATTATATTTGTATGTGTAGGATCTAAGTAGTTTTATGTAGTTGTTCAATTTACAGTTATTTTATTTTATTTTATTTTTTTTGGTACTGGGGATCGAACTTGGGTCCTTGCGCTTGCGCAGCAGGTGGCGAAACCACTGAGCTAAATCCCTGGCCCTACAGTTATTTTTTGAATTATAGTTTCGTATTTATTTATTTATCCTTAAAGCATCTTGAACTTATTTTGAAATTATTCAGATAAGAACTTGTACAGGTTTTATTTTTCTAAGGTTTTGACTAATTATTCCAACATCACCTCCTGAATGTACTTTCTCCCCTCACTTGACATGCAATGATGTGTCCTTTATAGAGCGATACTCTTTCATAACTCTGTTGTTTTGTACCCAAGACTAAGAGATAAAAAATTAGCCTTGGATGAGAGAGAAAGCACTTCACCCTCTGAGGAGGGAGGAGAGGGAAGAGTGTGCGTGTGTGTGTAGGAAAACAAAAGGGGCCCCCCTGGCGTGTCACAGTGTCCTCCTTCTGACCATGAAAGAGGAACCAAGAGGCTACTGCTTTCCCATCCTGGTGGCCAGGGCTGGGCCATGTATTCCAGGTCTGGCCAGTCTGATATTCAGGATTTCAAATCTGGAGGAAGGGACACAGAGCAGTTGCTCATAGTAACCACCGTGATGGTGTTGAGATGGCAGCAGTGTCTGCTGTCACAGGTCCCCCTCAACTGTCTCAACTACAAAAAGACCTCATACACATCCTCCTCTTTGGTTCTCCAGTGCTGCCTTTGTACCCACTAATTGTCCCTGCCTGGCCAGCAGGCCCCAGGCTGGCATCATGGGCCCTCACCGTCCCTTCTGCTGCAAAGACCAGAGTCGGTCTCAGAACCTGCCACCAAGAACCCCACTGATGCTGAGAGCTGAGCTTTGGAATTCAGTGTACAATTTCCTCTTGGCCTGCTCCTAGCTTTGTAGCCTTGAACAGGAGAGGTAAGCATTCTAAGCCCCTGTATCTTTCATTTTCTAAAATGATGGCACGTAATTTACAGAGTTGTTGTTAGAATCCAATAAAATAGCCTCGATAATGTCTTCACTTTTGCAAGTTCTTGTTAAAGAACTGACTTTCTTACTGACTGCTTTTGTGAGTATAATCTCATGTGACTTTACATCAGGGTAGGGCAGAAATGCCCATTTTTCAGATTTAGAACCTGAGGTTCAGAGGAGCTAAAGGACACACTTGGACTCACACAGGAGTGAGTGAATCTAGGACATAAACCCAGGATTTCTGATTCAATGTCCCATTCCTCTAGAGCCCTGGCTGAGAGCATGTAGACAGATGTGAGGGTTTCTTTGTGTGTTCATGGAGACCTCTAGGGAAAGGTAACTTGGGGTGGGAAGTTGGAACCTACGCTCAGAAAGATGGCTTTGAACCCACCATTATAGTGAATTGGAGTGCGAAGTGCCTCTGGTGTACACCCGGGATGGAGGGGAAAGAGCAAACAAAGGAATAGGGTAGGGGCCGGAGAAGAGAGAATCAATGTCTTTAAGACCTGGAAGATGGAGGATGGGGTTGACTGACAGAGTTAGGCCTCCAGAGCTCAGAGAGAATGAGGACTGAGACTGATCTACAGAGATGCCACCAGGATTCAAAGACACCACAGTGGTTCCCAATCTATTTACCCAGACCTGTCCCATCTTCAAATTGACAATTTTTAATTTTTATTAGTACATGTTTGCAGTACATAATAATTACATTCCTTGTGAGAGTCAGGCTTGATCTGGTCATGAAATGGTTAATGAATATGCTGCTTAATTCCAAGCTACAGTTTAACAGATAAAAAAACCCCACAGCCCTCCAAAAAACTCTGTTCCACACAGACCATGCTGTCTCAAAGCAGATAGAGCACAGGATAAGATGTTACAGGAAAGACCACAAAGCACAGCACAACATCTTCCCTGCCTTGACCGCTGCCTGGACCCTGACCAGAGATGCTTGCCCCAAACCCTGTACATGACAGGTGTGCCAGACCCCTTGCCCAACCCCCTATAAAGCTTCCTGTTTTTTCTTTTTTCATTACTGATGGGCCTCCTGCTCTCAGTCCACCTCCATGCAGGTGAATAAAGTCCATACCTCTTTGCTTTCCACTAGCCTGCTCGAGTGGTCTCATTCCTCTCCACTGTTTGTTACAGTGAGGAGTTGATACATGTATATAATACATCTTCATTCTTTTCACATCCCCTTCTCCTATTCCCCTCCCCTCTCCTTCCGTCTCTAGTTCTCCTGCCCTTTTGCAGGGGATCTATGTTCTTCTTACATACCTCTTTCTTTTATTTTGCTTTTTAAATTATTTATACTTTGGGTTTCTCATATTTAAAAAACCATGTGTGTTTGTGCTTGTATGTCTGGTTTAATCACTTAACATTATGGTCTCAAAGTTCATGCATTTTCCTACTAATGACTCAAGTTTATCTTTGTTTATAGCAGAATAGTTAGTACTCCATTGTGTGTAAATATCTCATTTTCTTTACCCTTTCAAGTATGCTGATGGACATAGAGACCCCTTCCAAGATTTAGTTGTTATGAGTTGTGCTGCTATGAACATGGGTGTGCCTGATCACTGTAATATGATGTCTTTAACTCTTTTGGGAAGATATCTAGAAGGGGAATAAATTGCATTTTCTTTCCATTGATTTCCATAGTGATTGTATTAGTTTACATTCCCTCCTTATTCCGTGTATATTATCAGACCATAGTGCAGTGAAACTAAAAATCAATGGCAAAAGAAACTATAGAAATCCTCCAAACAGATGGAGATTAAATAATACCCTTTTGAATAATCAATGGGACATGGAAGAAATTAAACAGTTCTTAGAATCAACCGATAATGCCAGTACAACACATGGAACCTATGGGACACAATGAGAGCAGTCCTAAGGAAGGTTATTATTGTGAATGCCCACAGTAGAAAAACAGAATGAGCCCAAATAAATAATTTAATGATCCACCTGAAGGGCCTAGAAAAACAAAAACAATCAAAACCTAAAGGTAGTACAAGGAAGGAAATTATAAGGATCAGAAAGGAAATTGGTGAAATTGAGACTAAAAACGAATCAATTAATTGAAGAGCTGGCTTTTCAAAGAAATAAACAAAATAGATAAACCCTTACCCAAACTTACCAAAAGAAGGAAGAAAAGACCCAAAATAATGCAATTAGAAATGAAAAAGAGGAATCACAATGAGCACTGCTGAAATCTAAAAGATTATCAGTAACTACTTCAAAAACCTGTACTCAAATAAAGTGGAGAATCTAGAAGAGAGGGATAGATTCATAGACACATAGGAATCACCACAACAAAACCAACCTGACAAGTGTTATGAAGGACTTGCTTCATTCACAAAAGTGGATGTAAATAAATGGAATAGCATTAATGATATCTTTTGTTAAATGTACTGTATTATGCTTTTCAGTGATTACCATTAATTCTTTAAATGGTTATGTTCCCAGAAATGGAAAAACATAATTTCTAAAATCACCTCATAAAGATGAAGGCAATTACTTATTTTTAGAACATTTTCTATTGATCACTGGGGAAAAATGAATTGCTTTTCTGACACATGTAAGTGCATGCTTGAAACACAGACACACAAATCCAGCAATACAAGTAATGGAAGTCTGTTTTCTAATATAGAGGAATGGGAGGAATACATTACTGATGAGTGGTTCAGGGCACACCCAGGAGTACGAGTGCAATCTGTGTCTGAAGCTTCACTCAGTTCCGAACTCATCAGTTAAAGTCAAGCACAGGTTTAGAATGAACTTTGGAGGGCGGTCAGCATGAACAAGGAAACCTGAGACCCTCTATGGTGCCTTGAGAAAACTCCTCTATGTCTCTTGTGGATAACACAGTGTATTTGCTTTGTGATCTCAGAAAATTATTTGGAAAATATAATATGATTCTGTTTCCTCTTGTTAATTTCTTGAAATTTTATTTTCAAATATTCTTAATATTAAAATTATCCAAAATAAAATATTAAAAGATTAATGTATTTTCATGAAAATTAGTACTGTATTTGCATCATCAAAACTATATGGGTTTTTTTCTTTTTGTCTTTCATATAAGGCCAAAAAAGAAGCACTAGTTACTTTGAATTATTATTATTATTATTATTTTTTTCATAGTGGGGTTGGGTATTGAACTCAGGGCCTCATAAAAAGCTGGATCCTCCTGTAAGTTATTTAAAAAATTTTTTATTCATTAAGTTTATTGGTACATTTTAGGTATACAATATGGTGACATTCATCATTGGGAATTTGTACCTCTACATGATATATCTTGGTTTTTATTTTTCCCCCCTTCTTGTCCCCTCCCTTCAACCCCTCCACCCCTCCCTATTTACAAAGACTCTGTTTCTGTTTTTTCCTTTTCTCATATTTATTCCTTTCCCTTCTTTCCTTTCCCCAATGCCTTCCACTTCCCCTTCCCCTTTGGACCTTTTCTTCCTGTTTCACATTGTCTATTTTGATCCTTATTTTAAAATGTTTGAGACACAGTCTCACTAAATCACTAAGCTGCTTGCTGGGCTGGAACTTGCTGTATCCTCCTGGCTTGGCCCCAGATTTGCTGCGATTACACACGTGTACCACCACATCCAGCAACCCTGACAGTCACAGGAATGTCACTGACAGCATGACCTTGTTACCAGACCCAGCTACCAGAACTTCGTTTCCCTCAGTGACATCTGACCAGCTATCGCTGTGTGACTACCTAAGTGTACCATTTGAGGGATTTGGAGGTCTGGCTCCAACTCTGCTTTCCAAACACACAGGACACATGCTTGGAGGGCCTCCAGAGGACCGGTCTTAAGGGCTGAGCCACGCGAGCTTCCTGGTACTGTTCCTCATGCCACCTCCAGGCCCACAGGCAGTGACAGAGCTTAGCCCTGGCAGCACAGGCCCTCAACCTCTGCCTGTCCTGCAGAGCTGCAGGCTCAAGCTGAAGAGCAGGTCAGGACAGGCTGTTGGGCCCATTTTCTTGGTGGCTATTGCAAACACACAAGAAGAAGGAAGGGTGAGCAGAAACACAAAGGAGGGCTTGGGTACTAAACGTGTGATGACCTCACCAGTCTCTTGCCAGCCTTTCCTTTCTGCTCTGAGTGCACCAGAGCTGACCCCAGCCTCTCCGCAGCAGCTCCTTGCTAGGTTAGATCAACAGGAGTTGGAAAGGTCTTGCAGGCCTCTGGGGCTGCCCAATTCTGGTCTCTGCATTAATCTCTGCTGTCCAGGCAGAGAAGCTGAACTGCATCACAGCCCCGGGGGAGGTGGGTGGGGTTGGGGCCACATCCCTTTTGCTGGTGCCCACAACCCCACCCAGCTGCTATGTGTGGTTGAAGATTTCTGCAGAATTGTCCTCAGCCACCTGGGGGCTGCTCTGGCCTGCCAGGGGCTCTGTCAAGTCCCAGCTGGCCTGTCCCTGGGTCCTCTGGCCCAGGAGAGGGACAAGTGTTCTGCCCATTGCCCTCGGGGACTCACTGCTGTGGCAGGAACTTCGGATTTCCACCGAGACCTCACTCATGTCATAGCACTCCTCTATGTCTCCTCTCCTCTAGTCTCCTCAATGGGGCCCTGGGCTCCATTCTGGGACCCAGACAGAAGCAAAAAAGGCTTCTCCTGTCAGGCTCTGCCACTCCAGCTTCCATGCCCAGCACAGCAGCTGAGCAGAAGGGCATCTCTGAGGCCCGACCACACCAGGGATGGCAGAGCTGGAAAGGAGCCTTGTTTCCACTCAAACCCAGCAGTCACGGCGTCTCCTGCTCCACATGTACTTTAAGTCCTGGGAGGAGCCCAGGGTCTTTGGCAGGCCAAGCTGCAGCCCAGCCCCAGCCACTGGCTATATGGGCATCAGGGGTGCTGGAGGAGCCACCAGCTGGCTCCAGCTTCCATCTTAAGGTTGACAGCACCTTGAAGCCTTTGCTTCCTTCCCAAAAGTAGACAGCTTTTGGAAAGTAATGCAGTAAAACTACATCCGCAACTGCTTACTTCCAGATAAAGTCACGCTCTGAGGGGTGGGGTGAGGATGCTAACATCTTTAGAGGACAAAAGTCAACCCATAACAACTATAGAGGTCCAATAAGAGGTGTTTGAGGTCCACATCCAGGCAGAGGATTGTCACAGGCGGATGCAGGGTTCCTGCTCTGTTTCTGTGACACCTGCCTCAGGGTGAAGGCTACTGCAGTCTGTCCCAGCACCTGCCACCCAGCACCTGCTGCCCTTCCCGAGGATGAAATGCCTCGGGTAACGGCCATTGATTTAGTTTTGCCTCCTTAGCTCCTGGTTATAAAATAGGTCACACTCACCGTGTTTGTTGAATGAAAGTAGTATGGCTCCAGACCTCCAAATGCAAGGTGGGCTAGGCTTACTGGGCCTTTGTAAGGAATGATCTCACTTGTTCAGACCAAAAACAAAGAAATTGGAGGGCTGGGGATTTAGCTCAGTGGTTCCAGTGCCTGCCTCGAAAGCGCAAGGTCATGAATTCCATCCCTAATACCAAAAAAATAAACGAATAAAAGAAAAGAAATTGGACTCCAGAGGCAGCGCTCGTGAGGCTTTTAATCCATACTCTCGCAAGAGTGGTGCCTATACACAGAGACAGGCACACTCCAGTTGAGAAGCTGTGTGTTTTTATTCTTAACTTGCAGGAATCCCTCCTCCCATCTCCCAAGGCCTGGGATCCCCGGTTCAGTTTCTTAGTTACTTTTCTTGTTGCTGAGACAAAATACTTGACACTCAACGTTAAAGGAGGGAAGGTTTATTGTAGCTCATGGTCTGTAGAGATTTCAGTCCATAGTTGGCTCCAAGGCAGGGTGCCATGGCAAAGTGGTGTCACAGAGGAGAAACAGTGGCAGGGCAGGCAGAAGGCAGCAAAGTAGCAAACCCTAACCCTAACCCTCAAAAAACTAAAACTAGCATCATGTAAAGGTACAAGTTCCCAATGAGAAATGTAAATGTATTGAATACCTAAAATGTACCAATAAAAGAATTTTAAAAAAGATATATCATATACAGATACAAAAAACCCCAAAACACTAAAACTAAAAAGTCTCTTGGGCCCAGCTATTTGCCTTCTAGGCATCTTCCCAGAAGCGTTAAAGAGATCATATTACAGCGATACATGCATACCCATGTTGGTAGCAACACAATTCATAATAGCTAAATCTTGGAAGCAGCCTGTATATCCATCAACAGATGAATAGAAAAAGAAAATGTGATATTGACACACAATGGAGTACTATTCTATCACAAAGAAGGATAAATTTGAGTCATTTGTATGAAAATGGATGCACCTCAAGATGATAATGTTAAGTGAAATAAATCAGACATACATGTTTGAGTATTGCATGGTTTCTTTTATATGAGAAACCCAAAATACAAATAAAGAAAAATAAAAACAGACGATAGAAAACAAGGAATAGACTTTGTGGATATGAAAAAGGATTTGAGAAAGGAGGGAGATAAGAGGGGTAGAGGAAATAAAAAAGATCAAGGTTTAATATGTGTATGTACTAGCTCCCCAAGATGAAAGAAATCACTATGTATGGTTTGGCTTGTGAGCCCCGCTGAGGAGCCGGAGGTCGGACCGCAGGTGTAGCAGCGTCGGCTCCTAGTCTCTGGCCCCTCAGCCCCACGGCGTGTGGGGCGACGCTGAAGCGGCCCATGGAGTTCGAGGCGGCGCCGCTGAACCCCGGTTCCCCGAAACGACGGCGCTGCGACCCTCTGCGGGGCCCCACTCCGGGCCTCAAGCCCCCGGACCCTTTGCCGCCGCCGCCACTTCAGACGCAGGCCCCGCCGCCGCCAACTCTACAGCAGCCGCCCACCGCCGGGCAGCCAGCGGCGCCTTCCAGCTCCGGAGCAAATTTTTCAGAACATAAAGCAAGAATACAGTCCTTATCAGAGGTGGAGACATTTAGAAGTTGTTCTCAATCAGAGTGAAGCTTGCACTTCAGAAAGCCAGCCTCATTCTTCAGCACTCAAGGCCCCTAGTTCTCCAAGTACCTCCTGGATGGAGAAGGACCAGCCCAGCTTTACCCTTCGACAAGTTGGAATAATATGTGAGAGGCTCTTAAAAGACTATGAAGATAAAATTTGAGAGGAATATGAGCAAATCCTTAATACTAAATTAGCAGAGCAGTATGAATCTTTTGTGAAATTCACACATAATCAAATTATGGGGCGATATGGGACAAGGCCAACAAGCTATGTAACCTGAAGCTTTCTTGCGTATCTGGATACCAGGTTTGACCTCAAGAGATGACTGCTGTACACTTTTTGCAACTGGTTTGATAGCACATTTCAGCTCCAAACTGTGCATCCTGAGAACACTTAAATGTTTCTGTAGGTCCATTTTATACAACTTGAAAGACCTTAAACTTTCTGGTTGCCACAAGCATATCTTTCTTTCTGCTCATCCAATAAACAGCTCTGCCCTGCTGTGATAGACATTCCAAACAAAAATACCTAGAGCAGCAGTTTAGCAAAGTATGCCTTCAGTGGCACTCAACAAATGGAGTTTCCCCAAGCACAGTCCTGTAAGAAGTGTGTGTGAGAGTGTGTATATGTGTGTATGTATATTTTAAGTTATTATTTGTATTGTGCACATTTTTTTGATCTTGGGGATTCTGGCTGTGAATTGATGCACGACAATTATGGTTAAAACATTTGCTTGGTCTACAGAAGATCGTTAATGTTTTGTGACCATATAAGTTGTAACAGTGGATTGTTTTATGTGTAGGTATTATTGCTAAATACAGGGACTGTTTCCAGGCACAAAATATGAATTGTAAGTTAGGATGGACATTAAATGTGATTATGATGATAAAGCAAAGATCTGCGGTCCTCGATCTACAAATGTGTGGTGAGAAATTAGAACAAACTGTATATAGGCCTTGACACATGGACTCTACCTGCCTGTTAGAAAATTACTTTGACTCCAAGCCTTAAAATACCCCCATAGAGTCGCCACTCACCTCATTCACACAGAGAGCTCCCTGGATACCGAGCCTCTAAAGGGAAAAGCTCTCCCCTAGAACAAGAGCATAACATAGGTGAGCACAGGACTAGGCCAGGCCCTGGCAGCACTGCTCCTTGGGAGAAGCCACTTCACTTTTGCATCAGTTATTAAAATAGAATTCAAGGGCCGGGGATTTAGCTCAGTGGTTCTGCCACCTGTCTCACAAGCACAAGGTCCCGAGTTTGATCCTTGGTACCAAAAAACAAAAACAAAAACAGAAACAAAAAACCCCTAAAATTACAGTAGTATAGAGATGTAAGGAAGAAAAAGTAAGACATTTCTTCTTCACTTGTTCTAAGATTTATGGCTCACATTCATGTAACAAAAACCATATTAACAGGGAGAATCATAACAAATTTATTTGGCCTAATTTCTATGTGACTTGAGAGGCTTCAGAAATGAACACTTGAAGAGATACGGAAAATCGAATTTTTGTAGTCAGGTTTCATGAGTGGACCATGTGGGGAAATGTTAGTGGACAAAGGGATATGATCTAATGATAGCAAACTGTGGTGAATTTGGCAAGTCTGTTTGTCCTGAATGTTATGTCTTTATTTCTTCCCTCTGGGGCTAGAAGTAGGGGTAGGAATTGCCCTCTATCAAGAAATAGTGGGTTAGACAAATTATCAAAATACACAGATTGTGTTAGTCAGCTTTTGGTCACTGTTTCTAAATATCTAGAAAAACAACTCAAAGGAGGAAGTATGTATTTTGGCTCATGGTTTCAGAGGGTTCAGTTCATGGCTACAGCACAGGAACATCATGGCAGAAAAGCATGGTGGAACAAAGCTGCTCCCTTCATAGCACCCCAAAAGCAGAGAACAGGAGAAGAGCACTAGCGAGAGATGTACTACCCAGGATACAACCCCAGTGACCCACCACCGTCTGAGCCCACATCCAGCAGCACGTTTGGCTATGAATGTCAGTGGGTTACTCCACTGGAGAGGACAGGGCCCCCAATGATCCAGTAACCTCTTGCAGGAGTCTCATAATCCCATCAAGGTGATAATATTAACTAGCACATAAGGGAAGGCGTTACAACTGTGGGGTGACCCTCTAAAGATTTGCTGAAATAAACTGACAAAGACAAATTAATAGGTGATGAGTAATCTTGACTGTCAATTTGATTGGCTTAGGAAATGCCTAGATTCTTTTGGTGTGTCTGGGTGGGTCATGGGATGTACACTTAGAGACTCTATCTGGTCCCTGGCCCCTTCTTCTTTGGTGCTCTTCTGCTGTTTCCTGGCTGCAATGAGCAGCTTTCCTCCACCATGCTCTTTGGCCATGATGTTTCTGCTTTGGAGGAGCTGACCACAGACTGAAATCTTGAAACCCTGAGCCCAAATAAACCATTTCCTCCTTTAAGTTGTGTATGTCAGGGATTTTTATCTCAGCAACAGAAGGGTGACTAATACAACTGGAGAAAAACACAAATATCTTACATGCATGGAGATAATCATGTAATATAATTATCCACCAGTACAGCTTGAGTTCCAAGCTTACTTCCCTCTCCTTGCTATAGGAGAGGGAGAATGGGGAGTGTAGATAATTTTGAGGAATCACAAATGATTATTAGGGGAATGAATGGTTCTTGGGGACAGAAATTAGCATGTAAAATGTTTATCTTTTAATTTGAATGAGCCCAGGGGGCTGATGCCAGGGAAGGGCATCCAGGGTGCTTCATTCCTCAGTCTTCCTTTCTGAGACAGACAGTGAGACTGAAGGTTGGGGATGGAAGGCAGTAGTGCCCCCCTTTGCAGTCTGGTGTTAATGCAGAGAGGAAATACCAGAGAGCCTCTCCCTGGGTTTAAGGAGAAGGAGCAAGACAAGGTTAGACAGACCTCAATTCTGAGCCTGCTCTGAGGCCTTTTGGTTTTCTTTAGATCAAGTTTCTCACAATTCCCCCATATTCCACAGTTTGTGGGTGTTACCCTCTGAACTCCAAGGTGCCCCAAACTATGGTGGCTCTGGAGGTTATCTTATACCCCAGGCCTTGTCCACTCCTGTAATCCACTCTTCAAGCCACTACAAAAAGTACTTGTATCGATTTTGTTGTGTTTTGGTTTTGCATGGTTTTGCTTGTAAGGACATGAGCTTGCTAACTGTCATTTTGTTACTATCATGGAAGCCATTCAGAAGGAAATGGATAAAAGAAGACAGATAACAGGAGAAAGCAGATAAAAAGAGACAGTATCTTGGCAACAAAATTTGAGCCCTGGATCTAGTCATGACTGAACCCACTGTTTCTGAGTTGTTAACGAGTCATCATAGCCATTGTTGGAAATTGACAAAGATTCTTTGCCTGACCAAACTTAAATCAGAGTCCTGAACCTTCTCCCAGCCTCATCTGTGTGCCTCTTTATAAAGTTCGGTTTTCAAAAGAACTCTGTTGGGTTAGTTTAGCAGGAACATTTCTCCCTTGATCTGATCACTTTCAATATCTGATCAGAAGGCTCATTCCCCACAGTTCCCAGATGTCCTATGATCCTGCTTGCCCTCAGCAAGAATTCCTAGAGTTGGTTTAAATCCAAAATCCCTCCTGCATCTGATAATTCCCCCTAGGAATTTTCCATCCACTGGTCCCAATTCTTCTTGGCTATAAATTCCTGCTTGCCCATGCTGTGCTCAAAGTTCAGCTCAATCTTTCTTCCCCATTGCAAAACCCCATTGTAGCTGCTATGGGTTTTACAGTCCTGCATATTCCTTCCAGGGTTTTTTCCAAGTTCTTGGTGTCCTGAACAAAAAAAATTGGTCAAGACATGCAAAAAAGGTAGAAAGGATTTACAGTTGTTAAAGGTGAGAAAAGAAGTATGCTTTGCAGAGTGAAAGCAAGCCACTGAGAGAGCTCACAGTGGCCCCCAGGTTAAAGGCAGGTGTCTTTTGTATTTCCCATCCCTCCACCTGATGTCAGATCTAGGCTGTCCTATCAAAAGCCTGCTTGTTTTCAGGCCAGATGTAAATGAAGAATCGAAGATAGTACATTGTGATTGGTTGCAAGTGCAGGGTTTGGGAACTGTATTCTTCATGTGTCCTGAGTCTCTGTGGTTGACAGGTCATGTCCCTTGCTCAGCCAATTTGCCCTGCCCTAATCTCCTATCTCACAGCCCTCCCTCTACCTATTGAGACAGTCCTGGACAAAGTCTGTCTTTTGAAGGAGCTAAGAATGTGTCATCTCATAATATGCCACTTTGGCATATTAACTATTTTGAGTTAAAAGCACCTGAAAAGCAGCAGGTAAAAAAAAATCACCTTAACTTTTCTTCTGTTTCTTAAAAGCAGAAGATGAAATTCTCATGTGAAAGATGTCTTCCCTATACCAGAAGGAAAGTATCACATACCAAGGATGGGAAGTTGAGGGCAAGGGAAATATGTCCACACAAATCTTATTAAGCCTCATCTTCCCAGCCAGTGAACTACCCTAGCCCAAGCCCATTTGCTTTATTATATTATTGCAATTCAGTACATAGTACCTAAGTGTTCACCTCTAAACTGCATCTCTAGGTCTTCGTTTCCTTCTGAAGTCCACCAGGTCATGTAACATTTGTACTGAATAAGTTGGGCTTGGTGGCACACACCTATATTTCCAGCACTCAGGAGGCTGAGGCAGGAGGACTGTCACAAGTTTGAGGCCAGCCTGGGTTACATAGTGAGTTCAAGGCCAACATGAACTACATAGCAAGACCCTGTCTCAAAAAACAAAAAAACAAAACAAAAAAGTTGTACCAATTAAAAATGTATGTTTTTATCTTGTGTATCTGTCCTATGTATAGAAAAGAGTTAAATATACTCTTTTCCCTATGAATTTTTGACAATTTAGGGTATAAATAAATGGACAACAGAAAGATTAATAGAAAAAAATCAAACAAGATTTATTACATGGCTAAACATGGGCATCACATTATGAGAATCAAAGAGGGGCAGGAAGGGAGAATTTTATGTGAAACCAAACCCAGGGCTAGGATGTAAGCTCCTGGGGGAAAAAGAGTGGAATGCAGTCAACCAATATTTAATGGATAAAACCACTTGCCATGAAGAATGAGTAACCTGCCAATTATGCATTTGGAATAAATACTGAGAAAGACTTCCTTATTGCTAAATTGACAAGAAGGAAAGCTGGGCAGAGTATTAGGGTCTAACTGGTTTTTTGTTTGTTTTGTTTTATTTTTCAGTGACAAAGTTTATTTGAAAAAGTAAAAGTGAAGAGTGAGGGAGAAACCATCTCTGAAAAGTGAGCCTGGGCTGAGTAAAAGAAGAAAAAGTAAGATAAAAGTACACGTTAGAGGAAGCAGGGCTGGCTGTCATGAAGAAAGCCATGAGAGCCTAGATTCCAGTTGCTTTGTGGGAAACATAACAGAAGGAAGACATCATAGGCCTGTGGGGATTGCAGCCTCCACTGAGGTACACAATGCCCACAACAGTCGGTCAACAACTGCTTGCCCTGTTCTGCCCATCAAACTGTTTGATAGGGCAGGGGGCCATGCTTCCTCATTTCTGCATGTGGACTCGCGCCCCTTCCGTGCTTCCAAGGACTTCCAGCTTGTCCTGAAGAAATACATGTTCCTCCAGCCCAGGACCTTGGCAAAGATGAGCCTTTTTGGCAGCAGAGCCATTAACAATAGTAGATGTTGGTGTAAATCTTTGCAGCCAGGGCCCAGGAGAAGGCAGTGACTTGATTACTGACGGCTATTAGAGCCTCGTTTCTCTGCATTTTAGTTTCCCCAGAAGAGTGGCACAGACATCAGCATCATTAAGGTTTAATTTTGATGAATTTACTCAGGCTAAGCAACTCCAGGGCAGCCTGGTGCCTGTACACATTCACCCCCTCTTGAAGTCATCTGGAACTGGACCTGCTCAGGCCTGAGCTGTGAGTGACGAAGCTTTTCAAGGTCATGTGTTTCTAAAGCCTACTTGCTGCAGGAGTCTCGTGAGATGAACCTAAGAGCTGAATTAAGAGCTAGGATAACTTTTGCCAAGCTTCCATCCCGCTCCCCTGTGAGCATACTGAAAAAAAAAAAAAACACCCCAAAACAAGAACTGCAGTTAAGTTAAAGAGCAAAATCCAGGCTTATAACACAGATGGAAGGAAATGAGTTGATCTTAGTGATGATATTTTTTTAAAGAGTAGCTAAATAGAGCATTTGGAACAAATATTAGAAGGTGACAAAGAGTTTTGACCAAATTTCAGACAGACTGTTTTGAACTAGGCCTCAGCCTTGACCTTAAAAACAATATACTCTGGACACAAATGATTTTGCCTGCTCCACTCCTCCCTCGTCTAAAATACTTGAACAAACATTCACATGTTTCCAACAGCTGAGGGCTGCCCCCGGGATGACTCCAGCCTCCCTAAAGTGGCTGGAGAAGGAGCGATGCTAACAGGGGAACTGTGTGTTCCAGCCAAACCTGGTAAGAGGTGGAGAGGCCCCTGAGCACCACCAGCCACAGAGCAGCCCCTTCAGGAGGGGAGTTGCGGCTTCTTTCTCTCCCACTGCGAGATGTTGGTTTCCACCACCTGAAACTGTCTTCCTAAGGACTTGAGTACCTTTGGGAAATGCAGACATTCAGGGGAGCAGCCCTGCCCCAGAGGTGGGTGCCTTGTTCTAACCTTCCCTGTCACTTCCTACTGAGAGAGGATGAGAGCTTTGCTTCTTCTCCAGATGAGCATCAGTTAGCAGCCCCATCTGTGCTCAGGTCTCTGCTTGTCCTCCTGTCCTCTGTCATTCTGCCTTTGTGACATCCAGTCACCCAAAAAGTTCTGCTCCATTCTCATGGGACCTCGTCCCCTTTGTAATGGGGTCACCACAGAATAAACTCTACCCTTAGCACTTTAACTAGCACCCAGATTTACTTCTGATAAATATTACATACATTTTTAGTTGTTCTAGTTTAGACAGATCCCAGAGGGAAGAAGGCCAAGGTCATGAACTTAGTAGCCATATGGTTTTGCCTGTACTGTGGCCACTTGTGCACCATTTTCCAGTGCCCTCCACTGATCACAGGGGAGACCAGATGAGAAAGCAGAGATGGCTCAGCACAAATCCAGAGCTATTTTTGGTTTCTCATTACTGCTTTAAGAACTCAAATATACAGATGGCATGGCTCATTGTCTCCTCTTGGATACCTCAGCTGGAAGAGTACCTATGCTCTCTCTCCTGCAAACGCCGTTCTCTCCCTTGATCTGACACTCCCAATGCTCCTGTTCTTTACCACCTAAACCATGGTCCATCTCCAGAGTTCTTTCTCAAAGACTCTACCTCTCACTTCTCTCGATCTGGTGCCTAGAAAATTTATCTTTCATTTCCTGTGTCTCATCTTGTTACTGTCATTGGCTTGTAGTTCACGTATTTGTGCTTTACTGTTCCCAAAAGAAAAAAGGACCAACTATTTCCCCTCCTAGGCTTTGCACTAGTCTAGTGTCCAGCATTAGGTGAAGTACATTGAAGCTATTCAGTAAAATAATTCAAATATTTTCATTGAGCTTTTATTTTTTAACTGAACTTTCAAATGGCTTTGACAAATTTCAGCAAGATGATGTTGAATTCCTTCACTATTTCTAGAATGGACAACAGATGCTTATTATCACTCTGAAAGTGCCTACAAATTTATATAGAATCAAACTAGCCTTGCTATACTTTTTATAGAATGAGTAATCAATTGCCTGTGACATTTCCCCAACTTTTTGTGATCATACAGTAATATATTTGACCACAAAAAAGAACTAATTGTATTATAATTGCTAGTTGCTTACACTTAAATTGTTAGCTTACATTTTATAGCTTTAATGCATGTCTCTTTATTATGATAATGTATTTTCTTCCCATTTTAAGGAGAGAAAAAATGTTTTGAGATGTCTTAGACTACATGGCTCATAAAACTCCTCAGAAGTTAGGGGTTCACATTTCCAATTCTCTGTGGAAATTGGATCTTTTTTGTTTCTTTTTCTTTTCTTTTTTTTGTATATCCTTTTATTGGTACATTTTAGGTGTACAATATAATGACATTCATCATTGGAGATATGCACCTTTACATACTCTCTTGATTCTTACTTTTCCCCCCTTCCATTACCCTCCCTTCTACCCCTCTATCCCTCCCTATTTACAAAGACTTTGTTTCCATGTTTACCTTTTCTTATATTAATTCCATTCCCTTCTTTCTTTCCCCTACCCCTCCCACTTTCCCTTCCCGTTTGCCCCTTTTCTTCCTATTTCACATTATCTATTATACCTTTTAGTCCTTATTTACACTTTCAGTTTCTCACACTAGAGAAACTACTTGGTATTTACACATGTGTGTCCAATTTATTTCACTTAAGAGTATCGCCTCAATGTGCATCCATTTTGCAATAAATGTCTCTAATTTCTTATTTTTGATGGCTGAGTAGTACTCCATTTTATAAACAAACAAACAAACACATTTTCTCGATCCATTCTCCAGTTGAGGGGCATTTGGGCTACTTCCAAGTTTTAGCTATTACAAACTGTGCTGCTATGAACATGGGCGCACATATATCACTGTGGTATGATTCTTTTAATTCTTTAGGGAAGATACCCAGCAGGGGAATAGCTGGGTCAAATGGGACTTCCAGTCCTAGTTCTTTGGGGTATCTCCATACTGATTTCCACAGTGGTTGCACCAGTCGACACTCCCACCAGCAATCGAGCAGGGTTCCTCTTTCCCCACAGCCCCGCCAGTATTTATTGTTGGTTGATTTCATGATAGCAGTTATTCTTTCTGGAGTGAAGTGGAATCTCAGTGTTGTTTTCATTTGCATCTCTCGAATGACCAGTGATGTTGAACATTTTTTCATATGTTTATTTGCCATGTCTATTTCTTTGTGTGAGAAATGTCTGTTCATTTCAGAGGCCCATTTTTAGATTGGGTCTTTAAATTTGGGAGGTCTGATTTTTTTTAAGTTCTTTAGGATCTTTTTTGTTTTATTTTAGTCAAGTAGGGATAGAACTTACAAATTTTATAAAAGCGGGCCGGGGATTTAGCTCAGTGGTTCCGCCGCCTGCCTTGCAAGCGCAAGGTCCTGAGTTCGATTCCTGATCCAAAAAAAAAAAAAAGTGCCTGACAAATTTTACAAAAGCCATTGTTAAAATTATAAGTAAAAAAATCTTTTGACTGGAGAAAACTGCAATGAATAAAAATGGTAGGTATCCATCATGATTAACTTCCATAAAGATATATTTTAGAAATGTGAAATGGTCCTTTCTTGGGCTAAGATCCAGAAAGGGTCCTCTGGAATGGCTATTCTCCAGGTGTGTTCCACAGAGCCCATGATGCCAGTAAGTTCTCCTCAGATGTATTCATTTCCTCTTCCTGCTATAAGAAATCACCACAAGGACTGGGGACTTAGGGGTACAGAATTATTTTCTCTTTTTTTTTTTGTACCAGGGATTGAACTCAGGACCTTGCACTTGCCAGGCAGGCAGCAGAATCACTGATTTAGCTCAGTGGTACTGCTGCCTGCCTGGCAAGTGCAAGGTTGTGAGTTCAATCCCCAGTACCAAAAAAAAAAAAAGAGAAAGAAAAAGAAAATCACCAAAAATGCAATAGCTTAAAATAACACAAATTTATGTCTTAAAATTGTGGACATAGAGAGGGCCTTGTTTGGCTAATAGCAGGTGTCCACAGGAATGTGTTCCTTTTGGAGGCTCTGTGGAGAATCTGTTTCTTGCCTCTTCCAGCTTCTAGAGGTAGCCTTCAATCCTTGGCTCAAGGCTCCCTCCCATCCTCAAAGCCATCGATGGCCAGGGAGTCTTTCTCACATCCTATCACTCTGACTGTGACTCCTGACACATTTCTTCATTTATGAAGACCTTTGTGAAAACACAACAAACAAAAAAGAATAGAAACATGAGAAGACAAGACTGCAACATGTCTCGCAAAGCCAATTGAGGGGGGAGGAATACAAAAGCTGGAATTGAGTACTCAGACTGAGCCCAGGGCCTGTGCCTGCTCTACCACCAAGCCACATGCCTAGCCCAAGGCACAGAGTTTTCGATGTCTTCCTGTGCATGGAAGCGTGAGGACTGTTGCTGCAGTTCCTTTCTCTCTGGCACCATAGCATTAGATTGTTGACAAGTCCAATGTGACAGCAGACTTTCTGTTTCACATTTTTTTCAGACTGTGAGCCAAGGTTGCCCATTTCTAGGATGCCCAGCTCCATAAAGCTTCCTCTAACATCCAAGCTGCTTTTGTTTTGTACTACAAGCATAAACAACCAGTATAAAACAAGGTTATTCGGTTGAAATATATCTTTGAGGGAGGTACAAACCTTTTCAAACCACCTGCTCTATGAATCTCCATGCTGGTGTTTCTCAGGAAAAACTGGTGGACAGCCCTCCTCAGTGCTATACTTGTTTTTCTTTCAGTTTTTTCTTTAAGACAGGGTCTCACTGTGTAGTCCAGGCTGGGCTTGAATTCACTATGTAGCCCAGGCTAGCCTCACACTCCTGACAACCCTCCTGCCTCAGCCTCCCAAGTGGTGGAATTATAGGCATGCACCACCATACTCCATAACTTTCTCACACAAGTTCACAACAGCTTCTGAGTTCCACCCTATTCTCACAAGAAGTAACATCATGGATTTGTGAGCATTCTTGACCTTCTTCGGCAGTTTACAACAATGCATGATATGGACAAATAGATATTATCTTTGTCATTCACACTGATCGATGAGGTTGACAGCAAACCTCCACTTATGGGGCTTGCTGTGTGCCGGAACCATGCTAGCTTCTGCACGGCATTATCTGGACCAGTGGTAGTGAACCTATGGCATGTATGCTGCAGCGAGCACAGAGCCCTCTCTGCTGGCACATGAGCCAAGTCACCCCAGCATCACCCCAGCAGCCAGACACTCAGGTTTAATAGCAAGGTTTGCAGTTTGTGATAATTAAGTGTGTTTGGGGTTACAGTTTGGCACTCTGAGTCTAAAAGGTTCACTGTTACTGCTCTAGAAAATTTCTTCCAGATATTTGAGAGGCTTTTTTTTTACCCCATGTTGCAAATTAAGAGTATGACTTTTCTGAGATCCCCAGTGTTCCTCACTGTCTTTGTGGCTGAAACACATCTGACATCCACAAGTTAGAGGAGGAAGGTTTAGTTTTGTTTTGTTTTGGCTCACATTTTAGTAGTCTTAATCTTGCATGGTCAGTGGGCTCCAAGGCAGGATGCAAGGACAGGCCACAGTGGAGGAGAGCTGCTCGAACTGGCATGGCAGACAGGAAGCAGAGAAAGCTGAGGGAGGAGGCAGGAAGGGGACAGCAGCCTCCAGGTCCCAGAATGATAACCAGCCTCTTCCAAGTGACCAGTTTTGGGCCTGTGGCAACAAAGAACATCGAGGTCATAGTGTATGGTGGAGCTGCTCACTTAATAGCAGCCAGAAAGCGGAGAGTAGAGGAGTGGGGTCCAACATGCTCTTCAAGGCCATACCCCCAACAACCTACCTTCCTCTCACCAGGGCACAGCTCCGCCCAGTAGTGCCAAGCTGGGGAACCCAGCATTCAACACACTGGCCTTCAGGAGACATTTAGGGACCCAGCTCATTGGCCGTCCATCATTACACTTGATACAGCCTGGGCAAACACTATTGGATGGGCATGTGCATGTGCATGTGCACATGCACGTGTGTGTGCATTAAACTGGACAGCCGGGACTATAGATGCAGGTTCTTTAGTTTCTATGAAGGAAACCTCCTCCCCGCCCCCAGCTTTAATCTTAAATTAAGAAATTAACTTGAGATTATAAATCAGCCTCTTATTAATTGTTTAACAGTATCTGAGCCTTAATTACCTCAGGGAAACTAATAAAACTGGGGTTGATACCTACTCAAGCTAAATGCTGGACTCTGGCCCACTGTGAATGCACCTAGGGCTGGCTGAAGCCACGCTCGTCTGCAGAATGCTTAGCTGCAGCCATGGGACATGTGCAGGGATGCCCAGGACTCTGAGGCCACATGGTGAGAACTGCAAAGATTTGCAGGGTGCAGTGTGGATAATGGGATGTGATGCTGAGGGGGAATTCAAGGCCAGGGGAAAGGAGCACTTGGGAAGAGGAAATAAAGCAAATCTATCATGGTTACCTTATGTAATGATGAAATGTGTGGACTTTACAATGTGACTACACGGGTTTCAATTCCTGTTCTGTGACTAACTAGTATAAAGCCTTGAGAAGTGACCTTAACCTTTCCATTTCAGTTTACGCATCTATAAAATGGAGATAAAATTGTACCTGCCTTACAGAGTTGTAAGGATTAAATTAGCTAATTCACATGAAGTACTGAACAATAGTACCTGGCACATAGAAAGGACTATGTAAACGACTCACTTATAATGGTCTAAAATGCTGAGACGTAAAGGCCTTAGCCTGGATCCATTGCAAACATTTCAATGAATGTCTCTTGATAGATGAGTAGAACTTCAAACAAATCAGTTTGGTCCTTGTATCAACTTTATTCTAGGAAACTACAACCAAGCTATAATTCTGAAAAGGGAAGGGAGAGGCAATATTTAAGTTGTGTTTAAAGAGAATCTTCAGGGCCGGGGACTTAGCTCAGTGGTTCCGCGCCTGCTTTGCAAGCGCAAGGTCCTGAGTTCAATCCCTGGTACCAGAAAAAAAAAGTCTTGTTCCTCCAGATAATAAACCAGCAGCAGAAAACAAAAAGCAAAACAATTTAAAAATGAGGGGCCTAAAGTGCTTATAGAAGGGGAAGAGCACATAATAATGGGTATGAAGAAGAATGTGGAATAGCTGTATAGTGGAGGCAGCAGTCAAACATTTTTAGTTGACACTTGAAACATGCAATAGACTCTCACGTATTGGTACACTTAAGAAATGAAAGGTTTGAGGGTTGGGGATTTAGCTCAGTGATTCTGCCGCCTGCTTTGCAAGCACAAGGTCCCGAGTTTGATCCCCAGTACCAAAAAAAAAAAAAAAAAAGAAAGAAAGAAAGAAAAGAAAAGAAATGGAAGGTTTGAAAATGACAGGGAAGGCTGGGCGTGGGGATGCCCACCTGTAGTCCCAGCACTCAGGAGGCTGAGGTGCGAGCATCACTGTGATTTAGAGGCCAGTGTGGGCTGCACAGTGAGTTCAAGGTCAGTTCGACCCTGCCTCACAAAACCAAAACCAAAACACAGCTAAAGTTCTGGGGCTTTCAAACAGTTCAGTGGGATGAGAGACAGTACGAAAGGGCTGAGAGTGCAGCTCAGCGGCAGCACATGTGAGACCCTGGATTCACTGCCCCTGACCAGAGAAAAATGGGTAAGAGATTAATGAAAGGTATGATCACAAAGGTAGGTTAAGTTATGTTGAGAAAGTTGGATTCATTTTGTGGTGGGGAGCTGAGGATTTAGCTCAGTGGTTCTGGCTCCCGCATGGCAAGCGCAAGGTCCTGAGTTCGATCCCCAGTATGAAAAAAAAAAAAAATTTTTGTGGTAGGCATTATAGATTTTGAGCAGAGAAATAATGTGTAAGTATTGATTGGGAGGTTATTGCAATTATGAGTGAGAGGTATATTCAAACACCAGCCATATACTGGGTGTGATGGTGCACACCTGTAATCCTAGCACTGGGAGGCTGAGGCAGGAGGATCACCACGAGTATGAGGCCAGCCTGGGCTACATAGAGAGACCCTGTCTCAGAACAACAGCAAAACATCACCCATAGTTCTTAGTATATAATTAAAATATATTTCTTCATTTACAAAGGGTGGGAATCTTTAATAAAACATATGCAATAAATACAGTAATTCCAACTTAAAAATGTGTATCAGGTTGCTTCAGGCCTTTGCACTGGGGACATCGGTGGGCACCCTCAGTAACTCCTCCACCTCTTCCTGCAAAGCTTCTGCCTTCTCTTGCAACAGCATCTGCAATAAAGACCCAGGCATGAGGTGCGGTGGACGCTGCTTGGGAGGAGCTGGCATTGAACTCTGTCTGAGAAACCCAGATCCCACACGCCAATAATTCAGACATTAAAACTAAAAGAACTAGACTGAGGAACGGCCACTTAGGACTGCGATGGTAGTCAATGAAGTGGAGGTGATCATTTTAGCTGAGCACCGCATTTAGTACACCAAAAATAAAGGAGCTTTATTGAAGACCTGGCCACTTAAAATTAATTTTTAATCTATAAAACTTCAGACAATTTTGCAAAAATTTAATTATCTCTTGAAAAAGTGATCCTTTATACATATTCATTTTATTATTCGGTAGAATTCAGTATGCTTTTAACTTATCAGTATTTCAAAGGAAAGTTTTACTCAAGCACTTAAAGTGAATATTGCTAATTTCAAAAGCAATATAATAAGCAAAAGAGTATTTATAAACATAGTATGCAGAAGATTTCAATAAATATTTCCTGAAAAATGATTTTCCCCTTTCTTCTAAGAATCAAAAATAAAATGCTGGCATTAGCTGTAGCTGGATCTTGCGTATATAGAAGTATTTGTAGTACTTCTGTTACAAAAGTTTTATAATAAAAAAGCTTAGTGACATCATATAAAGGGGAGCCAGGCATGGTGGTGCACACCTATAATCCCAGCCTTCAGAAGGCTGAGGCAGGAGAACTGTGGCAAGTTCGAGGTCAGCCTAAGCTACACAGTGAATTCCAGGCCAGCCTAATCTTGAGACCCTATCTCAAGAAAAGAAATCATATAAAGGGGGAAATCACATGAAACAAAAATGCTGCCAATTTGATTCAAGATATATTATGCAACATTATTTAAAATTGATGGGCTGGGGATTTAGCTCAGTGGTTCCGCCGCCTGCCTCACAAGCACAAGGACCCAAGTTTGATTCCTGGTATCAAACAAAAATAAAAATAAATAAAATTGATAAAAATGCATTAGTAAGCTTTCTAGTAGTTGAGGTAACAGCAACCCTAGAAAACCAATCTCCCCACACAGACCGACCTAGTAAAGCACACAGCTCCCATGAGCTGGCATCACTAGGACACAGAACACCATCAGCTTTTTACTTCTAGTTTTCAGAAATTCCACCAATTTCTAGCAGAGCCATTTTTGAGCTCCTACTTCTGGGATTGGTGGAGTTGAGGGAAAAAAACCCACAAATGAACAAGACAAGTGGGAAGCATGGGACTCAGCCTCCCCAGAGAGATATGGAGGCGCTCTGAGAGAGAAAAGGCGAGAGTGCTCCTCACAGGAGGGCCCCAAAGCCTGCGGGGACCTCAGCAGGCAGTCAGGAAGCTTAGAGTGACAGGAGGGACAAGGACAAAATCAGGATCTAACCCTTTGTGCCTGCTCTATGCTGACAGAGGGACACTCAGCTACACCATAGGCCGGACTTGAGGCATCTGCTGGAAGCAAACCAGTGGGACAGCTGTGTTGCAGTCTTCCCACCTGAACTACAGCTGGCTCAAACAAAAACATGGAGACACTGGGGTGGGGGTACCCCGAAGAAGACAAGCAAAAACTAATGACTGAAACAGACCAAAGCCAGGGAGAATAGACCAGAAGTCGAAGTGCTCAGGAAAAAGAAAGAAAAACCACATTTCTCATGCTCAAAAAAAAGACCTGTAACTGAATAACTGGGTTGGTAATGATCTCATGGGTCCTCCACTCCAATCTATGCCCACGGTGCTTCTAGACAGCCAAGAGGGACATTGGAGTGTCTCTATCTGCTCCTGCAGGGCTGGGGACCTGGGGATGAGCTACACTGTCTCTAGGAGCTTCAGCGGTGCCCACAGCTTCCTGTGAGTGCCTTGGGCACTTGACAGCACCAGCCAGTGTCCCCACAGTCTGGGTGGCACTCTCATGGGCAGCTTCTCCTGCTGGGCTGGTATGTAGCACCCACTGAACTTCCCTGGGGTTCCGGGGGCCACGGGATGCCCTCGCCATTGAAGTCTGAATCCATCTGCACAGGCTGGGTGGGCCCCTTGCAGTGTACTCCTCCCCATGCTTGCTAAGGTCATGCTGCTGCTTCACAGCCAGCCTGTTAGTACTAAGTACTCATTTTTGTACTAGACCCTCCTGTTCAAATTACTGTGAACTGGGGATGGTGGCACAGACTTAAAATCCCAGTACTCAGGGAGGCTGAGGCAGGAGGATCATACATAACAGCCCAGTCTGGCAATTTAGCAGAGACTCTATCTCAAAATAAACAAATATTTAGGGCCGGAGATATAGCTCAGTGGCGCAACACCTGCCTGGCAAGTGCAAAGTCCTGAATTTGATCTCCAGTACCAGAAAAATAAATAAATAAAATAAACAAATATTTAAAAAGTGCTGGATCTGCAGCTCAGTGTGAAGTCCCTGGGTCCATCCCCTACTCCAAGAAGGATGAGAAGAAATCAACACACACAGGACCCTGGTTGCAGGAGCTCCCACTGGCCCCATCAGAGCTGCCTGACCTCTGAAATACCTAAGATCAATAATGCATTATAGATCAATGGCTAAGTACAGGCACATGAGCTCAACTAATAGAAATGAATAAATAACTAAGTGAAGAATGAAAAGCTTTCCCTTATTGTACAACACCATACATAAATGTAGAAAGAATAATGAATTCAGAAAATCACCACTTGATAGATATTGTAGAAATAACTGAGTTATACAAAAATCACTAGAGAATGCTAAAATGAGTGTGTAAAGATTTTATGAAGAATTGGATATCCATCATCACCTCAAAAGTATCCACTCCCCAAATACTAATTACAAAGAGAAAAAAAATAATTCTACAGTTAAGAAACTTAACAGACAAAACTTCTTTAAATGATCAAAGTTAGTATCAGTCGTGGGACAAAATGTGGGTCCTGATATGGTGTATTAAGGACACACATTTTTGTGGCATTCCTGCCCCCCAAAATGCATAGCTTTAATATAATCATAATAGGTTTCCTTTTTTCCATTTCCAGTCCCTTACTTGCAATCTTTAACCTACCTCTCTACTCAAAATTCTGCAGGGACTATCCACTGTACTCTTTTTTTTTTAAATTAGTTCATGTTTTCAGGACACGATGCCCATATCCCTCGTGTGGAGGTGGTGCATGGACATAACTCATCTTCATTCCTTTTTCATCCTTTCCATCCCTTTTCCTCTCCCTCCATCTCTTAATCGCCTTCCCATTTGAGAAAAGATCCCTACGTCCTATTATTAGCTTTTATTTGGCTCTTTATTTATATATTGAGTTTCTCATATAAGAGAAACCACATGATATTTAAGTTGTGTGTGTCTCACTTATTCCACTTAGTGGTATGGTCTCAAGATGCATCCAAGTACTCTTTGAAGTTGTATGCAAAGTGGAAGAGAAGCTGAGGACCAGAGCAGCTGATTTCTGAGAACTGGAGGCACCCCTGACAAAGGAGCATGGGTCCTAGATGGACCACAGGTTCCCCGCACCAGCTATGAACTGCTCTGCTACACTTGTCTAAAGTCACTTATTTTGTCTATTGTGACTGCAGCTCCAGTTACACACTTAATAATATGCAGTCAGACTCCACAGTCCTGGCCCTCTACTTACTGTCTCTCATGTAAATCATTTCAGTAGGTCTCTTTCATTCATTTACTCACATATTTATTAAACACATACTATAACCTGAGTACTAGGTGTTATAGAAATGGAATTATTACTTTGTTCCTACAAACTTAGACCTCCTAATATAACAAAGTCCATCTCAGCGGTCTTGTATAAACTAGGGATAACACCCACACTGCCCTCCTCATAGGACTGCTGTGGAGATCAATTACGAGGTGTGGTTAAAATATACCATGAATTGGGCCAGGGATGTAGCTCAGTGGCACTGTGTCCAAGTGCAAGGTCCTGAGTTTGATTGCCGGTACACACACACACACACACACACACACACACACACACACACACAAAGAATGTTTAAATTAAAAATTATTATAGTAAAAGACACTTTGCCATTAATCTCCCTCAAAATCCTCCCTTCTCACTTCAAACTCACTTATCCCCTCATTCTTCCACTTCCTGAAGAAGTTCTGGAAGTCCTCTTTCCTGGCTATCTTTACGGGGTATGATCAGAAATACAGCGAATGGTGCTGCTGGGTGCCATCCAGGCGGAGGGCAAGCTTGCAAAAACATGACAGCATGTCTTCATTCACCTTATTCACTGGATCTGGCTCTTTCCCAAAGTTAAAACAACCATGGAAGAGAAATGTTTTGAATTGATTCAGGATATCAAGGCAGCCAGGACAGCACAACCGAAGACACTTCTAGACTTGCTTCAATAAGTGGCAAGAATGATGCGATAAATGTGTTTGAAGTGATAGGGAGTATTCTGAGGGGAATAAATGGTAGTGAGTCTTTACTGTAATACTTTAAAAAAAAATTAAATTAAATGTTCACTATACCTTACTTTGTAAGGTAATTCACACAATGTGAGCACCATTCAAAAAAAGTCAGGTGAAAATGTACTTTCAATTTTGTCTTACACATGATAATAGTGTAACAATAAAGTTCAAAGGAAACTAAGCAACTCCAGGCTTAGAACTATAGCTGAAACCGAGAAGTAGGTAGTCCCAAATTGTGGGATAGAATTACCCACACGGAGCAGAAGGACAGTGATGGTTTGGGTTATGCTTAGCAAAGGACTGTGAGCAACCTAAAACTACATTGTTCAACACAGAGGAAAAACAGCAAGGAGAAGCTCCTGGGGGCAACAAGAGCCGTTTTCCCACATATGGAAAACTACTGTAAGAATGAGAGGACAGACTAGTTCCAGAGGGTGGTGCTCTGACACTGTGGTAGAGATTTCAGAGGCAAAATTTAGCCTCAGTATCTTGGGATATTTTTTATACTACTGGGAGCACCCAAAACCAGAAGCCCCTGACTTCAGAGGCTGTGAGCTTCTCGTCAGTGCAGGTGTTCAGAGTCAGGAAGACCAGATGTCAGGATGCTGAGGAAAGGACTTCTGGGAAGAGGGGAAGGAGGCAGAGCTCAAGGACTTCATGGTTCCCTGGTCTTCAATGAACCCCTAAAACTGTCTTATTTTTATTTTTTGTTGGTTCTGGGGACTGATCCCAGAACCTCATGCTTGCTCTGCTACTGAGCTACATTCCCAGCCCTTTTTCAATTTATATATATTTTTTTCTTTTTTTTTGGTACCGAGGATCGAACTCAGGACCTTGTACTTGCTAGGCAGGCAGCAGAACCACTGAGCTAAATCCCCAGCCCCTTTCAATTTATATTTTGACACAGGGTATTGCTAAATTGCCCAGGCTGGGTTTGAACTTGTGATCTTCCTTCCTCACCCTCCCAATCAGGTGGGATTAGCTTATGCCACCATGCTTGCCTTGTCTTTACTTTTTTAAGAGGTCTTTTTCCTCTTAGCAAGTCCTATGTCATAACACATGAAGTATTTGTACCTATAAATTCTGAGTGCGTATTTCTATGTCTATAAAAATAAACTGCTGGCTGGGGATTTAGCTCAGTGGTGCTGCACCTGCCTCACAAGCACAAGGTCCTGAGTTCTATCCTCGGAAAGAAAAAAAAATAAACTTCTATGTGATGTTCAGTATATGGTTCTGTTATGTAAAGTATAAGCAGTTAATACTACAAACGATAACAGTTACAAAGTGGTTTTCTTGCTCACCTTTGCAGATGAAACAATTTGCCTGGCTTGGCGTCGTGACAAGTGATCGATTGTCTTTATTAGCACGTCTGGATCAGCATTGGCCAAATGCATTAGACTTCTGTAACCTGTGCTGTATAACTGTTTTGCTCGACCCTGGAAAGCATCACAGATATCAGCAGGATCAGAATTTGGGATAAAGAAAAAAAATGTACATGTAAAACAGGAATAAACTAAGATAACATAAATATGGCATAATTTTTTTTTTGGGTACTGAGGATCGAACTCTGGTCCTTGCGCTTGTGCAGCAGGCAGCGAAACCACTGAGCTAAATCCCCGGCCCAAGATAACATAAATATGAAGAGATGAGAATCTTGAAGAAGCTTCAAAGATGCATATAAGTGGTTGCAATTTGATTACAAGGTAGCTTAAGTCAGCTAATGTGTGCTAAAGTCAGAAGCAAGAAACTGATTAAGCATTTAGGCCAGTGGCATTATTTCAGTTCTGCAAGCAAAATGTTCCAGTCCAATATTCTGTTAATGTTAATGACAATATTTTGAAAATGTTCTCATCGTCTACTCAAGAATCAATGGTGTGCATGTGTGTGTTTCTCAAGCAGGACTAGGAACTAAATAATCAAGAATAAACTAAAAAAAAAAAAAGAAGAATAAACTGAAGTTGAGGGTTGATTGAAGACATAAAGCTTAGATACCAGATGACAACCTTTTCTTGTCACTCTTTTAAATAAGAAATGTCCTGCCTCGCAAGCGCAAGGACCCGAGTTCGAGCCCCAGTACCAAAAGAAGGAAAGAAAGAAATGCCTCCTTGCCACATTATCATAAACAAGCACAGAGCCCACATCTCAGAAGGTGATTGTTCACTGGTTTACGTGGAGGACAGATGAGATTTTAAGCACAAGTGGTAGCATTCTCATTCTTGGGGACTGTCCCTCCTACTCCTACTGCTATGTATTGCTTTACAACTATGCTTTTTCACTGGGTCTGCTCCCCAGTTAACAGTGGATTTCTGGGAGACCATGGCAGCAATTTATTTAAAAAAAATAAAGAAGCCTCCCCAACAAATAAGCAGTAACTTATAAGCAAGCTATCACTTGCCCTGCAGCCAACTGCAGAGAATACCAAAAGCTGATTTTTCTGTTAGAAATAACGTCACTGTGGAAACTGGAAGTTACTGACCTCTAAGACACCAGTGACTTCCATGAGTGGGATCAGCTCTGCCTTTACGCAGTATGTCAGCTTCTTGGTAAGTTCCACCAGAAGGGCTCTGTAAACCCAAAACTCTTCAAGCTCCTGTGAGACTCAGAGAAATAAATAAATGTAACTTTTGGAGCATATTTCAAAGTTCAGTTTGTGAGACAGGGGCTTGGAGAGGATGTTACCTCATGTAAATGCTGGATCTTGGCTAAGCTAGGAGGAAAGATGAGTCCAAACAGAATTATTATGAGTAAATACAGCAGAGACTATGAAGAATTTGATGGATTAGTTTTAGGAGGAGAAAAAAGGTTGAAAGTTGAAAAATAAGTCAAGAACTCTATTCATTTTTATCAAAACATCAAGAAGTCAATGTAGTTTTTCTTTAAGTAAAAACAAGCCCTACCTCAGAATTTATCCTGAAGACAAAATATTAGATATAGATTCAAATGCAAGATGATGTTCAATGCACTATTTAAATACATAAATACTGCAAATCATGAGTCAATAAGTATTAAAGTTAGGTGGGATTTTGCCTTTTAAAAAATATATATGTCGGGCCAGGAATTTAACTAAGTGGTTCTGTCGCCTGCCCCGCAAGCGCAAGGACCGGAGTTCAATCCCCGGTACCAAAAAAAAAAACACACAAAAAATATGTATGTCTGAAATTTTCTATTATAATAGTTTTCTCAGTTAATCAAGAAGCTGAGGCAGGAGAATCACAAGTTTGATCCCAGCCCAGACAACTTAGTGAGACTATCAAAAAAAAAAAAAAAAGAAAAGAGAAAAATAAAAGATTTGAAAAGAATGCAGCTTAGCAATCCCTGCATTTAATTTCCAGCACTGAAAAAAACTCCCTTTCTGGCCTCTGGGTTTTGGTGGGAACATGTGATACACAGAACAGCATTCGCAGCCACCTTGTGACCACAGAGGAAGCAGTCCGTCAATCTATATGGAAGAGAGAGAAGAAAACCTGGAGCAGCTGCTACCACCAAGCCTGGGACTGCTCCTGTTAAAGAAGATAACCATCACCCTCATTTGTTAGACCTCTACAGAGCCTTTCCTATTACCTGTAGTTAAAATCATCTTCATTAATACAACTGGAGTACTATTTTATACCCCTTATATGACTTTTTAAAAGAAAAAACAGGCCAGGGGTTTAGCTCAGTGGTTCTGCCGCCTGCCTCACAAGCACAAGGACCCAAGTTCGATCCCTGGTACCAAAAAACCAAAAAAATAAAAATGCCATTTTTGGCCAGGGACTTAAGTCAGTAGTTTTGTCACCTGCTGCACAAGCCCAAGGACCCGAGTTCGATCTCTGGTACCAAAAAAATTAATAAATAAAAAAATAAAAGAAAAAAAAACTTTAAAGTAGTAAAAATGGATAAATGAGAGCACAAGTTGTCAGCTAGGATTCTTAGATTCAACCATCAAATTATAGCTGTTTTTCAAATTCTACGTATAATTCTTTTATTTGAGCAATTTGGTAAGGCTCAAATCCTCACAGTCCTAAGTGAAACAAAGGGAAAGACTTTCAGGAAAAGCATCTTTAAATACTATTAAAAAACAACAAACACAGAAAACTTGATAAAATACATTATTACACATAATTTTTATTTGCTTAACTAGCATATACTTAGGTAATGTATATTAACACTTAAAAATCAGCCTAGTAAAAGATGTTTAGAAAGGCAAATCTGCTCTAATAGTCATCATTCAGTCCAACATTTTTGGGTATTTACTCCCTTCATTAGCACATGTGATAGAATTATCATATACATACAGAGAATAGGGAGAGTTAAGAGAGGAAAAAGGAAGTAAAATTTAAATTTAGGAAATAGAGCCGGGTGTGGTGGTGCATGCCTATAATCCCAGCACTCAGGAGGTGGAGGCAGGAGGATTGCCACAAGTTTGAGGCCAGCCTGGGCTACACAGTGGATTCAAGGCCAGCCTGAACTACTTAATGAGACTGCCTCAAAAAAAAAAAAGAATTCATGGGGAAAACAAATATGGAAAAGGTTACTTACTATACCACCCAATTAGAAGAAATGTAAATGTACCAAAACAATGGCTTGCATTATAAATTCAATTTAAAAATTATCTAGCTTGGAAAATCTAGTTAACTTTGTTGTGCCCTATTTAAGCAAAGATCTATTTTTAATTGGAGCTTTAAACAAATCCATCCCAAATGGACAAGGCCAAAATAAAGTTCTGAATTACTTTATACAATAAACATCTGATATTGAAACCTAACACAGCTGCCTGACACTGGGAGCAAATACTGTCCCTGGGTGTGGCAGTCAGGAGGACAGAGACTGAGCAGTCACATGGAGGTGCAGGACAGGGGTTACTCCCTCTGCCAATGTCCTACACATTCATTGCTCACAAGAAAGATATTCACACAGAATCTACAGCAACAGAAAACAGTTGTTTTAATAGTTAATTCTAAACACCTGAAGCTATTAATGGGTGGCCCTAAAAGTAGGATTAACTTGGCACTTTCCACTTCTCTATTAAGCGTTCCAGTTGATTTAGTAATTTCTATAATTTTACCATAAAAATGTATATAGTACACTGTAAGCAGATATAAACAAAGGTAGACTTCAAATAAATTCTGAATGCTCAGAAATAACATAATTCAATGCGACGACATGCTGATTAGTTAGGAGGTCAGTAACAGAACAAGAGGCACATAGTCCATGTTAGCACTCCAGTGGAATTACCTCGCAGAAATGTAACACGCTGGACGAGAAGGAGGCAGCAGCAGTGAGCAGATTTTGTATAGATCCGCGAGGAAGATTAAATTTTTCAGACACATTCCAAACGTTGGTCTCTTTGAGCAAGGCATGGAGGACAAAAGAGAGGTAGAGCCTGTTGACAGTGTCCTTGTCTACTTTCTAGAAAGAGACCATAAAATAAATGTATTTAGGCTAAACTTGGTAAAATTACATTCAAATTGGACAAAAGTTAAAATGAATGAAGTTGTAGGGCTGGATGGCAAGAACAGAACGATTCCATAGATACAAATCTGATTTCTAACATATGTACTTTACATTAAATTATCATTTTTCTGACCACAAAAAAGACACAGCAAGTTATTTCCAATTTAAATTAAACTTCCTTCTGTAGGTAGTGCAGTGGGTTGAATTATGCTCTCCTAAAAAATCAAGTTCAAGTGCTAACACCCAGTACCTAAAATGCAACTTGACTTTGGAACAGGATTGCTGCAATGTACTGTATTTAGTTAAAGATTTCTAGATGAAATCACCTAGGACTAGTAGGCCCCAAATTCAATGACTGGTGTCCTTCTAGGATGAGGAGAGGA
Source organism: Heterocephalus glaber (assembly GCF_053883595.1). Lineage (NCBI taxonomy): Eukaryota > Metazoa > Chordata > Mammalia > Rodentia > Bathyergidae > Heterocephalus > Heterocephalus glaber. Next base: position 2,075,957 of record NW_028258419.1, on the reverse strand, counting down.
CACAGGAAGCCATGTGGGATGCAGGCTGGAATGGAGAGAGGCATCTGTGAGACAAGGAGCCTAAAGGTGGCAACCCCTACAGCCAGGGCAGGAGAGGCAGGCTTCTTCCTTAGTGCCTTGACAGTAATCACTGCTGCAAGACCTCTGTTCTGCATCTCTGGCTTTCAGAACTGGAAGAGGATGGAGGTTTTGTCTGGTTTTTGTGTATTTTGGTGTAAGGGACTGAACCCAGGGCCTCTGCTGCAGAGCTACACCCTAGGCTGTTCCTCTTGATTTCGCCTCAGATTGGCAGGAATTTGTTACAACAGCTCTAGGAAATACAGTACACACAGGGAGGGACCTGGGGGATCCTAATTTCTGGTGGTGCTTCTACAGTAGGAATGTGTATGACTGTGACTGTAAGTTAGACAAATGCATGTAGATAAATGTGTTAAGTTTATTATAGTGTAAACTGAGTAAATATTATGCTATGACTGCCACATGGTCATGAGAAATAATTGTTTCCAAAGTTAAAATAATGAGAGAAAAGTGCTTCCTGTAGCTAACAATTTCTGTTTTGTGTACCTGCTTTTCCTGTAGTGTCTAGTGACTGCATAAAGTATTTCATTGTAAAAAAAAAAAAAAGTATTTCATTGCTAGTGTAACCTAATTTGGAAAGTAACTCATGCTTAAAATCAAAAGAAAAAAATGAACTTGAAAAAGTAGGTATATGATATAAAATTTAGTTTTTCTACCCAAGTGTGGTGGTGCACTTGGAAGCCTCAGCCAGGAGGATTGTTAGTTCGAGGCCAGCCTGTCTCAAAAACCGAAACCAAAACCAGAACCAAAACTGTATCTTCTACTCTAGTAAAAGAATGTTTGAGATGAAAGTTAGGGTGACATACTGAAGGACTTATAAGTTATAGGCTGTGCATGCTGATACTGGATCACTCTTTTTAAAAGCATTAAGATGAAAAGCATAAGAATTGAATAGCAAGTAGGATAAGGTAGCTTTTTAATTTTCCAATTTTAATGTACCTTTATTATTAACTATAAATTGAGCTAATACAGGTTTTGTTTAGAATGTATTTCCTAAACCAAGAAAAATGGTATCTTTTTTACATGGTACAATATCAATTTTAAGATCTTTTGCAAGACTTGTTAAAACTGGGAGGTGGCTCCTTTTTTCAATATGGCAAAATCAATTTGATTTCAAGTAAATATAATGTTCTTTAGAATTTCCAGTAATACTACCTCTAAAATATTAAATATTAAACTAGTAACTCATTCATAATTAAGATAAATTCATACCCTACTACTTTAGACATTTAATTATTAATTTAATCAAAATGTATTGACTAAAAATTAACAAAATTAAATTCTGGGTTTAAGTTTAAAGATATGCATTATTCTAATAAGATTTTGCTGTTTATTATATGGTTCTGAATCCAAACTAATATGATTTTTTAGTTTACATTCCAGTTTTAATAAAAGGTCTGTTTTAGGAAATGCTTTCACTCAACATTTTGAAAATCTGAACAACATACTCATTTCTAAGGTAAAAGAGCCAATGTACAAATAGGAAGAATGAGAATGCTTCAATGAGATAGCTTAATTTTATGATATAGCAATGTGTGAGATAGGTGCACTGTTCAAATGTAAGTAAACATCAGGTTTCATTTTTCAAAATGAAACAGGATTACTTACATAAATTTAAAAGATACAGGGAGAAAATGGCAAGCAAGATAATTAGGTTTCAATGAAAACTGGATTAACAAAACAAATTAAAAATAAAAAAAGCACTTTATGAAAGGAAAATTATATTAACTTTAAGAAGTGGAAGATAAGGTCAAAGAATTATTGCTACTTATTTTAAACAGTTTATGCTGTACAGTAAAAGAAACCACTGAAAGAGTGAAGACACAACACATAGAATGGGAAAAAATTTTTACCAACTACTCCTTAGACAAGGGACTAACATCTAGAACATATCAAGAACATGAAGAACTCAAAAAACATCAGGTATCCAAATTTAAAAACTCAATCCAAAAATGGGCATCTGAAGTGAACAGACACTTCTGAGATGAAGTAGTACAAACAGCAAATAAATATATGAAAAAATGTTCAACATCATTGGTCATTCAAAAGATGCAAATTAAAATAAGACAGATTCCACTCCAATGAAATAGAAACTTAGCATTGTTTTAATGAAGATGATATAATGGCATTAATTTTGCTGAATGAACTTAGTTCATTATTTAGGAAGAAAAAAGATGACAGTACCTTCCTGGTGGCTTGACCTGATGCCTTCTTCGCAATGTAGCTTTCAGAGACTCCAAGGAGAGAAGCTACATTTTGCTCAGCTGGACTGAGTTGACTAATCTGCACAGGAAAAGAGTAAATTTAAAAAATCAAACTGTAACTTTCAGAAAAATCTACCATTTGAACCAAAACTCCTATTTGAGATCACATTTTTGTGATTTTATTTTAATTTTAAAGGAGATGAAAAATAATATAAATTTATTTGCAGTATCACAAGTTTTTTTAAATACAGCATTAGAATATAACATACTGGGCCAGGGATGTAGCTCAGGGGCACCCACACCTGTCTGGCAAGCACAAGGTCCTGAGTTTGATTCCCGTACCACACACACCCCAAAAAAATATAACATACTTTAGTGGAATCAGTCTTAAGTGGCAAAATGACCCTAGATCAACACTAGATCACATACTGGGTGTGACTGAAAAATACGATGACTGTTTAATTTTTTAAAAATTTATTACAGTAAAAGACACATTGCCATGAATCCTCCTCAGAATAATCCCCCTTGTTTTGAACACACTTATCCCATCACTCTTGCCACTTTATATAGCAGTTCGGAAGTCTTCTTTCCCATCTTTAGGTGTGCTATTGTAGCTCCCTCAATCCTGAATTGATTTAAAGCATTTCCCTTTCCCGGTCATTGCGATTTTGGGGAAGAGGTGACCTCTGTCTCTTCCCCTAAATCACAATGACCGGGAAAGGGAAATGTTTTTCGTTGGCTGGCACTAGGCAGCAGGATTCACCATATTCTGATTATATCTTATAAAGATACTCATGAAATTGGACTTCTAGAACTACTTCAGAGTGGCAAGAATGATGGGATGGATACTGCACTTGAAGCACTTGAAGAAGGAGTATTTTTTTTTTTTTTTGGTACTGGGGATTGAACTCGGGACCTTGAGCTTGCGAGGCAGGTGCCAGAACCACTGAGCTAAATCCCCAGACAAAGCAGGAGTATTTTGAGAGGCATTACTGGCAATGTGTCTTCTGCTGCAATAAATGTTTTTAAATTTAAACATTCACTGAGTATTTCAAACACTCCTCATACATATAACTGTGGCCTGATAAGATGATATAGGCTAGTGACATCATAGCTGTGTTCATTTAAATTCACTCTGAGGTGCACACACTGATGAAACTGCCTAACAATGTACTTCTTAGAACATATCTCCATCACTAAATGTTACTTCTTAGAACATATCTCCATTACTGTACTTAAAGACATGGCCATAAGAACTGGCCTCCATGGACTGTGATGATGCTTAATGCTGGCAATGGCTGGGGAGAGAGGAAAGAGGGAAAGGTTCTTGAAAGAAACTGCATTATATAGTACCACTTTTTTGAAAAAACACCTACAGTAATTATTTTCAAATATGACATTAAAAAGGAAGTGAATTTCCTGAGATTAAGAACTACAGAGTAGGGGATTAGGAGTGTAACCCAGTGGTAGAGCACATCCATGAAACTCAAGGCCCTGGGTTCCATCCTTAGGATGAAAAAAAAAAAGCTATACATTGTTTCTGCCTACTAAGTGTTCATTCAGGCATTCAGTCCACCTGTGCACAGTAGAATCATAATAGGCTGTACCCTGCCTTGGTTTTGTTACAAGAGGGCCAGTTCCACCTTGCTACTGGCCATAAATGAATATCCCCTTGTAGTGATTACCATCTTTAGGCTTGGGGCATCACAATGCTTGGCTCTGACACAGCTTTCAGATGACTAAATTCTCAGTCATCAGCTACAGCTTTTCCTGCTTTCTTTACACTGTAGGGATTAGACGAATCTTGGCAGAACTGTCTCTGGGGAAATGGGACCAGGGATAGTCCTTTCATCTATTTTGTTTTGAATATATTTAATAGAAAAGTAATGCTTGGGGCCAGGGATTTAGCTCAGTGGTTCCGGCGGCCTGCCTTGCAAGCGCAAGGTCCCGAGTTCGATCCCCGCTACCAAAAAAAAAAAAGAAAAGTAATGCTTGAGTCAAACAAACCAAAGATACTGCTACCATATGACTATTTTAAAAACTGAAAGACAAAAGCCCCAATTTCAAATACAGTATTTGTCAATGGAGAAAAAAGGTAAAATAAAAATCATATTATCCTTAATAAGCAAAGGCTAAGTTGAAAAATCGTCTATTCTCACCTGTCTGAAGTATATCATCCAGTCAGGGTCACACTGAGAAACCAGATCATAGGGAGTTGTCAGGTAGATTAGATGAAGAAGGTTTTCAAGTACCAGACCTTCAAGACCCTTCTTCAGGTCTCTGTAGAGAATGTCACAGTAAGCCAGATCTATAGTTCCTAAAAGAAAGATAAACATAGTCCATCTTTACTAGGGAGGGAAATGTGAAAATTATAAGAGTAATGTTATTAATATGAAACTACAAAGGCACTTTAAAGAAAGAATAACTTAATTTCTATTTTTCCTAGTACATTTCCTCAGGTTATAATGAGATGTAAGTAAAATCTTACCCTTAAAAGAAGCTTTCCCCAATTTGGTAATATGAAAATTACAATGCAACTCTTCTTCAGACTCTGGATTAGGGCATTTTTGTAGGAGTCCTTTTTCTGTCAGGTATCTAAGTGATTCGACAGTTATTTTCCAGAGACTTTTTTCTTTCAATAAAATCTTTTGCTGAACACCAAAAAATGTACCATTCATGAAGCGATATATGTCACCAAGATTTGTTGCAATCTGAAACAATTTAGGACATAATTGGAGCATTTTCCTTAATTAGAGGCATCATTTTGTACACTAATCAAGATGATTACTCATTTCCATACAGCAAAGCTACTTAAATTTAAAAATAAGTATAAAATCTAATCAGTGGTATGTATAATTTTATAGGGGGATTTTAAATGCTACTTGGTGTTCAGATGTAGAGTTGACTCTGAATTAGAATAATCTTTTGTTAGCCAATTTCAAAGAAATCAGCATGTAAAACTAAAATATGGTCAATCAATAAATACATTGCTCTCTTACAATTCTGATGATACTTCAACTGAATAATTTAAGTAGTTATTAAACCCATATATGGAATAACAAAACTTATTATGGGGCACAGACATTTTTCTATTGCTTCTCTCTTCCCTTTTAAAAAATCATTATTCTTAATGTAATATTCAATTAAGCTAAACTACACTTTGAATACATACAAGAACAGATACTCGGTTTGTGGATCATCAATGTAGTTTCTGTACTATTTCCTACCTGGCTGATTATAGGTAACACTGTGGGAGGCCAGTGGCTGGGTGGGTGGGGATGAAACCTTTACTCTATCCCTTTACCTTATTTTTTGTGGTACTGGGGACTGAATTCAGGGCTTTTCCTCAGAACTAATCCCAGCCTCCCCTTTTTTCCCAAGCCCTTTTAAACTTTTCTATTTCCTTTTTTTTCATGGCCTTATTGGCAATATTTTCCCTCAATTTAAATTTTTTTATTAGTACACATTTCCCTTTTTATTTTTTGAGACAAGTTCTCACTAAGTCACTAAATTGCCCATGTTGGGCTCCAACTTGCAATCTTTCTGCCTCAGCCTCCCAAAGTGCTGGGACTATAGGCTGTGTAACACCACACCCAGTGCATGTTATCTTTCTATCCCTCCCTGAAAAACTTTTGTAACATAGCTATTTAACCCTGCCAGGCTAGCCTGTGCCTTTGATCTGGCAATTTCTCAAGGCTGGATTCTTCATGATGCCCCAACTTGCAAGTTCAGCCAGACCCAAGTCCAAGGTCAGTTTCAGTAATGCAGATATCTACAAGAGTACCATCCACATGCCAAGGACTGGTGAGGCACTGGGACTCAGTGATCAATGAAAAGAAAGGGGAGCCTTGCTTCTGCAGGTCATTCATTCTGCTGGGGCAATGTTATTAGCCAAACACCTGTACTAACAAGAATACAGTTATAAGCTGATAGGTTCTGCTAAAGGAAGGAGACAGTCCTACGAGCACAAAACAACAGACCGACTGGACTCAGGCACAGGGAAGGCTCCCTGAGGAAGTGATGGCTAAGCAAACCTGAAGGTGAGACTTACTTAGGTCAGGCAGGGGCTGACAATGAAGCTGGACACGGGGCGGGAAGACGGACACTGGGATGTTCATCTGCATCTCCTGCCCTCACACTGCCCAAATTGAAGATCTTGCCCTTACTCCCCCTCTAACCCTATCCCATCCAGTCCAGATGACTTGACTTCTGCTTCTGTTCCAACCCAACAGATTCCCTGGTTATCAGCCCTGTCTAGAATTCCAACCTCCTCCACAAGCAGAGCACCACTGTGAGCTCCACTGTGAGGCATGGGAGGAGCCCTGCCAGCTGGTCCTCCTGGGGCCTGGCCCTGCTCGCTTGAGCTCTGCTTCCTGTGGGGAGCGCTGATGGTGGGTGGAGGCCTGCTCGGCTCCTGAGCTGCCTGCTGCCTGGACTTCTGTGGCTGCACTCGAGTTATTAAAACAATCTGAGTGAAACAGCTATGCAGGGCCAGGATGATAAAACCACAGTCCTCTGGCCACGTCAGTTCCCTGTCTCCTAATTACTCTGGGTGCTCTGGTGTCACGGGAAGTCCTGAGTCCCTCCATCAAAATATAGCAATTTTGGGCCGGGGATATAGCTCAGTGATTTCACTGCCTGCTGCGCAAGCACCAGGACCTGAGTTTGATCCCTGGTACCAAAAAAAAAAAAAAGAGAGAGAGAGAGAGAGAAAATATAGCAATTTCTACAAAAAAAAAACTGTTGTAATTTTATTAGGATCACATGGATTTTTATTATGGATCCATTTGAGAAGTAACATATGAACAAAACTAAATGCTTCAATTCATGCATATGGTATCTTTTGCCATTTACTTAAGTCTTCTTTAATTTTTCTCAGCAGTGTTTTATATTTTTCAGTTTAGGAAAGGGGGGCCTTTGAAATAGGGTCTGTTTACGTGGATCAGTTACAGCTTGCATAAATTTTAACTTTATTACCTCAGTCAAGAGTAGTAAGATTTAAAAGTACCTTTAAGCCAATCAAAGAGAGAAACAAAGTTTGAATTCCCTTGTTGAATTCCTGAACAAGATGGCTATAACAGTTTTCTGGTGGTCTGCTTATTAGCTCCAAGACCTACAAAAGTAAAAGCAATATTATGTTAGGTTTTGTGTTATTATTAAAAATAAATAGGGTTGCCGTTGCCTGCCTTGAAAGTGCAAGGTCCTGTGTTCAATCCCCAGTGCTGAAAAAAAAAAATGGTGCCTAGGGATTTAGCTCAGTGGTATCGTGCCTGCTCTTGCAAGCACATGGTCCTGAGTTCAATTCCCCGGTATCAAAATAAATAAATAAATATTAAAATGTAAAAATAAAATTAAAAAAAATGTGTTCCATGTAAAGGTTTTATACTCTGCATAAATCTTATAAAGTCAAGGAGAAACCAGACCAGACCAAACCAAACCACCTAAAAAGATGAAATAATAAGAATTTAACAGGTATCCTTATAAAATCAAGAAGATAGCTGGATCTAAAATGAAAAGACACTTCTCAGATGAAGAAATAGAAACAATAAATAAATATATAAAAAAATATTCAATGGACTGGGGATTTAGCTCAGTGGTGTTGCTGTCTGCCTTGCAAGCATAAGGTCCTGAGTTTGAGCCCTGGTACCAAAAAAACCCCACAAAACTTTAAAAAAAAAAAATTTCAACATCACTGGTCATTTGTGAAATGCAAATTAAAACAACACTGAAATTCCATCTTACTCCAGAAAGAATGGCTTCTATCAAGAATCAACCAATAAATGGGGGCTGGAGATTTAGTTCAGTGGTGCTGCACCTGCCTCACAAGCACAAGGTCCTGAGTTCAATCCCCAGTACTGAAAAAAAAAAAAATCAACCAATTACAAATGCTAGCAGAGCTCCTGGGAAAAAGGAACCCTTTTCTACACTGGCGGGAGTGTAGACTGGTGCGACCACTATGGAAATCAATGTGGAGATTTCTCAAAAAACTAAAACTAGAGGTTCCATTTGACCCAGGACCCAGCTATTTCCCTTCTTGGTATCCTCCCAGAAGAATTAAGAACATCAGACCACAGTGATATATGCATAGCAGCACAGTTTGTAATAGCTAAACCTTGAAAACAGCTCAAATATCCATCAACTGATGATAAAGAAGATGTGGTTTTTAAAAAATACAATGAAGTACTACTCTGCCATAAAAAAGGATAAGCTTGAGACATTTCTAGCTAAATGGATGCCCCTTCAGACCATACTCTTAAGTGAAATAAATCAGACATACATATTTAAATACCATATTGTTTCTCTGGTGTGAGAATCTGAAAGTGGAAATAAGGACTGAAATGTATAATAGAAATTGAGAAATGGGAAGAAAATGTTCAAATGGGAAGGGGAACAAGGAAAGAGGGAGGGAAAAAGGAATGAAGGGACAAGAAATAAAGTGAAAATAGAAGGAAAAAAATGGAAACAAAGCTTTTGTGGATAGGGAGGGGGACAATGGTATAAAATTAAATTAAATTTTAACAAAAACAGAAAAGATAGCCAAGTGTGGTGGTACACACCTATAATCCCAGCACTTGGGAGGCTGAGGCAGGAAGATTGCTGCAAGTTTGAGGCCACCCTGAGATACACAGTAAGTTCAAGACTGGCCTGAACTACAGAGTGAGACTGTCTCAAAAAAAAAAAAAAAGATAAATAGGGAAAATACTTTTCATTACTGAAATGTAAAAATCTTCAAATTGCACTTCCTAATTTTTTATCATATAGGAGAAGGATGCATCATATAAAAAAACATTAAAGAAACATTAGCTTTTAAAAGATGATCTCATATGAGGGATAGACCAAAGACTAAGGGGGGAGGGGACCCAACTGACCAGATTGAGCATTACCTTTTGCTTGTCTTTTTCTTGCAATATAAGTATACTTTCTCCAATGGTATCTATTCCAGCACGACCAGCTCTGCCAATCATCTGCTTATATTGACTCCTCTTCAAAAATTCTTTAGCAACGTAGGGAGCTCTTAAAATAACTCTATGGAATTCATAAAATTAATTAAAAATGACATTCTGCCTACGGCAATAGCATCTATTTTAAAAACTCTTTATATCTATGTTATTAATTTAATAATATATTATCTCAAAAGATAAGAAAATACATGTAATTCTTATAAAATTCTTAGTAGTAACCTTTTTATCCATTATAAGGAAGTTAAGGGCCAGGGATTTGGCTCAGTGGCATCGCGCCTGCCTTGTAAGCACAAGGTCCTGAGTTCAATCCCTAGTACCAAAAAAGAAAAGAAAAATTCAGGAAGTTACCTGAAGCTCAGCTAAGTGGCTTATCTTAAAGTACAAAATAAGTAGCTGCCAGAATCATTTGGACTCAATCTGCTTAGTTAGAAATACTCTGATCAAACTGTAGCAGTAGACTCCAAAGTTTTTTGATTTTATACTCCATAAATGAAAAATTTGGCCATGCGCCACTAACACATGGATTTTTATTTATGAATTTATATTAGTTTGAACAGATTTCAACTGTTTTGAACTACAAAGTGAAGATTTCAATCATGTTCAAGTATACAGAAGTCTGTTGTCAGCTTTCCTGTCCAAAGGCAGGAGAAAGCCTGTCATTTACTTTTACTAATCAACCTACTCCTCTTTTATTTGTAAATCTCAACAGACAAGATTACCAAACACTTAAAAGAAAACTAACAGCACTTATAAGGAAAGTGAATTAAAAGAGAATTCTTGGAAAGTAAAAAAATTAAAATTTGTTTGAAAATTGAACTAAAAACTAAATAATAAATGAACATAGTTAATGGATACAGTTAAAAACTGACATTTTTTTTTTTGGTATTGGGGTTCGAACTAGGGACCTTGCGCTTGCGAGGCAGGTGGTAGAATCACTGAGTTAAGTCCCTGGGCCTAAAAACTGACTTTTTAAAATATGGAAAGTAAAGGTGATGAAAATGTGTAAGAAAGAGAGTTGAAAGCTCAACCTAAGAGACCTCAGCTCTAAGTGAAGTTACAAAAGCAGAGAAAATAGATAGATGATGGGAGAAAGAAATAAAAGAAATAACCCTCAAAAGTTGCTCTAAGCAGAAAGGTGCAGAGCTTGAGATTGTGAGCACCTACTGAGTGCTAAGCCTTATGAGTGAAAAGCAGAGAAACTGGGATTTGGGGGATTGCAGAATCTGACTTCCTGCGGTCAAACGTTGGCCCTGAAACTCACTGCTGGGAGTAAAGCCCGGCAGGTTATTTAATTATCCTCGCCACACCGTCTATAAAGTGTGGGTAATGAGTGACCTTCCTTTCCAGAGCTGTGAGGATTGAGGAAGTCAATGTGTTTAACATCTGCAATTATTATAACATACTATCTTGAAGTGCCAAGGTTAAAAACAAAGGTCTAAAAGCTTCTGGAGAGAAGAAAACTGCAAATCTATGTAGAAACAAAGATTAGTAGGGCTGGGGATTTAGCTCAGTGGCACTGTGCCTGCCTCGAAAATATAAGGTCATGAGTTCAATCCCTGGTACCAGAAAAAAAAAAAAAGAAAGAAACTAGTAACACTGGCTCCTAGAAGACATGGAACAACATCTATAAAGCCCCCAAAGGGGGAAAAAATAATTAAGCCTAGAATTCTTTTTCTAGTGCAGTATTAAAGTGTGAGGCTAAAGTACAAACATTTTTAGCTATTCAAAGAATGAATATTTTTATTACCAGGTGCAGGAGTTTAATAACAATTACTGAAAGATGGCAAAAGTTTAAAAATGAATCATAAAAGGAAGATGTAGCATAGAAGAGGCAGTGTAAGCAAAAAACCAGTAAAATTTACAGGTAAATTTCTTCCCCCCACCCCCCAGTACCGAGGATCAAACACAGGACCTTGCGCTTGCCAGGCAGGCATGGCACCACTGAGCTACGTTCCAAGCCCTACTGGTAAATTCAATTATTGTTTATAAGATGAAAATAACTACAACTAAAATTCTAGAGCCAGGGCATGTAGCTCAATGGTAAAGCACTTGTCTGGCATCCCTAGGACCACAAAAAAAATTTTAAATTTAAAAATAAATTTTAAAAAAAGTCAAGGCAGTTGCAACATACATGGGGCAGAGAACATACAAATGTTACAACTCCTGTTATGCTCAGGGAGAAGCTATTAATTCTAAAGTGATGAAAAATATTTTGATTACAAAAATATTTTGATATACTCTTAAAATTTTAAGAGTAACCCACTGGAATAACAGAAAGAGGATATATTGCTTCCAATGTTATTCTCAATTGTCTGAAAGGTGGAAAATTTGTCAGTGACAGAGACTGAAAATAAAAGAATAAAAAATGTACCTGGCAAAAAATAAGACATGGTATTCAAAGCAAAATCAGTAAATAAGGAAAAAAGGTCCTATTACACTGATGAAAGTACAATTCTGCAATAATATATTTAAAGTAAACCTTTATCTAACTAGTTTTGAAATACAAAAAAGAGGGTCGGGGATTTAGCTCAGTGGTTTCCCTGCCTGCTGCGCAAACACAAGGACCCCAGTTTGATCCTTGGTACAAAAAAAAAAAATTGAAATACAAAAAAGAAAAACTTCTAGAAATGAAACTGAAAAGTATGTAATAGCTATGTATAGCCAAGGAACCAAAAATAGTAAGAAAGGCCGGGGATTTAGCTCAGTGGTGCCGCTTGCCTGCCTTGCAAGCACAAGGTCCCGAGTTTGATCCCCAGTACCAAAAAAAAAAAAAAAAGTAAGAAAATAGAGAACCTGATATAATTAATAACTGTGATCTCATTGAGTCATATAAAAACTGCATACCCTATAGAAAAAACATACTCATGAAAAATTTAAAAGGGGAGTAAAAATGATCAAGATGGAATATGTATATGTACCAATTCTCCAAGATGAGTGTAGTTATTATGTGTAATATATACTAAAAAATATTAAAAACTTTTAAAACATTATTGCAGTGATTATTAGGAAAAAATTCACAATATCAAATTACAAAGATCATATATCAAATCAGTCATCCAAGCCTACAGCTTTGGTAATAACTGAAAATGTAATCAAGGATTTGTACTAAAGAAGACATTAGGTGTGGTGACACATGCCTGTCATTCCAGCACTTGGGAGGCTGAGGCAGGAGGATGGCCACAAGTTCAAGACCAGCCTTGGCTACATAGTGAGACCCTGCCTCAAAAAAAAAGATATTAGACGCAAGTGGTCTTATGAACAGTATTCCACGGTTTCAAGGAAATCCTTAATGTTAAATAAACTCTTTCAGATGACAAAAATGGTAAAAAAAAGTTTGCCAAGTTCTCCTACACAAGGAGAACTACAGACCCTAATATCAAAAACTGGATAGAAGGATGGCATTCTAATACTAAAAAGTCTAATGTTACTTTTCATTAAAATATTAAAGGAAATAAAGCAATTAACTGAGCAAATATTTGGTAACTTCTCATCCTGTACTGAGAATATAACAATTAACTCCTTGCAAGCTAGGAAGGGCGAGCTCTGTGCCTGGCCAGCAGCTCCTCATCCCCTACCTCCGCGCAGGCAGGTTGATCCCTGTTGCCAGGGTGGACGTGCAGGCGAAAAGGCAGAGGACACCGGTGGAGTACGCCTCCTCCAGTAGCTTCCTCTCCTCACTGGTGAGGCCGCTGTGGTGGTAGGCGACTCCAAAGGGCACAGTGCGCTTCAAAACAGGACACAGGTGGCCCCCACTGATGCTCCTCAGGTTGTTAATCAGCTCACATTTCTCTTTCTCTTTGTGCTTCAGATATTCCCTGGAAAAAAAGATCTGTGAGAAGCATGAACTCTTGATTTTACAGTGATAAATTCTTATCATTTTCATCTGAGTAGATGCCATGTACACATCTGTTATATATATGGGTTTTTTTGTTTTGTTTTTTGCAGTACCAGGTATCAAACTCAGGACCTTGTGCTTGTCAGGCAGGTGTGGCCCCACTGAGCTACATCCCCGGCCCTATATAATGTACTATATTGATATAAGTATGTAAAATGTTCTTGGAATTTCCATCTGACTTCATTAACTCGGTCTTCTTGTGGATTCGAGAACCCTATAAAAATCTGACTAAAGCTAATGAAAAACACAACTATTCAAATAAAAATACAACATTGTGCATAATTTCAGATGGTTCATAGAAGTTCATTCCCACAATTCCTATGAATCCTTGGACACCAGGTTTAGGCTCCTGCTCTAGATGTTATGACTGATTTTTCCCCACAATATATATCCTTAAAGGGCATGCTTTGTTCTATTTCAAGGCATAAATTTTCCTTTCTGAAGATGGACACGTGTTAAATCATACTACACGGTTATGTGGTAAAGTACTATCTAAATACTAGGACTTTAGAAACCTCAATTAATATCCTAAATGTTAATATCTCTAATTACTTCAAGTATCATAACACTTTAAATTTTTTAAGGAAAAGAACTAATTCAAGTACCTAAATCCTTTAAATTATTCTAAGAAAATGAATGATTTACTGAGTGTATTAATACCTTATTTTAAGAAAATGAGTGATTTACTGAGAATACTTCAATGGTAATTCATCACTGTAATAAAGATTATCTGTTACCAAAATCAGCAACTCCTTGATCTTATCCCAAATATCTGTACCATTCAATGAATTTAATTCCACAGCAGACAAATCTATGATAGTAAGATTGGGAAGGGAGATGGAGGATAACTAGATTAGAATCCAGGTTAATGGTCTCTTACTAGTGTATAGCCAAGAAGTGAGAAAAAAAGGTAAAACAACACAGAGGACAAACAGATGCAGAAAAAATATTCACCTATTAGTATTTAAAGTCACTTTATACTTATTCTGGGCAAAACAGAGCCAACATTAAAGAATCATAAAATTTCAAACCAATAAATTTCTTAGGTACTTAGGAAATTAAACTCAAACATCCACACAGTGTAAGCGTGAAGTTGACCAAGAAAACAAAAACTACGACATTTCATTCCTGAGAAGGTTATGATGAAGATGACTTGTCCCCACAGTGATTAGTCCTTTGATTAGTTCACTGTATGTTGGACTTGCCTGGGTCCCACTCCCAGAGACTCTGATTTGTCTAAAAAGTAACATGGACATTGAGATTTTTAAAGTCATTGGAATTTTTTTAAGCGAATCAAGGTGATTCACTGAACTGTCAAAGTTTTGAATCACAGATCTAAAACTTTACTCTGGTTAGCCTTCTTTTAATGTAACCTTGGGAATTTTCTATTTTAAATGTGAATTTCACAGTTAAATTTTCTTTCTTCAAGGTCAATTTCTTTAGAATCAGTAAAAAATATAATGTTATGCAAGAAGTAATGAGTACTCGAGAAACAGGCTATATGACCTATAATTCATGATGTAAATAGAACAGAATATTTATAAAAGATTAACATACTTTTTTAAAAATTTGCATAACATTTCTGCTACGTTTTCACAGTTCTTCTTACTGGGACAAAAAACTAAGCAGGAATAATTGGGTATAACTTCTGTCACCAATGCCACCAAGTGATCGGGATCCATCTTTTTCAGGGAATCAGAATACTGCAAAAAAACAAGATGTAGGAAGCAGGGAGTTAGTAACTATGAAAATCTGTTGTTTTTTACCACTGTAATTTGAAAGATAAATTAAACCACCCATAATTCTCAGGCAGGGATTTAGCTCAGTGGTTCCACTGCCTGCCTCGCAAGTGCAAGGTCCTGAGTTTGATCCCCAGTACCAAAAAAAAAAGCCACCCATAATTCTGAACTTCTCATTTAGTTAATCTGATCATTTAAAGAAAAGATGAAACTCATTTTAAACATCAAAATGCTAAATTTCACCTTCCTCTTAAGATTATTTGCTAAAGATTTGTTTGTTAGGTATATTCAGTTTGAAAAAAAGGAATTAAAAAAGTGAATTAAATTACAGAAGTGAAAATAATTGATGTTATTGATAACACTATTACATGTCCATTCCTACCAAAGCAGAACAAAAAAATCCACAGAAAGAAACAGATTTATCCTTTTTTGATTTGTCCTAAATAATAGTTGAAGGGCTGCATAAA
The DNA here is from genome assembly GCF_053883595.1 of Heterocephalus glaber. Lineage (NCBI taxonomy): Eukaryota > Metazoa > Chordata > Mammalia > Rodentia > Bathyergidae > Heterocephalus > Heterocephalus glaber. The sequence continues at coordinate 2,060,612 of NW_028258419.1, read as the reverse complement.
TAAGATATGTTCTTTATTATTACCAATAGTTCTCAAACACACAGATTTATTAATACTTTCAGAAACAAAAAATACTATAACACTGAATTAGGACAATTTTTGTAACATGCAACCATGAGGAACTTGGAAAAAAAGGTAAAGTTATTTAAAATTCTCCTCAGTTCCTTTTACTTTACTGAAAATTAACATATAGATTTAAAATATCTTATAGAATTCTAAACCTGTTATAAAATTCCTTTCTCCCTTTTTAATATCCAGCCTTTTAAAAACTTAACTGAAGCCAGGCACACCTATAATTCCAGCACCAGGGAGGCTGAGGCAGGAGGATTGCCCTGAGTTCAAGGCCAGCCTGAACTGCATAGCAAGATCCTGTCTCTAAATAAATAAATAAATAAATAAATAAATAATAAAACAAAACAACAATGGGCTGGGATTTAGCTCAGTGGTTCTGCTACCTGCCTCGAAAGTGCAAGGTCCCAAATTCTATCCCTGGTACCAAAAAACAACAACAATAATAAGGGCCGGGGATTTAGCTCAATGGTTCTGCCACCTGCCTCGAAAGCACAAGGTCCCAAGTTTGAACCCCAGTACCAAAAACAACAACAATAACAACAACAACAACAACAACAACAAAAACAGAAAAAAAAATGTGATTGCAGTACCAGGGACTGAATCCAGGGCTTTCACACCGAGCTTTGTCCTTGGCCCCTTTTTAACTTTTTTATTTTAAAACACAGTCTTGCTACATTGCTGGGGCTGCGCTCAAATCTGTGATCCTCCTCCCATAGCCTCCCAGAGTGCTGGAATTACAGGTGTGCACCCCTAAGCCAGGCTCCTTTTTAAATTTTTTTGTTTTGAGATATGTTCTTACTCAGTTGCTCAAGCTGGCCTTGAACTTGTGATCCTTCTGATATTAATGGCAGTCATTAACATTTTTTATTCCGATACATCAACTATATGGACTATAGATTATTCTTTGTTCTTGCTGCAGATTGAATAAACATTTACAGGAGAGGTTTCCAGATTTTCTTGGTTCACAGAGTCCCAAAGCCAAAAGAAATATTTAAGATTTATTAATTAGTCAACACCTTCATAAATAAGTACTTCCAATTTAGTAGCCATCTGAATAAAAAATATTTTAATTCTTCAATAACACAATGGCTCATTAATAGGATGTGCACACAATGATAGCATCTTACAATCTTTGGACTGAGACTGGACACAGCCATCATCATTTCAGACTGGTTTTCACATGATATTTACATTCAGAAAATATAAAAACTCCAGTTTCAAAGAAAGGAATATATTGTGATCTGACATTAAAACTGGAAACTGGGGGTGGGGATGGAGCTCAGTTGTGGAACACCTGCTTAGCATGTGAGGCTTTTGATCTTCAGCACTAAACAAAACAAATGAAGGAGAGCAGGGAACTAGCTATGTAGATCCAGTAGTTTGTATGTTGTCCAACGCATGCCCCAATCAGCCATTTTTCTCAAAAATGTATAACCACCCAATGGCACCTATGTGAATCTTCCGTGGTGCCCAGGACACCTGGGCACAAAGTCTGGGAAGCTGAGATTTCAGGATTATCAATATTACCTTATAATGAAGGAGGCGTGAAAAAGTCATGCCGCTTTCAGCTTTGCTGTCTACTGCATATATTGTATGGTTTATTTTCAGATATTCTTTTAATTCAACCTGAATTAAGAGGAAATTTGAAATTAGTACCATATATTAATTATTTTCAGTTTTAAATTTTGTAAAATATGAGGTAAAAAGGACAGCTATATAGGGGTGGGGATTTAGGTCAGTGGTTCTGCCGCCTGCCTCACAAGCACAAGGTCCCAGTTTGATCCCTGGTACCAAAAAAAAAAAGAGGCTCTTGCAAGGACAGCCATACAAAGATTTTAGCTTTTCTGAGATAGCTAAATCTTTTTTTTTTTTGCAGTACCAGGGATCAAATTCAGGATCTTGCGCTTCCGAGGCAGACGTGGTACCACTGAGCTAAATCCCTGGCCCCGAGATGGTTAAATCTTAAACATTCTTCAACTTAAAAGTTCTTACTTTATCATTTCTTTTTTTTTAACCATCTTTTTCCCTTTAAATCAGAATAGGGATTAATATCCTTGAAAAAATATTTTTGAGTTAAGTAGTCACATATCCAAAAGGAAACCAGGCACTTTTGTATTTGTTACAAGAAGTATAAGTGATTTATGGTCTTTACATTCTTTGTTAAGGAGTTGTTTTTTCTCAAGATCTAATATTTTCTGTTAGTTACCAGTTGTAATTCTAAATACTACCATATTATTTTCAATTTCAGTATTTGTGAAAAAAATAGTTTATAAACACAGCTCATTACACTTTTGAATGGATAGTGTCTACTGTGCTAAGGTCTGAAAATATTTCTTTTTTTTGGTACTGGGGATCAAACTCAGGACCTTGCGCTTGTGAGGCAGGCTCGGTGCCACTGAGCTAAATCCCTGGCCCTGAAAATATTTCTTAAAAATTTATATATTTGGTGTGAATGTAAACATATCAAATTTCAAATTAAAATTTGGTGATTTGAAAACCTATTTGATACAGAACATTCAGGCAGTATATGTCCATTACAGGCTACTTTCAAGTAATGAATTATATTTGTTTACTTTCTTTAAGCAATTTGGGAATGCTGTTACTGAGGAGTTTACATTTAAATCTATGTTAAGTCTTTTTTTTTTGGTACCAGGAATCAAACCCAGGGCCTTGCATTTGCCAGGCAGGCAATGCACCACTGAGCTATAGCCCCGGCTGTTAAGTCTTAATTTATTAAAAAAGCATTACAATTACCAAAGCATAGATATTTGAAAATATTTTCAGATAAAGTTTTTAAGGTGTCAATAACTCCAAATATGTCTCATTGAACTGTAGTCAAATGAAAAATTTACTTTAGAGAATAAGAAATGAAAAAATGAGATATGAAAAAATTCATTCCATAAATGTCCCCTGAGGGCTCAGAAGCCAAGCACTGTTCCAGATGCTACAGACTCAAGAGTGACCCCAGCCAAGATCCTGGCCCCCAGAGTTTACATCCACTGTACACAAACCTGAGCAGAGTCACGGTGACTGGAATTAATGCCCTTTCTACTCCACAGAAATGTTAAATTACCATATTCACTGCTTTTATTTCTAAGGTGAATACACAACAAGTCAATACAGTGCAAACTTTAGGTACATACATACTGGTCTAAACTGATTGCTGTAATACTCTGCTTGAAGGAACTCCTGCAGGTCCTGGACATTGTTTAACGTTGCACTCATACCAATAATTTGAGTTGTTTCTAAAAAGGAAACAAAACCTCAAAGTAGTAAAATGTGTTATTATATCATAAAGTAATTTTAGCAACATTTTAATGCTCTAAATTCTTCCTAAGTGATCTGGGAAAGAAAGGGGAGGGAAGGTAAGAAAACTGCAAATACACGTTGACTATCCTTTATAGGAAATGTGTGGGGCCAGAAGTGGTTCAGATTTCAGCTTTTTCAGCTTTTTGGAATAGTATCTTAGGAAGGTGACCCAAGGTGCAACACAAAACCCACTTATGTTTCACATACACCTTATACACAGTCTGAGGGGATTGGACACAAAGTGTTTAGTTTATCTACTTTTTTACTGTGACTCATTACATGTAAGTGAAGTTTTCTATTTGGCTTTTGGATTTTAGATTTTCTGATTAAGGATAACCAACCTGTACATTACCAGACTATTAATCCTGAAAGGCACTATTTAGAATTTTACAAAAATTTCAAACTTGAGGGGTGGGGATGTAGCTCAGTGGCACAGCACCTGCCTGGCAAGCATGAGTCCCTGAGTTTGATTCCTGGTACCAAAAAAGAAAAAAAAATTCACACTTGGAAAGAAGTAAGATATTTAAGGGGGCTAAGCAAAGATCTGAGTATAAATCTGTGTATTGCTGTCTAACTGGATCATCCTTATGCAGAGTTACAATAAGCTCCTGAAGTGAGGCTAGAGACAGAGGTGGAGTATAGGACACAGGGCTAGATGAGCTCCGACCTCTTGCCACATGAAAAGTTCTTTAGGAGACTTGCTACTAGGTTGTCAACTTCTAAAAACTTTTTTAAAAATAAAAGTAGTGTAAAGCTCATGGAGCTGTATGACTTCATGGGCAGTACAAAGATGGCTGCTTTCTAGACTTAGCTATTGAATTAAAATCCAAAGCAGCCTTCTTAGCAGAGGTTTCTTCATGCTGCTATCTTATACATAGAAATGCACATTCGGATGTTATCTGAAAGGGAAGTGCTGCCCCTTCACAATCCATAAGGGAGACAATGAATCTAGTGTTAAGAGTAGAAGACTAAATCGAGAAAGGCCTTGCTATGAACTTTGGGATTTACACAAATAGAGGGAAGCGATTACAGAATGAGAAATAGTACAATGCACTAAATAGGTCTGCATCCGGGAAAGATCACTGTACCTGTAACAGACAAGTCAGGCTTGGGAGCAGAGAGGGCAGTGGTCAAGACCAAAAGCAGAGGAAGAGTTTGCTTTCTGTGGCAGTCTAGGTGAGAAAGAATGGTGGGGGGAAGTCAGTAGTCAGAAAGACTTGAAGGAGAGAATTTAAAATATATTCATGAGGTAAACCAGAAAGGATTTGGTTTATTGACAGAATAAGAGTAAAGACTGTTAAGACTTTCCCTAGCTACTTGGGAGGCTGACACAGAAGGATTACTTGAACACCCGAGTCCAAGGCCAGTCTGGCCCACACAGTGAGACCCCCAACCTTTAAAACAAATCTTGGGCCAGAGATTTAGCCCAGTGGTTCTGCAGCCTGCCTCACAAGTGCAAAGACCTGAGTTCAATCCCCGGTACCAAAAATAAATAAATAAATAAATAAACAAACAAACAAACAAATCTTAAGATTCTGGCTTGGCTGGCTGGCTGTTGAGTGGTGGCTGGGAACTCAGGCAGAAGAATGGGTCTGAAGGAAATGAGTTAGGCTTTGGCCAAGCCTTCAGTAGGAGTGTCCACTTGGCAGATGGTATTACTAAGAACAAAAGTGTGACCTGAAGTACAGATTTGGAGCCAGCAGTACACAGGAAGTACTTAAAATCAGGAATATGGATGGCAATTAATTGTAGGAAACAAGGGATCAGACCATGATAAATTTACTGTAGCACCAATGCATAAAATGAGTAAGCTTAGAAAGAGATGTACAGAACAAAATCAAGAAGGAAAAACTAAACAGGCTAATTTTATTCAACTATCTATTAAGTGTAAGGCACTGGTAACCAAAGGACAAAGTTACACAACAGCAAACAAATGTCCATTACGTGGTGGGTACCTTGTTAGATGCTTTACAAAGATTAACTCTTGCCATCTTTGCAGCAAGTCAGTGAAGATGGCTTGACTCCAGTAACCCATATGTGACGTCGAAGGAAACAGGAACAGGTAATAAGACCTCCCAGGGCCATGCACCTAGGACAGTGAGCCAAGATTCGGATCTAGCTTGAGTCTGTCCTCAGTCAATACGATGTGCTGTCTATCTCTCATTGCTAAGGCAGAATTACACAGAAGCAGTGTGAAAGCCTAGAGAGAACAATGCTTCCACACCCAAAGAAAAAAGAATAAACAGATACCAAAGAAAAACTAAGACAAAGACAGTCAGTGTACACTTAATTTGAGAAGTGGATGATTATTTCCTCTTCCTTTTTTTTTCTTCTTCCCCTGTTTTAAGGTGTATAGAATTTATGACATTTGACATACCCTATATTTTCTTGTTTATCTGCTTATCATCTGTTCACACTCACTAAAATGTAGGCTAAAGGCAGGTATAGTACCTTATTCTTTTATTCTGTTATCTCTAGCACTTAAAATAGTACCTGCTGGCACACAGTGGTGTTCAATAAATAATGTTAAAATAAATGATTATAAAATGCTACAATCTGCTGTCAAAATTTTAAAACAAATTTTGGAGGGTTGGAGGGGTAGCTCAGTGGTAAAGCACTCAAATGAGTGAGATCCTGGGCTCAACTTGCAGCACTTTCTCTCCTCAAATCATTCTCCCCACCATCACCACCCGGGTGCTGGGGATTGAACTCAGGACCTTGTGCTTGCACGGCAGGCATGGTACCACTGAGCTAAATCCCTGGCCCTCCTTAAATCTTAAGGTTTGACCTTTACAGCTAATACCTGTCTCATATGTAAGTACTGCAAATCCATATCAATACAGGGATACATTTAAAATACACATTTCTGTACATTTAAAGACTACCCAAAAAACAAAACAAAACAAAACAAACAAACAAACAAAAGACTACCCAATTTGCAAAGTAGTTCCTAAAGCAACTAAATGTACTTCTTTATTGTCAGGATGATGGGGATGGCAGCTGGCAGTGGCAAAGCCTTGCTGAAGGCTGGGTGCCAGGTGGGCACCACAGGCTGCTTCACATGTGTTCTCTCATATAACCCTCACAATGATCTCATCAGGCCAGGGCATTACCATTTCCACTTCACAAAGAAAGAAACAGACTAGTGACACAGGCTAGCAAGTGCATGAAAATAACAGAGTTCCTCCAACACTAATTTCATTTATCCTCATAATTTCACTCATCTAGCCATTCTGCCAACCAAAATTTATAAGCTCATTTTAGAAATTTAAAAACTTAAAAATAAATGTTTTAAACTAAAGTAAAACCTTAATCTATATAATTTAGTGATCTCACAGAACCTTTATAGATAGGTCTCTGGATTAAAGTCAATAAATACTTACTGCTTGTGTAGAGGATTTTTGCTAGGGTCATTTCCAGTATAGCACCACGGCTCCCTTCACCAATCATGTGCAACTTTTGAGATTAAAACAAAACAAAAGAGAACAGAGTGAATCTTCATATAATGCCCACATACACCACAAACATATCTGTATGGGATGAATGTACAATCTTTGCTTTATAACTCTTCAACATTTTGGTTATAAAAACTATAGCATCAAGACTTTGATTGTCTTGTGGTATTTTAAGTTAATGAGTTCTGGGGGAGCAATACCCTGACAGATCTGAAATTTATTATCATGCCTAGCCTGAATGAGACCTTTGCAATGGGCTGAGGATTTAGATCAGTGGTTCAGCTGCCTGCCTTGCAAGTGCAAGGACCCAAGTTCAATCCCTGGCACCAAAAAAAAAAAAAAAAAAAGAATGAGACCTTTGCAAAGCAAACAGGCCACTCTCAGCAAACTACAGACTATTCGCAGTAAACAAGACAGCTGGCCATAAAAAATGTTTAGGGTAGAATATACAATCTCCCAGGAGCTGAGAAGTCCAGTGATTGTCTGCACACCTGCACTGACCATTCTTGGACCCTCAGTCATAAACATTTATGATCATAACCCCCTTTTCAATCCCTAATAAACATGATTTTCTTCCCAGCTAGCTGCTAATATCTCTCTTGATGTTAGCTCATCCGCCCATGGATGAAATCTCTTCTAGTTAGCTGCTGATATCTATCTCTTGATGTTAGCCCATCCAAACACAGATGTAATAGATTCGGCTTTTGCCAGCAAGGTGCTGAAATCTGTCCCCAGTTTCAGTCTCTGCTCACTGGAATAAATCTTTTCTCTCACAAAGCCTGTTCCAAATGGTCTCACATGCACCACTCATAATACTTATGAATATAAAAATGTCTAAACATGGACATATTCACATTTTAAGAAATACTTCACATAAAATCAAATTTAAGATTACCAAGCATGGAATGTCTCATCTGTTGTCATGCCTTATATCTAGATGTCTCCACAAAGTCTCATGTGTTCATACATGAGGATTTTGTAAGGTGACTGGATCATGGGTGATACTGGATTAGACCACCAATGGGTTTATAGCTGGGTGTGCTGTTGGGAGGTGAAGCCTGGTGGAAAGAGGTGGCTAACTGGGTGTGGCCTGGAATATATATATCCCTCTTCATGCCTTGATCTTGCCTTGCTTCCTGCCTGCCTGCCATGAACTATTTCTCCTCTTTGATACCCCTCTGCCATGGTACCCTGCCTTGGAGCCAGGTGACTATGAACTGAAATCCCTACAAACTGTGAGCCAAAATAAACCTTTCCTCCTTTAACTTTGGGTGTCGGCATCTGACAGAAGAAGACCCAAAAGAGCTGAGAGACTCTGACCATGGCCCCAAAAGTAATGCCTGAGGAGACTTAACTGACCTTGATATATATATCAGGAAGCAAATCACGATTGACAAAGGTCTCACTTTAACTTGGTCTTGAACATCCAGCAACAAAAGGATAATAGCCTACAGTGGCGAGGATTCAGCTCAGTGGCACAGCACCTGCCTCACAAGCGCAAAGTCCTGAGTTTGATCCCCAGTACCATGAAGAAGAAAAAAAAGAACAAAAGGATATAGCCAGAGATATATATGAGTAATAATGATATAGCCTAGATGTAGAGAGAGGGGCTCCAATCACTGACCCCTGCTGACAGCTCCAAGGCCAGCTGGTTACAATTGCTATTCCAGCCCTTAAAAACAGTGTCTGATGTGGCTCCTTCCTCAACCTCCCTTTCCAGTCTATTGCTCATGTTTTGGTCATATGTGCTGTAATCTCTTGGTAAAGCTTGTTTATTTTTGCCTAGAAGCTGCCAAACTCCAAGTAGTCATACAGAGAAACCCTCTATAAAGGTGCCAGACTTCTTCCAAGGAGGCCCATCAGATGAACCTCCCTGCTGAGGAGGAAATGCAGGGGAGGGTGTAGATAAGGAAAAGAGGATGAAGGCCTTGTTGAGCTTTGTCAGAAGTTAAAGGAGAAGAAAAGAAAAGAAGTTAATGGAGAGACTTATTAAGGGCAGTGGCCTGCGCCTAAGGCCGAGGATTTAGCTCAGTGGTTTCGGGCAAGCGACCCGAGTTCGATCCGGCACCAAAAACAAAACAAAACAAAAAAACAAACAACAAAAGATAAAGGCAGGTAAACTACAGCAATCAGAAAGACAAACGTAAGGGCCAGGGATTTAGCTCAGTGGTTTCAATGCCTGCGCTGCGCAAGCGCAAGGACCCCATCCCCGGTACCAAAAAAATAAATAAATAAGGAGGACAAAGGCAAAAATCCTAAACCCCTTTACTTAATACATATGCCTAAACTACCTGTCCCTAACCCCCCACCCTTAGTCCTAGCCTCCACTAAACAACAGGAAAGGTCATGTGATGGGACGAAATCCAAGGGTAGGACCAAAAACAGCCATGGAGCCAATCAGATTCCAAAAGCCTACATGGGACAAAGAATTCAATAAAAAGAACTGTAGCCAAGAATCCAGGAGTATTTCACTTTCGAATGCTCCCTACCCCTCCAGATTAGCTATCCATCATCTCTCTCTCTTCCCCCTTTTTCTCCACCTTCAAATAAATTGTCTTCTTTTAGTTTAAAAAAAAAACAAAACAAAAATGGCCGAGGATTTAGCTCAGTGGCACCGCTCCCTTGCAAGCCCAAGGTCCTGAGTTTTATCCCTAACACCACAAACAAAAACAAAAACTGTGTGTCGGGTATTCTGTCCGAGCAATGAGAAAGTAAGACACCTATATTGTCTGTATACTAAAACAAATTACTTATTGTTAGAGGTACTAATAGACCCACATAATCAGTTCCACAAATACAGTATGTTAGGATAATAAAAATGTTGATAAATTTCAAGTAACCAACCTCATCTACGACAACCAGACCGAGACTACTAATCCTTCCAGTTTCAATCAAGGAGTTCACGAGGCTATGTGCTTTCTCAATAGTGGCAATATATATTGATTTCTTTTCCCTTCTTTTAGTTGGAGGAAATTTTCCTTTGCTTCCAGCATATTCTTCAACAAAGAAACCAAGTTCTATACCGAAACTTGACAAACCTGAAATCTAAATATTAGTTAAGATAAACAAAAACACAAATAAATAAGCACTCTATTACTAGTCACAGGGACTTTTTAAAAAAGCTAAGTTAGGGGCCAGGGATTTAGCTCAGTGGTTCCGCCACCTGCCTTGTAAGCACAAGGTCCTGAGTTTGATCCCCGTACCAAAAAAAAAAAAAAGATTAATTGGTGTTTAATACCAATTGATGGGAAACAACTACATACTAGACATACATATCTAAGAAATACCATAAAAATAAAGGGTTGATTTTGTAAATAAAGGTAACTTTTAAACTACACAATAAAGGTGAAAATAAATTTCAGCTATCTCCTTTGATGTCAAAAAGCAATACTCATTTATTTTAATCAAAAAGTTGATAGGCCAGGGATTTAGGTCAGTGGTGCCACGCCTGCCTTGCAAACTCGAGGTCCTGAATTTGATCCCCGGTACCACACCCTACTCCAAAAGTTGGTTTGTTTCTGCTTGAAAACATTTAAGATGGAGGTTATCCACCAGTTTAGAAATAATAAAACTTTCTAGAATAGGTAGTTAGTATCTGAAGCAATCGCAGGCAAATACGCTGGTTTTGTATTTTCTAAATATATTCTCTATCATGAAGAGGTACTTCTTTATAGTTGATACAAAGTTATTATTCGTGCTACTGTTTAGCTCTTAGTGTCATATTAACAAACAACGTTTGTTTAAAAACATACCTTTTCTTGTTCGCCGCCTGCTGCGCAAGTGCAAGGACCCAGAGTTCGATCCCCGGTACCAAAAATAAATAAATAAATGAATAAAAATAAAAACATACCTTTTCTTGGACAATTGCCACATATGGAAGTATCATTAAAACATCTTTTCGCCGGCAAAGCAATTCCTGTAGCATTAAGATCTCAGCTACGAGGGTTTTCCCACCACTTGTTGGCAAAGAATAAATTAAATTTTTTCGTTCTTGTACACAACTCAGTGTTAAGCAAGTATGTTGCCATTCTGTGGAATTTAAGCGGGGGGGGGGGGGGCTCAGTGTTAAGTACTGTGTGTTGTGGAATTTAAGGAAAGAAAATCATTAGTTTCCTCTTCTATATTTTCAATCTCAAGAAAGTTTTCCATGAAGGGAAAAATCAAACCCTTCTTTCTGTGGCAATTAGCTCATAAGGGTAAATGCACTTATAGTCAATGTTAAATGTCAACTATCCCATGCACACGGCCAGTGTGCTAGCTCAGGCCTGGGCAGGGCCAGGTAAAGCTGATTCACCATCAGCTGCAGACTTTGGAGACTCTAACAAGGAGAGGCAGAGCCCTGGGGGACAAGGGGCATGACAGGACACCAGAGAAACAAAATAACAGCAAAGGACCTATGTGAATTCTAAGCCTTTCCTCTTATATTCTGCAAGATTATGGGAGCTTACCTTCCTCATTCACCCAAAAGTCATCTTAGAAATAGAAGGAGGGGTGCCAACCATGGTGGTGCACACCTGTGATCCCAGCACTTAGGCTGAAGCAAGAGGATCGCCACAAGTTCAAGGCCAGCCTAGGCTACATAGTGAGTTCAAGCCCAGCATGAACTACATAGTGAGGCCCTGTCTCAAAAAAAAAAAAAAAAAAGAGGGAAAAAAATCCACGAGGCTTTGCACAAACCAATAAAAATTTCAACTGACTCTCTTAGGGATCTGAACTTTGAATGGTTCAGATACCATTTTAAACTGCTAAGACTGTTTAAAGCATAAAACACTAGAATTACTATATTTACCTGTACATCTGAGCTTCATTCATACAGCTTAGCAAGGTGGGATTCATGAAAACAGAACAGATCCAAGACATGGTGTGAACATTAATATAGATGCTTTGTAGAATAACAATGTATGAAATCATGAAAGTCTTCAAAATGTGTATTAGTATTTTATCTTTAGAAAAGCAGGCAAGCCAGGCATGGTGGAGCACGTTTGTAATCCTAGCACTTGGGAGGCTGAGGCAGGACAACCACTCTGAGTTCAAGGCCAGCCTGTACTACATAGTGAGACCCTGTCTCAAAACAAAAACAAAACAAGAAAAACAGGCAAAGACCTGACATTACACAGCAGGCCGAAATGCAAATGGCCAATACATACATAAACATTCAACTGCAGTTTTGGAGGGTTGAAAAAATAAATTCTTAAAAAAAAAAGAGATCCATATGTGTAAAATCCAGAGATTGGCAGTGAGGAGAAAGAGGCATTCTCCTCTACCATTTGTGAGAACACAAACTGCTACGATCTTTCAGGAAGGTAATCTAGCAGCATCAAAAATAAAACTGTGTATTGCTTTTGATTATTTCTCAGACCCTGCACCTACACAAGGGGATAAAAAGACTCTTCAGCACATTCATCACAGCTGTGCCTGTGACTAACAAGGGGTGGGGGTGGCAGGGTTGAATGAATTGTTGTACAATCACATGCTATAACTCTTTGCAGTTTAAAAATGGGAGGGGGGTAGAGCTGGGTGTCGTGTATGCCTGTAATCCCAGCGCTTGGGAGGGTGAGGCAGGACTGCTGGGAGTTTGAGGCCAGCCTGAGCTACACAGTGAGACCCTGTCTCAAAACACCAAACAACAAAAAAGATCATAAATGTGTGTTGAGTAATTACATATAAATATTTGAAATCTATACATAAAAAGATTGGGTTTGAGATGATAGTTTTTTTGGTATTAGGAATCGAACTCGGGTCCTTCAGCTTGCAGGGCAGGCAGCAGAACCACTAAGCTAAATCCCCAGCCCAAAAAGATTGGGTTTGAATATATGTTTTAAAAATTAAATTAGGCTGGGCATGGTGGCACATGCCTATAGTGGGAGGCTGAGGCAGGAGGATCACTGTGAGTTTGAGGCCAGCCTAGGCTACAATGAATTCAAGAGTAATCTGAACTACACAGCAAGGCCCTGTCTCAAAAAAAACAAAAATTAAATAAATTTAAAATGTTAAAAATTAAGTAAGAATTACTAATGGGATATATCTCAAAGGTACAAGAAACAGGTCTGAATCAAAGTTCCAGGTGACTTTTTTTTTCCAATGAGTACCAAATATTTACAAATGACTACCCCTTTTTCTTCTTTTGCATTGCGAAAGATTGAACCCAGGACCTCACATATACTACCACAGGCAAGTGATCTATCACTGAGCCATATCCCAGCCCTGTATTTTTTTTCTTTAAAGATATTTAAAAAATACTAGGTGAGTTTGATCCCCGGTACCAAAAAAAAAAAAAAAAAAAAAAAAAATACTAGGGTAGGGGTTGCTCACCATACACAAGGCCCTGGGTTTGACCCTTAGCACCAAAAATAAAATAAATTAAAAAAAATTTTTTTAAAAACCCAAACCTGGGGCCAGTGATTTAGTTCAGTGGTTCCGCTGTCTGCCTTGCAAGCACAAGGTCCCAAGTTCGATCCCCAGTACCAAAAAATAAAAAAATAAGTCAAACCAGGGACAGGAATTTAGCTCAGTGGTTCTGCTGCCTGCCTCGAAAACACAAGGTCTGGAGTTCGATCCCCAGTACTAAAAAAAAAAAAAAAAAAATTAAAACCCAAACCAAAAAAACCCTTAAAGTTAATATGTAACACTTGAATACAATTTGAGACTATCCTTTATCATTTTCTTTTTGGTTTTTATCCTTTATCTTTACACATTAAATAATAAATGATATCAACTTAATTCTCAACATTTACACAAAACACATTAAGCACACAGTTGTTATGATAAAAAGGCAAAGGAAACAATGTAAGGTTGAGGTTCCTGTCAGAATCTCCTTGAGGCTGCTGCAACACAGGTTGCCAAGTGCCACCCAGGGGCTTTGAGGCAGCCGGGTGGGCCACAACGGGTGTTTCCACAAGTTTTCAGACAGCACTGACACTTCGGGTCAGGATCTGCACTTTTGAGAACCACTGCTTTAGCATAGTAAAAGTCAGCACATGCACTTATGCCTTAAATTTGCCATGTTATTAAACCAGATTTACAAGGAAAAAAGAGAATTAAAGCAAGGTGGTGCACACCTATAAACTCAGCACACAGTGGCTGAGACAGGAGGATCACCACAAATTTGAGGCCAACTTGGGCTACATAGCTCAAGGCCAGCCCGACCTACATAGCAAGACTGTCTCAAAAGAAAAGAGAGAATTAAAGCTGGGCATGGTGTTGCACCCCTATAATCCCAGCACACCAGAGGCTGAGGCGTGAGGATTGAGGCAGGGGGATCACAGCGAGTTCAAGGTCAGCCTGGGCTACATAGTGAGTCCAAGGCCAGCCTGAACTATATAGCAAGACTGTCTCAAAAATAAATGAATGAATGGATGGATGGGCTGGGGATGTAGCTCAGTGTAGGGCCCTGTGTTCAATTCCCAGTACCAAAGAAAAGTTATTTACTGAAGTCCTTACACTTAAGAAGCTGTCAGTGTAAAAAAAAAAAAAAAAGAGCTATCAGTGTAATTACTAATAGTCATTACAATATCTAATTTGGCATGTCTTTGACAAAGAATATAACTTGCACAAAGTGTTACCTCATTTTATAGATGAGGAGCAAAGTTTAACAGGGCCAGCATTCATAAGGTGACCTGCAACCTCCAGCAGTTGGAAACCTACTAGAGTATGGCACACACATTGCTAATTACATAGGAAAAAGGTAAATATGAGTCTTATCCTCAGAGGATTCATTCCAGCAGGAGGTGCAGATTAAAGAATTAAGTGCTAGGAGAAAAGCAGAGCACTAACATCTACTTTGAGGACAATATAGCCCGTTAGCTCTTAAATCAGGAACCTCACAATTTAGAATTCATTAGACTCCTGTGGAGTCTGGGATTAGACTATTTCCCCACTCCTTATTCTTCAACCTGATTCTATTCTTCCTGGGATAACCACCCACATTTTTATATATGATCTATGTAAGGTCTTTAAGATTCCAATAGGAGTTCCAGAAATAATTATGAAGTGATTGATGGGCTGACCTCCCAGTATGATGGCAACTGTCTCTTCTTTGTAAAAAATGACAAAATTGAAATATATAAAAGGACTCAAGATTTTTAAAAAACATTAAAGATACATTTCTTTGAGCTTAAATCTGAACTGGAGCTGTCTTTAAAGCTGCTTACTTGCCAGGCATAGTGGCACACAACTATAATGCCAGCCCTCAGGAGGCTGAGGCAGGAGAATCACTGAGTTTGAGTCCAGGCCAGTCTGAACTACACAGTGAGACCCTGTCTCAAACCAAAAACAAATAAATAGTAAATAAATAAATGTGTTTTTGTTTGGTACTGGGGATCAAACTCATGACCTTGCACTTGCAAGGCAGTCGGTGGAACCACTGAGCTAAATCCCCAGCCCAAATGTGCTTACTTTTAGCCAATAGTATTACTGACTTCTTTCACTCAAGGCACCTGAATGTTCAAAAGTTTCAACAACTAAATTTTGGTAGATTAAATCAGTCTCAATGACTGAGAAAACTGTGAAGCAGCTAGAAAATCAGAAAAATCAGGAGCAACATGTCAAGAAAGGAGAATTTCAAGAACGGACTGATCAGCAGGTAAGTTGCTGAGAAGTCAGACAAGGCAACTAGATAAGTGTCACTGGGTTTAGACACCCTAGTTGTCACATCTGCAGCCAGAGCATAGAACCCAGCATAGACTGGGAAGAAGAACAATTTCAGGAAAGATATGAGACAATAAGATGACTGCTTTGAGAAGTGTGACTTTGGGGAAAAAGAGGACAAGGGTGGAAGGCTGAAAGGGCAAGAATGTTATTTTCACTTTTCAAGTTGAGACCATGGAAGCATTTGTTTCTATTATCTGTGCTAATATGATAATTATAGAAAATTCTAATTTCATTTCAGCCAAAAGCATTACCATATAATGTTTCAATTCCTTTGAACTGAACATAAAGGTCTCTCACTTTGCTGGGTAATGAATAAAAAGGACCAAGGTCATCTGATGATGACTCAATTGTTTCTTTAGCAACATTAATCTCTTCAGATAGGAGGGCTTCTTTGAGCTGTTTATTCCTAGAAAATATTGGTGTTTGGGCCTTGGCATTTCCAGTCATGGCACTTTTTAGATAATCTTTAATACTTTTTCTTCTATTTGTGTCTGAACTAGCTGGGACTTTAGAAGACAATTCATCACTTGGCTGGGGTTGCTTTATATGATTATGAGGCAATTCTTCATTCTTATGAGAGCATGAGCTCCTGTCTCTTTCTTTAGTGGACTGGTGGCCCAAATCATCTGAAGAGTTCTGCAGGTTTTCAAAGTATAGCACCTGGGAAGAAGGCACATCATACAAAAGCTCATCTCCAGGTTCAGCACAGATGTCTTCACGCCCAGTCTGTTTCTCGGTCTGCTCTCCAGTTTCATAGTCAGTAAAGTCGTTTACATGAGAAATACTGAGTTTGTCTTTGATGCTTTCTGAGCAAAGATCTTCAGTGGCAAAGTCTGTAGCATGTTTCCCCTGTTCAGGTAGTTGCATATATTTCTGTTCCAGGTCATCAACTTGCACTAAAATGGAATTTTCAGTAAAGCTATCATAGTCACCAAACATGTCCTCTTCACTGTCATAATGCTGAAAAGAAAGCAAAAATATTTATGAGCAATTACAGCTTCATTAAGTATAAAAGCTTCAGGGCCGGGGATTTAGCTCAGTGGTTCCGCTGCCTGCCTTGCAAGCACAAGATCCCTAGTTCTATCCCTGGTACCAAAAAATAAAATAAAAACAAATGAATGGATAAGGATAAAAGCTTCAAGGGCTTAGCATGCGCGAGGCCCCAGGTTCAATCCCCAGGATGGATTTTTTAAAAAAATCAAGAATAAAAGCTTCAGTTTAAGGCTGTTAGATGCAAGCTAACCTATGAATAATATTATCAGTATTGTTTTACAGATGAAAAAAATGGAAGCCCAGAGAAGTGAAGTAACTGCTCAAACACTGCTCGTGTAGTGTGACAGTGACTCATTTTCATTCTCTCTTCTGCAGCTGGCTCGGAACCCAGAGTCCAGCACAGGCTCTATCCTCTAGGCCCCGGCTGGATTCTCATTCTTAAACCCATGCTAACACCTTAAGCCACAATTACAAATGACAGATATCCATCGAGATGTCAGCTCTCTACAAGCTTCTGGTAACTGCAACATTCCCCTACCAGGCTCTCAAAACACTACAGCTAGAAATTCCATTTGACCCAGCTATCCACCTTGTAAGTCTCTTCCCAAAAGAGTTAAGGACATCATATTACAGTAATAGATACTTACCCATGTTTACAGCAGCACAATTTATCACAGGTAAACCTTGGAAACAGCCTATATGCCCATCAACATATGGCTAGATAAAGAAAATGTGGTATTTATACACAATGGAGTAGTACTCTGCTATGAAGATAAATTTGAGGCATTCGTAGGTAAAAAGATGCAACTTGAGACCATAATATTAAGTGAAATAAGTCAAGACACAGGAAATGAAATATCCCATGGTTTCTCCTCGAGAAACTAAAAACTATATGTAAGCCAGGCATGGTGGCACGAATCTGTAATTGCAGAATTTGGGAGGCTGGAGCAGGAGGATCACTGTGAGTTCAAGCCAGCCTGGGCTACACAGTGAGCTCAAGGCCAGCCTGAACTACATAGCAAGACCCTGTTTCAAAACAAAAAAAAATTAGAGCAAGAGAGAGAAGGAGGGGAGGGGGGGGAGAGAGAAGAAAATAGAAGATAAACAGGAAGTAGGGAACTCTTTCAAATGGATAGCAGAAAGAGAGATGAAGGGAGGGAAGAGGGAAGGGGGGGCAGGCCAAAAAAGGGAATTAAAGGGGAAAAAATAATGAAAATAAAGCTTTTGCAGGGCTGGGGATTTAGCTCATTGGCGCTGCACCTGCCTTGCAAGCGCAAGGTCCTGAGTTCAACCCCGGTGGTAGAAAAAAAAGAAAAGAAAAGAAAAAGCTTTTGCAAATAGGAAGGGGACCAAGAGTTGGAAGGAGCAGGAAAGGAGGGAGAGTCAAACATGTACTAATAAAAATAGGTCTGGCCTGTAACAAAGTCATGATGCACCACTAGACATTATAGGAAACTGTTCTGAATCTGGAATTGAGATACAGTGTGCACTCCGACTTGGGGAGGGCTACTAAACTGAAGAGCTGTAAGCTTAGGGCAGCAGCACAGTGAAGCGATTAAGAACGCAGAATTTTGCCGGGGATTTAGCTCAGTCGTTCCGTCTCCTGCCTCGCAAGCATAAGGATCCGAGTTCGATCCCCCGTACCAAAAAAAAAAAAAAAAAAAGAACGCAGAATTTGGAGTCAGAACTCCGACTGCTCAGGGCCGGATTATTGCGTAAAACCTAAACATAGCTAGTTTCACACAGTAACCAGTGCGAGACGGGTCTTCAGTGAACAGATTTCAAAGCAGGAGGCGCAGTAATGTCTAAGCCCAGGTTAGACTCAGCGCTGTCATTCAGGTGCTGGGATCCACGCTTCCCATCTGAGCCCGGGCAATGCCTCATCAGTGCCGACTGACAGCGGCCACACGGAAGAGAAACAGGAAGGATGCTAGCTATCGCTCCATTGCTGCCACCTGGAAGGAAACTGCCAACGAGCTGCAGCTCCGCGCCCCCTGCGCACCTGGCCTCCCGCCCCGCGATCTGCTGCTAGGTCGGAAGGGCCGGATCGTGTTCCCGGCTCAGGGTGAACGGGACTGGCCCAGGGCTGCCCGCGGCCGTACCTTCGCCGGCTGCGCGGTCTTCCGCCGCCGGCCCCCGGCCCCCGCGGCGTCCTCCTCCTCCTCCTCCTGCACCTCGGCCTCGGGCTCGGCGGGGGCGGTGCACACGCTCGCCAAGCCCGGCCAGGTCCTCTTGCGGACAGACACCCGCCGGCGGATGCGGGACGCGCCTTCCTCCATGGGGCGGCCTGAGGCTCAGCTACCAAACTAAAAGGCCGGGGAGCGTGACAGACAGGGTAGGGGCAGCAAAGGGAAAAAAATGCGCCCGCTTCTCCATCCGTCTCAAATTTATTCCCTTGGCTCCCGAACCGGAAGCAGGGGCACTAGCGCAGGTGCACGCCTTTTTCCGTCCCACCGTGTGACGGGAAATCCGGCACGGGAAGAGCGGGACCAAAAGGTGCTGAGCACGCTTACTCTTCCGCGCGTCTCCAGCGTTTGCCCACGGAACTTTTGAGTGGAGTACAAGGGAGCGCGGGGGAGCGTACCGGAAGGGACTCACCGGGAAGATTTGGAGAAAGGAAGGGACGAGGAATGACTAGAAACCATGGCTGCTGTGGTCGCTGTTTGCAGAGGTCTAGGGAGGAAGAAGTTGACGTACTGGGCAACGGCTGCTATCTGCCTCACAGATTCCGGAGCTCACACGGGTAAAGTGTCCTCGGGGCCCTGCAGCTATTGCCTTGGCCCTAGTGATCGGTCACTTTTAGCAAAACGATGCCTAATTTGTCACTTTTTGCGACTGCCAATTTCTAGGCGATTAAATTTCTCCAAGAAGGTAGGAATCTGTAATAACCGATAACTAGTATTCTGGAACTGAAGCGGATGTGATATGACCAGCTGTTTTCAAATTTAAACATTGAAGGAAAGAGGCGGATGGATTTTTTTTTTTTTTTTTTAAAGACGCAGGGATTTCGTAAACTTGGCAAGACAGGGACATTTCCAGAGTCACTCAGCAGTAAGTTACATATTTCTAAGGTCCCTGATCAGAGCGAAATTGTGACACAGACCCTCATCTCTGTAATTCCTGCAGTTTTATCATCTCTGTGCTTCTCCATCAATAACTGCTCTCTACAGAGAGTATGTTATTCATTTTCCCTTTGGTAAAACAGTGACTGTCTGTTGCTTCTTCAGTGCCTGTTTGCATTAAAATCTGTCTCGGTGGGTGTGGTGGCATGTGCCTGTAGTCCCAAATTATTAACTTGAGTTCAAGACCAGACTGGGCAGTTTAGAGAGACCATCTCAAAATAAAAAATAAAAAGGGTGGGGATATAGCTCAGTGTGGCTTCTAGTCTACCTGAGGCGTTGTTTCAATCTCTAGTGACAAAACCAAACCAGCTGTCTCTTAACTATGGAATGAAAGGAAAGTGAATGTCAGGAGGAGAGCAGATGAGAAGTTTTATGGGTGGGAAAATATATGCCCCTGGGAATTAGCTAGTCTTACTGTGTTCCAAATCTAAAGCTTGTTAACTAGTTATTGTGAGTGTGTATGTGCTGCCAAAGTGAGCACAACCAGTTATTGTGAGTGTGAAGAATATAAGGCTGGGCCGGGAATTTAGCTCAGTGGTTCTGCTGCCTGCCTGGCAAGCGCAAGGTCCTGAGTTCGATCCCGGTACCAAAAATCAACAAAAACAAAAACATTAGAATATAAGGCTGTTATTTTATATTGTGTCTCTTGATTCATCTTGTCTTCATAAAAACAAAAACCTTTGGTAGCTATTCAACTAACATGCTCTGTTTAATTGCAGTGCAATGGAGAAGAGGTTGTTCACAGTATAAACAAGTAACCAGCAACGAGAACCTGGTAAGAATTATTTTTTCTTTTTCTTTCTTTTCTTTTCTTTTTTTTTTTTTTTTGGTACCAGGTACTGAACTCGGGACCTTGAACTTGCAAGGCAGGTGGCAGAACCACTGAGCTAAATTCCCAGCCCCCTGAATAATTTTTTTTCTTAAAAGGCATTTGTAAATATAACCAAAATCTTTTATTTCAGCTACCTGGTCTTCAGCTATAAGACAGAACAAAATCATTACTCTGAGTGTGGAATTTGTCACTTACTGAATATAATAACTTAAATTTTAAGTAAAGGAATTCCTAGACTCCTAGCAAGAAGCATGGCTTCTGTAATACCATATTATTTTTCTTCCTAGATACTTGTGATTTGGTAATTTCAAAAGGTAGTTTGAGCGCATAGAATAATTGTACATAATTGAACAAAGGCATTGTCCTATCTTTGTCTCAGTCATCACTGTTGGTGGGCTATCTTAATAAATGAGAGGTTAAAATTAATTCTACACCAGGATATTTAACCTGGAGGTATATTTTGATAGGGTTAAAGTACTGGCATGGACTTGGGCAGCATAGGTTTTCTTATTACATGCAAAATTTGACACTAATCATACCATACAAAGGACTTGGCTTGGTGTCAAGTAGGAATATAGTCAGTGAATATGTATTAGTTGAATATAATTCGGATTAAGAAAATTTGAGGAATTGAAAAAGACAGAAGAACTTGTCTAGTTCTGTATTTTCACCTTGATCATCTAATTCACACACCAGACTTTAGAAAGAATAAAGAATGGTGTTTTAGTTATCTTTTTCATTGCTGGGAGAAAATACCCAACATGAGTTTAAAGAGGAAAGGTTTATTTCAGCTTACAGTTTGTAGAAGTTGTGGTCCATAGTGGGCTGGCTGGCTCCAAGGAAAGGCAGCATAGAAGAGGGGCATCTCAGAGGAAAAACAGTCCCTGGCATGGCAAGCAAGAAGCATCAAGCAGCAGCTCTCTTCTTTCCCTTTTAGTCCATCCAGGCTAGAAGCCTGTTGGTTGATATCACCCACACCCAGGGTAGGTTTTCCCTTTAGCCACATTCAGAACCATGCTAAACCAATCAGTGGACTAATCCTATTATCACACCCAAATCCAGTATCACATGCCCATGATTCAGCCACTCCCAAAAGTACCACCTATGGAGACTTTGGGGGGACATCTAGGTATATGCTATAACTGTGGGCTACTTTTTTTTCAAATCATAAATCCCACTAAGACTTGTTGTTTTATTTTGTTTGAGACAAGGTCTCGCTATGCAGTTCAGGCTGGCCTTGAACTATATGTAGCCAAAGCCAACCTCAAACTCAAAGGGATCCTCCTGCCTCAGCCTCCTGAATGCTGGGATTACAGGTGTGCCACCACACCTGGCAATTCCACTGAGACTTTTAATGAAAGCTATGGATCCTTTCCACAGAAAAAGACAGAGACATAGTCATTTGAGATTTTGTATACAGTTACAGAGGATAGTGGTTTTTAAAACCATTTCTAAATTGGAAACTTCTAGGGCTAGGGGAGGAGTGGCTCAGTGGTACAATGCTTGTCCAGCATGCTGGAGCCCTGGGTTCAATTCCCAGTACCACAGAACAAACAAGAAACAGTCTCTTACTGAAGACACCCATTGTGACCAGAGTAGGGCAGCATTATGACAATAGGAAGCAGTAGGGAAGCTGAAAAAAACCAAAAAGGTTGATAGCACCATGTACACCAGCTAGGTGTGGCGATACATACTTGTATTCCCTGCACTGTGGGAGGCTGAGGCACGAAGAGCAAAAGTTTTAGCCCAGGCTGGGCAATTTAATGAGACTCTGTCCCATGATAAAACATTTTTTTAAAAGGCCGGGGATGTACATCAGTATGAAGGCTCTCGATTCAATCTCCAATACTACAAAATTAAAAAAAAAAAAATACAAGTTTAAAGTGTAGTCTGAGGCTGCCAGGTGTAGTGGTGGACTCCTATAATCCCAGCACTTGGAAGGCTGAAGCAGGAGGATCACTGCAAGTTTGAGGCCATCCTGGGCTACATAGTGAGTTCAAGACCAGCTTGACCTACACAGTGAGACCTTATCTCAAAAAACCAAAAAATAGGGCTGGGGATTTAACTCAGTGGTTCCACCACCTGCCTCACAAGCTCAAGGCCCTGAGTTTGATCCCCAGTGCCAAAAATAAATGAATAAAATGGGGATGGATAAACTACAGTATTAAGTGATTATACTAACCTAGAAATGCTGTATATTGTTTATTACACCGTAAGTTTTTCTTAATTTAAGATTAAATGAACTTTTTTTTTTCTGTGAGACAGGGCAGGACAGGCTACAGTTCAGGCTGGCCCCGAACATACTATATAGCTCAGGTTGGCCCTGAACTCATGGCTATTCTACTGCCTCAGCCTCCCCTGTGCTGGGATTACAGACACGTGCCACCATGCCCAGCTATGTTAACTATCAATGAATTTAAAAATTTGTAGTTATCTACAATCTTAGATGAGCAAGGCATTTGAACAGAAAAGCATGGATCAAACTTGAATTTTTTTTCCCATTAAACCTTCAGGGCTGGGGATTTAGCTCAGTGGTTCCAGTGCCAGCTTCGCAAGCACAAGGTCCCAAGTTTGATCCCTGGTACCAAAAAAAAAAAAAAACCTTCTTCAGAGATTAATACTTCCTTGTTAACCAAACTGACATAAAACAAAGTGCTTGTATAAAATATGTACATGGTAAGGAAGGTACTATGTGCTTTGGGGTGAATTTTAATGGAATAACCCTAATAATAATAATTTTTAAAAATTGAAAATTAAGGGCCAGGGATTTAGCTCAGTGGTTCTGTCGCCTGCCTTGCAAGCTCAAGGACCCGGGTTCAATCCCCGGTACCAAAAAACAAACAAAACAAGAACTATAATTAGGGCTAGGGATTTAGGTCAGTGGTTCCGGTGCCTGCCTCGCAAGTGCAGGTTCCCGAGTTCGATCCCCAGTACCAAAAAATAAATAAATAAATATGTACCTTTAAAAAAAAAAATTATTGAAAATTAACACTATAATCAGACGTTTTTTTCTTTATCCTAGCCTGTTCCAATGGAAAATCCTTATAAGGAACCCCTTAAGAAGTGTATCTTGTGTGGGAAACGAGTAGATTATAAGAATGTGCAGGTGAGAACTGGTTCTACTTCCCTCTGGTGCTTGGTTTTTAGAATTTTGCTCCTTTGTTAGTCTTGCTTAAAGAAAATACCGTAGCTGAATGTGATGGCACAGGCCTGTAATCCCAGCACTTAGGAAGCTGAGGCAGAAGGATCACCAGAGTTTGAGGCCAGCCTGGGCTACATAATGAGTTCACATGTCTTATGACACTGTCTCAAAAAAGCAAAAAAAATAAATAGAATAATGTCAGCTTTATAACAAGCTTCATGTATAGGTAAGATTTTGCAACTTCCTGCTCGAATCTGGTTATAATTCTGTATATAAGGTTTCCTTATTCCATTAGAAGCCCTTGGCTATCTCAGCTCAGTATTTCTCCCTTTTGTTCGCCCTAGAGGTCTTTACCCTAGAGGTCTTTACAGTGGTTCCCCTTGCCTGTGATTCTCAGGTGATGCGCATGGGCACTGTGGAAATAGCTCCTCCAGGGAAGCTGGCCTTGTATCTTACCATCCCTGTTACTTCTTCAAATATCCTCTCTCTCATCTGGCTGTCAGCAAATTAAAGTGGCAAATTTAGATGAAGTGAATGGTTCTGGTACAGCGTATACTGAGAAGAGTATAAAGTGATAGTTGCGTTGAGGGAGAAAAACCTAGAAGTTACAAAAAATGCAACTTAGTAGGAAGCCTGTACAGAGTGCCAAGAACAGTGCCTGGCACCTGGAAAGTGCAAAAGCATTTAATTAATGAAACAAATTGTAGTAAATGTCCTAGTACTTATATGGGTACGTCTTGAAGACTCCTGTATACTCTGATAATTTACCTCACAATTATGTGATAGCCTGTCATGGTAAGTGAAATGTTTTTGTACCTTGTTGTAAGCAGCAGTATTTTAGAAAATATCTGGAAAAGTCAAGAAAGCAGCTTTAGTACTCAATGATTATGCTGATTAATCTGTTATAGACTTTTGATACAGTAGGTAGATGATAACTTTTGTGATTAGCTACTTAAAAAGATGACTTGTTAAGGATATCTTATCTCATTAAATTTGTCTAAAACTGATTTAAATGTTTACATGAAGGTCATGTGTAAGGTTTTTTTTTTTAATTTGTACATTCAGGACAATAACGTGTTAATAAATTTTTTTCCTCCAAATCTCAAAAACAGCTTTTGTCCCAGTTTATTTCTCCATATACTGGATGCATTCATGGGAGGCATATAACAGGTATTTTAAAAATAATGGCTATTTAAATGTAGATAAGAACTGCATTGATCTATTTCTATCATTTAAGAAAAATGGCAAATGTTCAAATTGTGCTATAGGGCCGGGGATTTAGCTCAGTGGTTCCGGCGCCTGCCTCACAAGCGCAGGGTCCCGAGTTTGATCCCCAGGACCAAAAAAAAAAAAAAAATGTTTCAAATTGTGCTATAAATCACTATTAGATGTTACGTATCAGGTGCTATGAAGACTAGAGCCAAGTACCTCCGGGGGAAGCTTCTTAGACCGAAAGGATTATAATTTGTATGTTTCCTTCCTCGTAGAGTTAAATACAGGCTGACAACATGAAGAAAATTTGGGCTTAAGAAAATTGTGCTCTTGATGTTGTTAAGTATTCCATACTCGGCCCAGGGATTTAGCTCAGTGGTTCCGCCACCTGCCTCGAAAGTGCAAGGTCCTGAGTTCGATCCCCGGTACCAAAAAAAAAAAAAAAAAATGTTGATGATAAGTATTCCATACTCATTCCTGGATGTCTACAATTTGGTGTTGCCAAACTAGGGCCCATAGGTAGTCCAGATCCAACGTGGCACTTGTTTTTATAGATTTGTTTACATAGTGCCACATGGTTTTGAGGTGAAATAGCAGATTTGAGTAGTTCTGATGGAGCCTGTATTGCCCATAAAAACCAAAATATTTATGACTCCTATCCTTTACAGAGAAGAACTTATCAACCTTTGACTTAGAAAATTGTTACAAATTTTAAATATTGGCATTTTTTATGAAGAAAGCATTTTCAAAAATTTTACAGGTCTTTGTGGAAAGAAACAAAAAGAAGTTTCAAAAGCAATTAAGAGAGCTCAAATAATGGGTAAGCTTACCTTGAATCACTGAATTGGACTAGTCGATATTTGCTTATTATCTGTTATGAAAAACTTTTATCTCTTTACAGGGTTTATGCCAGTTACATACAAGGATCCTGCATATCTCAAAGATCCTAAAGTTTGTAACATCAAATATCGGGAATAAATTTCATAAAGTTATTAGCAATAAAATAACTTTATAGTAAGTGGTTGTATGCCATTATTGACTCATACTAACCTGTAGGTAGAAGTGTTTCAAGGCTCAAGTTTTCCCCCACACCAGTGAATGCTCACTGAACATAGTGTATATTTGCAATGCTAATACTCATTACATTGTATATGCCTTGAATAAAAGTAGTCCTTTGTGATTGTCCTACATCTTGTCCACATAGTTCATTCCTGTGATGTTCCACTGGTACTGGAATAGGAAATATAGGAGGGATGACCTGCATAAGAATTCTGTGTTCCTGCATAAGAATTCTGTGTTAGACCTAGATTCTGTCTTAAAAATGGAATGATTTTAGGGAAATGGGTGCAGGAAAATGCAGTGCTTGTGCTTTATCCCTTGTGACTGATTGTAGAGTTGGGGCTGCTGACTGGCACATGTTTACCTGGTCTTTTCTTAGCAGAGATGCACACTGGGATGGACAGTGAGGCTGTCACAGGAGGCTAAATAATTTATTCCTGGATGAGTTACTCCTTTCAAAAATTTTTAAAATTTTTATTATTCCATGTTTGCAATACATAATGATCACATTCATTGTGGGCAGTTGTTACACATACATGCACATCTTTTTTTGTTCCCTCTGGTACCAGGGATCGAACTCCAGACCTTGTGCTTGCCAGGCAGGTGGGGTGCTGCTGAGCTAAATCCCTGGCCCCATGCACATCTTAATTCTTTTTTCATCCCCTTTCCTCCCCTCCATCAATCTCTTAGTAACTTTCCCTTTTCTAAAAGATCTGTCTCCCTGTTTCCTGTTTTCTTTCTCTTATACTGCTCTTTAATTTACTTGTATTTTGGGTTTCTCAAACCATGTAATACTTAAGCTTGTGTATCTGATTTATTTTAATATTATGGTCTCGAGGTACATGTATTTTCCTACAAATGAATCAAGTTTAGCCTTTGTGGCAGAGTAGTACTCCATTGTGTATAAATACCATATTGTTTTTATCCATTCATCTGTTGATGGACATATAGGCTACTTCCAAGATTTAGCTCTTGAGAGTTGTGCCGCTATAAACATGGGTATGCATGTATCGCTGTAATATGATGTCTTTACTCTTTCAGGCAGATACCTCGGAGAAAATAGCTGTGTCAAATGGATTTCTTTTAGTGTGTGTTTGTTTTTTGAAACATAGTCTCCCTGTGTAGTTCAGGCTAGCCTTGAACTCACTGTGTAACTCAGTCTGGGCTTGAACTTGAAATTCTCCTGCCCCAGGCTTCCAAGTGCTAGGATAATAGGCCACCACACTTGGCTCTTTTTTTTTTGGTACCCAGGATTGAACTGAGGACCTTGCGCTTGCAAGGCAGGCGGCAGAACAACTGAGATCCCCCGGCACTTGGCTCTTGTTTTAGTTTTTTGCACAATCTCCATACTGATTTCCATAGTGACTGTAGTAGTTTACATTCCCACCAGCAATGTAGAAGGGTTATTTTTCCCCGCAGTCTCCCAGAATTTTTTATTTATTAATGAGGGACATTCTTTCTGGAGTAAGATGGAATTTCAGTGTTGTTTTAATTTGCATTTTTCTAATGGCCAGATATGTTGAACATTTTTCCATGTATTTATTGGCCATTTGTATTTCTTCTTGGGAGGTGTCTATTTCAGTTGCCCATTTTTTGGTTGGGTCTCTTACTTTGGCAAGTATAATGTTTTTGAGTTCTTTATATATTCTAGATACTAGTCTTCTGTCCAAGGAGTAGCTGGCAGAAGTTTTTTTCCCATTATATAGGTTGTCTCTTCATTCTGTTGGTTGTGTCCTTTGCTGTGCAAAAACTTTTTAATTTGAAATGGTCTTATTTGTCGATTTGTGGTACTATTTGTGCGTGAGGATTCTGTTCAGAAAGTCCTTGCCTACGCCTGTGTCTTCAAGAGTTTTTTCTATTTTGTCTTCCAGAAGACTTTGTTTTGTTTTGTTTTTTAAAAATAACTATGCATTTTATTCCCTATTCTTGTTTTGTTTTTGAGACCAGTGGCTGGCCTTGAACTTGGCCTCCCAAATACTAGAATTACTGGTATACACCACCACACCTGGCTTTGTTTCTGTTTTAACATTTAGATCTCTGATCCTTTTTTATTTTAGTTGAGTATAAGGTGAGAGATATGGATCTTGCTACATGTCGATAGCCAATTTCCCAGCACTATTTGTTAAAAAGGCTCTCTTTTTTTCCAGCTTATGTTTTTGGCCCCTATGTCAAAATTCAGGATTAGAACACTGAATGTGCCTGGGGTTGTTTCTGCATCCTTTAGTCTTTCATTGATACATATGTCTTATTTTTATGCCAGTAGCATACTGTTTTTATCACTGTAGCTTTGTAATATAACTTCAAATCTGAGATGGTGGGCTGGGGATGTAGCTCAGTGGCACTGCCTGCATGGCAAGCACAAAGTCCTAGATCAATCCCCGGTACCAGAAAAAAAAATCCAAGATTGTGATACCTCCCATTTTGTTTTTGTTGCCCAGGATTGCTTTTGCTATTCTGGGTCTTTTCTGGTTCCATATGAATTTTAGTATTGTTTTCCCTGGTTCTCTGAGGAATGATGTTGGTATTTTGAATGAGATTGTGTTAAATCTGTTTATCAGTTTTGAAAGCATGGCCATTTGAACTATTGGTTCAGTTCATCCAGGAATAGGGGATATCTTTCCATTTTCTGGTATCCTCTTTGATCTCCTTTTTCCAAGTACTGTAGTTTTCATTGTAGAGATTTTTTACTTCCTTTTTTAGGTTAATTCCTAGGCATATAATTGTTCTTGACACTATTGTGAATGACCTTTTCATAATTTCTTTCTCAATGAGTTCAGTATTGGTGTACAGAAATGCTATTTTTTTTTTATTTTTGGTACTGGGGATCGAACTAGGGTCCTTGCGCTTGTGCAGCAGGCGGCGAAACCACTGAGCTAAATCCCCGGCAGGAATGCTATTGATTTTTTGTATCCTGATACATTACTGAATTTGGTTGATTCTAGGAGTCTTTTGTTGGAATTGTTTGGGTCTTTGTAGAGGATCATGTCACCTGCAAATAATGATAATTTGACTTCTTCCTTTCCCATGTATAGCCCTTTTATTTTTTTCATGCCTGATTGTTCTGGCTAATGTTTTGAGTAGTATATTGAACAGGAGTGGTGATAGTGGACAACCTTGTCTTATTCCTAATATTGAAGGGAAAGCTTTAAGTTTTCTCCCATTTAAAATGATGTTGGCAGTAGGTTAGTCATAAGTGGTTTTGATCTGATTGACATAAGGTCCTTCTGTACCTGTTCTTCAGAATTTTTATTATGAATGGTATTGGATTTTATCAAAGGCTTTTTCTGTATCTGTTGAGATGATCATGTGATTTTTGTCCTTGTTTCTTTTTATGTGATGAATTAAATTTTATTTGCATATGTTGAACCATCCTTGCATCCTTGGGATGAAGCCTACTTGGTCATGAGATACGATTTTTTTGATATGCTTCATTCTGTTTACCGATATCTTGTGGAGGATTTTTGCTTCTATATTCATTAAAAAGATTGGTCTATAGTTCTCTTTTTTCATTTGGTCTTTCTCTGGTTTTGGAATCAGAGTAATGTTAGCTTCCAGGAATGGCTTTGAGAGTACTCCTTCCCTTTCAGTTTCATTAGTTTGAAGAGTATTGGCATTAGAGCTTTCCTGAAGTACTTACAGAATTCAGCAGTGAATCTTTGAGTGGTGTCTGTTGTGATTTCACCTTTTTAATTTCTAATTGCATTGATTTAAGTCTTTTTTTGTTAAGATTGGCTATTTTATTTATTTTTAATTTTTTGGCGGTACCAAGGATTGAACTCAGGACCTGGTGCTTGCCAGGCAGGCATGGTATACTGAGCTACATCTCCAGCCCTATTTTATTCTTTCAGTGAACCAGCTCTTCAATTCATTGATTCTTTGTATTTTTAGTCTCAATTTCATTCGTTTCTGCTCTGATTTTTATTATTTTCTTTGTACTAGCTTTGGCTTTTTCTTGTTTTTCTGTTGATTTCCAGTGTCATTGCACTCTAATCTGGTGAATGCATGGGATAATTTTGATTCTTTTACATTTACAGTAAAATGTTGGTTTGCAAGAATAATGCATTCTGCACATAATCCAAAACACTTTTATATCAAACAGCATGACAGAAGAACCAGTTGTGATCATGTGATATTCGGTGTGACATACTACTCATATTGCAAGACATCCCTTGTTTATCAAGTTAAAATTTCTTAGAAATCTTTGCTTATCTTGCAGAACACTTGCAGACCAAGTTACAATCCAAGGTTTGACTATATTTGAGTATATTTCAGCATGCTTTATGGTCCCCTGTGTGGTAAATTTTGAAGAAAGTTCCATGTGCTGCTGAGAAGAATGTGTATTTTGTTGGCTGGGATACTCTTTAGATATTCATGATGTCTTCATTTGTTTAAGAGTTTGGTTGAACTCTTGCTATTTCTTTGTAGATTTGTCTAGTTGATCTATTTGTGACAGTGGGGTATTGAGTTCCCCTACTATAATTGTATTGATATTTATCTGATCTTTTATGTCCAGTAGTGTCTGTTTTACGAAGTTGGGCATGCTGAATCCTTCCCTGTTTTTCCCACTGGCCATGGTCGTCAATGGTGTCCACCCTATGGATGTAGTCAGTTCAGCAACTCCCACTTTCCGTGTCCCTTTGTGCACCCCATGTCCCAGCTTTCTCTGCCCAGCTTTATGGCCTATAGATTTGTGAGCCACCCCTTCAGAACACCCCCTTGTTCATGTGACTAGATGGAGAAAGTGAACAGGCCGCTGAGTTCTGTGCTGGATGTAGGCAGTGGGGCTGGGGTGAAAGCAGATCACTGGATGTAATGCCAATGCTTTCATACCCAGGCCCCTCTGAAAGCCACATATGCTATGTCTGGGTCTCACCCTGGAGGATCTCCTCACCCCATGTCCTTGCTGGCCTGAGCTTAAACTTCTCAAGGGTCTGTGTCTAGCCCACACCTCCTGTGTTGTCTCTTATGGCTATCTCCCACCCAGTCACTGGGACAGTGACACCAGAAACCCTACAGTACAGTAGGCAGTTCTGTAGCCCTTCTATGCTTCAGCCTTAAGCACTTAACCCCTTTGTATAGTGGCTCCTGATTAAACCTCAAAGCAGGCATTGGACTGAATTTCTTCTCTCTAGTTGTGCTCCGTATCTCTAGCTTCTGTGTATTTTCTAGTCTTCCTGTCAGCTTCCTTCCGATTCCTGGAGATTTTTTTTCTTTTCACCAAGTTGTTGTTTACCATGTCTTGATTCCAGGTCCTGGAGTGGCTGTAGTTTGCTGCTGGTCTTTACTCCACCACTTTGTTCTCCATGTGGATGAGTTATCCTTAAGCTGGGAGGATTTTCCTTTTTATATAAAAGGATGGTGCATACATACTCTGCTAGCAATCATTTTCTCATAGTGATACAAGTAGGATTCAGACTGATAATGCCAGTTCTCTTGCTGTGTGTAGCATTACAGTTCCATCACCACTGAAACACAACCCCCGCAGTTTGCACAGACCATTCCAGATAGTTCACAAAAACATCACATAATTAAAGTTTTCTGCTAAACATAATCTCTATCAAGTAATTTCTCTAGAAACTAACAGATGTGCAGGGTGTGTACTCAACAGTCTTCCAGGGTGTGAAACATGGCAAGGGCTTTGTGTGATGTGTAAACTCTGGTGTGTAGAAAAGACGTGTATCTGCACATGACAGCAAGAGCCCCATCCCCCTCTGTTCTTCTCTTTTGAGACAGGGTCTTACTGTGTTGCTGAGGCTGCCCTCCAACTCCTGGGCTCAAGTGACCTTCCTCTTCCTACCGCTCAGTACTGTGCAGATCTGGTAAAAGCTCACTCAGCCACATCTGCTTAAAGCAGTTCACAGATTAGGGTGATGTCCACCCTGAAATCATTCTTATAGTCATGACTCTCATACCTGCTGAGTTGCATAGTGCCAACAGTAAGCTGCTTTATTCCCAGACCTGTGCCAGTTTTATTGAAAATATGGGCATAAAGTTACTGCTGTGCAAACTAAATGCTTTGGACTGGATAAAAATAGCTATAGAATGTAGTTGAAAAACTAGCCGTAGATAGGACAGGTAAATGCAGGAGTGGAAAGGTGGTGTGAAATGGGAAACTTAGTTGTATTTTGTGCTTGGGTGGCTTTACAAGTTTCTGAAAATTGTTCACTTTAAAGAAAGAAAAACTGAGTGTTGTCATGGTTAATAAGTGATTTATATAGGAATTCTAGTCAGTGAACTTTACACAGAAACGTTCCTGGCTGAAAGAAAATGAGCCGAAACAGGAGCACCTGAGGCAAGGCTTTATTGGGCGAAAGCTGCCCAGCTGCCTCCAACAATGACGAGAGTGAACGAGAGAGGGAATCGAGTGGGGGTGAGGTTTATAAGGGTTTGGGAGAGCATCGTGTGTAAGTGGGTGATAGGTTGGTGCTAGTGACAAGGCTGGAAATGATTGGCAGGTTTGAACTTACAGGCGGGAAAACTTTCTGGTGGGAAGGAGGCAGGGTAGGGTAAGTTTCGTTTTCCTGTTGGGAGTTAGTTTCGATTCCCCAACATGACTCATTTCCTATGTGAGAGGCCATTTTCTTGGTGGGGGAACTCTATCACTGACCTAAACCAAATAGTTGGTAAATAAACATACATTTTTTTTTTGGATATAGGTCTTACTGTGTAGTTCAGGCTGGCCTTGAACTCTGCATGTAGCCCAAACATGCCAATCCTCTTCCCTCAGCCCAAGTGCTGGGGTTACCGGTGTGTGCCACCACATCCAGCCAGCTTAAATAAAAGGCTCATGAGTTCAAGGCTAGCCTGCACTTCGTAGCAAGACACTCTCAAAAGTCAAAATAAATAAAACAAGAGCTTGTGATGGGGTTTCCCTTCTGTGTCTGTCTGTATACATATACATGTGTGTATGCACGTCTACACATAATTTGTGAATCCAACTTCAGTTACTTGACCAACTGCCTATCCCAAACATATTGGATTACCAGGTTTTTACTGTGTCCAAAATTTTGGACACTCAATTTTATGTAGAGGACTATAGGGAGAGATGTTTGTGCTGTTTGATAGCTGTGCTGTAATTAGAATTGCTGTACCTAGCAAATGGAATCCAGGACACCCAATTTAATTTGAATTTCAGATAATTTTTAAATGTAAGAATGTCCCAAATGTTGCATGGTATCTAGCAAGCCCAGCCATAATATACTTTTTTTTTTAGACCAGGTCTTACTGCATTGCCTAGGTTGGCATTCAACTCCTGATCTCAAGTGGTCCTTTCTGCCTCAGCCTTCTCAGTAGCTGGGACAGTAAGTACATGTCACCAGGCCCGGCTTAATAACCTTTTTATCATCACTTAATAAGGAGTAGAAATTATAATGACTTAGGTAAAATAAATTTTCATATAAACTTTATATTTCTTCCATGTTGTGAATTGCTGAGTATGTTGAACAAGTTTAAAGGAATGTCTTTCCTTTGATAATTTAGAAAGAAAACTGGAAGGTTTTGATTTTCAAATAGAAGCGTCCTGGGCTGGGTATGCAGCTCAATGGTAGTGCATTCTCCTAGAATGAAGGAAGCCTTGGGTTTAATACATAGCACTGGAAAAAAAAATTTTTTTAAAAAAAAGCATCAGTATTTTAAAAGTACTTTCTAAAGTAAGTGCAGTACAACTTATTTATGTATTATTGTAAACATGGATACAGTAAAAACAAAATACCCCATCCAGGCATTACCATGAACAGCTGAATAAAGTCAAAATGAGTGAACTTTTCTGTGGATCACAGTGAGCAGCTACACACAGTAAAAACAATAGAAACATCTGGCTTTAACCCTTACGCAAAATCAAAACTTGCATTTTGAGTTACAAGGATTAAAATGTGGGAGATCCTGGATATTCACCGGATCCCTGCATTCTTTCCAGCTCGTCATCTGTTTCTGGGCTGCTTGTTGCAGAGGCTTTTTCTTGGTTACTGCTCTCGGTACCTGTCTCAGGTACTTTGTTTCCTGGCTCTGACAGCCGCATCTGCTTCACCTGCCATCCATCATCTGGGCCTATAGCTTTGCGCTTAGTCACCTGTGGCGTCCTAGCCGGACTGGCTTCTGGGGAGTGAGTGTATTCTACCATCAAGGTCAGCTTGTCAGCCACCTCGAGATTGTGCATGACATTACATCTGCTTTCACAAATCTGTCTGGTTTTCAAAGAGATAACACAAGAATGAAGAAATTCACAATCTGGAAAAAAGGTCTGTAAAGCTTGACAAAGAAAAATGTTCTCTTGAGGGTCTTTTTGGACATTCTTCTCTCCTAAAGAAAAGTCACAGTTCAGTATCTTTGTTCCGAAGGCTTTTATAGTTAGCTGTTTATTAATAAGTTAAAAAGATTTCAACAATTATCCAAAGTAAAGTGTTCAAGTGGGAAGAGGAACAAGGGATGAGGGAGGGAGAAAGGAAGGAAGGGACAAGAAAAAAATGAAGATAGAAGGAAAAAAGATAACAAAGCTTTTGTACATGGGGAGG
This sequence comes from Heterocephalus glaber, assembly GCF_053883595.1. NCBI lineage: Eukaryota > Metazoa > Chordata > Mammalia > Rodentia > Bathyergidae > Heterocephalus > Heterocephalus glaber. Next base: position 2,026,257 of record NW_028258419.1, on the reverse strand, counting down.
GGGCTTAAGGGGGAAAAGGGATAAAATAAAATTTATTAAAAAGAAAAAAGTCCAGGGCTGGGGATTTAGCTCTAGTTCCGGCACCTGCCTCACCAAGTCCAAGGTCCAGAGTTTGATCCCTCGTACCAAAAAAAAAAAGTCTCGCTTGCCTTGCAAGCGCAAGGACCCGAGTTCGATCCCTGGTACCAAACAACAACAACAAAAAAAGTCCAAAGAATGACATGTATAAATCCCAAATTCCGATTTATATGCCACAATTTCTTTCCTTTCCTTTCCCTCTCCCTCCTTTTTGGGAGTGAATCCAGGGCCTTCACACTGAGCTACATATCCAGCCCATTTTTATCTTTGTTTTTGAGAAAGGATCTTGCTAAGTCACTGAATTTGCCTGGCTGGGCTCGAACTCAGGATCCTCCTGCCTCAGCCTAACCAGAATCCTAAAATTACATCCAGGTACACCATGCCCACCTTATATGCTATAATGTTCTGAGAAAGTTACATGTGTTAGTAAAAAAAATATATAACGTATCTACTATAGTACCATGTTCTTTGTTCAGTTCAACCTAAGAATATTAATAATTAATAATTTTTTTCTTAGAAACAGGGTCTTGTTCTGTAGTTCAGAATAGCTTGAACTCACTACTTAGCCCAGGCTGGCCTCAACTCACACCAATCCTCCTGTCTCAGCATCTCTAGTGCTCGGATTATAGGCATGTACCACCACACCTGTCTACAATGACTTCTATTTTATGGTACCCGGGATTGAACTCAGGACCTTGCACTTGCAAGGCAGGTGGTGGCACCACTCAGCTAAATCCCACGCCCCTACAATGACTTCTTTTAATGCCAAAGTGGACAAACATATTGGTTAGTGTAGCTGGCTCTGCTATAATTTTTGTGTGTGTTTGAGACAGGGTTTCACCATGTAGTTCTGGCTGGTCTGGAATTCGCTAGCCCAGGCTGGCCTTGAACTTGAAGCAGTCCTCCTGACTGTACCTCCCGAGCGCTGGGATTACAGGTATGCACAACCACACCTGGCTCTTCATAATTTAAATCAGCAAAGAAAACATGGAAAATAAGAGTGAACTTTTTACTTACGTGCTGCTTGAATCTGTACTTGCTGCCTTTTTTTAATTTCTTGTTTTAACCTGTTTACATCCTTTATTAGCTTCTCTACTTCTCGTTCACTTCCTTCCACTTTATTGCATACATCCTACAAAATAAAATAATTTAATGGCACAGATAAAACCTCAAATTTTGTACTAAAACTCTAGATTCCCAAATGGTAAAAATTCTCAGTGATATGTACTATGAAATTCTATTTGCCTTACATTTTAGTGTACTGTATTCCATGCTTTTCATATATTTTAACTTGTTATACACAGCTTACCATGCCAGTTAACTCCTTGATAAAAATAAAACACTCAAGTTGTTTTTTGGTACCAGGGATCAAACTCAGGACCTTGCATTTGCCAGGCAGGTGAGGCACCACTAAGCTAAATCCCTGGCCCTACTTAACTCATTTTTAAACGAAAAAGACCAAGATGCAATGTTATTGCACATATTTAACATTAAGAAACTTGGCAATAAGGGGCTGGAGGTTTACTCAGTGGCACTGCACCTGCCTCACAAGCACAAGGTCCTGAGTTTGATACCCATTACCGAAAGAAAAAAAAAACTAGAGCAACATGAAAAATGTTTAATGATACATCAACTTTAAAAATAAACTCATGACATTTATAGTGCCAGAACTGTGAAATGCATCAAAATACGTATCCATTAGAGGAAAACTGGAGCCTATGGCAAAGTGAAGACAGTCATGTTGAAAAGGTGAAACTTGGTGCTTCTCTGTTCTACAATTCCTGTACTCTATTTAATCATTCCCATTAGAACCCACACATCCTGTTAGTGTGTGGCTCACATTACCTCCTGTCTAGGTGCTCTGCTGACGAGGATGGTGGCCTGGACACCCACTCCTGGGCTTCACTGAGGGAGCAGAGAGGATGACACCCTTTATGGGCCACACTTCTAGGGCTGCTCCAGCCAGTGACTGGCACTGGTGGCATCAGGGAAAGGCCAGGCCTACAGATCACCAGAGGACCACTGGTGGCCAGCTGAGCATTCTCAACCTGAGGCTCCTCCACACTGTCCTCCCACCCACTTCTTGCTTTTGGGCAGGCTTGCCTTATGGGTTGGCAGCCTTCTTGCCTTGCTCCCTCTCTGCCTTCACAGGCCCAGCATCCCATCTTGATGTGACTTCTGACAACCTGAGGTGACATGGGGATACAGGCTGTGATACTGTGGCAGCTGTGTCTGTCTCCCTCTGCACCTTGGCAAACGATTCTGTGTCTGCCTATTGCTGGGTGCTATGTCCCCCGGCCAGCGAAGCCCAAGTTCACACAGCATGGTGGGTCTGAGTTCAAAGAGCTATTGTAGACTCCCACCAGCTTTCTTGCCTTTTCCTTTTGCCACAAGAACATGTCCCAAAGCCAGGTGTGGTGGCACAGGTCTGTAATCCCACACTCGGAAGGCTGAGGCACGAGGATCACTGCAAGTCCAAGGCCAGCCTGAACTACATAGCAAGACCCTGACTCAAAAAGTTAAAAAAAGAACATGTCCCAGATAAGAGCTGCTCTTCAGCCTGAATCCTGGAAGGTGACATCTGAAAAGGGAATGGCTACAGCAAGATCTGTGCGCAGATTAAACCTTTGTTGGGTGCCACCAGAGGAGTTAAAGGAGTACAATATAAATCTGATAAACATCAGGTTATCCCTAAAAAACCTTATCATGATCAACTGGATAAGAACTCTACAAGTGGTCTTCAAATGCTTGGTGTAAACTTACCTTTAATTCTTCTTGTAGAGAAGCGTACATTTCATTTATCTTATGTACCTCCTTTAAAGATCCATCTTCTTTAAAAAATTCAGAGCTGTAAAATACAATTTCCTCAGCTAAATGTCCAGAACTTGGATGGGTGCTGGAAGAATGTAATGGAGCCAGGCATGGTGGGCATGCCTGTAATCCCAGCACTCAGGAGGCTGAGGCAGGAAGACTGCCATGCGTTCAAGGCCAGCCTGAACTGCATAGTGAGATCTGTCTCAAAAAAACAAAATAAAAAAAACCAAAAAAAGAATGTAATGGAGGTAGGAAAAACAGTAGTTTGCCTGAGTAATGTATTCATTTAATCATTTTCATTTTCTTCTGTTTGTGTAATAAGAGTATTAATTGCAAAAAACAGAAGTAAATGTAGTGGAAAAAGCAGCTGAGGAATCTTACCTGTGTATTTTTACTGCTCTGCTAAAGCCCGTGGATGTACAGGAACCTGATGTAGTTTTATAACCCAGTGGCTCAGACATGCCCAGGTTGGTCACTACTAAAGGGATCCTATGAAAAAGTCTGATGAAGTCAAATGTGTAAGCATAACTTTTTAAATAAAGAGAAAGAACAGCATCTAACAGAATAGATCCCCCCAAGATTAAAAAAAAAACCCTTACTAACAAGGTAAAATTTAATTACATGAAGCAACTTGCTTTTTAAAATTGTGAAATGTGCATGGTAGAAAATTATGTGAAAATTGCTTCTCGGCCTTTTGGCTAAGATCAAGTGAAAATTATGTGAAAAAATACATTAATTAACTGATCAAGTATATGTACAATTAAAACAGTACAGCTACCTGGGAGGCTGAGGCAGGACAACTTCATGTTTAAGGCCAGCATGGGCACACAGTGAGACTCCCATTTGAGAGCGGGGTGCCCTAGCATGCAGGCAGCCTTGAGTTTGATCCCCAGCATCACTCCCCACAAAAATAAAAAACAGCAAAACAGTTGAGCATCCCTAGTCCAAAAATTTGAAACCCAAAATCCGAAGCTTCATGAGCACCATCACAAGTACTAATCTTCATTTGACCAGTCGAATTGTTGCACACGTGTAATCCCAGCTACTTGGGAGGCTGAGGCAGGATGACCATGAGTATGCGGCCAGCCTGGGCAACTTAGTGACTCTTAAAAAAATAAAGTGCTGAGGATATAGCTCAGCGTGAAGGCCTTGGGTTCAATGAACTCCAGTACCGAAAACAGGCAGTAAATAAAAGCGTATCACAAGACCCGGATACAAGTCCACTCCACGCTGGGCTTCAAGTTTCCTTGTCTGGCTTCATGCTTTATTTATAATTAACAGATGGTAAGACCTACCTCAGAGAATTACTGGGACAATCTAATGCAACACTATAAAAACCCTTGATAAGCTGCAAAAAGTACTATGAAAGTACTGGATACACTAGTGGCTGGGAACTTACCCTTTCTGAGGTTGGTATAAGGCATGTTCCAGCTGATGAGTGGAACAGCTTTCGGTCACTATGCTTGATGTTAACAAGAGAAACACAAGTTCCTGGTTTGAAAGGTGCTTCTGTAAGTTTCTGTGAAGCAGCCTCTCTCTAAACGTCATGATCTGATCTGTGTGACGACGGAACTTGTACCAACCTACCACATTCTGAAATACAGAAATAAAAAAAGATAAGTATCTCAGTGCTCACGGATCTATAGCTCATAATTACTTTATTAATTAGCTGGCTTTCTTAATAGCAAGATTTGGGACATCTATCAGCAATGACTACACTTAGTAATAAGCTTTACAAAGTATGCAAACTGACTTACACTTAGGTTGCCTTCTATTTAGTAGGAAAGCTACAATTTTGACTCATACAGATTGCAGGGAGAAAGCTTACTCTAGTTTCTTACAGCATTTGCTACCTTGCTATCTTCATTTTTAGTGAAAATTTACATGAAAAAACACCAGTGCTGGGCCTGGGATTTAGCTCAGTGGTTCCGGCGCCTGCCTCACAAGCACAAGGTCCCGAGTTCGATCCCTGGTACCAAAAGAAAAAAAAGAAAAAGAAAAAGAAAAACTACCACTGCAATTATTCCCTGGAAACAAGTTAATTTCCTGCATGTATTTTTGCTTTGTTAAATGAGTTAAGCTGATCCCTATAGCTTTTACCTGAAATTTAATGGGAATGATCATCACCCACCCAGAAAGCTGGCTTCAGTGTTGAATAAAATCAATGTGTTGTTAGTATTACTAAGCCATTTTTAACCGGGAAAATCTCATTTAATAAAAACTTAGTTATTACAAAGAAAAATAATGACTTTGATTCAGAAGCATCTGAATTCACAGGATTCAGCAATTAAATTTTTTATTGCACATGAGCTGTGGAACTTTAAGCTGAAGAAATAAAAAATCGTTCTGACAAAAATTAAGGCATCTTTACAGGTACTTTTTAAAGTAGCCAAATATGACTGGAAAAACTCCAACCATTTTCAACAAGTTTGGAAAAAATAAAACTTCTTTTACTAAATCTAATTTTCAGATTAGATACATAAGTTTTAGGGAAAAAATGGTATCTGAAAAAACTATTTTTAGATTAAAAAACCCATCTTGATTACTGACTTTTAACTGAGCATCAGCTATGCTGTGGAGAACTGTAATTAAGTGCTATACAGGAAACTTTCCCTGTGAAGAACTGTATAAAAACCCTAGCTGCAAGGCCAGGCTGGGGCGTGCACCCCTGCAGTCCTAGCTTCAGGGGTCACCTGAACCCAGAAGCTCAAGCCCAGTCTGGGTGACACTGGAGATCCTGGAGACACCATCTCAAAAAAATGGACTAGGGCCAGGGATTTAGCTCAGTGGCACTGTGCCTGCCTTGTAAGCACAAGGTCCTGAGTTCCATCTCCTGTACCAAAAAAATAAATAAAGGACTAAGTCCTAGATAAATCCAGCTGGTGAAGGGTGTGAGAATTCGGAAAAGAACAAGATTAGTGTCATCACAGGAATCAAGGGAGATCACTACTTCTGATGACTGGTTTTGTTTTCAGAGCACACTCACTGGATTGCTGAGAACAAGCCTCTTTCCTGCTTTACAGTAGGCATAGTGTAAAGACAAATACTGCTTAAAAGTTCTGTTGAAGTACTGTTTTTAGGAGTTGAAAATAATGGATATAAAACAAACAGGAGATACCTTTTCCACCCTTGAAAGTATTTTCTTCAGTGCATGCTTATTCACCTCACCTGAAGAGTTATAAAAGCTGTAAAAGTCAAAGACATTTCAAATAAGCTAGAAATCTGAAGCTTAATAGCATTTTTTAGTTACTCCTGACCCACTGTCTAACCCAAATCCATACCTACCTGCCTGTCAGATAAAGTCCTAAAGAGTAGAAAAAGTTCACAAATTAACAGACAAAATGGGAGAAAAAGGAGGTCTGTAACAAAAAGTGGAGAAACCTCAAGAGCTAAGTTTGTGCATTGTATATTTTTAGCCTAAAACGAAATATTAAACTGTCCACTAAACACAAGTACTAAAAAATAATCTCATAAGCCAATTCACAATTAATTCAGTTTACTTATTACCATTCTTGTTTTTGTTTTTGGTACCGGGGATTGAACTCAGGTCCTTGCACTTATCGAGGCAGGCGGTGGAACCACTGAGCTAAATCCCCAGCCCCTTTATTACCATTCTTTACAGTATTGAAACATGAACAAGTGAGTAATAACCAAAGCACATTAACTAAAGGACAGTTATTCAGCTTTAATTCCCAAAGCTCTGTGCCTGAGGAGTCGGTGGATGTTGTGGGCGGGCAGGAGAAAGGAATACTTTTCAGTGGTCTTTCTTCCATAGCTGAAGTGTCTAATATATACAGAGATTCAGAAGAAAAGATTCTAAACCAAGGCACATACTTCTATCTTTCCCTCCTATAGCAGAGATTCCAAAAGTATTTCTTTTACTTTTAGCACTGAGATAAAAAATATTTGTTATGGTGAAATGTTAGTCAAAACCCTTTATAAATAACATTCATCATAGCCTGGGATTTAGCTCAGTGGTTTCGCCGCCTGCTGCACAAGCACAAGAACCCAAGTTCAATCTCTGGTACCAAAAAAAAAAAAAATTCATCATAACAGGTTTTATTGGTATTTCAAGTGTATACTGAAAAGTTACATAAAACTGAATAGCATCCTATTAGGCAGTGTTTTTACTTTCTAAAGTAAAGTGTTTTTACTGGGACTTACACTAAAACATTTTTAATGGAAAACAGACAAAACAAAGTGACTCCATGTAAAGATTCCAAGTTGATCAAACAGATCCCTCCATTGTAACTGCTCATGGTTTCAACGTGAAGATTACATACACAGAGCTTACTGCTGTGTCTCCCTAGCATGCGCTGGGGCATGAGCTGTACACCAGGGTGCGGGAGCCTCAGGGGACTGCACATCTGTAGAGCACTGATTTTATGTCAAGCTTCAGGGACAAGGAGGGCGTGGGACTTTTATACAGAAATAGATACACTGTGCAGAGTTCATGTAAGTTCATTTATTTTTTGTTCTGATTTGATTTTTGAGACAGGGTCTCACTCTATATTTCAAGCTGGTCTTGAACTCACTACGGAGCACAAGCTGGCCTTCAACTCACAGGGATCCTCCTGCCTCAGCCTCCCAAGTGCTGGAATTAGAGGCTTGCGCCACCACGCCTGGCAAGTCACTTTTTAAGTGATTTAGTTCTAAACTTCAGTGGGCTGTCTCCCAGGTACCGCCCTGGATTCCTGTAGTAAACAAAGGAGGGTATTCCAGTGGAGAGGTGTGAGAAGCGGTGTAATTGCTGCAGGGTTAGCAAACTTTTCCTGTAATGGCCAGACTGCATATTTTGAGCTTTGCAAGCCATGTGTGGTTTCTATTACACATGCTTCCTCTACCCTGAAGCATTTTTGTTAACTACCCTGAAAAAGTACATTTTTAGATCCAAGGCCACATGAAAACAGTTCACTGTTTAATACAGGGTTTGCTAACTATATTAAAGCATAAGACTGTATGAAAGTTTATGCTAGGGGGCTGGGGATTTAGCTCAGTAGTTCCAGTGCCTGCCTTGCAATCGTGGGGTCCCAAGTTTGATTCCTGTTACCAAAAAAAAGAAAAAAAAGAAAGTTTATGCTAAAAACAAAGGCTTGGTTGGTCAGGGATGTACCTCAGTGGCACCATGCGTGCCTCACAAGCGCAAGGTCCCGAGTTCCACCCCCTAAGTTCTACCCCCGGTAGTAGTGGGTAGTGAGAAAAACAAAACAAAACAAAAAACGGATTGGTGGAACTTTAGGACCACTAAGCCCTTCTGCCACGCCCCCAGCACCCACCTCCTACCTTAACCATGTATCTGCCTGGATCTTTGAGGTGTGTGCATAGACAGCATGACTGGAATGATTTTCTGAGTGGTTTATGCCTCAGTTAAAAAAATGCAGCCCAGGGGCTGAGGTTCTGCCACCTGCCTCGAAAGCACAAGGTCCCGAGTTCAATCCCCAGTATCAAAAAAAACCCCCCAAAAAACGCAGCCCATAGGAGCTGACAGTTCTGCCACTGTGGAGGACTAAGAACAGAAGCCTGCACACTAGAAAAGCAACAGGAAACGGGGCAAAGAATACAGCTGGTTAACAGGATAACACTAAAAAATGTAAGTGAAGCAACAGTTGCTGAAATAAGGAATCAAAGGGAAGGAAGAGGGGCTGCTGTTGACATCTGAGAACGTCACCCAGCTCACAGGATGCAGGGAGTGACGGCGAAGAGGTGCGGTCTTTGATGTCAGTGGCACCAGCTAAAGTCCTGTCACTGCAGATGCCGTGATGCAGTGTTTGTCAGGGATTTAAAAACTACTTTCCATGTGCAATTAGTCACTAAGATGCTCTGGCAGTTTCAAAAATTCTTTCACTTACAGAGATCACACTGGCTACTGACTTGCTTTCACTAATACTACTCACCTAAAAAGCCGGTAGCAGGGAATATACTTCTGAATGTCTGGAAAAGAAGAATTTTTAGTTATGATATTGTGTAATCATCTGAATAACCTACTGAGTATTCTTTCATACCACAAAGTACTTCACCTCGGGTTATCTCATTTACTCTGCACAACAATCCCACAAGACAAACGCCTTCTTCGCATGGTCTCCCACGCCTGCAGTAGGAGACCTCCTTCACACTTAGTCTCACTTAGAGCCACAAGGCTCACTGCCTCTAAACAGTTTAATATCCGCCTCACAAAAGGGAAGTTCAAACTACTATATTTGTATTGAGTACTAAAAATGTTGCACTCTAAATTTATCCAACTGACAAAAATTACCAGTATCTGTTAAAGGGAATCTCTTGTTATTACAAGCAGTTGTTACACGTAAAGCTTTTCTCAGTGTTAGCTGCCAATCAAAGAAAACAAAACAAAAACCCAACATCTTAAAAGGGCAGATTTTATCTGATTAGTGGCAACACTGCAGCTGAGGAGCAAGAGGAGGAGGATTCTCTTTAGACATTTTTCTTCTAACAAATGTATGTTACCCTTAAATCAGTCCCTGTCTGCAAAAACACCAAACGTCCTGTACTTGCTAACAGGTAAAATACACTCTAATGTATAGACACAGGAAAGTGTAAAAATGATGAAAATCTCATGAACCAAAGCAAGCCCATAATCTGCCCATCTTGGACCTCAACCCATTTGCCATCCATGTTAAAGTAACCTAGCATTTACAAATAATTGGACCAAGTAAAGCTTAGCATTGTGCCTAGCACAATATAGCTGCTCAAAAAATATTTGCTTAACCAGGCGTGGTGGCGCACACCTGTGATCCCAGAACTCAGGAGGCTGAGGCAGGAGGATCGACATAAGCTCGAGGCCAGCTTGAACTATATAGTAAGACCCTGTCTCAAAAAACACAACAAAACACACAGATGCTTAGATAAAACTGTATGTTATGTGATCGGAAAAATATATTTTCAATCTCCCTTATCTTTTTCCCACAAGAACAGCTGCCACCAGCTGTTTTCTCTGCATCTCCTTGCTGCAGTCTTAATTTACTTCCTATATCTTGTATTGTTTCATACAACTGGTGGCCATAATTTTAACTAAAAACAAATACAATAGGGCTGGGGATTTAGCTCAGTGGTTCTGCCGCCTGCCTTGCAAGTGCAAGGACCTGAGTTCGATCCCCAGTACCAAAAAAAAAACCAAAAAACAAAAAATGAATACAATATATTCTTTTAAATTTTGCTTTTCAAAATTAGCAACTGTTCTTTTTGTTTTTATTTTTTTCTGGTACCAGGAATAGAACTCAGGACGACTTTACTCTTGCCAGACATTGCATAGCTACATCCCCAGTCCAGTTTTTGTTTTTTTGAGAGTCTCATGTAGTTCAGGCTGGCCTTGAACTCATGGTGATCCTCCTGCTACAGCTGGAATTACAGGTCTGCACACCACACCTGGCCAAAACTAGCATATTTTTAACAATTTTAAAACAGTAATTTCGATGACTCAGCGTTTATCGGATAGACACAAAAATGGATGATTTACCAATTGTATAAACGACTTCCACATCGTCCATCTGGGAGTCGGTAATGCTGTTTTTCGCTTCGCCTTTCACTTCCCCGAAGAGAAACCCTTCCTGTGGACACAGATGAGAGGCCACGTTTGGAACACGCTGACGGGATGGCCCCTGCCCAGCTCTTGGCCCGAGTATCTCGCCTTCCGAGTTCCTCACGGCACACGCAGGCTGCACTACCGCGGGAAGGCACACAAGACAGCCAGGAAATCAGCGGCGCGGATTACAAACAGCACTGCAGCTTAAGAAGGGGAGAGAGATCAACGTGGGCGGAGGTGGAGGCCTTGGAGGGGACAAGAAAGGCGCTGGCTCTAAGGGCCGGTTGCTATCTGTGAGCAGCGCCGTGCCTCAGCACGCCGAGCACAGAGGCTGAGAGCTGGAAATCGGGCACCCAGGGCTCCTCTCCACCAGGAGCCAGGAGGCTGCTGCCACCTCCGGGGCCGGCGTCGGGCGGGCCTCAAAGCTCGGACACAAGACCGGTTACCAGATTTAGAATTGTGAAAAATGGGAAATTGCAAACCGTTAGAGAGTAAAGATTTGGAATTCGGTTCCGGGGCCTGCTGTCTAGAACGGGTTGTGTTGTGAGCCCAACTCCTGAACTTGAGCATCTGGCCAGAGCAGCGGTGATTTCGCTGTACTTCGGAGAACCCAGTTCTCTTCCAAGTGCGTCTGGAGACCCAGTGTGCTCGACAGTGACATTTTACCCTCTTGAAAGTTAGTTAATACAGTAATCTACCCTCCTCCCCCAGGGCAAAGCACAGGATCATTCCCGAGAGTCCTCAGGAGAACCTGCATGCCTGCACACCTTCCTGCTCCTTCGGGCTGCGGACACCAGGGCACGGGGTGCTAAGCCAGGGAGTCGCCATCTCTTCACGTCTATACCGAGGTGTCCCGAGACGCGCTCCACAGCTCCGCAGCTCCACAGTTCCACAGTTTAATTTGCCTTCTGTTTGCTAGACGTTAATTTGTAAGGTCATTTGAAATAGTACTGATTACAACCTCTTGGGGTTTGTTAAAAAGCAACTTGGGGGAACACAAGATATTTTATATATATACGTAGTATTGGTTTTTTGAGACAGGGTCTCGCTATGTAGCCCAGGCTGGCCTCGAACTCGCAGCGACCCTCCTGCCTCAGCTTCCCGAGTGCTGGGATTACAGTGTGCACCACCACGCCCGGCGTTCTATTTTATAGGACTCACTGGGCATGGCTCGGCCTGGGCTCCTCCCCGTGTCAGTGAGGCAAGGAGAGCAGCTGAGTCGTCCCGGGTCCCCTCTGCAGGTTACCAAGCGCGCACGCAGGGCAGCGCTGCCAACCTCAGCCTCACATTTCACAGCGCCTTTCTCAGTTCCCTAAGCTGTAGAAAGCAAGCACTGTGTTTTAAAAACACCGCGTCCCTTAGCCTCACCCCGCGGCTCGGAACCTACACAAAAGTATAAACGCGCACACCAGAAAGTGTCGGAAGAAACTAGCTGAGGCCTGACAAGTTTAGCAAACTTGGAAGCGGTGCCAGCAGGCAGCTACTCAGCTTCTCAACCCCTCAGGCCTGCACACGCAGGGGGCCCGGCAGGCGCCCGTACCCGGTCTCCACGTCGCCTCGCGCACGGTGGCCTGCGCGGCCGACTGAGGGAGCCAGAGACGCGGGAGGAGGCGCCGGCGCCGCCGCCGCCGCCTCCCAGGCCGTCCACGAGGCCAGGAAGAGCGGCGACCACGCCAGGACGGCGGCGCGCGGCCCGGGGCGGGCCGGAGAGGCGGCGCCCGCTCACCGTGTCAGCATCGGTGTTGAGGTCCTGGAAGGAGAGCGCGCCCAGCACGAAGCCCGACAGCGCAGCCGCCGTGCGCTCGCCCGCCATGGCGCGAGGGCAGCGCAGGAGGGCGGGGCCTGCGACGGGGCGGGGCCGTGGGAGAGGGGGCGGGGCGGGGCGGGGCGGGACGGGAGGGTGGGCGGGGCCTGCGGCACCCGGCTCAGCGGAGGAGGGGAGCGGGCGCCCTCTGCTGGCAAGATGGCGGCGGGGCGGCTGTGCGCGAGCTCCTCCCTACGCGCCGTGTGGCGCTGCCCTTGTCTCTATCATGGGCACCTACCGCTGAGATACCTGGGGCCTGAGCGCTGTCCACAGGGTCTTTTTTGCCACACCCCCTCATTGCTGGGGTTTGAACCCAAGACCTTTGCCCTGAGCGACAGCCGCAGCCCTTTTTAAATTTTGAGACAGGGTCTCACTAAATCTCCAGTGTGCCCAGGCTGGGCTTGAAACTTGTGATCCTCCTGCCTCAGCCTTCCAGAGTGCTGGGATTACTGGCATGCACACTAATATCCGGCTGACAGGGTCATTTAAAAATAAAAATGTTAGCCAGGAGTGGTGGTGCACACCTGTAATCCCAGCACTCGGGAGGCTGAGGCAGAAGGATCACAGCGAGTTCAAGGCCATCTTGGGCTACATAGTGAGTTCAAGGCCAGTCTGTGCTACAATTACAATGTAGGGTCTTAGGTCTGTAGATGGGGGGAGGGGGATAGAACAAAGGCCTCATTAGATCTTCTAGCTATTCCTGACTAGAAGGAGTTAAAAACTAACTTTACTAGAGAAATTCCCCAGGGAAATAGGTCAAGGACAGGGATAGAAAAAGAGAAAAAACAGATAAAGGGCCAGGGATTTAGCTCAGTGGGGTCGTGCCTGTATGGCAAGCACAAGGTCCTGAGTTCGATTCCTTGTACGGGGGGTGGGGGGTGATGGGGGCAACAGATAAAGAAAGGCACCAAATGGCCTTGGGACTTGCACCAAGAGACCAGCAAAAGAGCTGTCAGGCAATACCCAGACAGAAAGCCTTGTACAAATGATAAGCCACTCCCACCTCCAATAAAATATAGGGGAAGTAAGGGAGGGGACTCACTTCAAGGCACTGCGTACTCACACCTATGCACTAACAATACAGTTACATACATGTGTATTCACTAGGGTCACCCAGTACAATAGATGCCCACACGCCCCCTTACTAACTCTAAGCTAACCATGAATAAGGCACCTCCTTACCAAGGAGCCGCCCACCCCAACGATAAGGCCTTAAAAGGTAGGTCAAGGACAAGTAAACAGCCGGAGGGGCAGCCCTGAGACCACCAGAAGGGATGAGGTAGGCAGAGGTTGCGCAGGTTCGGGGTTGGGTTGGGTGGGGGAAGGCCGCTCACTCCGCCCTGAAAGCCGCCTGGAGCACCAGCCTAGGTCCTCCACTTTCCGGAGCTGGCGACGGGAGTCTCTCTTAGCCAGGTGGCTACCTCCCTCCTCCTTTCTGCTCCCTTCCTTCTCCTCTTTTGCTGGGGCGGAGTTTGCCGTCCTGGTGGGCTGCTTGGACTGCAGAGCAGCAGTGCTAGTTCCCCAGATGTCACATCTTTGGTTCCCTGACCGGGAGCCAGATGTGACAATGGCGAGACCTTATCTCAAAACCAAAACCAAAATCAAAATAATAATAATATTAAAAGATAAAAATGTTGGGCCGGGAATTTAGCTCAGTGGTTCCAACGCCTGCCTCGCAAGTGTAAGGTCCCGAGTTCCATCCCCAGTACAAAAAAAAAAAAAAAAAAAAAAAAATCAAAAAATGTTTTCTCAGACTTGTATAGAATGGAAAATAAACTGTTATATGATTTCAATGAAGAATTAAGAATGAAAATTTAGTATGTAATGTGATTTATAACTAGATAAAAACTTCATGCTTAAAGTTAGAAGGACATGTTCTTCATGTTTATCTTTCAGGACTGAAATCACAAATTGTATCTTTCTTCTATTTTTTCTGAATTCTATCTTATTGATGTTTTATAAATTAGTATTAGGATAATCCAAATAGTATAAGAGAGTATTATGATAGCCCACCCCAAAGATGTCCATGCCATCCCAGAACCTGAGAATGAATGTTACCTTACACGATGAAGGGGAGCTTGCAAATGTGATTCAGTTAACTTTCTCATGAGATAAATAATGGAGCTGGTCATGGTGGTGGACACCTGTAATCCCAGCGCTGGGGAGACTAAGGCAGGAGGATTGCTGTGAGTTTGAGGCCAGCCTGGGATACATAGTGAGACCCTGTCTCTAAATTAATTAATTAATTAATTAGAATAAATAAGCAGCGGTTACAGAAATTACTTAGTAATAATACAATACCACAATGGATATGTCATGCTTATCTTTCCAAACTGCCTTTCACCTATAGTAACTTTTAGAATATGAATAACTATTTCTGGGATTGTCTTTTCTAGAATATTGGAATGATGTCCATCCCTATGTGCATGAAAGAGAGAGGTTGGTATAATTCTTTGGGTTTTGGGTTGGTTTGCTTGCTAGCTTTTAGAAAATTAAGGACTTCAGCTTATTTAAAGAATGCAAAAAAATACAAAAAATAAAGAATAAATTTTTAATATTTTGAATTTGTTATGTTTAGATCTAAAATGTCCCCCAAAAGCCTCCATGTCTGGAAGGTGATGGGATCATGGGGCTGTGCTCAGTGATGAGTTCATAACTGTGTGTGGCATTAGGAGGCCTGGTAGGAGGGGAAGGGTCACTGGGGGGTGGACTGGAAGGGTGAATTCCGGTCCCCTGCTCCTCCCTTCTCTCTCTCTGCTTCCTGGTTGTCATGTAGGGTGCAGCTGTTCCTCTGCCAGGCCTTCCATCATGTCATTCTTTTGCTTTTTGGTTGCTTTTTTGAGACAGGGTCTTGCTATGTAGCTCAGGCTGGACTCAAACTCCCAAGGATCCTCCCTCCTCTGCTTTGGAGCCAACCAACCATGGACTGTTCTCTGAACACTGTGAGCCAAATAAACTTCTCTTCCTTTAAACTATGGGTGGCAGGTGTTTTGTCCCAGCCAGGAAGGTGGCTAAGACAGAGCTGAATGATAAATATAATTACACTGTGCTGGATCTTTTTTTTTGAGCCAAGACTCCACAGCCAGCAAAACTGATTTATTTTAAATATAAAAGGTATAAACTCAAAAATTACTAGCTCCTTGTATTAGTCACCTTTCTTTTATTTCTAATTTATTTTTATTGGATAGATCGCATTCATCATGGGGAATTTACCTATACATGATGTAACTTGCTTCTTTTTTCCCCATTCCTCTCCCCTTCCTTCCACCCCTCTTCCCCTTCTTATTTACAAAAGCTTTGTTTCCATTTTCTTCTTTCTATTCTCTTTTTTCTTCTCTCTTCCTTTTCTTCTGCCTCCTTCTCTCTTGTTCTCCTTCCCATTTGAACATTTTCTTCCCATTTCCCAATATCTATTATACATTTTCATCCTTATTCATACTTTCAGTTTCTCATACCAGAGAAATCATATGATATTTAAACACATATGTCTAATTTATTTCTCTTAACAGTCTGGTCTCAAAGTGCATCCATTTTGCTAGCAATATCTCAAGCTTATCCTTTTTATGGCAGAGTAATATTCTGTCATATAAAAAGAAACCAAATCTTCTTTATCCATTCATTAGTTGATGGGCATTTAGGCTGTTTCCAAGATTTAGCTATTATAAACTGTGCCACTAAAAACATGAGTCTGCATATATCATTGTGGTATGATGCTTTTGATTCTTTCAGTAAGATAACAAGAAGGGGAATAGCTGGGTCAAATGTAACCTCTAGTTTTATTTAGTTTTTGACGAATCTCCACACTGATTTCCATAGTGGTTGCCTCAGGCCACACTCCCACCAACAATGGAGAAGAGTTCCTTTTTCCCCGTAGCCCTGCCAGCATTTGTTATTGGTTGCTTTCTTCTTTTCTTTCTTTCTTTCTTTCTTTCTTTCTTTCTTTCTTTCTTTCTTTCTTTCTTTCTTTCTTTCTTTCTTTCTTTTCTTTCTTTCTTTCTTTCTCTTTCCTTCCTTCCTTCCCTCCCTCCCTCCTTTTTCTTTCTTTCTTTCTTTTCTTTCTTTCTTTCTCTCCCTTCCCCTCTCTCTCTTCCTTCCTTCCTTCCTCCCTCTCTCTCTCTCTCTCTCTCTCTCTCTCTCTCTCTCTCTCTCTCTCTCTCTCTCTTTCTTTCTTTCCTGAGACAGGGTCTTGCTATGTAGATCAGGCTGGCCTTGAACTCACTATGTACTCTGGCCTGGCCTCAAACTTACTATGTAGACCAGGCTGGCCTCAAACTCACAGTGATCCTCCTGCTTCAGCCTCCCAAATGCTAGGATTATAGGCATATGCCACCATGCCCAGCTGATCTCTTGATAATAGCCATTCTTTCTGGAGTGCAATAGAATTTCAGTGTTGTTTTACTTTGTATCTCTTGAATGACTAGGGATGTTAAACATTTATTCATGTATTTATTTGTCATTTGTACTTCTTCATCTGAGAAGTGTCTATTCATTTTTCTCTTCTTTTTTGCTTTTTGGGGTTTTTTTGAGACAGGATCTCACTATGTAGTTCAAGCTGGCCTTAAACTCATTATGGAGCCCAGGCTGGCCTTGAACTTGCAGCAATCCTCTTGCCTCAGCCTCCAAAGTGCTGGGATTACAGATGTGTGGTGCCATGCCCAGGTGTGCTGGATCATTTCATTCAAACAGCAAAGTGGGTGGGGAATCAGGGCTTGTCAAATATATTTTATGCACATGAGCACATATGTAGACATGCAAAGTTATGTTTTTAACTGACCAAAAGTCAGAAAAATATCAGAATTGCATTAGTATTATGCATTTCTGGGTTTTGTTGGGAGCCATGTTTGGCTAACACTGAATAGTTGTATATTTATTCTGTAAACTTAAGTTTCTCGTCTCAATTTTAGCAAAATCACTGATAGTATAAAAAAGATTTCCACATTATTTCAGTTTTGTGGACACTAATGATGTGTAAAGGATTAAAAAATAAAATGTAACTGTATTCCAACATATAAAATAAACACTGACATGTATGGCCAAATAATCTTTGATGGGAATGTTAAGACCTTAAATAGGAATAAGTATAGTCTTTTCAACAAATGCAAAATAATGAAGTCAGACTTACATAATTAGCTCAAAATTGACCAAAGATCTAAATGTAAGAACTAAAGCTGTAAAACTCTTAGAAGAAAATATAGGTCAAAAACCTTTAAGACATTGAATTTGGCAATGATTTCCTGAATATGATATCAAAGGCATAAATGGCAAGATAAAACATAGGCAAACCTTCATCAAAACCTAAAACTTGTACATCAAAGTACACTCTCAAGAGAATACAAGGTTAACTCATAGAATGGGAAGAAATATTTGCAAATCATATGAGCACAACTGAGCAACAGTCTGAGAAGCCTTTTCAAGCTTGCTGCCTCAGCTTCCCTTCATAGGTTGTACAGAAGCTAATAGAAAAAATTAAATTAATTAACAAGAAAATGGTGAAAGGCAGAGGGGAGAATGAAGAAATTTCTCCCAGCTGGGTGGAAATGTTTAGTTGGTTATTAAGAAGTGGGGTGGTTCTAGGCATGGTGGCATATGACTGTAATTCTAGCACTCAGAAGGCTGAGGCAAGAGATCACCATGAGTTCAAGACCAGCCTGAACTACATAGCAAGACCCTAGGAAGAAGAAGAGGAAGAGGAGGAGGAGGAGGAGGAGGAGGAGGAGGAGCAGGAGGAAGAAGAAGAAGAAGAAGAAGAAGAGGAGGAGGAGGAGGAACAACAACAACAACAACAACAGCAACAACAACAACAGCAACAACAACCAATACAGGGGCCGGAGGTGTAGCTCAGAGGCGCCTCGCCTGTCTGGCAAGCCCAAGGTCCCAAGTTCAATCCCCCGTATGGGGGTGGGGGGATCTAGAAGAAGAAGAACAAGAAGAGGAAATGGGGTGGTGAACTGGGGTATAGCTCAGCAGTAGGGTACTTGCCTAGCATGTGAAAGGCCCTGGTTCAATCCCAATACTGCAAAAAAATTTAAAATTAAAAAAAAATTTTTAAGTGGGATGAATAAAACAAATATTGATGAGGGCAAATAAAGCAGTTCTAGACTCAGTCTAGTGGGAAAAGAGACTCCCTGCTACCATTTCCTCCTTGACTTC
This sequence comes from Heterocephalus glaber, assembly GCF_053883595.1. Lineage (NCBI taxonomy): Eukaryota > Metazoa > Chordata > Mammalia > Rodentia > Bathyergidae > Heterocephalus > Heterocephalus glaber. The sequence goes on along the minus strand of NW_028258419.1, from coordinate 2,007,874 downwards.
CCTGGACAACATGGTCCTGAATAGGACTTTTCCACTTTAATGTGGAACTCTTGCATGAGAGTGGTACTCTTACATCACCAACACAGCAAGGGTATTTTAGGGTTCAGTTAATTTCATCTCCTTCAGTCATTAGAGGTAGTGCAAATTAATATTGGAAAGTAAGCCAGTAACTGCCTCTCAAATGGAAATTCTCCAGTCCAGAATCCCAGGAGCCATTGTTATGAGAGCTCAGGTTTTGTATGAGCTCCTGTATAGGCTTGAGTTATGGTTTTTTCACCAGATGGAGTCCCAAGAGGTCCCCAAAAAGAAGATGGGTCCTGAACTGGCCTTGGAAAGGTTTGTCCTCACAGAAAAGCATTTCAGAACATGTCAGTAAGGCCTATGCAGATTTAGAAAGTAAGAAGAAATAGGGCAGGAACTTTAGCTTCAGGGACAGGAGGGGACAGTGCTCTGGTGAAGAGAATCAGAATAGCTGGTTAACAAAAGAATGGAACTGAGGCAGGAAATTAGGGCATAGCTAGCTGGCTGGGCAAGTGAGCTTGACCTATCAGTCACAGAAATTCAGGACCCATGCACCCAAGCCTGGTGCCTGGGACCAATCAGAAAATATTATCTTCAAGGGCCGAGGATTTAGCTCAGTGGTTCCGCAGCCTGCCTTGCAAGCGCAAGGACCCGAGTTCGATCCCCGTATGGAAAAAAAAAAAAAAAAAGAAAATATTATCTCCAATTCTTCTGAGCTGAGATCAAGCAGGTTTGTTTGTTTGTTTGTTTGTTTTGGGATCCAACTCGGGACCTTGTGCTTGCAAGGCAGACATGGCACCACTTAGTTAAATCCCTGGCCCTGTTGTTGTTGTTGTTGTTTTTTGGTATGGGGATAGAACTCAGGACCTTGCACTTTCGAGGCAGGCAGGCAGCAGAACCACTGAGCCAAATCCCTGGCCTGTTGTTGTTTTGTTTTATCATTTATTTAGAGGCAGGATCTTTCTATGCAGTTCAGGCTGGATTTAAACTCACTATGTAGCTTGGGCTGGCCTTGAACTCAGGGCAATCCTCCTGCCTCAGCCTCCCTGGTGCTGGGATTACAGGTGTGCCTGGCTTCAATTAGGTTTTTAAAGGGCTGGGTATTAAAGAGGGAGGAAGGTTTGGATAGTATGCCCTAGATCAGACATCAGCAAGAGCAATGAGGGATACAAAAGATGGCAGCCATTAAGCTCTTGGTCGCTGTGCTCTCTCTTTCAGGGATCTGCTCTCATCCTGCACAGTGCGCTTCTTTTCCTACCTTTAATAAATGTAAAACCTTGCTACCTTTTGCACTTATCTTGACCAATTCTTTGAAAGAACCTCTAGAGGGGCACCCCAGTCCCCGGGTAACAGGGCAAGGTTTTATGGATTTTCTGAGTGGGCCAGAGTCTGGTTGATTACCATCTTAGTCCTGGTTTTTGAGTCGGCTCCAGGGAAAAGTCCTATTGCATAAGACGTCAGTTGGGTCTCCACAAGTTCAGTATTTCAGCATTATCAGCCTTGTGGAGGCTCTGCTGGAATCCAAGGTGACCATAGATTTCAGGCAATGACTAGAAACTGCAAACCTCTGTCATGGTTTTTATCTAGATGTTCCCCAAAGCCTCATGCACTCAGAGGCAGGGGTTGTGGAAGGTGACTGGATTGTGGAGGAGCTAGAGCTGGCCTGGTGTTCAGAGGGGGGCATTGCTCAGAAGAGGCTGGTCACTGTGGGTGTGGCCTGGCTGCCCCTTTGAAAGTTGTCCTCTGACTTCACCCCCTTTTGCACAGCATTCCAAATTCTAAAGAAAAGTCACACCTAAAGGATTAAGATGTTAACTAAATAATATTTCTTTATTATTATTTTAAAACACAATAATTTTTGGGCCAGGGATTTAGGTCAGAAGCACAGCACCTGTCTGGCAAGTGTGAGGTCCTGAGTTTGATCCCCAGTACAAAATAAATAAATAAATAAATAAATAAAATAAATAATAATAATCTTTCTTTAGATTTACAAAACCCAGAACATCAGATAACATAAGAATATACAATGTCCCTCCTTATTCTAGTTCTGAGCATCAACTAACACAAATCATGACATTGCTGTGGGGCTTAACTTGCAGAAAAGTACTGTACTGTATTTCTCTAAGGAATTACAGGAACTTGCCCCCAGAGGTCACGGTCCACTGGGATGTTCCAGCCAGAGGTGGGGTGGGGGAAACGTATGTTCTGAATGACAAAGACCTGGCCCATTTCCAGGTGTTCCTCCCCGCTGCCCTGTTTGTCTTTCCCTTCCTATGGAAGTTTCCTCATGGTCCTGAGTTCCCTAAGATGGTTATTGTGGGGAGAATGGTAGCTCCCCTCCCCATCTTCTCAGGATGCCAGCCTTTGATTAAACCTAATTTCCTTTCTACCAACTCTTGTCTCTCAAGTATTGGCTTTCAAGTGTTAAGCAGAGAAACTTTGGTCCAGGACCTCTTGTGCTGTTTTCTCAAATGCCATGGTTGCATATTTTTGGGTGCCATGTGCTGAACCCTAACCATTACTAGACTAGCATTGCTGTCTGCAACCCATACCACCACAGTGGAGTGAGCCAGATCTTCTTTCCAAAGGCAAAAAATGGGGTATAAGGAAAAAAAAAAACCACCAGAAAGCAATAAGAAGTGAATGAGTTTCTTAGTATTTTCTCTGTAGATGATCATTTCATCTACATATAAAGATTTTGCTTTTACCTTGCCAATCCTATCCTAATTGTGTCATATTATTGCCAGGCTATTTTGGTTTGGGCCTAGGTTTCAAAGTTTAATGGACAGGTGAAGAGTAAGCATATCTGCCCTTGTTCCCCACCTTAAGGAGAAAGCATTGTATCTTCTCCATTCATATAAGGCATTCTCGCTGGAAGTATGGAATACATGTCTTTTGCATCTATTGAGAAAGTTCTGTTCTACTTCTTGTCTCCTGATAGCTTTTACCATGAACAGCTGTGGAATTTAGTCCAATACTGTTTCTCTAACTAATGACAGGATCATATGGCTTTCTCCTTTCCTCTGTTAAAATGATGACTTTTGGGGGTGGATCTTCCAATGCTGAACCAACACTGCCATCCCTGTAATAAAACCACTTTCTACATACTGCCAGATCTGACTTGCAATAGATTGTTTTGTTAAACAAATTTCTATCTATGTTCATACTTTTGTCTTCTATTATCTTTATCCAGTTTTAGCATTAGCACAATGTTGAGTTCCTAAAATGAGGAGAGAAGTGTTCCTTTTTTTCTCTGCTTTAAATGTTTGATATAATTTATCAGTTAAAATGTATATGAGCCTGCTGTTGCCATAAATGTATATGAGCCTGTTGTTGTCATATAGGTAGGTTTTGAAACTAGGAATATACTTTATTTAATAGGTGCTATTCAAATTTTATATTTCCTCCAGAGTTTCATTAATTTGTCTTTCAAGTTACTTCTTAGAAGTTGTCAAATTTATTTCAAAACAGATTTTTGAAATATGCTTTCTATATCCTCTTAAATTCTGTAAAACCTGTGGTAATGTCTCTTAGGTCTTGATATTTTAATTTTTAAAATATATCATTGACATTGTGTAATAGGAAGTAAAGGTCTAAAGCAGAAGGGGAAGTGGGAGGGGTAGAGGAAAGGAAAGAAGGGAAAAGAAAAAATATGAGAAAAGGAAAAAAATGGAAACAAAGTCTTTGCAAATAGGGAAGGGTAGAGGGGGTGAAGGGAGGGCAGGGGAAGGGGAAAAAAAAAAGAATCAAGATACTCATGTAATGGTACAAGATCCCAAGGATGTATGTAAATGTATTTTATACCTAAAATGTACCAATAAACTTAATGGGGGGGGGAGAAGTGAATGAATGGGTTGGATAATGAGAGAAATCCAATATTACAGTACCATCTGGACAGAATCTCACAGGGATTAAGCTCCGTGGTTCCGCCACCTGCCTTGCAAGTGCAAGGTCCTGAGTCAATCCCCACTACCAACAACAAAAAAAAACCTCACAGAAAGTTGACCTGGTCTCCTAGCTCAATTATACCAGATGCCTGCAAGGGTGAAGCCACTCATTGCCAAGACCTTACTGCTTTTGGAAACTGGCAAGATCTAAGCCTGCAATGAGTGACCTTCTCTTTGGGACATTTCCCTATGACAGAATGACAGTCTGAACTCTTATTAATGACTGTGAGATCCTAGAAATGATTCTAGAAAAATTCTCTCTTCTAACCTTTATAGTCCTTTTTCTTTTTCTTTTTTTTATAGTCCTTTTTCTATAATGGATGAGTGGTCAAAGATCAGGGATTTGCCTGTGGTATAATAATAATAATAATAATAATAATAATAATATATTCAGTTTGTCCTTGGTTCCTGACACAGAGCTCCTAAAGCCCTAGGAATATACTGGTTCTTGTGTGCTAATGACTGACTCCCCAAACAGCTTCAGGACGTGGGAAAGAACTATGCGACTAGGGAGTTGGAACTTTCAGACCCCTACCACTGCTCCCACTTTGCAGGTGAAGAAAATGGGGTTGAGTTCAAACATTCAGAATGACCTTAATTTAATTAGTCTTGCAAGTGTAATGAAGTCTCTCCCAAAATTCCCAGTTTAGGGCTTGAACTGTGGAGTACAGTAAGCTCACAGTTTCTTCTCCAGGGAAACAAACAAGCAATGAGGGACAGTCGCATTCTACATTTGGGATTCCTGTCAAAGCTGTAGGAGTAGGGCTAGGGATTTAGCTCAGTGGTTCCGGTACCTGGCTGTTGTGGCCTGGTCTGGTCTTGGTTTTCGGCCCTTTTACCTGACAATCACTATTAGAATTACTATATTAAAAATGCCAGTGCCAAGGCCTCATCTCTGAGGACTTTGATTCATTACACCTATCCTGAGGCTTAGGAAGCAATTTTTAAAATAAACCTTTTTTTCTCTCTCCCTTTTTAAATGGGGTCTGTGTGGCCCAGGCTGGCCTTAAACTTCCAAGCTCAAGTGATTCTCCTGCCTCAGCCTCCAGAACAGCTAGGATTTTTAAGTGTCAGGTAAAAGGCTGAAGACCAAGACCAGACCAGGCCACAACAAGCCTTTATTAGGGGAATAGATCTGCCGGGCTGTCTCTGAACAAAGGAGAGACAAAAGTAATATGGCTGGGGCAGGGAGAGTCTTTTATAGAGACTGGGGTGGGGTTTGTAGGGGCTGAGGCGGGGTTGAGTGAGGTAGTGACTAGGGAATGGAGGAGCCGGTGATGTCACTAGGTGGTAGGAGGTGAGCAAGTATTAGGTTACTCTCTAGGCGGGAACAGGGGGATGATGGGAAGAAGGGTTTGTTCTTTGGTGGGAGCAACCATCTTGGCATGATGTCACACAGGGGAGGGGGCAAGGCAAGATAGGAAGAGGGCAGCTACTATACATAATAGCTGCTGAGGTGGTGGGAGACCTATCATTAAGCATGTGCCATTGCACCCAGCTGGAAGCAATTTTTAAAAGTTGTAGTGGGTTTCCCACCACCACCAGGGATCCAACTCAGGACCTTGCACTTGAGAGTTTTTGCAAGGCAGGTGAGGCACCACTGAGCTAAATCCCCAGCCCTAATTTTTAAAAGTAGTGCAAGGGTTGCTGGAAGGGTTAGAGGTGAAAGTGATATAGATGGGGGTGGGAGATTTAGCTCAGTGGCACCACTTCTGCCTCACAAGCACAAGGCCCTGAGTTTGATCCCTGGTACCACAAAAAAAAAAAAAAAAAAAAAAGCAAAGAAAGTGATATAGAGGGAATAGATGTAACTCCTCAACCTGCTAGATATCTGAAACTCGAGTTCATGTTCTCTAAAATCAAAGACTGGAATAATGGAGGCTAAGAGTAGGAAAAATTTATTGAGAGAAAGAAAGCTTCTGTCTAAGAGAGACAGAAGGGGGACCAGAAAGTGGATTGCCCACTCACCCCATTTTTCAAAGACATTTTATTGAGCAAAGCCATGAGGTGAGGTGGGTTCAGGGTGGGACAAAACTAGAAGATCCAATGGGATCTGGAAAAACTGTCTTTCCACATGCCAAAGATTGAAACTAGTGCCATATCTTTCACCATGCTCTAACTTAAATCAAAATGGATCAAAGATCTAAATATTAAAACAGAAACACTAAATCAGATGGAAGAGAGAATGGGTAGAATGCTTGAGAACCTAGGAGTAGGCAAAGACTTCATGAACAAAACCCAGACTGCATGGGAATTATTACAAAGAATCAACAACTAGGACCTCATGTTATTAAAAAGCTTTTGCACAGCAAGAGAAACCACTAACAATGAAAAGAAAACCCAGAGAGTGGGAAAATTTGTTTGCCAGCTATACAGATAAAGGACTATTATCTAGAATATATAAAGAACTTGAAAAAATTAGAACCCCCCCCCAAGTTTAAAGACCCAGTGCAAAAATGGGCGTTTGAAATAAAAAGATACTTCTCAGATGAAGAACTAGAAATGGCAAATAAATATATGAAAAAGTGTTCAATATCACTTGTCATTCATGAAATGCAAATTAAAACAACACTGAGATTGCACCTCACTCCAGAAAGAATGGTGGCTATCAATAAATCAACCATGGGGCTGGGGGTTTAACTCAGTGGTTCTGCCACCTGCCTCACAAGTGCAAAGTCCCAAGTTCAATCCCCGGTACCAAAAAAAAAAAAAATAATAATAAGAAATCAACCAATAACAAAGGCTAGAGAGGCTGTGGGGAAAAGGAATCCTTCTCCACTGCTGGTAGAAGTGTAGACTGGTGCAACCACTGCAGAAATCAGTGTGGAATTTCTCAAAGAACTAAAACTAGAGGTCCCATTCGACCCAGCTATACCTCTTCTTAGTATCTTCCCAAAAGAATTAAAAGCATCACACCACAGCAATATATGCACACCCATGTTTACAGCAGCACAGTTTGTAATAGCTAAATCTTGGAAACACCTTAAATGCCCATCAACTGATGAGTGGATAAAGATGTAGTTTTGTTTATACAAAAGAAGCCATAAAGAAGGATGAGCTTCAGACATTTATAGCTAAATGGATGGACCTTGAGACCATACTCTTAAGTGAAATAAATCATACATACATGTTTAAATGCCTCATTGTTTCTCTGATATGAGAAACTGAAAGTGGAAATAAGGACTGAAATGTATAATAGATGTTGGAAAATGGGAAGAAAGTGTTCAAATGGGAAGGGGAACACAGGAGGAGGGAGGGAGAAAAGAAAGGAAAGGCTAAGAAAAAAAAGTGAAAATAGAAGGAAATAATGGAAACAACCCTTTTGTATATGGGGAGGAGAGGGGAGGGGGCTTGAGGGGGGGAAGGGATAAAATAAAATAAACTTGACTATAAAAAATAGTAAAAAAAAAGCCTATAATTTTTAAAAAATAGGTAAAAATACATCCAATGGGAAATCACAGGGAGGGGATGAGTTGGGACAAAACCATGACCAACCAATAAGATTACAAGTACAGTCACCCAGGTAATATTGATTAAATGGGGATCAAATGGGAAAACAAGTCCCTTGTATAAGGAATTTCCCAAAAGAAAATGGGCTAGGGAGATTGATGTGGATTTAGAATATTAATCACTACTGTTCATCTCTAGGGGAAGTAGTACTATTACAGAAAGGTAAGTTAATTAGATACCTTATAGGCAGTTAGACAAAGCCAGCCCATGAGGAGCCAACATAGAGGACAGTCAAGGAGCCAACGTGGAGGACAATGGAGACACAGTCACTGAAGGCTAGCATTGTAAAAGGAGAGAAACTACAACACTCATGTAGGATGAATAGCAGTGATTGATATTCGTGTCTTTTTTTTTTTTTTTGGTACCAGGAATCGAACTTGGGACCTTGTGCTTGTGAGGCAGGTGGCAGAACCACTGAGCTAAATCTCCGACAATATTCTAAAAAGGTATCAATCACCTAGGTGGGAGACCAAGATTTTCCAAGAAAGATCCCTGGCCCACCCCTTACCACTGAAAATCCTTGCTCATTCCTTGTTTACGCTTGCTACATGACTTGTTTCCCATTGGATCTCCATTTAATCAGTGTTACCTAAGCAACTATACTTGTCATAATCTTATTGGTGTCAGGTAAAAGAGCCAAAAACCAAGACCAGACCACAACCACAACAAGCCTTTATTGTAGGGATGATCTGCCAGGCTGTCTCCAAACAAAGGAGAGAGAGCAATATGGCCAGGATAGGGAGTGCTTCTCGGAGCTGGGGTGGGGCTTGTAGGATTTGGGGTGGGGTTGAGTGCTGTAGTGGCTAGGGATTGGAGGAGCCTGTGACATCACTAGTTGCTAGGAGGTAGCAAGTATCAGGTTATTCTTTTGGCGGGAAGAGGGTCATGTTGGGAAGAAGGTTGTCTTTTGGCTGGTGGAGCCATATTTTTAAATGGGAAGCAGGGTGTTATGGGAAGGAGAAGGCTGCCATTTTATGTAGCAGCCATTTTAAGGCAAGGGAAATCTAACAATTGGTTGTTCATAGTTTTGTCCACCTTGTGATTTCTCATTGGATCGATATTACCTAAGTGACTGTACTTGTAATCTTCTTAGTTGACTGCAGTTTTGTTGCCTTGATTTTTTTTTCTTTTTTGGTACCGGGGATCGAACTTAGGACCTTGTGCTTGCAAGGCAGGCACGGGCGCCACTGGGCTAAATCCCCAGCTCAGTTGGCTACAGTTTTGTCCCACCTTGAACTCGCCTCACCTCATGGCTTGGCCCCACAAAACACCTTTGAGAAGTTGGGTGAGCAGGCAACCCACTTTCCAGTCCCCCTTCAGTCTCTCTTAGAAGCTCTTTCTCTCAATAAATTTTTCCTACTTTTAATCTCAGTTGTTCCTAGAATTCATTCTTCAATTTTAGAGAACACAAACTTGCATTTCTGATACCTAGCCGATTTGGGAGTTACATCTCTTCCCCCTATATCACTAGGATTACAGACATGCATCACCACACTAGGCTTCTTTTGTATCCTTTGTTACCTTGGGTCAAATCCCTTCTCAGCTCTGCATATAGACATGCTAATAATTTAGGGAGGATCTGTCAAAAGCTTGCCAAACAAGGTTGATTTGCCTAGAATTACATAATCTCTTCCCCCTTCCAGACTGAGGACAGGAAGATTAGGATTTATGGGGACAGCCAGTTATACCCTTTTGCCATCCTCAACCTGTGATCATCTGGATTTCAGGAACAGCAGAGCCCCAGGAGATAAAAACCACTACAACAGCAGCAGTCACTTCAAGGAATGGAACCACTCCTCAAGCAAGGAGCATCCCTCTATGAAGCCAGGGCTGAGATAACAATCACCAGACCTCAACAGGAGGCCACTTTGACCTTCTTCATTAGAGTGCACCCCGCTCCAGCTGCTCAAGCTGGAGCCCTTCCTAATTTTCCTTACTGTCCTCCATTAAGGGCCCACCTGACCTTTGTCAGCTCCTCGAGCTAAAGTCCCTTACCATTTTCTCTTACTTTCTAATTCAACCTTTTTCCTGTAAATTCATACTTTAGTTTTAATTTCCACTATCACTAAAAGTCAGGACCCAGCTAGCCAGTGACAATTGTCTTCAGTTTTGAAAAACACTACTTTATAGGAGATAAGGGCTTTTGTTACCCAGATCTTAGAAATGAACAATCTTTACAGGGTGATGTGAGCTTGGGGAAATATAATTTCATCATGATAACAACAATGACAAGTCAACACTGAGCGGGACAGGACCAAGAGGGAAAGGTCACTCTCTCTCTCTCTCTCTCTCTCTCTCTCTCTCTCTCTCTCTCTCTCTGTTGATGCCCAAGTTTTGCTCTTGGAAGCCCACAAACAAAAGAATTTCCACAGCAGGTCTGCCCACTCAGAGAAGGGTCAGATTTAGCAGTCGCTCATTTGAGTGGCAAGTGAGATCTTTGGTCTCAAAGGCTGCAGCTCAGCCCCACTCTCCTCCTTTTGAGGTGTAGATTACCTTGCTGTTCCCTCTGTATCAGTGAACCCTACAGGCTCAGCTATGCCCCAGAGAGTTAGTGAGGCTGATTTTACTGGGGCACCAGTAATTTCTTTATCTTTTTTTTGGTACCGGGGATCGAACTCAGGACCTTGTGCTTTCAAGGCAGGCAGTGGAACCACTGAGCTAAATCCCTGGCCCAACAATGATTTCTGAATATTCTGCCTAGTAGGTTGTGGGGAGTGTGTGAGATAATACATACAAAAAGCACTTTGTAAACTGTGAAGTGCCCTAGCACCCTATATATTTTTTTAACCCCTCATATGTTTTTTTTAAAACCTATAAGCTGTCATTGTCCAGAAAATTTTAAGGTACTTATGCATTGTGACAGGTAAGCATAATTGTCTATTTGTCTTGGGAACTGCCTAGGGGTTAGTAAAGCACACCTCTGGGTGTGTCTGGGGGGATCATGGAGGTCTGACCTTGGGTACTACATCTGGTCCCTCACACTTACCTCTCTGGTATTGTTCCCTGCTCTCTTCCCAGTCACTGCGAACTAAGCAGCTTTGCTACACCATGCCCTTCTGCCATGGTGTTTCTGCCTTGCAGTCAGCTGACCACGGCCTGAACCTTCAGAAGCCATAAACCAAATAGACATCTCTTTAGGTTGCAGGTATCAGGTAATTTGTCCTAGCAATGGGAAAGCTAACTAATACAATTAAATTTTTTTTATGTGTGAAACAAGGTCTCACTATGTAGCCCAGCCTGGCCTTGAATTCATGGAAATCTTCCTGCCTCAGCCTTCCAAGTACTGGGATTACAGGTGTGCACCACCACATCTGGCTAATACACTTATACTTGTATAAAGTTGAATTGCCTATTTACTGAGACCTTGTGACTTTAATTATTACTTTATTGCTTCAGTTATATAAATTTATAAACAAATAAACATGAAAAATACTTATGAATACCTGATTCTGCCCTCTGATTTTCTTTTTCTTTTTCCCCCTCTGATTTTCTACTCACAAGTATTATGGAATTATGAATTATGTTCTTGCAAAAATTCAATGTTGAAATCCCAAATCCTTTTAGCTGAGAGTATGATTGTATTCAGAGGAAAGGTCTTTACAGAGGAAAGCAAGTTAAAATGAAGTCGTATGGACCTGAATTCAATGACTGGTGTCCTTATAAGGAGAGAAAATTAGAACATGCGCATACTTGTGTACAGAAAAAAAACTACACGAAGACACAGGGAGAAGGTGGCCGTCTACACATGTAGGAGAGAGGCTTCAGGAGACCCCAATCTGCTCTACCTTACCTTCCAGTTTTCACAACTGTGAAAAAATGAATTTCTGTTGTTTATGCCATTCATCTAATACAGAAATCATATATTTAGATGTTTAGGGTGCCAGTTAACATTAACTATCACCCTGACTGGATTAAGACTCCTGGATAGGTGACTGGATCATGCCAATAGGGCAGGTGTACTCCCCAGTGAATTAATTACTGAGGGTCATAGCTGCATGTGCTGCTGGGAATTTGGGCCCAGTTGGAGGTGGGCCATGGGAGCAGTACCTTTGTAGGCTGGATCTCTCATTGGCATTCTTCCTCTTTGTTCTATTTTCCAGCTGCTGTAAAAACAGTAGCCTTGTTCTTCCATGTAGCTTCTACCATGATGCTCCTGCCTTGGAACCAGCTATAGATTGAGCCCTCTGAAACCATGAACTAAATTAAACCTCTAAGTTGTGGGTGTTGGATGTTTTATCCCAGCAACAAGAAAACTGAATGATACATTAAGTAACTTGTGCCCTCTTTCCCAAATATGAATGTTTAGAACACCCAATAACATGACAGAGAGGTGTTTTGTTGTTTTGTTTTGGTCAGGCATGAGATATGTCTTATCAAAGTGGATCCTGAACTCCTGGTGAAGAGCTGGATGTCTTTTGGCATAATTATTGCACACAGAAGGGGCCGGGGATTTAGCTCAGTGGTTCTGGCACCTGCCTCGCAAGCGCAAGGTCCCGCGTTTGATCCCCAGTACCAAAAAAAAGAATTATTGCACACAGATGGCATAGAAGTAACTTCCAAAAAAAGAAGTAACTTCCAATGATGTCACCAGATAGGCCTCACTTGCGTCTTGCTATTAAAAGAAAAACTTTATAGACATATTAAATTTAACAGTTTAATTGCACAAAAAAAGATTTGCAAATGGGGCAATCCTAAGAACCAGAGCAGATACAGGAATACTCCGACTTGCAATGTGGCAGAAAATGGGAAGTGATGTGAAAAACATGCAAGTGAGGCATAGAGAAAGCTGGATTAGTTCCAGTTTAGGATTTGCCTTATTTGACATGAGTGAAAAACTCAGCTGCTGTGATCGGCAGGGACTCAGCTATTTGACAAGGCCAAATTCCTAAGGTATATTTTCAGTTTGCTTGTGTACAAAAGTTAGGTTGTAGTCCTTCACGTAAGGACTCAAGTATGTGAGGACAAAGGCCATAGGAACACTGCAAAGCCCCAAGAACTGCACGGTGGAATCTCAAAGGTCGGTGTTAAAGCCCTACACAATTTCTCGTACCAGACACTGGAGGGGGCATCTGCAAATAGGAGTTCAGTGCCCTTTTGACAGTGTCTGATAGCTAGGAGGCCATAGCACCAGGCCCATAATGAAAAGGTTTCTTCTCCAGCTGTTTGATTTGGAGGCAGTCAGCCTGGCACAAGCCATGGCATAGAAAACTTCCTATCTACTCCACAGCCACTTGGCTGGAATTTGGCAAGTTGGAGGAGGTGTTGGTGCTAGAGAGAGATGGCTGCAGCCACTGTGAACACAACTGAGAGGTAACTGGCTATTTTATTTATTTTTTGGGGGGGGTAATGGGCATCGAACTCGGGTCCTTGCGCTTGCAAGGCAGGCAGCAGAACAACTGAGCTAAATCCCTGGTAACCCAGGTAACTGGCTACTTTAAATTTATTTGAAAATAAATCACTATCTTCACAAAGTTGTGGGAAAGTTATTCACATATGAATTGGACAATTGTGTAGATATAATTAAGAGAAATAAAAATACTGACAAATAGTAGAAAATGCAAAAGAAAAACATGAAGCAAAGAAACTTAATCGCTTATGTGGGTGGATCAAGTTTAGTCCGCTGATGTGCCAGTGGTGAAGGAGCAAATGAAAATAAGGACAAACTGGGCCAGGGATTTAGCTCAGTGTTTCCACCACCTGCCTCCCAAGCAGAAGAACCCAAGTTCGATCCCTGGTACCAAAAAAAAAAAAAGAAAGAAAATAAGGACAAACTCTTTGAGAGCTTATTAATGAGACAAAGAGAAAATATATATAATTCCTCCTGTCCTATACACATATGCTATTCCTCCTAAAGTAAATTTTTCCTTCATTTGAAACTAGGCTGGACTTCTGGGTTCTTTTAACCACTAAAATGCATCATAAGTGATTCTGTGTCTGTTCCACACTGTATTCATCCATTTCTCAATACTGTAATGAAATACTTGAGGCAGGGTACTTTATAAAGGAAGGAGGTTCATTTTGGCTTATGGTACTGGAGGTACAAGTTCTAGGGGCTGAATCTGGTCATGGTTTTCATGTTGGCACAGTCCTAAGGTGGTGCAGGACAATACATGGCAAGTGCCAGGGAACGTGCGTACTCAATTACCTGATCTGTTTCTCCCCTGCCTTCCGTCCCTCTGTCTCTGACTTATGGCACTGGGGTTGAACCCAGGGCGTCACACGTGCCCTCTCCTCTTAAAAGCCTGTAGGATTTAATCATGAGCCTGCCAGCTGAATACAGCCTTGAGTGGCTTCAGATGTGACAGGTGGAACAGACCACCCAGCTTAGTTCAGTTCACCCACAGAACTATGAGAAATAAACCATTGGTGTTTAAGCCACTGAATTTCACGTGACTTTTATGAAGCAAAAGCTAACTGGAATACCTTATTTGATTTTATATGGTGCTATGGTTTGCATGTCAAGTCTGAAATTCATATTAACATGTCATTGCCATTGTGTCAGCACTGAGATACACAATGGGTGAGAGAGGCTCAGACGTGGCCTCAAAAGTGGACAAATGGATCAGAAGCCTTGTGAAGGGGTGAGCACTGGAACAGGGGGAGTGTTGTACAGAAGTCCGTGGTCCCAGTCTTGCTCTCTCCCCTGCATGCTCATGTGCCCTTCTGGCCTGTGGCAATACTCCAAGAAGGCCCTCGCCAGATGTCAGTGCTGTGCTCTTGGATTTTCCAGTCTTCAGACTGGGAGTCCAGTGAATAGCTATTGTTTATAAATTCATAGTTTGTGGTATTATGGGGTTGTTTTTTGAGACAGGGTCTTGCTATGTAGGCTAGGCTGGCCTCAAACTTGCAGCAATCCTCCTGCCTCATCCTCCTGAGTTCTGGGATTACAGGCATGTATCACCACACCTGGCCTTCATTTTCTACTTTACAAGTAACATTTTTACTTTGGGTCTTGGCATGATCTACATGGGAAGAGAATGTATTAAAAGCTCTGTTAGTATACTAACTATTCTCTTGTGAATCTTTGAACTACAACCTGAAACTTAAAATTATTTCTTAATATGTGACTTGTTCTGCTACTATACAAAAGTAAAATGAAAGAAAACAGGCTTTAAAATTTATCTTAGGCCTTTGTGATACTTTACTTGTTTGTTTTCTTTTAGAAAATAAATATTTATAAATTTAGGGAGGAAGATTCAAAGAATCAAGGTATCTTTCCCTCCAAAAGCACATGTCTCACATGAACCAAATCAAAGGCAAGTCCATCAACCCATAAATGGAATCCCTCTCTCCAGAAGCTACTGTGTTGAGGAGCAGGTGGGCATGGGAACTGATCTCTGGCTCTAACTGCTCAATCTCCCTTGGTGACGAGGTGTTCGATGTAGGCATCCAGCTCATCACCTGTGTTGAAGTCTGCGTCCTTTCGCAGGAATACCATGATGTTGGTCCTCAGTTTCTGCAGCTTCTCTTGTGCCTCTTGGAGCTTCTTCTCAGAGACACACAGGCATTCCTCAAAGGCCCTGGCCTGTGAGTTGGCACGATTCTGGTAGGAACAGCACAGGTTCTGCAAGTGCACTTCATATTGTCTGAAGTATTCTTCCAGAGGAAAGGATATTAGCTTGTCTAAGTTCATAGTACTCAGCTCCTCCTTGGAGATGGGAAAATTTGGAGGCCAGAAATACTGTAAGCAATCTCGGAGAATCTGGGCCAGGAGATCGATAGTTTCACACTTGGTACTCAGAGCAACAGTGTCAGGCTTGATGAGGACACAGTCTGGGATAGAAGGCTCTGGCATGGCTACAGCCTGCTGAGCCACCACAGCCTTTTTTTCTTCCGCATCCTGCACCTGTGCGGTGGGGGGTTGATGTTCTAGAAAAGGTGGCTTGATCAGCCGCACATCATCACTACCTTTCTCCACCCAGAGGTTTCCTGGAGTTGCATCTTTGGACACATGGTCAAACTTTACCTTCCACCACACCACATTCTTGCCCACTGCTGTGGCTGTCACACAGCCTGGGTACCACTCCCTGTTCACATGTACCTCCACGTGAAGCCCTATATCTTCCTGATCCCTTTTGAGGTCAGCTAGGTCCTGTTTCACAGCACTGTCTGAGAACTCATTTGATTTCTTCTTTTCCTGCTTCACAGCAAATCTGCCACACTTGCACCTCTCCTTCCTTCTCCCAGCCTCTTCAGAGACTAGAAGACTCCGCTTCCGATCAGTGGTAGCCCTGAAGAGTTTGTCAGCTGGCTCTGACTTCTTGACCACTACAGTCTTGATAACTTTGGGTTCAGGGACCTCCCAAGAGCTCTTGGAGTTGGGCCGTAGAGATGATGATAGTGGCTGCACCAGAGCAGTCTTGATTGGGATGTCCATAGCCTTTTGGGGTGCCTCAGGGGACTGGAGAGGCCTGGAGGTACCGGGTTCTACCCAGGCTGCTAAAGTAGGAAGCTTTGGGTGACTGCTGATGACAGGAGCCTTTCGGGGTTTGGTGACCGTCCTGGGATCTGTTAAGGAAGAGGGTCTGTTTGGGGCATTCCTGATCACAGCAGGTAAAGGTGGTGACCAAGGTCGCTTTGGACTCCAACCAGGTTCCTCAGTGGAAGAAGATCTGGCTATCACCTCCAAGGGCAGTTTCTTCACGTGAGCTTGGGAGTGGATGGGAGTGGTTTTCTGAAGGGCCTCCAGCTTCTTCTGCTGCTGGCGAATTTTCTCTGACAGCTGCTTTTTCTTCTGTTCCTGTGTCTTTGGGTCCTTTTTGTATGTCCCCAGGGGTAACTTCTGATTTTGTTCTAAAGCCTCACACCGGTCCTGCTCAGGATCAGGGTTCATAGAGCAAACCCAGGTGTCAGGGTAATCTTTTCCCACTGAGTTCAACTGGAAAGGGAGGGTCCTCCACTTCAGACACAAATCACACTGGATGGTAGTTGGTATTGCCATAGCTCTCCTGCGTTTGTATTGGAGCTCATTGGATGGGGCCTGGCTCCAATTGGCAGAAAGGTAGCCAAACTCATCCCAAAATCTGGTGATTCCACGTTGAGCAATGGCAATATCCTTCCAGTACTGTGCCAGGTGCTCCCCCATTGCCCTCAGCAGGAGCCGGTATTCCTTGGCATCAGCAAAATCCTGCTTGTTGTGTGTAGGGTCCAGGACCAGGTAGGGCACATCAACAACCCCAACAACCCCACCACAGGCCATGCCCCCTTCCAGCTGTGGGCCCACTTTCTCATACATCTTGATCAGGCGGCTACAATTGTAGATGAATATGCCATCTAGGTCCCGATGTTCAATGTTGACCCCGAAAACAAAATTCAGTTCTTTAGGTTCTTTAAGTGCTCGCTGCTTGGCTTCCTTGATCCTCTTCTTGATGTCGGCTTCTCTGCGCAGGTTGATGGCAATGTTCTGGACCTTTCGTAGCATCACCTTGGAGTCCTGCATGATATTACCACCTATTTGAACTTCTAATGTCCGAGCTTTGCTCTCCGCCTCACAGGCCTTCTCTTCAGCAATCCATGCCACACGTTCTGCTTTCTTCACCTCCTGCTCTGCACGGGTCTTGAAATGGCTGGATGTGTACTTGTACATCCTAGGCTTGTACAAACACCAGGTGAGCCTCTTGGTCTGCACCTTATGTCCATGGATGAAGATCTTCATCCGAGGATCGATATAGAGCACAGCTGCATAGGCTCTGAAGGACTGGCGTTCTGGCTTTGTGCCCTTTGGGGAAGTCTCTGCCATCTGGATATCTCTTGGATTTGAGATTATGTCTAGCTCAGGCTCTCCATTATCCATGAGTTTGAGATTAAAGATGATCACTAGTGTTCCACTATCCCCAGGAATCTTCATGAACTGGCTCATTACTTCCTCCTCAGTGTGGAAGGGAGAATACTTGTAGATGAGTTCTCTCTCAATGGAAAATTTCTCCATATTTTCTGTGATAGGTTCCCAGGTCTGAGCATTCCAGGTAGGCAATGGGACTATCACTTCATCAATTCCTTCTTCCTCATGAAAAGTGCAAGACAGGAAGAGACAGGTCATGGTATCTTCTTTCTTTGTGAAAAGGATAAAATCTTTCCCAATGCGCATTGAGCCAGATTTTAACCCATTCCCATATTGCCCAATCTGGGTGGATGCAGGTGTTCGTTTGGCTAATTTCCCAAACTGGATAACATTGGCAGTATCACTGGGATTCATTCCTGCTCCATCATCCAAAAAGCAGAGCATAAATCCCCCTTGAAGGTCCTCTCGTCTTTCTGCATAAATATCTATTCTGGTGGCATCAGCATCTCTTGCATTATCAACCAGTTCAGCAAGAGCTCCAAATAAGAATTCATGAGTGATTGAATTTGTGTGCAGATATTCAAAAGTTAGCTGAGCTCGTTTCAGACTGCTGTAATACGGGAAAGCCATGACTGCAGTGAGATCTCCAGTCTTTTACTCAATGGAACAGGTTTTTCAGGACTCTGTCCAGTAAAGGTTAAGTCTCTGCTCCTTAAAAACTGTTGAAGCAAGTTTCCTATGGTCTATCCAATGTATATTCAGAGATGTTCAAAACTACAACTCATTTCTTCTTTAAGTATTTAAAAATTTTCCATGATGTAATATTTGGAAATTACTTCATATTAAACCTGTGGTCTAAGAAGGACCTTCTGGCATTAAGTTTCAATAGTTCAGTTCAGACAATATGAGTCCAAAGTGAATGGTCTTGGAGTGGACAGTTACTGAGCTCAATGACAGTTATTTCTTTTCCATCTTATCATTCTCCCAGCCCTTTTCTTGTTGCCTTACTTTTTTTTGGGGGACCGAGGATCGAACAAACTTAGGACCTTGCACTTATGAGGCCAGCGGTGGAACCACTGAGCTAAATCCCCGGCCCTGCCTTAAATTTTCTGACAAGAGAATTTGCCAATCTGGAAATGTACCCACCGTAGTCATAAAATTTAATGGTCACTCACATCTTCGCCACCAGTGTCTCCTCGATCCTGACACAGGTCCTAGATCGAGGCCAAGAGGTCGTCAAAGTGCTTATGGCGCTGCTTCCGGCTCACCACTTCCGTGTACAAGGGGCACTAACTGATGATTCTTTTCTTCCAAACAGAACAACCCCCCTGTCTGTCCGGGCCCCAGTCTCTTAGCGCAATGGGTCAAATCACCTCAGCAGCGGAGGAGCCTCGCAGCTGACCCGCACAGTCACCTCAGAGCCCCCACCTGAACTGCCTCAGCCAACTCAACCCAGACTTCTCCGGCCTGGCCAGGGTCAGGCCCAGGTGGCTATCCTGGCTTGAAGGCGGCGCGGCTCCAGGGCAGAGGCGAGTGAACCGCTCAGGTGGGCGTTGCCAGGCGCTTCCGGCGGCCTTTGTGCCTCTCGGGGAACTGGAACCCAACCGTTGAGGCACTCCTGGGAACATGTGAGGCCTCTGCCCTGCCACACAGGTGAAGGAGCTGACAGGGCATTTTTGCTGCTTCCTCTTCAGTTTACCTAAACATTTTTGAATACGTGGAAGACAGAAGAAAGGTTTTTTTCCTTCCTTTTTTTTGGGTGTTTTGAGACAGGGTTGCACTACGAAGTTCAGGCTGGCCTTTAACTTACTATGTAGCCGAGGCTGGCCTCAAACTCATGGGGATCCTCCTGCTTCAGCCTCTGGACTGCTGGGATTACAGGCATGCGCCACTAGGACTGGCTAGACAGCAGAAAGTTTTATGCAAACAAGTCCATTGCAACTCATTGTATTCTGAGCCAGTATTATGACTCCTCACAGGAGCCCATGGGAGTGCACTTTCATTTTTGCTTTTAAACCTTTCCTCTCTTTGGACCAAGTTCACTCTACAGAGCCAGTTTTTCCCTTACCCTGTCACTCCTCACTTTTCAAATAAACTTTTGGCATCATTTTGACTTGTCTTGTTCAATTATTTGAGATAAGAACCTGGAATGTGTTTATCAAGCCGTTTCTAAAGGAACTACCAGATAACAGTAACAGTGTTGGGGCTTCAGCTCTGGTTTCTTCTCAGTCCAACTGCTCTTCCCTTGGTATTGCTGTTTCTGCTAACTAAACAACACTTACTTAGATATTTGTCCTAATTTATACATAATATTCCCCAAGAAGGTTTATGGTGACAAGGATTTTTAAAATATCTCTATCTAGGAGCCAGGCATGATGGCATGTGCCTGTAATTCCAGCACTGAGCAGGCTGAGGCAGGAGGATTCCCGAAAGTTCTAGACTAGCCTGGGCTATATAGTGATTTCAGGGCCAGCCTGAACTACAAAGATCCTGTATCAAGAAAACAAAACAGGACTGGGGATTTAGCTCAGTGGTTTTGCTGCCTGCCTTGCAAGCGCAAGGTCCCGAGTTAAATCCCCGAGTTCAATCCCCGGTACAAAAACAAAATAACAAACAAACAAAAATCTCTATCTAATCTATCTCTAGACTCTTTGGTCAAATGTACAACAAAGAGCAGAAATGAAGATGATTAATGATTCCACAAATAACTTACAACAGTGGTGGAAAGTACAAATGCCACACCTGCTGTCCTTACAGGATTATGATGATATGCGACGACACAATGGCTTCTACAGAGAGAAGAAGTGGAGAGTGGAAAGCAGCTGGGAAACTCATGAATCTTTGCTGAAGGCTTACAGATATAGGAAGAAGAGGTGAATGTAAAACTACAAGAGCCATTCATGGAACTTTGTCTTGTCCCAAACCAACACTACTGCAGCTCAAGTCCTACCTCACTACTCTGGGTGGACTTGAGGACTCTCCACCCTCAGATCTAATCCTAATGACAGGAGACAAGACAGAAAGGTTGTCCTTCCTCCTTGTGATGAAACCTACACAGCTCCTTCCTACTTCATGTCCCAGGATGAAGGGCAGGGAAAATAGCACCTCTCTGGGAAAATCTGCATGGGCACAAGGAAGGTAGGCCTTGCCCTCCGTAACTCCATGAGACCTATGGCATCTGAACCCAGTGAACATTTTCCTTCAATGGTTGGCATCCTTGGACAAGGAAATGGCATTTGTCACCCATTTTAAATAAGTTAATTAACAAGTTTCCATCCCAACTAAAAATAATGTACTAGGACCAGTAAATGATCATTTTGTATAAACAGCTGAAGAAGAACAGTATGATTAAGCAGTAGTACAAACAGTAGGAATGGGGAAATTGGGTTTTAATAGACCAGTTCATCTGCTTGTGGAACCATATGACAAGATTTTTCTAAATAGTATAAAGTCCTTAAAGTCTTCCCAAGTGGAGAAGGTACTTGAAGGGCAGAGCCTAAGACTGTGATTTTACAAATATACAAGGTAGAAGATAAAAAAGTTTAATTTTGGGGCCAGGGATTTAGCTCAGTGGTTCTGGCGTCTGCTTCACAAGCACAAGGTCCCGAGTTTGATCCCCAGTACAAAAAAAAAAAGTTTAATTTTTATTAGTGCACATTGTAATACATAATGATTACATTATTATTTCTTTTTTCATCTCCTTCTCCTCCTCACTCCCACCTCTTTCTGTCTCTTGGTCGCTGTATTAGTTACTTTTCTCTCATTGCTGAGACAAAATACCCAACACCCAAAGTTAAAGGAGAAAAGGTCTATTTAGCTCACAATTTGTAGAGGTTCCAATCCAAAGTCCACTGGCTCCAAGGCAGGGTGGTGTGGCAGACAGGCATCACAAAGGGAAAACAGTTCAAGGTGGCCAGAAGGTAGCAAAAGCAGCAAGAGACCTTAACAGCACCTTTCTGCCCCTTTAATCCCATCCAGACTACCTGGATTAGGATGGTGCCAAACCAATCACTCCTATGTAGTAGTTTAGTAATCACACCCCTTAATCCCAGCATCACACATTCCAGATTCAGTTACCTTAGGAAAAGACTGCATGAGGCTTTGAAGGGACATCTAGACACAAGCCACAACAGTTCCTTTCCTTTTTTTTTTGTTGGTACCAGGGATCGAACTTATGACCTTGTGCTTGCCAGGCAGGCACAGTGTCACTGAGCTACATATCTGGAACTGTTTTGTTTTGGTTTTTTTTGGTACCTAGGATCAAACTCAGGACCTTGCTCTTGAAGGGCAGGTGTGGTGCCACTGAGCTAAATTCCTGGCCCTGGGCCTATATTTTGTTGTTGTTATTGTTTGTTTTTTTGAGATAGGGTCTTGCTATGTAGTTTGGGCTGGACTTGAATTCACTATATACCCCAGGCTGACCTCAAACTCATGACAGTACTCCTGCCTTGGCCTCCCAGGTACTAGGATTACGGGTGTGCATCACTATACCTGGCCTGTCTCCTTTCCTTTTGCAGATCTATCTCTCTGTTTTCTATTGTCTATCTTTTATTTTGTTCTTTAATTTATTTATACCTTGGGTTTCTCATGTAAGAGAAACATGTATTATACTTGTGTGTCTGATATTATTTCCCTTAAATTATGGTCTGAAGGTGCATCTATTTTCCTACAAATGACTCATTTATCCTTCTTTATTACAAAGTAGTACTCCATTGCATGTAAACACTGCATTATCTTTATCTGTTCCTCTGTTGGTGGACACAGAGGCCACTTCCAAGATTTAGATACAAATTGTGCTGCTATAAACATGAGTATACATAGTTCACGGTAATATGATGTCTTCAACTCTTTCAGGAAGATGCCTAGAAGGGGAATAGCTGCATAGAATGGAATTTCTAGTTTTGTTTTCTGAGAAATCTTCCTGATTTTCATAGTGGTTGTACCAGTTCACACTCCCACCAACAGTGTCGGAGGGTTCCTTTTTCTCCCATGCCCTCACCAGAATTTGTTATTATTTGATTTTTCAAGTAGAACAGCCTTGAAGAGGATTTAGGGACATCTGCATGCATCCTGTGCCCCTATGGGTTCCTGGGACTCCATTAGAAGCCCAGGGAAGAAAATTAATTTCACCTGATTCTTGACTCGTGGTCAAAAACAAGTTATCATTTTTCTTGGATTTATGTTGAGGAGCTTCCCAAAGTGAGAAAAATATCTAATGGGTTTCAATGTAAGTAAAACAAAAAAGCTTTTATTAAAAAAATATGGGGCCTGGGATTTAACTCAGTGGTTCCACCGCCTGCCTCAAAAGCACAAGGTCCCGAGTTCAGTCCCTGGTACCAAGGAAAATATATGAATGGTGGAAATAATTGTAGCAAGAAATTGTGCCCAAAAAATTAGGATCCATGACACTACTACATTTCAGCTTTGTTCAGCTAAACTCCGGCTTAATGAGGAGAATATTTTCCCTTCAGGCCTCCAGGTAGACAGGATCAGGAGGAGATAAATAGAGTAATGACTGAGTAATAATGACTGCATAATAATGCGAGTATATTATAACATTGTGCTTGAAGGGATTTTATTTTTAACAGAGGCCAGAGTACATTGAAGCTACTTATTAGTCAGTAGGTTGTTTTCTATTTAATTGTTGCTATCAACTAGTTGCTGCAGCAGAATGAAGAAATGAACTTTAGCACAATCTATTACAGGGTGGTAACAGCAATCCATTAATTGGAGGCAACTGTTATGATTTGAACTTATGAACTTGCAAAATAATAAAGAACAAAATAAAAGATAGATACTAGGAAGGAGGGAGATAGATCTTTCTGGAATGAGAAGGGGACCAAGAGATGGAGGGAGGAGGGGGAAAGGGAGAGAAAGGGGATGAAAAAAGGAATTGAAGTGTGTTGTGTTCCCAGGTCAACTCCACACAAGGAATGCAAGCATTATGTACTACAAACATGGAGAGAGAGAGAGAGAGAGAGAGAGAGAGAGAGAGATATCACACACACACAGACTCCAAGATTAATTCTTCCATAAATTTAGTCTCTTTAAATATCAATTTACTTATTTTTATTCTGCTTTAGCAAATGGAGAGGATGTATCTAAAGATTTTAAAATGCCAGTTCCTAGCTATTGCCATGGATCCAAATATATAATTAAAAGCTGCATTTTGTCTTTAAGATTTGTTTTTTAAATTCTGGGGCTGGAGGTGTAGCGCAGTGGTACAAGTGCCTGCCTAGCACATGTGTGGTCCTGGATTCCATACTTAGCAATGAAAAAAAAAAATCAAAGCATCAATCAATGAAATACAATAAACTAACCTTTTATCCCCAAAAATGTTTATTTTCCTTGGACTGTGACTCCTTTAAGAACAAAAGACAGAAAAACAAAAACAAAAAACCCTTTTCTAATCATTAATATATTTTGATGTGTGACTGTACTACTAGAGATTTATAACCATACCTGAAGTTACCAAATTATGTAATTTGGGATATATTATGTAATTTGCATGTATATAAGGGTCTCACCCACTCAGAAAAGGTTAGTGTCAGTAGCTAAGAAAAACGTAGCTATCATCCAGGAAATTCTAATATAAAGTCAACTTTTAAAATCCAATGAAGTGTTTTTGGTTTTTGTTGTTAGTTTTTTGTTTTGTTTTGTTTTGAGATAAAATCTCACTATGTAGCTCAGGCTGGCCTTCAACTTTTGAGAATTTTTTTTTTTTTTTTTACCGGGGATTGAACTCAAGTCCTTGTGCTTTTGAGACAGGTGGCATAACCACTGAGCTAAATCCCCAGCCCAAAAGTTGTTTCTTTTTTTTTTTGGTACCAGGGCTTGAACCCCAGACCTTGCACTTTCAAGGCAGGCCGTGGAACCACTGAGCTAAATCCACGCCCCTGGCCTTCAACTTTTGATCCTCCTGCCTCAGTGTTGGTAGTGTTGGGGAAGAACTAATTTCTCCTTAACCATAAGTTTGTAGTTGGAATAGATTCATCAGTCTGTTTTGTTTCTATGACAGAGTACCACAGACTGAGTGATTTATAATGAACAGAAATTTACTTGTCTCATGTATTAGTTTTCTCATAGCTGAGACACAATATCTGACACTCACAACTTAAAGGAGGAAGATTTGGTTCACAGTTTCAGGAGAGTTCAATATATGGTCAGCAGGCTCCAACACAGAAACCTCATGGGGGTAGAGCATTGCAGCTGGGAAGCAGAGCAAGGGAACAGTACTAGAAAAAAAATGGGTGAAAGATAATAGGTAGTACCCAAGGTTATGCCTCCATGACTCACCTGGACACACCCAGGAGTGTTCTTGATATGTTAGGCATTTTTTAACCTAATGAAGTCAATATATCAGCACTAATAGCCACACTCCACCCTTTTCTAACTTCACACCAAGAAACACTTCTCCTTAAACCATGCTTCATCTCCAAATAAAGAAATAGAAAATTCATAATTCCACCTAACATAATACAGCTACTCTGAGTATAACTGAAAATGGAATAATTTCTTCCCCAAAGTCTCAACAATTCTGGCATTTTACAAAACTCCAAGACCAAGTCTCTTCTGAGACTCAAGGCAAACTCTTACCCAGGAATGCTGAAAAACAAAAGTTACATAATCTCAAGGTACAATGGCACAAGATAAACATTTCCTTTCCAAGATAGAGGAATAGGGGTATAGAAAGGAATCAAACCAAAGCAAGACCAAAAACCAGTGGGGTTGGACAGGATGTGGTGGCACATGCCTGTAATCCCAACACTTGGGAGGCTGAGGAGGGAAGATCACCAACCTGGGCTACATAGGAAGTTCAAGGACAGCCTGAACTGCTTAGCAAGACCCTGTCTCAAATGAAACAAAACAAAAAAAACAAACAAAGCAAAAAAAAAAAACCTTCCAAAAAACAAAAAGAAAAAAAACACAACAGGGCAAACACTAAATCCTGTAGTTCCATGTCTAGCATCTGGGGAAACGTGGTGATAAAATGTGAGTTTGAAAGGGCATGGGTGGCCCCACCCCTTTGGTCTTGCTGGTTGTAGATCACAGATTCTCTCTCTTTGACTTGTTCCACTCATGGCTTACAGTTTTCCTTGAATGATGTTCTACATTCCTGGCATCTCTGACTTTCTGATATCCACTCCATGTTTGGCTTCATTCCTATAGCTTCATACACTGCTCTCTCTGTGTTTCCCTGCCTGGCCTTTGAAGCTTTCCTTTAAAATCTGCTTTTCGTTTTATATTTTGCTTTTTGAGACAGGGTTTCCCTATGTAGCCCTGGCTGGCCTTGAACACATGGTGATCCTCTTGCCTCAACCTCCCATGGACTGGGATTCCAGGCACGCACTGCCACACCTGACTAAAATCTGGTTGGAAAGTTCCCTGACCCAGCAGCTCTTTCATTCTGCATGCTAGTAAAACCACACCACCTGGATGATACCATGGTTTGTTTGCTGTCAGTAGAAGCAGTAGCCAGGCCTCCTTAGATCATGGCTATGACACCTTCTGAGTACCTGGATGACCAAGCACAGTAAAATCAATCCAAGGAAACCAATTTCCTGGAGGTCCTTCTTGAGCAGGGGTCCCAGGAACTGTCTTCTCAAAAGAGAAGTTGATACTTTTGAACACTTGAGCCTGATGTGGAAAGTGCTGCCAAACAATTTGGAGAAAATAATTACTGTAGCACATCTGTCCATGAACTGTAAACCAGTTTAAAATAACAATATAGCAGAAAGATGTTGTTTTTGTGCTTTGTACAGGCTAACCACTGAAGCTCCGTCTGGGTCCACTTGTCCCTGTGTAAAAACACTGGGTGGGCCCTCTCCTCTTGTGGGGTAGCCTGTTCCTTGAAAGATTAGAAACCAGCCTTGAAATTGTTTATCTAAGCCCCCAACCTTGAAGCTATGGAAAGTCCCTTGCTGTTTTGCCACGCAGCTGTGTAACCAGCAGCTGTGTAACCATCGCTTGAACTTCTTACTCTGTAAAACGGTATATAAAGGAGAACTTTTCTTAACTCGTAGTCAGTCTATAAGGACTCATTTCCTGAGACTGGCCATTGCCTGGCAATAAACTTCTTTCTTATTTTACCCAACTCTCCTGGTCTCTGAAAGATCATTTTGACTCCCGCTTTGCCACAACAAGCCTACAGTGTGCATGGGAGCTTGCTGATTTCTGAAATGTCTTCAAGGCATCTTTCTTCTTGTCCCTATACAAAGTAGGTACTTGGTTTCTTTTTATTTATTTTTATTGTTTTAATTTTTTTTCTTGGTACCGGGAATTGAACTCAGGACCTTGAGCTTGCCAGGCAGGCATGGTGCCACTGAACTAAATCTCCAGCTCCCTTAGTTTCTTTTTAATAATGCTAATCTCTTTAGCAGCCAAATCTCTTTTGGCCCCAACTTTATCCATGGTTCCTTCTAGGCCAAAATTTAAGCTTTTCAAACTTTCCTGCTCTTCCTTTTGCCCCAATTCTCACTGTAAATCTGGCTAAAACCTGCCTGCAGTACTCATACCACAGCCTGAATGTCAGATTCTCTTGAAATTTCCTCAACTAGATTAATTAGTCTGCTGCCCTGCATAGTCTAAGGACATGAGTAAAGTGTAGACAAATTTTCTGTAAGAGCACACTGATCTCAAGTCCAACAGCAAATGGAGTCCCTGTTCTTAACTGAAAACTCTGAGTTTAGCCTTTACTAACTGCATTCTTATCAGCACCTTGATCTTCTGAGCTCTGATTAGAATCAGATATCAAGCTCTGTTTACAGCATTCTGGGGCTTCTTAAGTCTGTATCTCCAAACCTTTCCAAACTCCTTTTCCAAACCACTTCCAAAAGCTTTTAAGCCTCACGGTCAGGTATGGTTACAGGAACAACCTCATGTTTATGGTACATTTTTTTTTTTGTATTGGTCAATTTTCCCATTACTCAGATCCAATACCTGACTTAATACAACTTAAAGGAAGAAAGATTTAATTTAGCTCCTAGTTTCAAGAGATTCAGTTCATGGTTGGTGGGCTCCAAGGCAGAAATCTCGTGGTAGGAGGGCACAGGAGAACAAAACTGTTTCATGGTGGCCAGGAAGCAGAGCAGGCAAGCAGTACCAGAGAAGAATGGGCTAAAGACCATATATGGTACTTAAGGTGGTGACTCCGTGATGCACCTAGACATAACTGGGAGCAAGTTTTACTAATCTGCTAAGTGTTTCTTAATCCAATGAAGTTGATAAATCCCTTAACAGTCACAGTTTATTTATCATGACTTTGAGGTCCTAGGTTGACTTGATGGTCTCTAAAATGTCTTCAGGACCTTTTTCTCATTGCCTGTAGAAATAGCACCTGGCTTCTGTCTATCAATGTAAATCCCCTTATCAAAGGCTCCCTGGCCTGAAGGCTGGCAGTGTTTCTTCTTCTTCTTTTTTTTTTTTGGTACCGGGGATCGAACTCGGATCCTTGAGCTTTCGAGGCAGGCGGCGGAACCACTGAGCTAAATCCCCTGCCCAGTGTTTTCTCTTCTTTACAGGTTCAAGCTGTGACTATTCCAAATATTTCTGTTCTGCTTTTTTTTTTTTTTTTCCTTTCTTTCTTTTTTTTTTGAGTCAGGGTCTCATTGTATTTCAGGCTGGAGTTGAATTCACTATGTAGCTAAGGCTGGTTATCTTCCTTGAACACATGGTGATCCTCCTGCCTCAGCCTTTCCAGTGCTGGGATTGCAGTCATGTGCCTCATGTCTGGCTGTTCTACTTCCTTTTTTTTTGTTTTTGGTACCGGGATCGAACTCAGGACCTTGTGCTTTCGAGGCAGGTGGCAGGAACCCCTGAGCTAAATCCCCAGCCCTATTCTACTTCCTTTTAACTATAAATTCAGTCCTTCAATCATTTAATCCTCTCACATCTTACTATTGTTTCAGTTGAATGGGCCAATAATAGTCCAGGTTCTTGTGTATGAGAAAAGAATTGCCGAGCATACACCCAGTAGTAAGCAGAAAGCAGGTACACTTACTGCAGATCAGAAGAAGTTGTGCGGGCACAGAAAAGCACTGCATGTAGGTCAAAAATAGCACTAGTAAGAGACAAAGAGGGCAGACACTTCTACTTTAGGTAACTTCTCCTAAATCTTTAGGTGTGATTGACAGGAATGATTGAAAGGGTTCTGAGTCATCTTAGAGGTTCTGAACAAGCATGCTCTTCCCAGAATTCACTGATCTTAATTATATTTATGGAATGTAGTGCATATTTATGAAGTAATGAGGTGGGAGTAGGGTAAAGGTGACCAGAAGGTCAGGCTAGGAGATCAAATGTGCATGTGCCCTTGCCTAAAGCATTGGGAAATATTCTAAACTTTTATTTTGTTTTACCTCTCTTAGGACAATGGAAGCAGGAATAACCCTAGAGTACTGTTTTGGATTAAAAGGAGGGAAGGGAGTGACTCCTTAGAACCACTGTTTCTAACTATACCACTATAAACATTTATTTATTTATTTATTGGTACCGGGGATTGAACTCGGGACCTTGTGCTTGTGAGGCTGGCGGCAGAACCACTGAGCTAAATCCCCAGCCCCACTACTATAAATATTTAAAAGTTGGGCTGGGGGTGTAGCTCAGTGTCACCATGCCTGCCTGGCATGTACAAGGTCCTGAGTTTGATCCCCAGTACAGAAACAAAAAATGAAAAAAAAAAATGTAGCCACAAAACTCCTTCAATATTTTGCTTAGAAATTTCTTCCGTCAGCTATCCCAGTTCATCCCTCTTAAATTCTGCTTTCCATAAAACCCCCAAATATAGGAATAGTTCAGACAAGTTATTTGTTTCTTTATAACAAGGATATCCTTTTCTGCAGTTTCCAATACCTTGCTTCTCATTTCCACCTGATATATAATCAGCATGGTCTTTACTGTCCATATTTCTATCAATATTCTGGTCACAACTTCTCAAGTAATTCCAAAGAAGAACCTGACTTTCCCTCTAATTCTTCTTTCATTCTAAGCCTTTGTCAGAATGGCTCTTAACACTGTGGCAATTGATAGGTCCCCTAAGTTGGACCCCTGCCCAAGCCCAAGCAGACCCAATACCTGCATCCACAGGAGCACAGAAATAACAAGAAGCCAGCAAGCTGCCCTGCTGCTCTCACCACCACCCTGTTGATCACCCAGCCCCAGGCCCATCACCCAAGGGACTCTAAAATTTTCCACCCTCTTGAGCAGTACCCCCTCCCCCACCTAAAATGCCTCATATTAACCATGAGCACCCTCCTCTCAGTGCCAACGGCCTTCTCATCTTTGGCCCATCTGCACCCAGATAGCAATAAACTCACTGCATGTTGTGGTCTCAATCGTTCCTCGGTCTGACCTTACATTTGGAGGTCCGAGCTCCTCTCCCAGGAATGTCTGAGCTCCCTCCCCCAAACACTGCCAAGCACTTTGAGGCCACCCCTGACATCTGACCTCTGGCCTCTTTCTGCCACAGCTTGCTACTAGTCCAGGTCCTCTCTTCAGGTTGGGTAAGTGATTCTTTTACTCTCTCCCCCTCTTACCCCTTCCCCCAGACGAGATCCACCTGGGATCTCACTTTGTCTTCCCAGACAAGATCTGCCTGGGACCTTGCTCCCCTTTGCCCTAGGTGAGTGAGGTCCACCTGGGATCTCACTCCCCTTCACCCTAGGTGAGTGAGGTCCGCCTGGGGTCTCATCCCCCTTGCCTCAGAAGCGGTCCGCCTGCTCACCTGTCTCTTGTCACCCCCTCTCACCCAGAGTGCTCTGTCTGACCTGGCTCAGGTTCAAAGTGTGCTGGAAACCCAGTACTGGTCACACCCTCAGGAACCAGGTTCCCCTGATGGCCACCCAATCTCAGGGACACCTGACTTGGTTGCCCGTTCACTCTCTTTGCTTTGGGAAACCGATAGAAGACATTCTTTCCTTTCCCCCAAAGCCTAGGTTTCCAGTGTCAGACATCACTATGGGCAACCTCCCTTCCTCTATCCCCCTTCTTCTCCCCTGGCTTGTGTTCTTAAAACCCTCAAACCTCTTCATCTCACTCTCCACCTGAAGCCAAAATGTCTCATTTTCTTTTATAATTTGACCTGGCCACAATACAAGTTAGACAATGAATCACATTGGCCCCAAAATGGCACTTGCAACTTCTCAATTCTCTGAGAAGTAGACAACTATTGCCACCGGCTGGAAAAATGGTCAGAGGTCCCATATGTCTAGGCATCCCTTGCTATTCACAGACTCCCCTCTCTCTGTGCCTCTTGTGACCCCACTGAACTTCTCACCTCAATTCCTCTGTCAGATCCCTCCCCTCCACCTCCCCACCATCACTCCTCTCTGACCACCATCTTTGCTCCCTGGGTCCGCCTCCCCTATCCCCCATAACCTCAGCCCATTCCTAACCCACCTCAATCTTGACAGCCTCACATTGTCCCTGCCTCCCTACCCACTCTCCCCACCCTCTCCCATCCCCAGTCTGGTCTCTTTTTGCCTCTGTTCCAGCCCCAGCTCCAGACCCCTTCCCCTACAGCTGCGATGCAAGCTGCTTAGCTTCCTTCAGGACCTCCTACTGTAACTTCCTCTGCTCTGGTCCCTACTCTCTCCACTTATCTGACACTTTCAATCCTCCTCAACAAGACCATTCCAATCCCCTCTCACACAAGGTCTGAACTGCAGTTTGGCATTTCTTCCCTATCCCCTGTTCCTCAGTTTCTCCTTTGGGAGGTATGGGAGGGGGTGGAAAAAATAGTCCAAGTTCATGCCTCTTTTTCTCTGTCTGATCTTTCTCAGATTTCCTTCTTTACAGATCCCACTAAATATGTTCAAAAATTTCAATATCTCACTCAATCCTATGACTTAACCTTACTTCTAGTGTCATCCTTACTTCTACATCCTCTCCAAAGGAGCAAGAACAAACAGATTTGGTTCCTAGCTAAATCCTATGACAAAAACAGGTGGCTTGAGCCCAATTTAAAGGGCAGAGCTACAGCCATCCCCAGGCCAAGCCCCCATGAGATAAAAATCTGGGCCAGTCTGTGTCTCACCTAGACTCCACTCTCAGAAAGTTTACTGCTCTACACCCTGAGAGTCCAGAAGGACAACTTATTTTAAGGATTCATTTTATTACCCAATCTGTCCCCAGATATTTGCAGAAAGCTCCAAAAAAAAAAAAATTAAATCTGGCCCTCAGATTCCCATCAGAAATTGATCAATCAAGCATTTCAATAAATAGTGGTATGGCCACCCACCAGCAGTATATTTCTGACTTACAACTGCTTGCATCCACTGTAAGAAACACACCAAAAGGGCTGAAAGCCAATCAGGGGCCAAATAAAACTTGTGGGAATCCAAAGAAGAGGTCCAGGACCCTGCTTTAAGAGTCACCAGACTGGCCACTGGGCCAAAGATTGTTCCAGCCCAGGACTCCTTCCCAAGCCATGCCCCATGTGTAAAAGCCCTCACAAAGTGGTGGGCTGTATTGGGGTGGCCAGGCCCCTCGAAGGGCCACTTGCCCAGGCTCAGGTGCCCTCAGCATCCTGATGGGTTGGACCTCAGATGACTGACACGCCTCAGAGGTCTCAGATGCCCCTTGGACCATCGCAGCCACCAAACTCTGGGTAAAACTTGCAGTGGAGGGTAAGAGTGTCTCATTTCTGATCAATACAGGGGTGATCCATTTCACCCTCTCTTCATTCTCAGAACAGCTAATTTTAGCCTCAGTTACTCTTGTGGGAATTGACGGCACTGTGGGCACTGTGTCCAGGCCTCTTAAGACCCCTCTGCTCTTATACAAATTAAAAAACCAGATCTTTACTCCTCTGTTTCTAGTCATTCTCACCTATCCAATCCCGCTCCTCAGAGGAGATATTTTAACAAAACTCTCTGCCAGCCTCACTATTCCAGGCTCTGCTCCCCACCCTACTGCTGCCCTTCTCCCACCCTTCTCACCTCTACTGCTACGCCTTTCTCCTACCCCATATCTTCTCCCTCCCTTAACCCACGCTTTCGGGACATCTCAGTCCTCTCTGTCACTCAGCATCACCTGCCCCTCCACATCCCCCTAGTGCTTCCCCCTGACCACATACATTTGATTACTCAGATCCCAACCCCAACCACCACACAGCAGCTCCTCTCCTTCTTGGGAATCATTGTCTATTTCTGGCTCTGGATTCCAGGTTTTGCAATGCTCACAAAACCCCTTAACTAACCCGAGGGGCCCCCTCCAGCCCCTTAGACACCAAGTCATTCCCCCACTCCTCATTCTCCCCTATTTCCATCAGACTGACTGACTCACATTCTGGAGGATATATAAATGCCTTGCTTTTGTGTGTCTTGTCGTTTTATTTACTTCCTTCATTCAGTCTGGTTTAATCTTATATGGTCTCACCTTCACATTTCCACCCTCAAATCCTATCTTAACTAGATAAAACATCTCTGTTTTCTGGGTATTCTGTGTAACTTCTCCCCAGAACAGACCAAATTGTTTCCCTTCCTTCTTATCCTCCTCCAGTTCCATAATCAATAAAAAGACCTTAAACACCTCCCTTCCTCCTCCCTACGCCCTTTGACCCAGTTCGCCTTCCATTTCTTTCTTTCAGCCTGCCCTGCTGTAGCATCCCAGCCACTCTCCCACTGCTGTCCCAATTACCTTTACAAAACCTTGCAGTTAACTCATTCCCTGCTGCACTGGCACAATCCTTCCTTAGCCAAAGACTGCCCCTCACTCCCCTCAGGCTTATTTGCTAGAATCCCTTCTGCACTGGGCAGAATGTCTCCTTTCCCCATCCCCAAAATGACTCCCCAGATTCAGACTCAATTCACTGGAGTTCCCATCCTCACATGGACTCACCAGAGGCACTCTACTACTGGCTAGAGGAACTGTCCTTTACGGGGGCCCTTACCCACTCCCCCTCAGACAAAATACACTTACTTGCCTTTCTCCTCTTCCCCAACTTCTCTGCACCTCCCTCCACTCGCTCATGTACTGCCATTTTCTCTTCCTACTCACCCACATACCCCGGCCCTCAGATTTGCTGCTGGCTTAACTTCAGCAGCACCCCCAGGATCAAGCCACCAGGTGTAAAAAAACAGGCAAAAGTGGTCCTATCAATGGTTAAGGAAGTCTTCTTCAAGCAGGCTGGATGTCCTGGCTTCTCCCCATGTTAGAGCCCCTATTTCCAATCTTTCTGCTATTATTGATTGGACCTTGCATAATAAAGTTTTTGACAGATTTTATCCAGGAACAGATCTGATCCATGACATCCAGACAACTCTGCCTGACTGCCCAGTATACTGCTGTCCCACAAAAGCCTCCAGCTGACCCCTGAGAAGGACCTGGCGGTCATCAGGCTCCTGACATCTCGGCTGCCTCACTCTGGGACTGAACCACTCACCCCCTACCCTACTCCTCTCCTCTCTCTCTCCAGAGGATATCCACAGTGTCCCCAGTCGTGCTGGAAGAAGACATGAGAAACTATGCCCTCCACCCTTTTTTTCTTCTTCTTCTTTGTAACACAACAGGCAGGGATGACAGGTCCCCCAAGTTGGACCCCCTCAAGCAGACCCACTACCTGCATCCACAGGAGCATAGAGATAAGAAGCCAGAAGTCACCCTGCTGTTCTCACCACCGACCCTGTTGATCACCCAGCCCCAGGCCCATCACCCAAGGGACTCCAAAATTTTCCACCCTCTTGGGCAGTACCCCCTCCCCTACCTAAAATGCCCCATATTAACCATGATCATCCTCCTCTCAGTGCCAATGGCCTTCTCACCCTTGGCCCATCTGCACCCAGATGGCAATAAACTCCCTGCATGTTGCTTAGACTTTGCCTGCCTTGGTGGTCTCAATTGTGCCTTGGTCTGACCTTACAGCAATCTAGATTTTTTCTATTATGTTCTTCCAAATCATTCCAACCTCTACCCATTATTTACTTCCAAAGTTTCCCACATTTTCAGGCATTTCATATAGCAAGAACCCCAGTGCTGGTACCAATTTTCTGTCTTAGTCTGCTTTATGCTACTCTAACAGAATACCACAGATTTGGTATTTTATGAAGTACAGAAATGTATTTGGCTAATACTTCTGGAAGCTAGGAATTTCAAAATAATGGCATTAATCCATTTCCAAAAGCAGCACCCTTATAATCTAATCTCTTCCTAAGGTCACACTTCACAGCCCTGTTGATTGGGGAGTAAGTTTCCAACACTATGAACTTTGAAAGACACCCTCAAAGAATCACACCTCCGTAAAAAAGACAGATTAACAAGAGAAAAACATTCAGTTTACTAATACATGTAATTTATTAATACATGCAGCACACATTATGAGAAAGATATGTCAATGAAAGCTCACAGCAGGGGCTTAGAACCCTAGGCATCTTGAACAAAGAGCATACACTTTAAAAAAATGGCAGGACAGGGCCGGGGATTTAGCTCAGTGGTTCCATTGCCTGCCCTGCAAACGCAAGGACCCGAGTTCAATCCCTGGTACCAAAAAATCCCCAAAAACCAAAAAAACAAAAGAAAGAAACTATTGCAGTAAAACTTGTAGATTCCACTGGTATCAAATCTGAGCTGATAACAGTTATCATTTTATCTTGTTTTAGGGCAGGCATATTTCTAAAAGGAATGTTCATGGCTTGCTACAGCTCTGATGGTCCTTTCTGACATTCCTGTTTCTCATGTTCCTTCAGCTGGAAATATTCAGTAGCCAAATTGGCATATTTTGGGGTGGCATGTTTGGTTTCCCTTGAGTAGATTTGAACAGGGAAATGATTTCTGACCAGAAGGAGCCTGTGCTGCAGCTAACCAAGTAGCAAGCGAAAGGTTTTTCCCTGCCAGACATGTTTTCCTCCCCTCCCCTGTCCTTTGTTCTCAGTAGGGTTTCTGTGACCCCTGCTGCCCTCCATATGTAAATAAGGAGAATCCTAGTGTACCTTTCTATCCAATTGTGTAAGCTGAATGTATCTACCTCAATCAATGAACTAATGTTGAGCGCCTTGCCACTGTACCCTTACGCCTCCTTTCCCAAATCTATATAAACCCTGTTCATTCCCAACACGGCTGATCACTTTGTGGAGAAATCCTTGATCAGTCTGCTAGGGAAATAAACCTGCCTCCAGTTTCCAGGGTGTACGCTCGATTCTTCTCTGCCTGACTCTGTTATATCACCTAGAGCTGCAACACTGTGAGTTATACTTGCTACAATAGATTACGCAAGGGATAGACTGAGGATGAAATAACTGAAACTTCCTAAGGAAGCAGTTCTTTCTTTTCTTTTCTTTTTTGAGACAGGGTTTTGCTATGGTGTTGAACTATGTAGTTCAGGCTGGCCCTGAACTCACAGCGATCCTCTTGCCTCAGCCTCCCGAGTGCTGGGATTACAGGTGTGCACCACCATACTCAGCCCAGTTTCTCTCCCCGCTCCCCCCTTTTTGGTACCAGGATTGAAGTCAAGACCTCCCACTTGCCAGGCAGGCGCTGTACCGATAAGCTACATTCCCGGCTCTTTTTTCCTTTTTTCATACTGGGGATTGAACACAAGGTCTTTACACTGAGCTTTTTAATTCACCTTGGCCCTTTAAAAAAAATTTTTTTTTTTTTGGTACCAGGGATCAAACTCGGGTCCTTGTGCTTGCAAAGCAGGCGGCGAAATCACTGAGCTAAATCCCCGGCCCTTAAAAATATTTTGAGACAGGTATAAAGTCATTAAGTTGCCCAGGTTCTGAGCAGTGTTTTTGTGGAAATGTTTACCAACAATTTTATTATTCTTCAATTTTATTACCCTTTGTCATCCTCTCTCTGCCCTTTCTTTTTTTTCTCAGTACCAGAGATCAAACTCAGGACCTTGCACTTGTGAGGGAGGTGTGCTGCCGCTGAGCTAAATCCCTGCCCGCCCCCCCTTTCTAGAGGTATCAAATGCAGTGGTGGGGACTTTGGTCTTCTGTAATCTTTCTTTAAAAAATAGCCAGGTATGGTGATGCACACCTGTAATCTCAGCACTCTGGGAGGCTAAGGAGGAAGACTGTAAGTTCAAACCCACCCCAGGCAACTTAGCAACTTAGTGAGACCCTATTGCACTTAGACCTTGTCTCAAAAAGAAAAAAGTCTGGGGATGTAGTTCAGTTCAAAGGCCCTGGGTTCAACTCCTAGTACTGCAGGGGGAGGAAAAAGAAAGAAAGGAGAGAGGGTTGGAATGTAGCTCATTGGCAGTGTGTGCTTAACACATCAGGCCCTGGGTTCAATCCCCAGGACAAAGGGGGATGGGGGGAGAGGGAGAGGAAAAACAGAAAATGGAACTTAGAACCTTGTGCTTGCCAGGTAGGTGAGGCATCACTGAGCTAAATCCCTGGCCTCAACAACTTACTTCTTCATGGCATTCAGCTCCGAAAATCTAAAGCTTTGTTGTGCTGGCATAAGGGAGTCCCAGTGGAAGAGGTTCTGATTAACCGGGTGGGCTGAAGTTTATCAAATTCAAATGCTGACTGAAAGAGGCTGCACAGGTAATAAAAATGAAGGAGTAGGCTAGGGTTAAGAAAAAAAATTGATAAGTACTTAGGAATGTGATAGGTGGCCAGGGCTACTGGATGGGATGTGCTGAAAGTCCTAAAAATCCAGAGGATGTTGAGAGTGCAGAACAGGACCCAAAGTGGCTCCAGGACTCCTGAACACTGTGCAGGGAACCAATCAGAAAGTGACATTCTCAATCCCTCATTTGAATCTAGTTCTGTTTGCAGGTCCAACCTGAATACACTCTTTTCAATCCTTCATTTACATCAGGACGGAAGCCAAGCGAGTCTTTCCATAGGGGGGTTCAAATCTGACCAGAGGCCAAGTATGGCTTTGATAGGACAACTGTCCTGATGCATTATTTGCATGACAGGAAAGCCAACCTGGGAATCAGGGATACCCCTTCCCCTTATTCTCAGGCCACCATGAGCCTTTTCTCCTGCCCACTCTCTGCAGAATGCACCTCTTCTCCACCTTCAATAAGTGTACACTTTCCCTGCCTTTTCTGTGTATCTTATACAGTTCTTTGTTCAGGACACCAAGAACCTAGAGCAAATCCCCATACAACCCTCCACCTGGTGACAGGTACAAAGTACATGTCCTTTCCTTTTAAGTCTCTCTTACCA
Source organism: Heterocephalus glaber (assembly GCF_053883595.1). Classification (NCBI taxonomy): domain Eukaryota; kingdom Metazoa; phylum Chordata; class Mammalia; order Rodentia; family Bathyergidae; genus Heterocephalus; species Heterocephalus glaber. The sequence goes on along the minus strand of NW_028258419.1, from coordinate 1,970,495 downwards.
TGATGATAAAAGACGGTGTGACAGATGGAGAAGGGACAGTGGAGAGATCACATCCTGTAGGACTGTGAGCTCAGGGTCCCTGTACTGGGGCTTGGGACATGTTACCCTGCAGTATGGCATAGGACACAAAATATGGCACTTTGAATTACACTTCATTAGCATTACTGAGCTCATTATTCTGAAAAACTGCAGACACAGCAGTAGCTCTGAAAAGCTACTGCTTTTGCGAAAGACATAAAAGCATTCTGAGTTTATCAATAGAAGTCTAATTCGAATCACAGAGAGTAATTGTCTCTCAATTTCTTGAATTTGAGCCGGTTTATAGACCCAGAACCTTTGGAAGGAAAGCTGATTTCCTTAAGGCCTGCCAAAATCTTATACCACTAATCTGTCTCCCAGTCTTCTCCAAAGGGACCTGGACTATTTACTATGACTGTGCAATGAAAAGGTAAATAATCAGATATTCAGGGAATATTAGATACTGTTTCTGAACTGACATTAATACCTGGAGATCTAGAATGTCATTTAGTACACTAAGAAAACTAGGAACTTAGGGAAATCAATGACATTTTAGCTTAGGTCCTTCTAAAACTGGGCCAAGGACCTTGAACCATCCTGTGGTTATTTCCCCAGTTCTGGATGGTAACTTGCATAATCATACTCAACAACTGGTAGGGTCTCCATGTTCGGACCCTGGCCCATGGAGTGAGAGATCTGAATGAGAAACAGCAGAGAAGTGTATTGTCTATGAGAAAAGCACCACGATTTGTCAAAGATCCAGAGGAGGAGAAACCCTGCACAAAACAGGGAAGGCAAAGGTTTTGTTGAAACGTGTTGGCAATTAATGCAGACTTCAGAGTGTGTAGGAGTCCGTGGGATGTCATCCCAAAATATGGCACCTTGGTGTGCTATTTTGTTCTGTTCAGTCCTATTCTATTTTGGGTGCTGGGGATAGAACCCAGGGCCCTCAGCATGCTAGGCATCTTGTCTATCACTGAGCTACATACCAGCCCTGGCTATTTTAAATTGGGAATCAGCAGGTGCTAGAAGAGGTTTTTCTTTGAAGTTTCCTTATCCACCTGAAGACCACATCTCCTAAAAATGGAACACAACTATTCCCACTATTTCATTTACTAAGGAAGCTTAAACTCGCATCAGAGAAGAGACTGAAAGTCAAACACTACATACAGAGCCCAGAGCAATTTTTGCCATAGACCACTGTTTGTAATTGGGGCTCAGGGAATGAGACACCAAAGTGTGGCGGCAGGGGGCGGGGGGGGGGGGCACACTGCTCCATTGACCTAAAGAAAAAATGTGCATTCATCAGCCTATCCAAACCCTGGGAAACACTTTCTGGAATTCTCTTATCTGCATTAAAATCAGGAGTCAAAAAACAAATTTGTTAAACAAATTTCTATCTATGTTCATACTTTTTTCTTCTATTATCTTTATCCAGTTTTAGAATTAGCACAATGTTGATTTCCTAAAATGAGGGGAGAAGTGTTCCTTTTTTTTTCTGCTTTAATTGCTTGATATAATTTATCGTTAAAATGTATATGAGCCTGCTGTTGTCATAAAGGTAGGTTTTCAAGCTGGGAATATACTTTCTTTAATAGGTGCTATTCAAATTTTATATTTCCTCCAGAGTTAGTTTCATTAATTTGTCTTCCAAGCTACTTCTTAGAAGTTGTCAAATGTATTTCAAAACAGATTTTTGAAATATGCTTTCTATATCCTTTTAAATTCTCTAAAATCTGTGGTAATGTCTCCTAGATCTTGATATTGTAATTTAAAAAATGTATAATTGATATTATGTAACAGGAAGAAAAGGTCTAAAGGAGGAGGGGAAGTAGGTGGGGTAGGGGAAAGGAAAAAAGGGAAAAGAAAAAATATGAGAAAAGGAAAAAAAGGGAAGCAAAGTCTTTGCAAATAGGGAAGGGTGGAGGGGGTGAAGGGAGGGCAGGGAAGGGGGGGGAAGAACCAAGATACTCATGTAAAGGAACAAGATCCCAATGATGAATGTAACTGTATTTTATATCGAAAATGTACCAATAAATGTAATGGGGGGGGAAGTTATTAACTCATTAAAAGCAAAAAAAAAAAAAAAGCATTTCTCAAACAAGACCCCAAATCAAAACCAGCCCGCGCAGTTTACTTATGAGCCATAAGCACCGAAGAGTGAGAGACACAGACTGTCCGCGCGTGTCCTTGGCCAGGAACCTTCGCCACAGTCACGCGGGGCTCTTCGGTCACTGAAGCTGCAGGACGTAGAGGGTACGGTCCAGGGCTAAACCATCTCGGGGTTTTGTGTTGCACGGGCACTCATGCAGGACCCCTCTCCCCGGGCGGGGGCACAGCTTCCGGGCCGTCTTTCCCCACTGCCCGCTGTGACCTGGCGACCGCACCGTCCCAGGGTTACTAGAACTCGACTTGTCCCCGCCGAGGAGGGGTTGTCATCGGACCCGGCGAGGCGCAGGGAGAAGCGCCCGGCTCTGCACCAGGGCTGCCGCTTCCTCGGCCCCTCCGCACGCCTGGCTTTGCCCACTGCAGTTCCTAGGGTTTCAATCCGGTCCTGTGGCCCTCCGCGTCTTTCCAGCCAGACAACCCCGAACCTTACTGCTGGTCCGACTAGGGATGAGTGCTACCACGAGGGGCTGTGGACCGGGCTGTCGGATTTTCTTCGCTGCGCTCGCTCGTAGTCCCTTCAGCGTGCCAAAAGCGCGAGTGGATGCGAGCTTTGCCCTCAGCTCTGGGATGGGCGGTGGCTTGGAGGCGGGGTGGGCGGAGCCTCACGGGAGGGACGGGGCCGGATTTCCGTGGGGGGGGGATTGGCGACCCCTTCGGCTGGGAGCGGGCTCTGAGTCGGGGGGGCGGGGCCACAGGCGGTGCGGTGCGGGGGCGGTGCTGAAATAGGCTCTTGGGGCGGGGCGAGCGCCGCGGGCTTCTGGCTCCTGGCTCCGGGCGCCGTGAATCACTGGCTCTGCGCTCCCTGGGCTACGCTGCTTCGTGGGGAGCTGGGGAGGAAGGAAGGAAGGAGGCGGTCGCACGGTTCTCAGTTTTCCTTCCTCTCCAGCTGCAGAGGTCGCGCGAGCCCGGTTCTGCCACCTGGGAACAGGCGACATCAGTTGCGCGTGTGCTCCGCGGGGCGAGCATGGAGGGCGCGGACCTGGTCGCCAAGGTGCTCTCCACCTGGCTGACGCTGGTGCTCGGCCTCATCCTGCTGCCCTCGGCCTTCGGGGTGTCGCTGGGCATCTCTGAGGTCTACATGAGGATCCTGGTGAAGACTCTGGAGGTGAGGGCCGGGGGCGTGGACCAGGGCGGCGGGGAGGGGGCGGGGAGGGGGCGGGGCCCGGGCTGCGACAGCCGAGCCTGGCAGAGCTGGGTCCAGAAGGCAGCGGCCCAGAGGTCGGTGTCCCCATCTCATCCGCGACATCTCCCCGGTTGAGACGACCGGACCAACTTGTGGGACCACTGCACCCTAGGCCTGACGTCGGCGTTCTCTTACTGATTAGCTGAAGCCCGCGACAGCCTTTGGCGTCTGCGCACTCGCTCATAGCCCGAGAGCCCTGCGTGGTCCCTTCAGTGCCCTTAGTTTACAACCCAGGTTCCAGAGGTCCTTGGGGCACTGGGCGTCCTCGTTCGGAAAGGCAACATGCTCTGCTTTATTCCCAAGATAAGAAGCCAATTGCAGTGTATCAGAAGGAAATCTGATTTTATTTTAGTGAAGTCGGGGAAAGTTTATCTAATCATTGACACTGGAAATGCCATGCAAAGGTGTACACTTTTACCTCACCTCTGCTGCCTTTTGTTTCCAAATTGTGTGGAGCACAGTGTTAGATGGAAGACTCTGTAGGGAACAGTTTAGCCTTGCTCTGTTAATCGTGGCTTACCCTTACAGGCAGCTCTGTTAACCTGGCTAACCCTCGCAGGGTTCTTGTTAAGTTTCAAAAGGCCTGAGGGGTAGGGAGGGCAAATGCTATGCCCATTACAGTCAAGGAAGCTTAGTCTCAGAAATCAGTGGTTTGATTGTGTTAACGTGGAAACAGGAGTCAACTGAGAGGCCCAGCAGACTGTATGGATTTGTTTAGATTTGGTACCCAAATCCCAGCTGTGGTTCTCAATATGTGTGTCCTTATGCAGGTCACCTACTTGTTGTTCATTTTACTTATCTGTAGGATAGGAGTAACAATAACACCTATTCCGATACATTCATCTTAGACAGATGCCTGGATATCTTAGGTGTTATGTCTTATCTATGTTTTCGGCTATTAAAAAAAAGGCATGATTACTCAGTCTACCATCTTTCTCTAGTTCCTGCCTCTGATATGGGCTCCTGTTCTTCTGCCCTCATTTTCCGTCTGTCTGTAGGACTTTATCCATTCTTCCTCAATATTGGGGTGGTTTCAGACATCCATCTGGTGATGTCCTGTTTTACTCCACGAACCTTCTTTTCGTGGCTATTTCTTTGCTGAGTCCTTGCAGTCATATTTGATTTTTCATCCTCAGCCATCATATTTTCTTTTTAAGGGAGTAGGAAAATTATTCTTTTTCTTTTTCTTTTTTTTTGGTACCGGGGATCGAACTCGGGTCCTTGCGCTTGCACAGCAGGCAGCGAAACCACTGAGCTAAATCCCCAGCCCAGGAAAATTATTCTTAACTTTATTTAGTTTTGCCTTGCCATTTCTTTTTTTTTCCTTTAAATTCTTTTATTGGTACATTTTAGGTATACAATACATTTACATTTATCATTGGGTGCTTGTACCTGTACATTATGTATCTTGGTTCTTATTTTTTCCCCATTACCTGTGTGCCCTTCACCCCTTCCACCCTTCCCTATTTACATAGACTTTGTTTCCATTTTTTTTCTTTTCTCATAATTTTTCCTTTCCCTTCTTTCCTTTCCCCTTCCCCTCCCACCACCCCTACCCCTTTGGACCTTTTCTTCCTATTTCACATTATCAATTATTCGTTTTAATCCTTATTTACACTATCAGTTTCTCACACTAGAGAAACTATTCGGTATTTACACATGTGTGTCCTATTTATTTCATTTAAGAGTGTGGCCTCAATATGCATCCATTTAGCTATAAATGTCTCTAGTTTCTCATTCTTTATGGCTTTACTCCATTTTATAAAAAAGCCACATCTTCTGTATCCAGTTTCCAGTTGTTGGCACTTGGTCAGCCATCATATTTTGAAGTTCTGCTGTTACTACTTGGGAGATGTTTCCCTGAGTTGGACTTTTCTGACTGCTATTCCATCCTGAGTGCAGTCACACTTTGTTTTCTTAGAGCTTCCTACTGTCAGGCCTTTGGAATTCCTGGCCATAGAGCTGGTCCTCTTAGCCTGTGCTCCCTGTCCTCAGAACTCTGAAATGATCCAAGTGTTCTCCTGGCAGTGTGTTCCCACCCCAGTGAGACCTGATGAAGGTACATCACACCCATGCTGTCCCCCTTTGTATAAAAATTCAAATTGAAAGCTTTACTCAGCACCTGGCCACCATCTATAGCAAGAGGAAAGTCTCTGGGCAGACTAAGAACTGAGGCTCCAGATTCAAAGTAAAATCCTAATCCCACCACAGACTGTGGTACACCACTGCCCGGACAAACATCCTCTGAGTCCCTATCCCCAAGTCTTTCAGTGTCAGCAATGTTAGATCCCATCTTAGAGAGCCATTGTGGAGTTAAATGAAAACCACAATGGCTTTGGCAGCTTTTCTTTATTATTACTTTCACACACAGCAGGGCCTTCCAGCACATTTATTATACTTCCAATACTGGAGGAAGTATCATACGGAGGTATTGGTAACTACCTGAGAATTATGACATTCCTATTTAAAAAGACAAAAAACTAAGGGTGGGTGAGGAGAGAGAAAAGGAAAGGGATAACATATAAGAGGTAAAAAGAATCTGCTAATAGAAGGTGCTGACATAGCATAGATCTGAAGATAGGTGAAATCATAGCCTCACATGAACAAATACATAAAACAGTAATGAAGAGTGTCCCAAGCAGGGCCTGGTGGGCAAACTGTGATCCCAGCCAGCACTTACCGAGTATCCCAAATTTGAGACCAGCCTAGACTACCTAGGAATACCTTGTCTCAAAAACAAAAAACAAAGGGGCCGGGGATTTAGCTCAGTGGTTCTGCCACCTGCCTTGAAAGTGCAAGGTCCTGTGTTCGATCTCAGGCATCAAAAAAAAAAAAAAAAAAAAAAAAAAGTAGCAAGTGCTTTCATTTACCCTCCTCATTTAATCTATAGAATAACCCAGTGAAGCAGATCCCTATAAGTGGGTAGAAACCAAGGCTGAGATCCTAAGTGATCTGTCTCAGGGCACAAAACAAAGTCAGAAATTTGGAGGAACCTGTTTGTGCTTTTACTCTTCAATAGTGTTGAAAAAATAATCCTTGCTATGTGTCCATTGTCTGTATTATCTGGTTAGATTAGATAATTTTTATTTTATGTATCATTTCCTTCCTTCCACTCCATCAGTTCTTTTTTCTAATTTTTCTAAAAAGGGGACAGAGAAAAGCATACAGCTTGGGGAGCCTCTTGACAGTAAAAATTACTATGGTCAGCTCTTCAGAAAGTTTGCTATATGCACAGCTCAACCTCCAGTTTGAGTTTATGATCATTAAAAAGCCACTCATTGATAATGGAATTTGTAAAAGTAAATAAACTAGAGTATGCATGATATGTAAATTATAACCGAAGAACTTTGAGAACTATCCAGTTCTGATTTAAAAAGCGCAAAGGGTGTTCTTAGGACTGGAATGTAACGAAAGACAAACATAGGAACTCCGGGCTGCCATGATCAACAAGCGATGGTACCCCAAAGGGATCTCCAATCCAATTCCATGTACGCCAAGCATCCCTTTGGCTTCCTTACTCAGCAAGAGGTTTTCCTTACACGGACACCTGCCTGATGGCTCCAGGGCATGTCTCCCACTACCATTGGAAAATTGGTTTTCTTGAGGGGAATTAAACTCATGATTGAGTACAAGCTCATCTCTGAAAGTCTCTAACTCTAGGTGGACAGAAATTAAATCTTAGTGAAATCGAAGGTTAGACTCTGGGTCTGAGATAATCCCACCAACTAGAGTAATTCACCAGACTAAAAGCGAGCTGGTCTCTCCCCTTGGCATCTGGAACACTAACCCTGGAGGAAGCCATCCTTGTTTTACCGGGTGCCCTACTATATGTTGGGCATCAGAGAAGTTCTCTTCATTTTTCTCAGCCACCCTTCTTGTCCCCATCTAGAGATGATGAAGTGGATCCAGAGGAGGTTAATGTCTCCTGCCAGGAAGCTGCAGGCTTGCACTTCTGGTGCATCTCTTGGGCTGGTTCCAGGCCACAGGCACAGCTTCCCTGTCAGTGCAGCGGAAACTGCAGGAGAGAAGTGTGTTCTGGGATCCCCATAGGAATTGCTCAGCTGCTCTTCCAACTTTACCATCTGCGTGTCTTGAGCGGGGGCACTGCATTTTGCAGGGCAAATTACTGGTGCTTCCCTCTCAGGAGAACTGATGCCTTCTGAGACTGCAGTGTGCCTCGCTTGGGGAGCAGTGTCACTTTCCCCATGAGGATGTCACTGTCTGCTTGGCTAGGGCTGCCAAAACAAAGTCCCACAGCCTGGACTGCTTACGCAGCAGAGCTGTGTTTGCTCACAATTCCTGAGGGCTGGAGTCCAAGGTCAGGGTGTGGACAGGCTTGGCTTCATACTGAGGCCTCATTCTTGGGCTTACATGTGGTTGACATGTGATCTTTCTTCTGTGCACACACATCTGTGGTGTCTGGGCACCCAGATTTCCTCTTTTACAAGACACCAGTCAGATAGGAGTAGAGGGCCACTCTTAAGAGCTTTATGTTAAATTAACCATCTCTTTAAAGACCTTAAATCCCAATATAAGGGATGTACGTACTTGTGGAAGTACTGGGAGTTTCAGCTTCAATGTTTGAATTTCAGGGGTGGGGTATAACAGCTATTAACTGCCACAAAACACCAGTATTATCCATTGTATGTGAGCATGGGATAATTGTTCTAGTCTAAGATAGCTACATTTATTTTAAATCTTATGCTCATGATAGAAAAGTGAGTTATGAGATTAATAATAATTGATTGTTTACAAAATTTTATTTTGACCTATCTTTGACTTACTTATATATACTAATGAGCACCAAAGATTTAAGTGAAAAAGCACAGAAATTAACCTTTATCTCCGAGGAGAAAAGACAGGAGTCAGAGTTTGAGAAGTCTTGCAGTAAGTCAGTCAGCATGAGTAGAAAAGGATGCAGCCAGATTAGAACTGAGAAGATTAGGCCTCTATTTATAGGTCGGCCTATGTGCCTGGCGGTGCCCACTTGGCTTTGGGGTTGTTGTGCAGGGGTTGTAGCAGCCTGGCCACACCACAGTGCTTGACCTTCACACATAGGTTTTAGGCTATTCATTCTCTCTCAGTGTTTTCTTATTTATTTGACAAAAGGTTTTAATCCCTCCAGTTAATACACGTGATCTGAACCTCGAAATAACTGAGGTTTTTGTCTTTACTTAATAATAACTCTTTTGCCCCTTCCTGGGTGTGTATTATAATTACTACAATGCTTTTACCTTTTTCTTCCTTCTCAAATCAGTCAGTTTAGACATTGCTTGCTTCTGAATTGTAACCCTGTAGACATCATTGTAAATGTGTTTTTTTGGCAGGTGGTGGCTCTGGGGAATGAAACCTGGCCTTCTGCATACTATACAAGTGCTCTACCACAGATCTGTGCTCACAGCCCTTCTTAAACTTAAATCCCATCTTGGTATATCTTTTTACACTTCTCTGTACATTCAAAGCAAAATGAGTTATTTCTCCAGTTTTTAAATTCTTTTAAGCTTTGGATCCTCATAAGCATGCCATTTTCCCCAGACATCTTAGTAGATAAGCAGCCGGGGGAGGGATGGTTTTCTTTAGGTATTCATTTCATTGATTATTCCCAGCTTTCCAAGTCTGGTGGTTCTTTCTTTTCTTTGGAGTGCTGAGGATCAAACCCAGGGCCTCATGTATGTTAGGGAGGCACTCTACCACCAAGCAACATCCTTAGCCTTCCGCAAGCTTATGTCTCATGTCTCTTTAAGTGTATCTCACACTTGAATGACTAGTTTGCTATGAAAATAGCTGTTATGCTTTGTGCCCTGTATTTAGGTCTTTGCATGTGTTATGTCACTTAATCTTGACAACAACCCAGTGAGATGGGAATGATTATCCTCCTTTTAGGATGAGAAAACTGAGGCCTTTGTAACAGTGCTGGGGATCAAACTCTGGCCCTTGCCTGGCTCCATTGCCTGGAGCTATACCTCCAACCCTCAAGCCCAGATCTTCTTGGTGCCATAAGTTGTTCTCCTGCCCACCGCACCTCACAGCCCTCAAGGAGTAATTTACTAGGGCACAGATGTATTCAAGAAGATTTAGACAGGACCAAGATTTTTCCTGTATGTACGGGGGCTTCATCAGTGACTAAAATAAGGGTACACCTAGGACTTGTAATGACATATTGCCAGATTAACTAGAGTGGCTCATGAATGCAAAAAGTGCCAGGATTTAATGCTTCATTTTACTTCTGTATGAGCATGGTTTAAGTATTTTCCATTGTGTCTTCAGGAGTTTAAATTAATATTGTTTCTTTGAACAGTGGGCCACACTCCGAATTGAAAAAGGTGCCCCAAAGGAGTCGGTGCTTAAAAATTCAGCTTCTGTTGGTAAGTCTTCCTTTTCATTATGATTGTTAAAACACTCAAATTGAGTAGCTCTTACCATTTGAACTTGAAATATGCAGAGACAAGTGCTTCTACAGGCCTTGGATCATTAGAGTCTATCCTTCATTCAGAGTAACAGCTGCCAGAATTTTGATTGGCTTTTGTCATGAAGATGATCATATGTGTTGGGTCACCATGTGTTCTTACAGGTGTGGCTTTGCTTTCTAAGCACATGCATTCTGTGCTTACTTTAGCAGCACATATACTAAGTGCATGCATCTGAATATGGTTGCCCATGGTTCTAAAGGTGCAGTCAGTGGTTTAAGAACAGGGAGGTGCTCTGGTAGCTTTTCATCCCTATAACAAAGTACCTGAGGAGCCTACTCATGCCAGAAGAAATTTATTTAGCTCACAGCTCTGGAGATTCCAGGCACCCACAACTGTCCCACTCTGGGGAGTACCTCAGGGTGGCAGGATCACGTGGCGAGGCAGGAAGCAAGGAGTGGCTCAGGTCAGCCTCAAGCTTTTCTAACAGCCCGTATTTGCAAGAAGCACTGTAGGGTTTCAGGGGTTACTGAGGGCAGCACCCTCAACTGACCCAGGGCCTCTCTCTGGGTCCCACTTGGTAAAGGTCTACACCACTGCAGTCCTACCACGTTGGGGCCACACCTCCAAAACAGAAGCCCTTAGGGGACCATGTGAACCATGTCCAGTCAGAGCGGGAGTGGTGGGAGAGCCTGCAAATTAGCTGTAACTGAGGTTTTGTTAGCACCATAACTCCTGACTTGGGGTTCTCAGATGTGTCCCTTAAAATATGCCTTACTTTGAAAGCTAATGTGTAATATTGTACATGAAATTTAAACCTCTTGGCTGAGGGTATGGCATGCTTAGTATATAGGAGGCCTTGGTTTCAATCCTCAGCACCAAAAATCCCCTCAAAACAACAACAACAATGACGACGACGACGACGACGACGACGACGACGACGACGACGACGACAACACCAGCAGCAGCAACAGCAGACCGTGTAGTGAAATAAGCTCAGGAGCCATCATATCCTCCCTTCTTTTTGGAGGGTACTGTTGCATAGTGACAAAGGTTCAGAAGTCCTACAATAAAGAAGCATGTTTAATTTTATTTAATGTAGTGTTTCCTCTACTTGTTTGACCATGATATCCCCTTTTCTCATATCATACCTATTAGCTTTTGGTAGAAGTAAGCGAACCAATCAACCAAGCTAACCACAGTCCCTGTCTTTTCTGTGCTTTGCCTTTAAGGAGCTCTTTCACTTAGGGCAAGAATTCTAAGAATGTTTAAGATTCTGGGTTCATAAGGGAGTAGGATGCTGTAGGAGTGATAGCCAAGCACTAAGGAAGAAATACATTACTAGAATTAAGGAACAGGATAAGTGTCTATGTGCTTTTCAAAAACTGTAGAAAGTTTTGTGCCCATCTTGTTTAGGGTTACACACACACATACTAATGGTAAAACTGTCAGACACTTCACTGGAAGGAATTTATCTTTGGAGGTTGGTCTAAAAGGAGTTATAGAAATTGTGTACTGGGCCGGGGATTTAGCTCAGTGGTTTCGTCACCTGCTGTGCAAGCGCAAGGACCCAAGTTCGATCCCCAGTACCAAAAAAAAAAAAAAAAAAAAGAAATTGTGTACTGATGAGTTTTGGCAATAACGAAGTATTTAACTGAAAAGATCTGTGCATTTTTTGTGTAATTGGTTCTTCAAATGACTGAAGCAGCTAGAAGAGCTCCCTGGTGTATTCTTACCAATCACATATTTATCAATCTGGATATTTCTTTTTTTTTTGTTTTTCTTGATACGGGGGTCTCACCAAGTAGTCCAGGCTGGCCTCCAACTTGTGGCAATTCTCCTGCCTCAGCCTCCTGAGTGTTGGGATTATAGGCATGTACCACCATGCTCAGCTTAACCTGGATATTTATGATTATATATGATCTTTTTTTTGTCAGATACTTTCAGATATAGCAGATCTACCAATTTTTAACTTCTCTGGGTACATTTTAAAATGTATGTCCTTATGATTTAGGGAAAGAACAAACTTTGTTGCCAGTTTTCTGTTGCACTTGGTGAGACTTGAGTGAATTTTGTGGGCCCTATATACAGTATTGAGGTGGTTGTGGTACATGTCTTGGGCCATGAATTTAAGAAGGTACAAGGTATTTCAAGGTTAAAGGGATTTAAAAAATCACTAGGTGAGGGTGTTCAGTAGCAGAGGTGTAGGGTTTTTTAAAGATTTTATGAACACTTTTATGTGCTGGGTTATTATTACTGTTGTCATACATCTGCTTGTTCTATTTTCTTTTTTTTTCTGGTACTGGGGATGGAACTCAGGACCTTGCACTTGCCAGGCAGCTGTGGCACTGCTGAGCTACATCCCCAGCCTGGATGATCTATTTTTTGACCCTGGTCTTTCTCATGGAAACTCCAGAACAGAGTGGAAGTGAACAGGAGGAAAAAATATAAATCATACTGGTTCAGAGTAAGGCTGGTCCCTTTGAAGTGTGTTGTATTTCATTCAGAGTGGCTGCACTTCCTTTCAGCCTGTGAAATTGACTCTTACAGTTATTGAGCACAGTACTATCTAAGGCTGTCCTGGGAGCCAGAGATGAAAGGAAGGTGTAGTCCAGTCTCACAGGCTGCTGTGATAAACTCTAAGTGCATAAGCAGAGGACAAGGTGAGATCTGATGTCGGCTCTGGTCTGTGATGAGTTCACCCTTTAGTCCCACAACTATGCCTGCCGGGCACCTCTGCTTCCATTCTGACTCCATGCCTGGGGTAGCTGGGACTTGTGGGTGTGTACCTGCAGATGCAGACTGGTTGTTTGCGGTCCTCAGAGAACCAGTGTCACCATCCTGGACCGCTGAGAGGCTGATGAAATGCACCGAGCATCGTGTTCCTGGCTGGTGCAAGGTCTGTCTTCTGGGGAATGTGTTTCTGTTCCCAAAGGTGCCAGTGCTCCCATAGTCTGCGTGGAGCGGGCCGTATAGGTGAAGATTTTGGGCAGGACTGGGCCCCAGCTCTGCGGGTGTGATTCTCACATGTCTGGGTGACACAGTCCTCATTATAGGTTTTGATGAGCAGCTGGCAGAGATTGGCCAGACAGGGAAAACAGTTGCATTTATTTTCTGTACACACTCATGCACACAGTCCTTCTATTTGTTTTACTTAATGAGGTCCATATTTTGAAACAAATTTCAAGTCTCCCTGTCAAGTCCCTCTTGCATTATATTTCTTATGTGCTTTTATTAAATAAGTCATTTGAAAGCCTAGGGAAACATTATCTTTGTAGTTAAACAATTCTCTCTTTAGCCATACGCTGCTGTACAATTTATTGAAAACTCATTTATTGAGCTTCAGACATGATTATGAATAAGCTGTCCTTAAGAACCCCTGTTGCACCTCCTTCCTCAAGGTTGAAGGCGCAAAGATGAAGGTGCATTCTTCCCACTTCACATTAACCTTGTTATCCTGAGCATGGGCCACATGGAACCGTAACACCCTGACCCCTGTCCTGGTTCTGAGATCGTATGTGGTCGGACCATGGCCCAGGAGGCTGGGACAGAGAAGAGAATGCCAACAACTCCTTCACTGCTTCTCCTCACTTTTCCTTTCCCCACAGGACAGAGTCGTTCCCTTGGCCTGGGACTGAAGTTTCACAAGGTTGGAGCAGGTTTCGTGTTAGTCTCTTGGAAATAGTGTGAGAGACTGCTAGACTTTGTTGTTTTTTTTTCGGTACTGGGGATCGAACTCAGGACCTTGCACCTGCCAGGCAGGTGTTTCACTGCTGAGCTACATCCCAGGCCCTGACCGCTCGACTTTGAAGAGCTCCCCACCTCATACTTTGGGTTCCTGACTGAGTGCCAGGAAACTGTTAAGCTTGACACAGTAATTTTGATTCTAATTATGATTAATATAGTTACTTATGTAGTTCTTTGACTCAAGATGAATTCTAGTATAATTGCATGATGACACCAGGACGTTTTAATGATTACTGATCAAAAGTCAACAGGTGTGAATGAAGGCATGCAGTTGACTTGAGGGTGAGTCATAAGCACTACAGATATTGTGCATAGGGTTGCTGTGAAGTTATCTCACCTTGCCCCTCCCTGGTATGCAGCTGGCCTGACTCAGCCTTGTGGGCAGTGGAAACACCTGCAGCCTCCACAAGTCCTCCTACAACTGGTGCTCTGAGTGCAGATTTGGGCCATGAGGTCTGCCATTCATCAAGCCCCTGTGCCACACTGCTCTTCTGCTTGTACCTCCTGACCCCAGACCTTGCCCCTTTGTCCATCCAAACCCTTAAAAAATGCAAAAGGCAGAGGTGAACTTTTCTTGTTACACCTATTCAGAAAGAAGTCGGGTTGCCTAACATTTCCTTCTAACTACTTTTGTAACTTTTTTTCTGTGAGGTATTGGACTAACCAGATTGATTTCCTGAATATGTTGGCTACCACAACATTAACAGAATCTTTCAAATTCACAGAAAATGTAAGGTAATATTTTATTAACAGAATTTGAAGAGTGTTGCCTTTTTACACTTATTTGGTCTAGGGAAAGCTTTTTTTTTTTTTCTGGTACTGGGGATTTAACTCAGGACCTTGTGCTTGTGAGGCAGGTGAGGCTCCACTGAGCTAAATTCCTGGCCCTGGGAAAGCTGTTTTTGATACTTTTTTTGTTTTGGTTTTTTGAGGTACTGGAGAGGAACCCAGAGCCTTTGTGTGGCTAGACAAGCACTATACCTGCTGAACTACTGAGCTATCTCCGGCTCAATAGTTTATTTAAATTTGTTAAGCTGACTTAGTACTGTTGTCTTGATGTAAACTCTCTGAATGTAAAACCAGTTCCTATTGCCTTCCCAGATTGGGGCGGGGAGGGGGGAGTATAGTGCACTAATGGGGTTATTTTATCGATAAAGTACTGGAACCTGACTTGCTGTTTGTAGAGAGCAAAGTGATCCAATTATGGGATTTGGAAGGAAAAGTATTACTCAGCTTTTCATCACTGTGGCAGAATACCAGAGATATCACCTTAGTGAAGCAGAGTTTTATTTTGGTTTACAGTTTTTTCTGTCCATGGTGGCTCGCTCTGCCTGTTAGTTTGGTCGGTGGTGGTGCAGTATATCATAGTGAGTGTGTGGCAGGTGAGGCAGCCAGGAAGCAGAGAGAAACAGAAGGGTCTTAGTGTCCTTTTCAGCTGCGTGCCCACCATCACCTAACTTCTTCCATTAGCCCCCACCTTCTAAGGGTTCTATTGCCTCCTCATAGTGCTGTGGGCTGGTGACCAGTCCTTTAGCACATGAGTCTTTGGGGACATTCCAGTCCAAACTATAACATAGGAATATCATCTGTCCCTCTTGGTGAATATTCTGCTTGAGGATGATGATTTTCAATCATAGATAAGGTAGTATGAGCCCCATATAGGTTCAATACAGGTCAAGATTTTGCCATACTCATTCATTTTATCACCCCTTCTGTTTTTTTGCTAAGTATTTAATTTTTTTTTTTTTTTGGTACTGGGGATCGAACTTGGGACCTTGTGCTTGCAAGGCAGGCGCTGGAACCACTGAGCTAAATCCCCAGCCCTGCTAAGTATTTAATTTGAAGACAAAATTTCATGTCTTTTTGTGCACTTAAAAAAATAAACCTTTCCCAATAACTATAAGGCTATTGTCTCTTTTAACAAGTTCAATAACTTAATTTTTCTTTTTGGTGGTACTGGGGATTGAACCTAGGGCCTTTGCATCAAGCTACATCCCCAGCCCTTTTTAAATTTTTGAGACAGGGTCTCACTAAGTTGGCAAGTTGCTCAGGCTGGGCTCAAACTTGTACTTCTCTGCCTCAGTCTTCCAGAGTGCTGGGATTACAGGTATGCACCACCATGGCCAGTGTAAGTTTAATAATTTCTTGGGCCTAGGATTTAGCTCAGTGGCGCTTTGCCTGCCTCATAAGCACAAGGTCCTGAGTTCGATCCCTGGTACCAAACCAAACCATACAAAAATAAATAAATAAACAAAACAAAACAAAACAAAACAAAACAAAAAATAATTTCTTAATACCATCTAGAACACAGTCCATATTTATATTTCCCTAACAATCTCCAGATACTTTTATAATTTATTTGTTTGAATAGAGATTGAGACATGGTCCACAAAAATATTTAGTAGTTAATTTTTTTACATTGTCTTTTTTTTTTGGTACCGAGGATCAAACTCGGGACCTTGTGCTTTCGAGGCAGGCGCCGGAACCACTGAACTAAATCTCCGGCCCTACATTGTCTTAATAGAAAATACTGTATAGGTTTTGGTAGAGGCATGGGGTACAGTTTTTGTACTTGGAACAAAAATTACTTAACAGCAAGAATTTGCTAGACTACTATACATTTCTAGCCACACATCTTAATATCATTTTGTAGAAGCCAAAGGCTTGTCTTTGCTTGCTTGCTTGCTTGTTTGTCTCAAAACCATCAGATTAGTCATCACAGATGGTTGACAGGACTGTTCTACAAATGGAACCTCCTCTGCTGAGTGTTGGCTTGGTCACTGTGCTCCCCTTATCCTTTCCTGGCACTTAGCTAATACTGCTCCAGTAGGGAAGCAAGGCATGAAGCAAGGGTATATGGTGAGCACCATCAACTTTAGCTTTTCCATAACTTATGTAGAAAGAACAAAGGGATTCCTGGAAAGATGGGAATCACCTTTCTATGCATTATCTGGGGCCACTGGACAAGGTGGTGGTAGCTACAGTATAATCTCAAGTTGTTTATCTCCAGGTGGACTTGTAGGCCTGGCCATTGTGTCTCCATCTTGAGGCTTGGCTTTCTTTAAACTCGCCTCCAGATGCAAATTTCATGTGTTTCACCCTCTGCACGACTCTCTCCAGGGCCAGATCCCTCTCTGACTGCTTATTAATTTTTACCTACATTAGTTTATTATTGCCGTGGGAAAACCCCTACACACAGGGCCAAGGA
The DNA here is from genome assembly GCF_053883595.1 of Heterocephalus glaber. NCBI lineage: Eukaryota > Metazoa > Chordata > Mammalia > Rodentia > Bathyergidae > Heterocephalus > Heterocephalus glaber. The sequence continues at coordinate 1,953,763 of NW_028258419.1, read as the reverse complement.
AGTGTTCTGTGTTGTGTCAAGGGTATAGTAGGACCCCCTCCCCTTCATTAGTTAGGAAACGCATAACAGTTCAACCTCAATCAGTAATGTTTCTGAGGAAGTATATCTCTGGAGAATATTTAGCATTATAATCAGATGCCGTACATACATGCCAAACCATTTTATTTTATTTTATTTTATATTTTTTTTGGAGGTAGAAAGCAAACTATTTACATCAATGGGCCTGGTCAGGATAGTTCCTCAAAGAAACAGGCTGAGGCTGACATTTTAATTGAATTGATGACTCATTGGACAATGGTTTTATGAATCCTGTGTTATGGAATTTCTCATTTAATTGAATTAGTTCATGTGGGCTCTCAGCAGAAATATTGGTCAACAGTATATCAAGTGTGTTATAAGATGTTTGTTGTTAGAATGGAAGTCTGCCTGTTACTCTGAAGCCTGCTGGTCTCTCTGGTGTTGGTTGATGATTGGTTACAGACAGTACTCACAACCTCTCACTTCCATTTATACTTCAAAACACATGGTTAATGCCATGATTAATGTTTATATTGGGGGTTAAAAATCTTCACACGTTACAGTCAGCATTGATTATTTTGTATGTTTTTTGAAATCTCCTGGATTATATGATGACCAAAAAGAGAGCAGATTTTCTCATCTGCCTTTTTCAAGAGAAAAAAGTAAATTTCTAGTACTCTGAACTTTGTACTTTTTTGGTCTCTTTGGGCTGCTATATCAAAACGTCATAGCCTACGCGGCTTGTGTGCTTCAGAAACATTTTTCACACATCTGGAGGCGGGAAGTGCAAGCACAAGGCTCTGCTTCCTGACCCAAGACACCTGCCTTTTCCCTGCAACCTCATGGGACGCAAGAGTGAGGGCCCTCTGATCCAGTCATGAGGGTGGACTGTTAAAAACTCAGATTTTCTTATTTATTTATTTATTTATTTATTTATTAATTATTTTTGGTACCTGGGATGGAACTAGGACCTTGTACTTGTGAAGCAGGCAGCGGCACCACTGAGCTAAATCCCCAGCCCCTTTTTTTTCTTTTCGTTTTTTTTTTTTTGGTGGTACTGGGGATAGAACTCAGGACCTTGTGCTTGTGAGGCAGGCACAGTGCCACTGAGCTGAATCCCCTGGCCCCTTTTTCTTTTTTATAGACAGTTTTTCCAGGCTTCCTCATGCTGAGAGTGTCACCCTCCACCCTCAGGCCTGAGGAGGCCAGTTCAAGGTTCAAGGCTATCAGCCCAAGCTTGGCTAAGTCTACAGGAGATTAGGGTGAGGCCAGATGGGTGGGCAAGTGGGCATGACCTGTCAATCATGGAGATGCAGGAACCTAGCACTGAAAACAGTTTCCAAGCCCTGCACTGGGACCAATCAGAAAGTGCCATCTTCAGTTTTTCTGGCTCGAGATCAAGAAGGTTTTCAATAGGACAGCCTAGATTGACCTCAGCCTGAGGAGTAGCGGTCATTAACAATCTCTTGGCCACTGTCCTCTCTCTCAGTGATCCACTCTCACTCAGCAGAGCATACACTTCTTTTCTACATTTAACTACCTTTTATATGTATCTTCACCAACAAGAACCTGGAAAAAGTCTCTACAAGGACACCACAGCACCCTAGAACCCTGATAACAAACACATGATATTTCCCAGATCTAGTGGTGGGCTAGCTGTCCTCTCAGTTTGGCCATATTGTAAATAAGCTCATTTCTCCATTTTCATGGGCTTTTCTTACACTTTTGGCTGTGGGTAGGCAAATGAATCCAGTGATCTGGCTAGCCAGGGCTTGGATTTGGGCCTGACAGAACCCTGGAGGGTAAGCAGAGGGGGCAGACTATTCTATTACAGATAAGTGAACCAGTAGAAATGTGAATATAGAAGGTACCTCCATCTTGGTAAAGCTTTGATTCTTTTTTTTTTGGTACTGGGAATCGAACTCGGGTCCTTGTGCTTGCACAGCAGGTGGTGAAACCACTGAGCTAAATCCCCGACCCTGTAAAGCTTTGATTCTATCCTAATCCCAAATAACAGAGCCACTTTGGCAGACCTCACTAGTTGATGAAGTTTTTGTCACTGAATGGAGATGTGGCCTCAGAACTCTTTGAACAATGTGTCTGACTTGGAGCTGGCCTTTCCATGTGGGCCTGGAATCAGACTGAATGATCCTTACCCTGCATGTCACACATCACTGATAAATGGAAGGGAGCCTGCGGAGGGATTGGGTGTGTTGGTTGTATTGTTTGAGGTCTGTTTGAATTTGATGTAATTGAAAGTACAGTGTAGTTTATTGAATGCTTTTAAATTATTTAATGTTTTAAACCACCTAGAAAATAAGACTATAATCCTGGGGGCTATAGCACGATAGTGCTTGCCAGGCCTAAGGCCCAGTGTTCAGTCTCCAGTGCGCAAAAGAAAAATAATCTAAAGCAGTCAGGCTGTTTTTTTTTTTTTTTTTTTTTTTTTTTGGTACCAGGGATCGAACTCGGGTCCTTGCACAACAGGCGGCGAAACCACTGAGCTAAATCCCTGGCCCAGTCATGCTGGTTTTGATGAATGAGTGATCACAGAGAGGGACTATATTCTGGACCATTAATCCAAAGATGCTGCTTTAAACTAGGATAGAAAAACCAGGCTTGATTACATAGCAGAGAAAGGCTGGCCGTAGTGTCCTGAGTAGAGTAATACTCAACCAGCATGCCTGTCACCAGAACAAATACTGCATTACACAGCCAGCAGATCAACCACACAGGGCTGAGCCATTTGAATTTTCCTGAGTGTCTTCTGTATGCCAATGTTGTGTGCCTCTCTATGGATGTTGAGCATTGTGACAGTTAAGCTGGATTGCCAACTTGATTGGCTTGTGAGCTGCCTAGAGCACACTTCCTGGGTGTAACATGGAGGTGTGATCTTGGGGACTGTGTTTGGTCCTTGGCCCCTTCTTATCTGGTGCTATTCCCCTCCTGTGCTTCCTAACTGCCATGAATTACATACAGCCTTGCTCCACCATGCCCTTCCACCATGGACTGGATCCTCTGAAATCATTAACAAAATAAACCCTAGTGGGGATGTAGCTCAGTGGTACAGCACCTGTCTGGCAAGTGCAAGACCCTGAGTTTGATTCCTGGTACCAAAAACAAACAAAGAAACAAACAAACCAAAACTTACTCCTTTAATTTTTTTTTTTGGTACAGGTGTGGTGCCCCTGAGCTAAATCCCCAGCCCACTCCTTTAATGTTTTTTGAGCCAGGGTTTCACTTCGTACTTCAGGCTGGCCTTGGACTCACAGCAGTCCTCAGGCTGGATTTGTCCCTGTAGCAGTGGCCATATCCTCCTATGGGTCACTTGTTCTATAGGTGGAGGAGGCAGGGATGCTCTTCAGTCCTTTTGTTCTTTTTTTTTTGAGACAGTGTCTCATTATGTCCAGACCTTGCACTCACTATACATGTAGCCCAGGCAGGCCCCGAATTTGGGCAGTCCTCCTGCCCCAGCCTCCTAAGTGCTGGGATTACAGGCATGGGCTACCACGCCCAGTGTTCAGTCCTTTTATTCTTAGAGCAAGGAACAACTCTTCCATTCCCATCACCTTTTCTCCTTTCTCTAAGAGTCTTTGGAGATGGCGTTTCTCACCTCTCTCTTTTCTTCCTGGAACTCTTGGGGCAGGATAAGTTCCTAAACAAACCAGGTGAGTGAACAGGGTGTCAGTGTGCATAAAGCCTGGGGATGGAGGACTTGGTGGCTCAGCACTAAGGAGAGGAGGCTCCTGCACTCAGGGAGGAGACCGAGTCTCCCAGACTTGTGCTAGACAGAACCCTTTTTTTGGCTTGGGCTGGGGAGAAGCCAGTGATGTTAGGATGTCCAGGTGGTGGACAAACCCTGGTGGGACTTTCCCCTCTCTCTGTGTGGTAACCCAAGAGCAATGTGATGGGAGCTCTGCTGTGTGCTGCCTTCATTCATCTTTCTCAGTCACACACCTGATTTCTCAGCTTCTTTTTTTCAAAGCTGTGGGTCCCCTGGAGGGTGGATTGGCTAAGGAAGAGCTTTGACTATTTTACCTGGGCTATTTAGATTCCAGGAGCAGAACCAGCAGACCCTTCTGTCTGCTGTAATTTCTGGGGACTCCTGGTAAACAAGATCAAGAGGAAAGAGAGGTGTGGCCTGCTCTTCACCAGTTAGAACTTTGGTGTTACCCTCTGGGACAGGGATAAATTGGTCACCTCTGTGTTCTCTGGTGCTGAGCACTGGACGGTGGTGCTTGGTCATTTCACCTGGGAAATAGGAGTGGACCGTAGCAAGAGGATGTAGGAAATGACAGACACATTCTGTGTGCAGGACACTTTGGCCTGTTCAGATTTAAGTACATGGAAAAATGCACTGTATGCAGAAAGCAACAACTTGGAGGAACAGTGGCTGCAGACCTTTATAGAAAGCTAAAAAATTTTGGATATAGCCCATATTCATAGCAAATGACGCTCTTCAAATCATTACGGAAAACAACATTGAACCCATTATAACTAGTGACATTGTGTGCGAGCATGTGTGTGTGTAATGCTGGGGATGGAACGAACCCAGGGCCTCATGTATGCTAAGCATGAGCTCTATACTTAGCTGCATACCTAGGCCTCCTTTGTTTTTTTTTTTTTTTTTGGTACCGGGGATTGAACTCAGTACCTTGCGCTTGTGAGGCAGGCAGCAGTAGCACTGAGCTAGATCCCCGGCTCCTCCATTGGTTTAAGTGAAGGAAAATTGATAATGAATTCCAGAAATCATCCTCATTAAAAAAAAAGTTAAGACTAAACAAAGTCTTGGCTATGTGTGATTAACAATATCCACCTACTTGGTAGAATATATAAAATAATGAAGGTCTTTGCAAGGAGTAAGTACATATTTCTTTTTTCCAAACTTGGTATGCTTTTTGTTCAGTAGGTTGTTATCTGTCAGTGTGTTATTTATATCCCTTCCCCTTCTGCTATGATGTTGCCACAAGTTTGCTCAAGTAAGTTAACATCCTCATTTTCACTGATTCATGTTCAGATCTGTGTGTTTACGTGCCAATATATGGTCAGCACATATAACCCTCAGCATTGTTGGCAGGTCTTGCAAAAGCCCAGTGTGTGTGGTGTTTTGCTTCTAGTCCCATGAGCTTGACAGGATGGCCAATTGACAGAGAAGTCTGGGCAGCAGGGCTTTTGTGCAAGGAGAGAGAAAAACAGGCATTTTGTAATTGACAAAGATAAAAGTCTTTTATTTTTCTTTCCCTCTTTTGGGCAAAAAGATAAAAAAAATAAGTAAAAGGGGTGCTGTTACCCTCATAGGACAAGTCGACCCTTATATCCTCTAGTTGAGCCTAATTTAATTTTAGAAGTTTGAAGTGATATTTCATAAGTTTGATGTAACTTGGTCCTTCTCGTTTTGGTCTTTGTTTATAATCAGTTAAGACAACCCCTCCATTGTATAATGAGTGGAGATAGTGGTACCTAAGCTCAAGAAAACGATGGAAGGGCCAGGAATTTAGCTCAGTGGTGCCATGCCTGCCTCACAAACGAAAGGTCCTGAGTTCAATCCCTGGTACTGGAAAAAAAAAAAAAAAAAGAAAAAAGAAAAACAAGGGAAAAATGGAGTTCTGCTGATATGAAAAACTTAGATTGATTTTAGGAAGAGGTAGAAGAAAATATAAGCAAAGCTGGGAGGGGAGGAGAGCCTACGAACTATCAGGAAGGTGCCTAATAACTAACTGACTCATGTGGCTGGAGCTAGGCTAAGTGAAGATGAGCTGGGGCTGTAGAAGTTGAGCTTGGATATTCAGGATGTAGCTTGGTGGTATAGTACTTACCTAGCATGGGTGAGGCCCTGGGTTCCATCCCCAGCATCACCAAGAAAACCCCAAACCAAAAAGCAAATAAAAAAACCCATTATGTACTTTAAAAGGCTTTGAATGAATGCCAGGCTAAGCAGTTAATGCTTTAGATGAGGAGATCTTAAAGTTTGCACGGACGAATCTGGAAGTTTTATGGAAGTGAGATTAGACAGGAGAAGGGCAAGGAGGTGGCAGGAGGAGGGATGTCAGACAGGAAGCCAAGGTAGAAGGCACTGGGGGCTGGGACCTGAGCTTTGGGGTGGTGGAGAGAGAGGTGGACTTTCCAGCAGCAGATAAAAGCAGGATCCTTGGGAAAGAAGTCAGGAATGTAGGTAGATAAACAGTTGGGAATTATTTGCAGAAGGTGAAAGTTGAAATAGATTGATTGATTGATTACAGTGCTGGGGATTGAACCTAGGGCCTTACACATGCTGGGCAAGTGCACTACCACTGGGTTACACTCCCAGTCTGAAATGGTGGATTTAGTGACCATATAGAGAGTGAAAGACATTTACAAAGGCTGGGAAAGAAGTGAAAAAAAGCAGGAAGAGATAAATGAAGCAGCTAAGGATAACCAGGAAAGAATGACAGTGATGGAAACAGAGGGAGCGCGTTCTGACTGTATATTTTCTCTCTCCTTATTCTCTGCCCACTGATACTCTTTTGTGCTCTGTTTTTCTGCCAAGAATAATCGATGTTGTTTGTCGACCCCTGTCCAGATATGAAAACACTGGTGCTTTATCTGGGGGCTGGGGGTAATAGGAACTTCTGAAGTTTACCGCGAGGTAAGTATTTTTGGTTAAGATTTGGAATGAAAGGGTGCCTGCTTATGGTTATGTGAGTTCTTCACAATTCTGCACACACACTGAGCCTCCAGGTGGTGACTCAGGGACAGCCAGCAGCTGAACCTGCAGAGGGTACGTGTGTAGACCCTTGTGGAGATACTTTAAATTGGGGTTTCACATACTTTTAAACGTATTTCTGTATTTTGCATAATAATACATTTACTTATTCAGAAATCATAGGAACTTACACATGGAGCTTTTTTTTATTTTTATTTTTTTGTTACCGGGGATCAAACTTTGGTCCTTGTGCTTTCGGGGCAGCTGGCAGAACCACTGAGCTAAATCCCCGGCCCTATGCAGCTTTGACAAGGGTAGCTTCCACCCTGGTTACTGACTGCCTCTGCCCGTGTTGGTGTTCTAGTGTTTTTGGTGCTATTACAAGTGTGCTGTTAGGAATGTTTAGTACTTTCTTGACTTCCTGAGTCTTGTGGTTTTCACTTATATCCTATAGACCTTTCTATATTATTACTTAGAAAGTTTCTTCTTTTTTTTAAAAAAATGCATACAAGAAATTTCATGACATGAATGCAAATTGTTCTTTTCACCTGTAGTTCCCAACCCTTTGCTGCTACAAAATATTGCCACAGTAAGCACACTTGTAAGAAGCAAATAACATCTCACTGTCTTGTTGATGTCTAAGTGCCCTTCCCTTCACGATGTTGTGCTGTTAGTTCTGCCATACAAAGTGTGTTCAAGCTTGTGTCTCCCCGTACGTTCCTGAACAGAACAAGCAGATGTCAGATTTTTGGATTTGTACCAATCTGATGGGGAAGAAGTGGAAACTCGGTGTAGTTTATTTTAATTTCTCTGAAGAAGAAAGTGATTTTGCACACAGTTCATGTTTAAGGGCCAATTGTATTTCTTTTTTTTTCTTTTGGTACCGGGGATCGAACTCGGGTCCTTGCGCATGCGCAGCAGGCTGCGAAACCACTGAGCTAAATCCCTGGCCCCCCAATTGTATTTCTTTAAGACCTGTCATGTACTCACATCTTTGGACCATTATTCTGTCACGCTGTTGTGATTTTCTTTGATTCCTGAGACCTCTTCATATATTTGGATGATGACTTTTTTTTTTTTTTTTTGGTACTGGGGATCGAACTCAGGACCTTGCACTTCCCAGGCAGGTGCTGTGCCGTTGAGCTAAATCCCTAGCCCCTGGATGGTTAATTTTTGTCTGTGCTAAGATATAAGTATTTCTTTAAGTTTGCAGTTTGTATTTGCCCCTTTGCTTATGCTTCTTGTAGTGCAGATTTTTAAACATTTTTATGCAGTCCAATTTATCAAATTTTTAATAGTTTCTGGATTTTGAATTTTTTAGTAGAAAAAGTCTTCCCTCTGCCATGTTATAAGGCTCTTTTATGATGTTATTTTTATTTTAAAATTTTTGATTCATTGAATTGGTATATTTGTCCAATTGGCTATACAGTTGTCTCAACATTTTCTACTAAAAAATCCATTTCTACACAACCGATTTGAAATACATCCTTAATAACTTCTGTCTTCTGATGTACTGCCATATTGTCTTAATTACTGACATGGGGTTTTTTGTTTGTTTTGAGACTAGGTCTTGCTATGTACTTCAAGCTGGCCTTGAACTCACTATGTAGCTCAGGCTGGCCTCAAACGTGATCCTCCTGCCTTAGCCTCCTGAAGTGCTGGGAGGCATGCACCACCTTGCCCTGCCAATTATTGATGTTTTAATAATTACTTTAATATCTGGTAGAAATAGTTATTCTTATTTTTCCTGCTTATTCTTCTTTACCTATTTTTTATATGATCTTGAGATTCAGCTTTCTGTCCAAACAAATACAACTAGCTATTTCTGTTGGAGTTGTATTAAATTTATGAATTTACTGGGGAAGGTTTGACCTTGTCTATGTGGAATATTACTTTTCAAGGACATTGCATCTTTCCACTTACTTAGATTTCCTTTGTATTCTCTGGAGATATTTCAAAAGTTTTTTTCAGATAGATTTTGCACATTTCCTCTTCATGTTTTGATTGCCATTATGAATGTGGTATGTTCTATCTTTCATCTTCTGAATGGTTGTTATTCATATATGTGAAAGCTTTCAATTTTAGTAAGATAAAATAATATAAAATTAGGAGTTTTCAGATTGTGATTTTTCAGATCTCCTTTTTCTCAGATACATAAGTATTTTAGCTTCAATTACTTTATTGAGTATCTTTTACTCAGCCTTGTTTTTATGTATTTATTTTCCAGTTTATACTTCATTCCTTTCTCTTGTGTTGGCTTCTACTACATACAGGACTGAACAGTATTGGTAGTGGTTGGCATTGAGGAAGGGCTCTTGTGACTGTGGTGTCTTTCCATTAATGGTTTTTCCATCTCATGCTAAGAACTTGTTGACTTTTTTATTTCAAATCAAGAAAAAATGTTGTATTTTCCATGCATTTTAAGTATCTTCATGGTGCATATATATTTTCCCCCTTTAGATCTATTATGTTGTATTATATAGATAGTTTCTTGCATTAGCTTCATGGTCAGTCTCTCTTTGGCTCAATGGCCTTGAACTCAAACCCAAAGTCATGGCTGAGGCTATGGCAAGGTTACTCGTCTCCTTAGACCAAAAGAGATAGAGGCTGTTTTTTGTAAACCTTGGGTAGGTAATAGTAACAGAAGGAGAAGGTTTGATAATCTATCTAACAATACATGTTTAATTCATTTAAGAGTGATTGTCCTTTCTAAACCTTGGAGAATCTTCAAGATGCGTAGAGAAGCCACTTCTGCCTCGGTCTGGACTTGAGGAGTGAGGATTCTGGCAGGACATCTATGTTGTAATATTACAGAGTCCTCACCTGGACAGAACACCTTCCTCACACAAGTCAGACCTACAGAACTGAGGGACTTTGCTGGACCCTTGCTCAGGGGCTGAGGGACTTTGGTTGTTTTTCTGGGCTTATCATGGGAAGGTCCAGAGATCTAAAGAGAGGAAATCAAGTATATTCCAGACTGTAGAAGAGTCCTTCTCCTGTAAAATAAAATAAAATAAAATAAAAGGGTAACTTGAATTACAGTTTTGTGTGACAGATGACCAAGTATAAGTGAATTAATGACAAGGGCATATCTGGATTGTTAAATGCAGGCCACGTGGCCAAGTCTTGTATCAGTTCCTTTTCTTCACCCGAATGTAGAGGAACTACTAGGAAGAACTGCTCTTTGGGGCTTTCTATTCAGCAAAGAAGAACTGGGGATGATATGGTGTCAGTGGGAAAGATCTTAATGTATTTGGGGCTTGTCAGAGGGCAAGTGGAGCAAGTGTTGGACTGAGTGGTGTGGAACTTAGTGCTTTAAGATATGAGGAAGCATTTGATTTTAGAGTTACAGACTTGGTTTCACATCCTGGCTCTGGTCTGCATTCTCTTTGGCTTCAGGCAAGTTATGCACCCCTTCCAGTCTTGTTTCCTCTTGTACACAATGGGGATAATGCATAGGGATTGTGAGGATTACATCAGTGTGTGTATTGAGGGCTGAGAGTACAACCTGGTCCCAGAAAACAGTAAATATCAGTCTAGTAAATATCTAGTCAGTAAATATCTAGTCGAGAAAGGAAGATTTAAAAATATACACGGGAAAAGCAAGTATGATTGGTGATTGGATGGGACCTCTAATTGAGATTATAGCTAGAAATTTGAAAGAATTTTGAAAAGTAAATTTTTTCTGATTTTAAAATATTGAGGTATAATTTACATACATTAAAGTACACAAATGTTAGTGTTCAGCTAGATGATCAGTTACATATGTATGGACCCATATGATTACCAGCCATATCTAGCTAATGACCATGTCTTGTTCTTGAAGTTCTGCCAGCCTCCCCTGTGTATGTTCATCCCTCAGTCTTGGGGGTTGTTAGTTCTCTCTTCATTGGTGTCTTCGTCAATTAGTTTTTCTTATTCTCGAAACTTAGTATATACTCTTTTTGTGCTATTTTTTCATTCAGTAAAACATTGTGAGATTTCTTTCCCATGCTTTGCATGAGTCAGTGAATTTTAAAAAAATAATCACTATGGAGTATTCCTTTGTACAAAGACCAATCATTTTCTCATTCATTGTTATGCTGATTGACATTTGGGTTTTTTTAGTTTTTCCACACTAGGAATAAAGCTAATCAAAATGCTGTTGTGTAGATATTCTTGTGAATATCTGGGTCACAGGGTAAGCAATACCTGTTTAACCTTATTAGAAAGTGCTAAATGATATTACAAAATGTTGGCACTCTCAGCAGCAACATGGACCCAGACCCTTCACCCAGATTAAACAATTATCCAGAATGTGCCGGGGTGGAGTAGGGTGGGGAGGTGACAGGGAATGAGAAAGGGATCAATGATCATGGTGAGATATGCACCAATATCACAAAATGAGTGTAAATTGTATGTATGTATCACATTTTACCAATACATAAATTAGAAGTTCTTTATAGATGTAAAGAATTAGCTACATTTATTTCATCTGTCTTTTTTTCTGGCTTCCTTTGTGGAAGTACTTTTAATTAAAAATTAATTACAGGTGCAGTATATAAGCGATGTAGAATGTTATAGAATATATACACACCAATTAGCAATACCATCTTCTCATCTTAATGTATGATCTTTTAGGGAACTATTGTAAAGCTAATCCTAGGTATCATGCCTTTTACATTCTTCAAGATACATCTCAAAAATATACATTTTAAAACAGCTTTAATTCTGTTTTTATGCTTAACTAAATTGACAACAATAAAAGAAGTTAGGCTCTATGATGAGTGTTATCATTATGTATATCTAAAATGTGCCAATAAATGTTTTGCTTAAAGAAAGAAAAACTTAGAAGGAAATCAGGAATCCAAAAAGAGTTGCTGTGAAATAGGCATGGCCAAACTGCCTAACTTCTGTCCTGGATATGTACCTTGATTTATGGCCTGGAGTACAGTTTGCCATGGTATCTTAGAGCTTAGCTTTGCAGTGTCACAGCTAAATTATTGTGGAAAATCAGGCACAAAGGCACAAAGTGGAGTGGAAACCTGTACAGTTATGTGACTGTAAATTTGTGCATTAATTAAATATATTAATGCCTATAGAAATTAATGATTTGGAGCAGAATGAGGCAGAGATCAGTGATATGTTTCAGGTGTCCATTCTTTCTTTTTTTTTTGGTACCAGGTATCGAACTTGGGTCCTTGCGCTTGTGCAGCAGGCATCGAAACAACTGAGCTAAATCCCCGGCCCCTCTTTTATTTTTATTTTTTTTAGTTTTTATTTTTTTGGTACTGGGGATCGAACTCAGAATCTTGCACTTGCGAGGCAGGAGGTGGAACCACTGAGCTAAATCCCCGGCTCAGGTATCCATGCCTGGCTCTCAGGTATCCATTTTTGGTACTGACTTGTTAGGGTAGCAGAAAGACCTTTCTACTCTTTATGCCTAACATTGGCCATGCCTCTCCTTTGACATTGCAAATCTCTGGTGTTTAATCTCAGCAGCACTGATTTATCTCACTCCAAATTCTAATATACAGTTGATCATTACAGCTCTTTTTCCTTAGGCTCTTCAACCAGGGTACCAACATTTATGGGTCAGGATGGAAGTTGGGGAGGGTAGGGAAGCGTCTAGACCTGGCTTCCTTGCCAAGGACCTGAGCCCTCAGAAGAGCTTCTTGTGCCAGGAAAAGGACCCCTGACAAATAGTTGGTGCTGGGGTAGGTAAATTCCTCCTTGTCCAGCTGCTTAATAGCTGAGGAGGGGAATAGGAGTATAGTGTACATAGAAAGGAGTCTGAAATTATACATGGCGACTTTGTGCATTTTCCAAGGTGAACTTACTCATTTGTCTTTCAATTAGATCAAGAAATAAAAGATTACCAGTATTTTAGAATGTATCCTCAATGCCCCTTCCAGACATTGTGGGAGTTGAGAGTGTGCTTTTGTCAATTCCAGACAGATTTAACTTAAAAATTTCTCATGGATGCGGTGTTAGGAGGCACTGCTGTTTCATGCTAGTACTTCTACTATATGACTGCCTATGTCCTTGAGATGGGCTAAATTCAAGCACGGTTCTTAAGCAAATTGACCAGTTCAGACATGGTTTCTATGAGAGTATGGTTCAAATGATGAGTTTCTAACTTTTGGCACATTGGTAGGGTAAGGGTTGACTTCTATATATAAGCTACCATGCCCCTTTTTGGTCTACAGTAGACCTAATTTTCTTAATTGCTTGCTTAAAAAGCTTGCTTTACAACTGGAAGACAGAAAAGCTAGTGTGATTTATAAATGGGCAGTTATTCTAAGAGTTCACTCAGCTAATTTAGAGTTAATTATGTTTGAGATGGTTTTAACTTCTGCCTTCATTTCAACAGGCCTTACATATCTGGTATTATTTATGAATGAGTGGCTTGCCAAAGACAAAGGGGCACAGGGCAGCTTGTGCAATTAATCTCTGGCATTAGATAGAGCACTAGTTCTAATTTTCTTTTAATCCAAGCATGGATTATGTTGGTTTGGTCAAAGCATATGGTGTAAGGACAAAGTTCAAATATTTATGACTTTACTCTTTTAAACTGTTCTATGAAATATAAAATTTCATATTTACTGGAATCAGTGACTGATTTAAGAAATGTGGTTTGCTCTGAAGGATTAGGATTAATTTTTTCATAACAACTGGATTGTCTTAATGACACTAACATTAAGAATTGTATATGTGCCAGTTAATTTAATGTCTGTCTATCTATCTATCTATCTATCTATCTATATCTATCTATCTTTGGTCTCCTTATAAACATTTTTTTTTTGGTACATTTTTAGGTGCTAAAAGAAATATTTCTTCTTTTCCTTTCTAATATGTAATTTGATGCCTGATCTATAGTGTTTCCTGTATTTTGACTGTATTTGAATATTTTTTTTCCTGTCAGAGGTTTATATTTGAATGAATTGGATCAGTAACTTTAACTCTCAATAACCGATATTTCTCAGGATATTTTCAATAGCCAATATTTTTCAGTAGTGCTTCTGTTACCATGGCCCTGGAGGTGCTGTGGACTCTTTCCAGAGGTTCTCTCTAAGTTCTTGTTGTCCTGAACAAAGAATTAGACAACACACACACAATAGGCAGTAAGGTCCCCCTACCCCCGGACCAAACTCAGGACCTTGCTATTGTGAGGCAGGCATGGCGCCACTGAGCTAAATCCCCAGCCCAGTAAGGTTTTAAATTTATCAAAGGTAGGAAAAGAAGCATGCTTTGCAGTCAGAGCAGGCACTGAAGGAGCTCACAGTGACCACAAGGTTAGTGGCTGCCATTTTTTGTATCCCCTCATTCTGACCTCAGATCTAGGTCATTCTATGAAGAACTTTCCTGATTCCACTCCAGAAGAATTGAAAATAGCACTTTCTAGGGCTGGGGATTTAGCTCAGTGGTGCTGCCGCCTGGCTCACAAGCGCAAGGTCCTGAGTTCAATTCCCGGTACCAAAAAAAAAAAAAGAAAAGAAAATAGCACTTTCTGATTGGTCCCAGGTGCAGGCTTGGACATTTGTGTCCTGGATCTTTGTGATTGACAGGTCATGCCCAGTTGTCCAGCCGGTTGGCCACACCCTAATCTCCTACCTTATTTCCTCTAATGCCTATTTTAATCATAGTACTCATTGCCAGGTAGTGTGTGCCTAATATTGGAGAGGTATTAAGCTGGAATTTGTTGCTTTACAGATATTTGTCCTAGGAACAACCATCAGTTCCACATACTTTTTTATTTTCATTTTTTGACTGTATCACATGTGTACCCACCACCTAATTTAATAAATAAAACAATATCTTGAGAGACAAAGAAACCTTGCCATATTTAAGTGGCCTTAAAGAACTGACATATGAATGTAAGATGTGATCTTAGGTTGGAAACTGGTCCAGAAAAAAAAGAAATATTATTTTATATTATTGGGACACTTGTCAAAATCTGAGTAAGTTATGTAGATGGTATACTTGGATTGCATTAATGCCAACTACCTTGGTTAATTGTATTGTTTAATAAGTGAATCTCTGTGTCCTGAGGAAAATGTATGCTGAAAGAGCGAGGATAAAGACTGTGAGGTGTGCAATTTTTTTATTCACAAAAAATTATCTGTTCATAGACAGAGAACAATAACAAATGTGGTGAACTTACTATGTAGCCCAGGCTGGCCTTGAACTCCCAGCCATCCCCCTGCCTCAGCCTCCTAAGTTCTGGGATTAAGGAAATCATAATTTAAAAAATGATAACTAGCTTCAGGACACAAGCCCAGTTTAATTTTTGTTCTCTTTTCCCTGGGAAATAAGCCTGGGAAATTCCCCTTTGCTTGCAAATGGATTCTGCTACTGTACTCCCTTTTTACTTGCAGATAGGCCTCTTTCACTTGTGAATAGACCACCTTTTCAGCTATAAAATGTCCTTTCCCCTTTGAGTAGACCATTGTCTTACAATGGGTGAGTCATCCTCCAGATCCACCAAACAAAGACCAAGACTAGATAATCAAATTGCACAGATTTTCACTGCCAAAAACAAAGATATACCTAGTTTCAAACTCTAGTGGGTCTCATTTCTCTAGGTGCCTGCCGTTTACTCTTGAGTACATCTCAAATCTTTGTCTAATAAGCCCTTCCCTTGCCTCTTACTGATTAACCTCTAAGCATTTTATGTTTAGGATAGGATAAACTCTGCATCTTAGCTTCTGGATCCTCTCAGACCCATGCTAGTGACAGAATTGCTGCATGGTGGGCTCTTAATATCTTTGAATTTATCTTACATGCTAAATTGTTTCCCAGTGTGGTAAACCTTATTGGTATAAAATAATATCTCATTGTGGTTTAGTTTATATTTCTCTAATTATAGTGAGGCTGAACATCTTTTTGAATGTTAGTCATTGAGGCTTACTCTTATGAACTGCTTGCCATACTTTTAGCCAATTTAAAAAAATCGAGTTCTTTGATTTTTCTTCCCTACTAATTTTTATTATGTCTTAATATTTTCTGGAAATTCATCCTTTGTCAACTGGATGTTGTTCACATACTTTTGAAAGATGCTAAACTAAACTGTTATATTTTATTTGAATTACACAGAATAAACGAGGTAGGGACAGGCAGAGAAAATATTGCACAAGTACACAGGGGCTAGGGCCTGATTTCTGGGTGCACATTTTTCTAGGCTTTGTTACACATTGAGGCAACTTAAAGTTGCATTTTTATGTTTGACTTTCAGAAAAACAGTATGTTTAGAAGGTCTAGCCATTATCCCTAGAGTATTTCATTCAGAGAATTACTCTAACTTGTACTTCCTTCCTCCTGTAGACATTACAAAAGAATCTGTATATTGCTCAATAATGAAACTCTTGCACTGCTAAGTGTTGGCCAGTATGGTACTTGGGTTGAGTAATTGGCCCAAGTGGCAATGCAATGGGAGGAGAGTAAGAGGGTAATTCAGTAGGGATACTATCTTGGTCCATCCTCTAACCCAATTCCTACTGATTTGATAACCTAATTAGGCCACAGGTGAAGGAAGGTTAAATTGCTTGAAACTGACTCCTGGAAAAGGTCGTAACGATAATTCAAAAACTTCCTTTATTGCTGTAATTCTTAAGGTAGATATTAGTGTTGCGTGTGGAGCACACATACAAAAAACACACACATACACCAAAACAAAATAAAACCCAAACCTGAAACCAGAAAATATTAACTCTGTGTGGAAACTAAAAAATTTCCCACTCCATTTTATAGCACACCAATTATGGAGCTGGTGGCTGTGTTACTTGTGTCATCTGTGTTAGCTGGTGTGGTGCGGGTGCACTGTGGGCTCTTTCCAGATTCTTGTCCTGAACAAAGAATTGAAAGGTTTTGCATTTATTAAATGGAGGAAAAGAAATATGCATACTCTGTAGATTGAGTGTGGGACACTGAGAAAGAGCACATTAACTAGGAGGTTAATGACGGGTCATGTGTACTAGCCATTGCTCAGGATGCCGTCAGATCTAGGCTGTCCTATCAAAAATCTGCTTGAGGGCCGGGGATTTAGCTCAGTGGTTTCGCCACCTGCCTAGCAAGCTCAAGGACCCGAGTTAGAACCCCGGTACTGGAAAAAAAAAAATCTGCTTGATTTCTCATCAGAAAAAAATCGAAGATAGCGTTTTCTGATTTGTCCCAAATCCAGGGCTTGGGAACTCTTTTTCTGCGCTTGTGTCCTGGATCTCTGTGATTGACAGGTCACATCCACTTGCTCAACCGCTGGGCCATGCCCCAATTTCCTGACTCAGTTGTCCTAAACAGAACTTGACTTTCACTTGATTTTAGCTTAAAGGCTGAGAAGTGATAAAACTTGATTGTCAACTCCAAGTCGGCTTTCCTTTCTCTTTCTGGGCACCAAAAACCAAAAAGAGAAAGAGAGAGAGAATATTCCATCTCTTCCAGTTGATCAGTTATCAGTTGTGGGAATCAATGATACAGCAGAATTCTCAACTTTCCACTGATTTCTCGGTAAACTGGAAAGAAAATCAAAGATCTTCCTTCAGGGATTTAACACCTTCATCTCCACTTCAAAAGGAAAGCTATTTGTCTTAGCTTGATTTAAGAAGTAAATTCCTTTGTAGCACACCCCAGAGGAACAAATAGTCTATTATGGATTGTGTATCTAGCTGTTCTTTATTCTTTTAAGACCTCCTTTATTATTGATATTGAGTAGTTAGAACTGGGTGGCAGTAGTCATTTTTCAATTTACAAAAAAATTATACTCCTTTAAAATTCTTTGAGTTATTTTCTTTATGGAAAATATAATTATCAGTATGGAGAAGAAAACGTAGCCCCATTGCTCAAAGATAACTTAATGTTTTCTTCTTGACCTTTTTCCTGTGTATACGTAGTTCACAGAGTTAAACTACAGTTTAAGATTGTGTCTTTCACTTAACATTATTTACTAATGTACACAGTGTGTGTTTCATTATAACGTAGCATGGTGCAGTGAGCACTTCCCTGCATTTCTTATGACAGAGGTCTAAAATTGGAATTATTGATCATAAAACATTTTTAGAGACTAAAATTTTTAGTCTTTTCATGACAGATGAGTTTTGAAAACAGTTGCTAGTGGTTCATTCCACACTCCTACAAGTGGCATATGAGAGTACCTGTATCATTTTAGTCACTGAACTCTTCATGAAACAAAAGTATCGCTGATGTAACTCTCAACCTGCTAGATGCCAGATAGGCCCAGTTTGTGTTTCCTGAAATCGAAGAATGAATTCTAAGGAACAACAGAGGTTAAGAATAGGAAAAATTTATTGGGAGAGATAGCTCCTTAGAGATAGGAGGGGGCCCAAAAGTGGGTTGCCATGGATCCCAATTCACAGAGAAAGTTTTATAGAGCAAAATCACCAGGTGGGTACAACATGAGTCAAAACTAGGATCAACCAATAAGATTACAAATATAGCCAATTAGGTAATATTGATCCAATGGGGAAGAGGATCACATAGCAAGGGTTCATGGAAAGAACAGACATTTTTTAGAAAGGGATGGGATGAATCAGGAGGTCCTGATCATCCACCTGGCTGACTGATGTCTATCTAGACTTTATTGGACCAGGTGATACCAATTATAGTATAATCTTCAATTTATTGCTTATCCCTCAGGATTAGCATGTAGACCTGGTCATTCCATCTTTATTTTGACAGATGCACCTCTAGCCACAGTTATAATGTGTTCTCATCTTCTGCACTGACCCCCTCAAGGGCCTAGCCCTATCTGACTGCCTGTAATATTTCTACCTAACTTAGCTGTTTATTTGATAACATAAGTAGGTCAACTTTGTCTCATTCACATTTCTTTGATTATGAGTAAAAAAATTCTGATGTATTTGTTTTGTTTTTTGTTCATTTTTGAGACAGAGTCTTGCTATGTGGTTCAGGTTGGCTTTGAACTCACTCTGTGGCCTTGAACTCATGGTGGTCCCTTCCTGGCTTAGCTTCCTGAGTGCTGTAATAGGCATGTACCACCACACTGAAGTTCTGATATATTTATTAACCATTTATATTACTTCTATGAATTCAGTTCATGAACTTGCTTACTTTTGTGCAACAGCTTGTGTTTTTCTATTGAATAATTTTTGTAGTAATCCCAGTACTCTGAGAAGCGAAGGCAGAAGAATTTTAAGGTCAAGCCCAGTCTGGGCAACTTAGTAATTTATTGAGACCTTGCCTCAAAATAAAAAATAAAGAAAGGGCTGGGATGTAAGCTCATTGTGAAGGTTCTGGGTTCCAGTACTCCCCAAAACCCCAAAAAACATATATGACCTCAACCATTGTCATTTGTGGTAAGTATCTTTTGCCATTTTGCTTGCCTTTTGACTTTATGGCCTTTACCAGGCAAGCATAGAAATCTTTATCATTACACAGTTCAGATCTGTATCTGGAGAGAGTTTTTATTTTCCATGACTTCTTTTGATAATAGTTTTTGGGGAGGAAATCCAAACAGGGAGGTTGTAGAGAACCAAACTTCCTCCATGATTAATTGAAATCACTGGATATAAGCCATTTCAATGACATCACCTCTCTTCTGGCTGCAGTTATTGGTTCCTTAGTTTTGAAGTCTGTATGTCACCTATACTTACTTTCTGTGTGGTTTTTTTAAAAAAAATTTTTAAATTTTTAAATTTTTTTTTTTATTTTACTTTCTGTGTTTTTTTTTGGGTACTGGGGATCAAACTTGGGTCTTTGTGCTAGTGCCGCAGGCAGCAAAACCACTGAGCTAAATCCACGGCCCTTCCTATACTTACTTTCTGTAAACTACGCAAAGTTGCCCCTTTGGTGCGCTGTCCTGTCCTATGACATTTTCTCATGTCCTGATGCTTTCTTTTAAGGTATTATCCAAAGAGATGAGTCACCCATGGAAAAAGGGCTCTCTGGTCTTCGAGGAAGGGACTTTGAGCTCTCTGACGTGTTTTATTTCTCCAAGAAGGGATTGGAAGCCATTGTGGAGGATGAAGTGACCCAGAGGTTCTCCTCAGAGGAGCTAGAGTCATGGAATCTCCTTACTAGAACCAATACCAATTTCCACTACATCAGTCCTCGGCTCACCATGGTGTGGGTGCTGGGTGTCATAGTCCGCTATTGTGTCCTACTACCTCTGAGGTGAGTCACCTACCTGGTAACTTGACCTGTGTGCAGTGGTCACAGTTGAGCTCAGCCGTGACTTTCCACACCTTCCACATAGGAAACACCCCCAAATGCGGCCCCTGGGGTAATGCAGTATCTATCCTCCGGTCACTGGTTTCTCCCGATGAAGGTATATATTCAGAATTCAGTGTTTATCTTACAATCTAGATCCACTTTGTGTTACACTCCTAATTTGAGGATGGATAGGAAAGGGAACTTACAAAGAAGAAAAGGAGATAGGCTTGATAATTCCACATTTTCCAAGTTGTTCTCCGGTTCCACAATTCCTCTCCTTAGGAAAGTTCCCCAGGTGGGCCCCCCTCTGCTTTTAGGCTGGAGTGGTGCATGAGGAGGGGGAACCTTGAGCACAGTTTACTAGAAGCCCAGTGGGGGTCATCAGAGTAGAAGACCCCCGGCAGTGGGGTGAAGGCACAGTGGCCGAGATCTGTTGACATGGTGATGCAGGGAGAAGGGAAGGTACTGGCCATGGCCTTTCTGCTGATCATCTTGCTTCATTTCCCTGAACTTGGGCTTGGCCTCCTCTAACAGAGCTTTTCCAGGCAGTTGCTGCCAGTCAGCTAATCCTGGCCTGAGTTGAAGTCTTGTTACTGTCCCCAGGGTGGCTTATACTCATCTCATTCAGATTTATTATCAGGAAGACATTGCTTAAGAAGAGGCAGATACAGATCTCCTGTTTCCTTTGCCTTGGGTTGCCAGTGTCCTGACATTGCAGCACAGTGTCTTTGGGGAATTGCTTCAGCTGTGATAACTAAGTAAAATTTAGGGTTTCATATACTTTTGCTTGAACCTTAAGCCAGTGTCCCCGAGGTGGGGTTCTTATGCTCTGGGGATGCCCATGACTTGCCATTGGCATGCTGGAAAGAAAGATGAGAGCTTTTATAAGCTCCTGTTTTTATTCTTTTTTTTTGTTACCGGGGATCGAACTCAGAACCTTGCGCTTTCGAGGCAGATGGTGGAACCACTGAGCTAAATCCCTGGCCTCCTGTTTTTATTCTTGAAAAGAAACAAAACTTTACTAAAACTTAATATGGATTCACTCTTGCATCTTCTCCTGGTCCTTGGTCGGGCAGCATCTCCAGGATGATGGGAGAAAGGTGAGCAGCACAGAGAGCTGGAGGGGCCTGCACTTGTCCTTGGTTAGCTGTCACCAGGAAGTTGATTGTCTTAGCTCATTTCAGTAAACTAATGCTCACTAAAGAGTCAAGTGACAGAATGATTAGTGCAAATCAACAACAGATTTTATAGAATCCAGTATGAAGCATCCAAGAACAAAGAGAAAATACAGAACGAAGTCTCCTATTCTTAGTATATAGTCTTCAGCGTGAAGAAATGCTTGGTAAATGATTTGTAAAAGAAGCAAATGTTACAAAGTGGGCATTTAAAAAAGACTGTGCTAGCTGAGTATGGTGACACACCTGTAATCCCAGGACTTGGGAGGTTGAGGCAGGAGGATTGCCATGATTTTGAGGCCAGCCTGGGGTACATAGTTGAGTTCAAGGCCAGCCTGAACCACATAGCAAGACCTAGTCTCAAAAAAACAAAAACAAAACACACACACACAAGCAAAGAATCTATAGATTTACCAAATCTTTTAATAGCTATATCATATTTCATAAGATGGATCTTTTGCAACTTTACATAAGTAAAGTGTACACTTTAATTATGTAGGACTCTTTAGGTTGTTTCTCTTTAGATTATTTCCATCCTAGTCAACAAATTTTTGCATGACTTTCTCTTTTCTTTTTCAGGGTTACCCTTGCTTTCATTGGGATCAGTCTGCTGGTTGTAGGGACGACCTTGGTTGGGCAGCTGCCAGACAGCAGGTAAAATGGCTCTCTGTCCACCCATAAGTAGGGTGTTCTTTTTCCTAGCAAAAAGAATATTTATTTAGTTTTTACACTTGCCTTCATTCCTACATATTGCATTAAATCTCTGTTTCATAGAGTACTTATTTTCTACATATTATATATATACTTTTAATCTACATATTATATTAAATGTATGGTCTTAACTCACTTATTAGAACTCTATTCACTTCATCTTCATGGTCTTTGCTTTTCCATCATACTTCCATAAAAATTGAAAGAAGTTGTTTTTTTCAAAAGGGAAATGAAGAGAAAAATAAATGGACCAAGGAATCCAAAGGAAAGAAGTAGTCTTATGTATTGGTAGGCTCAGAAGGCCAAGATCAAAGACACACAAGCTCATGTTGGTCAGGAGTGTGTCAGCGAGTAGCAGCAGAGCGGGGGCTGCTTCCCTTAGAGTCCTGTCCAGTGCCCTTGGCAAGTGTTTGCTGTCTAGTACCACACAGGTTGATGAGACCAGGAATCTAACTGTGCTTGCTCAGTAGAACACAACACAGGATGCTATTGTGACTGAAACATCAGGCTTCGATTGTATGTCTCACAGGTGTGCTCAGAACTGCACTGTAAAATGGCTTCTTTCTCTTGCAGCCTCAAGAACTGGCTGAGTGAAGTGGTGCACCTGACTTGCTGCCGGATCTGTGTTCGGTCCCTCTCTGGTACCATTCATTACCATAACAAGTGAGTGTCTGGGCCCCACCTGCCCTGCCTTCCTCTTTCTAGGGAAACCCTTGGACTCAGAGCATTGAGGTGATCTCAGTACTTCCCCTGTGTGCATCCTTACTTTATTAAATATATTGTACAGTGATACAGTACCTCTATTGTCGAACTTTGCACTACTTGAATAGCAAAGTTGAAAAAATCTGGCAGGTGTTTGTGACTTTTCTGGACAGTCGAACTGGAAATCTGATCTGAAAAAACCTGAAGGGGCTGAGAGTGAGTCAGCAGTGGTCTCTCATGGTGGATCCAAAGGGGTGACACTTCCGCCTAAGCGCCGCTCTCACCCTGACAATACACCATGCTTTGTTAGTGCATTAAAACTGTCCTCATTGTGCTTTGTGTGTGTGTGTGTGTGTGTGTATAAAATATCATAACCATGGCTCCAAAGAAAGCTAGTGATACCAGCAGTAAAGCTAAGAGAAAAACTGAGAACCACAATAGAGTTAAAGAAATTTGTTAAAGTCCTGGAAAAATGAATTTGTAAGTGTAATTTTGGGCCTCAGAACCAATTATCTGGTTTTCTGTTATTTCTTAAGGGAAAAACATGTTCAGTTCTCCAACTTTTCTGTGTTCAAACACAGATTTGGAATGAATTGAATTGGACAACTGAGCTATCACTGTATTTCTTTGGGTATTTTGAAATAGAGTCTCATGATGTCGCTCAGTCTGCCTCACCCTGATGACCGCCTGCCCGCTGTGTAGGGTCACACAGAAAGCGGGTGCAAAGTCAGGATTGCAGCTGCCTGATTTGAAAATGAAGTTCACGGCCCTGTAGTGTGGTGAGGTCTGGGGCCAGCTTTCTTTTTTTTCTTTTTTTTTTTAACATTTATAAGATATATTTATTATTTTTCTGACCAAAGTGCAATGATTTTTAAAAATATTTTTAAACAAGTAACTATGAAGAAAGTATTCCAGAAAATAAAATACAAATGGGCACTTGAACAATTAAATTTCTTTTTCTAATTTTACCCTAACCCTGAATTAGTTTAGGAAACAAACACAAAACCTGAATCGTTGCTAACGTGAGAGTTGAATCCTTTCAGCATAAATCTAGCACATGCATTTCAAGGTTCTATTGCTATGAATTGTGTCAATCAGTTTAATCATGAATAACGCCATATAACAGAGCATAAGGAACACAACGGTAGTTGTGATCCTTGTCCCACACCCTCAGATTAAGTTATAATAAAGCTGACAATTCTGTCAGGCTCTGAGTCCCTTGTGTGCCCAACCCAAACGTTGGAAGCAGACTATGGCCTATCATACAACTTTGTACAAGCTGTAGAAGTTTTATCTTTCTCTAGGAAATGGTCAGTTATTTGATAAATATTAAAACATTGCTAGCAATTTATTTTCTGAGTTTGTTTACCAAATAACTTATGCAAGAACTGACTACATAAAAAGTTCCTTTGAAATTTGGTCCACAAATTCACTTAACAGCTTGGAAATTTGAAACCTGCAAGAAAAGGAAATGGGAATCCCTAATCCTAACATGTTGTAATTTACACGTTTGTTTTGTTTTTTGAGACAGGGTCTCACTATGCGGTTCAGGCTGGCCTTGAACTTACGGGTAGGCCAGGCTGGCCTTGAACTCACATTGATCTTCCTGCCTCAGCCTCCCAAGTACTGGGATTACAGGTGTGGCCACCCTGCCCAGCTCTCATGTTGTAATTACTACAGATTTTTTTTTTTTTGTACCGGGGATCGAACTCAGGTCTTTGTGCTTGTGAGGCAGGCCGCGTGGGGCCAGCTTTCTAATTTCACCCTTGGCACTTCTAAAATTTCAAAACAGATCTGTAGAATTCTACTTTTCTCACCCCTGAATAGAGAGAATAAAGGTAGTTAAGGAAAGTACTATATTAGGCATGAAATTGATTTTAGTTTCTTTTGAATTACTTTTGTTTGTTTGTTTTTTTATTTTTGGGACAGGGTATCACTATGTAGTTCAGGCTGGCCTCGGACTTGCTGCAATCCTCCTGCCACAGCTTTGCCAGTGCTGGGATTATAGTTGTGTACCACTGCACCTGCTCGAATTTCTTTCCTGTTAATTCAATTTTATTTTATTTTTTAAAAATACCATTGTTTTAAAATTTCCAGGATAGGGGCTGGGGATTTAGCTCAGTGGTTCCAGCGCCTGCCTTGCAAGTGCAAGTTCCCGAGTTCAATCTCCGGTACCAAAAAAAAAAAAAAGTTCTAGAATAATAGCTAAAGCTTGGAAACAGCCCAAGTGCCCATCAACTGGAGACTGGATAAAGAAGTACTGAGCCATAAAGAACTAGAAACTAGAGACATTTACAGCTAAATGGATGCATATTGAGGCCATACTCATAAGTGAAATAAATAGGACACACGTGTGTAAATACCAAATAGTTTCTCTAGTGTGAGAAACTGAAAGTGCAAATAAGGATTAAAATGACTAAAATGAATAATTGGTAATCTGAATTAGGAAGAAAAGGTTCAAAGGGGTAGGGGTGGCAGGAGGGGAAGGGGAGAGGTCAGAGTTACAGGCTGGAATCGGGAAAGAATCCATATATAGATTGTGTCTAAAATTACAGGAAGAGATGTAGCTAGAGACTAGGCTGGAGCTCATCAGTGGGTTGGGAAGGAAGAGTCACTGAGATCAAAGGAGAGAAGGGTGTGTTTCCAGAAGAAGCACATACAACTATGTACAGTACACAGTACTGGATAGTGTGATAAATGACTGTTACTGTTTTAGGTACTTATCATAACATGCTGTGCTTTTCATCCTTTAAAGCATAATCCTACTTATATAAAAGAGTTTACTGTAAAACAGTGTGCTGCTATGCCAGTGGTAGCCTCATGTATCTCGTGTTTAACTGCCTATTTGGATAATACCAAGGGGCTATCACAGATGATTGACATATACTTTTTCAGTTTGCACTTAGAAGTCAGCACTCTGTGTGGTATTTTGTGATACACATAGATGAAATTGCCTAATAACATATTTCTCAGATTATATTTCCATCACATTTCATGTGACTGTATTGAAATTTAAATTAAAAAAAAAATTGGCCTATGTGGAGTCTACTCGCTAACCAGAATTTTTTTTTTCCAGACCACTATTTGTTCAATGTTAGTTTTGAAAATCTTTTTAAAACAAATCACATCCTCTGATGTCTTGTTAATGCTTGAGATTGTTTTAAAATTATTTGGAAAAATATTTAAGTACTTTTCAGTTTTGTTTTGGTTGAGTTCTACTATATTTGAATATTATTATAGTTTTTTTCCCCTTTGCATTGTTTTTCTTTGAATAATTTTAATTTTTGTATATGTGTGTGTTTGATAATGAAGTTATACATTTTAAAATTAAAAAAAAAAGTTCTAGGAAGCCAAGCATCAATTACAGCACTTGGGAGGCTGAGGCAGGAAGATCACCATGAGTTCGAGGCCATCTTGGTCTACATAGTGAGTTCAAGATCAGCCTGAACTATATAGTGAGACCTTGTCTCAAAAAAACCCAAGAAAGGGCTGGTGATTTAGCTTAGCGGTGCCGCTGCCTGCCTTGCAAGCATAAGATCCCGAGTTCGATCGCCGATACCAAAAAAAAAAGTCAAGAAAAAGGTCTAGGAAAAATATTTCTTTTTTGCTGAGTGGGTCTTTCTGTCTCATTTGTATAAGGGAAACATTTTTATCCTTTGGCTTCACCATGTGTTAACAACTTAAAAGGACCCTTAAAATTTTTAAATCATGGTTTTGCTGTTGGACTATGAGTTCTGAAATAGAGTAGAAGGTGATCAGCAGAAGTGTGTAGAGAAAACACTTTATTGGGATAAAGTAGATAGAGGAGTTCATAACTTACTAGAGAAATACTTCTGGTTTCAAGGAGAATATGCTCAAGCTGTTGTGAACTTGGGCCGCTTCACTATGTGGGCCCAAGCAAAGCTATTTTGCTTTATTGGTGTCAAGTTCTGGTTTAGCTCAGGGGCAGAGATGAGCAAACTATTTTCCATCCCAGGGCCACTGAACAAGATTTTGTTTTTGTCATTGTTTGTGATTGCAGGCAGTACCGGCCCCAGAAGGGAGGCATTTGTGTTGCCAACCACACTTCTCCGATCGATGTTTTGATCTTGACAACAGATGGATGCTATGCGATGGTAAGAATGGCTCATTGATAGTTTGAGCAATTGTGTGTTTTATGAATTGCTCAAATTTTAACGTATCTTGACTATTCAGAAAGTTTCATATTAGAAATTTAAGTTATAGGGCTGGGGATTTAGCTCAGTGGTTCCCCACCACCTGCCTCACAAGTGCAAGGTCAATTTCGATCCCTGGTACCAAAAAGAAAGAAAGAAAGAAAGAAAGAAAGAAAGAAAGAAAGAAAGAAATTTAGGTTATACTGTTGTAGCTATGTGAGTTATGTAATATATTTATGTGAGAAGCAAGTAGGGAAATTAAAATTGCCATTATATATGGCAGTAAAAAATTAACTTACTGAAATGTAGACACACTAGAATTGATGGTGCTTTGTAAAATTGATTCCATTTTTGCTTTTAAAATCCCTGCCAATATTTAATTACACTTTGCAAGATTAGAACCTTCCTCCTTAGAGCAACACAGATCCCCTGCCTGTCCATTATTCTCTCTTCCTTCAGAGAGAGACACACAGTGAAAAACATCTGGCTCTTTAATGAGGCTTTGGGAAGAAAGGCAGATATTGATGCCTTGCTAACAGCCTCAAAAATAAAGAAAAGCAAACAAAACCAACAAACCCTAAAGCCTACAGTAAAAGCAAACCTCCAAAGCAGGAACCACATTCTGGCATTGTTTTTTAAATTTCTGCTTTTTATTGCTCTGATGTATTTGCCAAGATTTCCCGTTTCTCCTTTAAGTGTCAGTGAATTCTGGACAATAATGGAAGGTGTCCTTTCCTGCACAGTGGCTCTGTGTCCCATGTGGGTCTGTGGGTACAGAGATTGGACAGGGTCCTGGGGGTCTTTTCCTGTTCTCATTTTGGTGGGTTGGGCTTCAAGGGGAGCACATGAGTTTTATTTCCCTGGTACTCTGTAGTAATGGGCAGTCTGGTCTGGTGGTCTTCATTTTTAAAGTTTAGAAATGTTTTCAAGCTGTAATAAGGAGAATATTCCATAAGACATCCACACCCCGTTTTCCGGGCTCACCTGTTGGTATTGTGTTGCCTCATTTTCTTTATGGCTTGTGTTCTTGTGCTGGTTCTTTTTGTCTCTCTACATAAAACTGTGTGTAACACATTTGTATTTTTAATATATTTATATTTAATGTTTATATTGGAGATCTGAATTATACCAATACATCCAGTTAGTAGGGTTCTTTCTTTTCTTTTTTTTGGTATCAGGGATCAAACTTAGGACCTTGCACTTGTGAGGCAGACGTGGTGCCACTGAGCTAAATCCTTGGTTCAGTAGGGTTTTTTCTTAGTTTCCCTGAGTCAATGTTTATATCTTATCTTTTTTTTTTTTGGTACTGGGGATTGAACTCAGGTCCTTGCACTTGCGAGGCAGGCGACAGAACCACTGAGCTAAATCCCCGGCCCCATATATCTTATCTTTTTTCACAACGAAAAGCCTATTTCCCAAATGATATCAGTATACTCATTTTCTCAATCTTGTAATACATCTAAATTGTTTCAGAGTTGCTTCACCTGTTTAATATTTAAAAAACAAATGCAAGTCAGGCAAGGTGGTGCACACCTGTAAACTTGGCACCCTAGAAGGCTGAAGCTGGAGGATTATAAGTTTAAGCTTCATCTGGGCAACTTAGTGACTTAGTGAGATTCTGTCTAAAATGAAAAATAAAAAAGGGATGGGATGTAGCTTAGTGCAAAGCCTGGGTTCAGTACCCAGTACTACAAACAAACAGAAAACCCAAGTTCAGGGTGTTTTGCAGTTTTTGCTGTCTTATCCAAGATGGTGTGTGGTCAGACACAGTGTTTGTAAGTTTCTTGGATTTTCTGCTCTTCCTTCAGACTTGTTCTTATATTTGAGATACAGTTGGGTTCACTTCAGCTCACTTTTAGTTTATTGTCATCCTGGTGGTTTTAATTTTACTTTTTGAATATGTAGATGATTCACATGCTTCCAAATCAAAAAAAGTATACTCATGGAAATGCCACTCCCATGTCCAGTCTACCCTGTTCCTTTTTGTTCTTGTAGGTTCCCAACTTCAGTGATTTGGTTTATCCTTTCTATATTTCTTTTTGTAGAAATAAGCAAATGCATATGTGTTACTTCCCCTTTAGTCTTACCTACAAGGTAAGATCCTTATTTGTTCTTTGGCCTTTTTCACTTACCTTCTCCAGCAAGTCGCTCTTTATCAGTCATAGAGATAAATCTTGCTGAATAGCATTCCACTGTAGTATGTACCTTATTCATTCACTTCCCTGTATTTGTCCATTTACATAGTTTCTAATATTTTACAATGATAAGTACAACAATGGTTAATAACCTTGTGTGTATATATTTGCATATATTTTGTTGAAGGTATATCTTCAGGGTAAATTCCTAGAAGGGAAATTATTGAAATGAGGGATAGGTGCATATATGATCTTACTAGATGTTGCCAATTTCCTTCCGCTGGTATTATGATCCTCTCTCCTTTTCCTCAAGCGGTGTGTGAAAGGGCCTATCTCCAGTGGCCTTGAATCTGGGTGTATTGTCAAACCGATAAATAGCTGTGAATGTGATGGGTTTGAAATGGCATTTCAGTGTAGTTTTAATTTGCATTATTCTAATCTTGACTAAGTTGAAGTGCTTCTAGTTTTTAAAGTTAGTGAGTAGTTTGTGTGCCCATGGAAGCTAAAGCTCAATGGTGCTACTAAAGAGCACCATTTGCTTACATTTAGCCTTTCAAGTCCTTTGGTCAGACTTAGGATTTAAGTCTTTAGAAGGAAGCCAGTCTTATCTCCAGGTGGGTATAGGAATTAACTTACTTTTTTTTGGTACTAGGGATCAAACTCAGGACCTTGTGCTTGCGAGGCAGGCTGCAGAACCACTAGCTAAATCCCTGGCCCAAACTGTTACTTTTTTTAAAAAGCCTTTTTTGGGTTGCTGTGCTTTTACATTTTTCTCTTTTTCTCCTGGTTCTTCTAGGTTGGCCAGGTTCATGGTGGCCTGATGGGAATTATTCAGAGAGCCATGGTCAAGGCGTGTCCTCATGTCTGGTTTGAGCGCTCAGAAATGAAGGATCGGCACCTGGTTACAAAGAGGTAGGACTGAGGTTACCAAGTATTCATTGAGCTAGCATGGAAGCTGATAAATTTGGGCCTTTGGCCAGAGCGGGCAGGGCCCTGTTACACAATAAAACCAGAACATACAGAGTGCTAGTTATAGTTAGATTTTTTTTCTGAAGAGTCACTCAGCAAGATTTTAAAGAGTTCTGTACTCACAGTGGGATACATGAAGAGATTAGAAGGCTCATAGAATCTACATTGCTGTGGCTTAGGTGTAGTTCAGACAGTGGACTTTCAAAGTTGTCATGTTGGAGGCTGAATAATTTGATAACTCTTTGCTGAATAAATAGATGTTTGATTAAGCTCAGCTGAATAACCACTGTCATTAAAGTCCAGCTGCAGCCAGAGCTCATAATCTTGTGTCAGTCAGCTTTCTGTCTCCATGACAAAATACTGGAGACAATTGCTTACTAAAAGAAGGGGCTTTCTCTCCTGGCTCCTGGTTTCAGAGGTTTCAGTCCATGTCTAGTGCAGTTCAGAAGGCTGCTTGGCACAGTGCATTATGGCAGGGGCCCTATTCACTTCATGGGGGCCAGGAAGCAGGAGAGCAGGGGACCCAGGGTTTCAATAAGACTCTCAGTTGCAGCCTCTAGTGGCTGAACTTCCAGTTGGCCCCCACAACAAGCCTCTGACACCTGGCCTGTCGGGAACACACACCCATGCTATAGCAGATTTCTATGGAAAGGGAGGAGGAGGAACATCAGGGCTTGGGAAGAGGTGAGCTACCAGGGACTTCTGCTGAGAAACAGCTTTTTGCTTTGCTTTAACTGGAGGCACTCTGGTCATTGTTTCTATAAATACATGGTAGCCCAGGCTATTTTATTTATTTATTTGTTTGTTTATTTTATTTTTTATTTTTGCATTCTAGGAATTGAACCCACGGCCTTTGGACTGAGCTTCATTTCTAGTCCTTTTTCTTTTCTTTCTTTCTTTTTTTTTCTTTTGAGACAGAGTCTCACTAAGTTGCTAAGATGCCCAGTTTGGGCTCAAACTTGAGATCCTCTTGGCTCAGCTCCCAGAAAAGTACTTGTTGAAATCTGCTTCAGGTTGGACTCTGTTCCCTCTCTTGAGATTACTTAGCAGTGGGATACTCTGGCAGCTGCCATCTATTACTTTACCAACTTCCGGTGAGCAGTGAGTTGCAGTTGGGTCTAGCCACAAGGAGAACAGGCCTTAGTGTTATCAATAGCTTCTTTTAGAAGTGGCTCACCAATTAAACATATTCCAGGTTCTTCTCATCTTGAACAAAGAATTGAATGAGATAAGCCAAAAACGTTGCCAAAAGTTTATTTGAAAAGTGGAAGTGAGGGAGAAACGGGCTCTGCAGAGCAAACTTGGGCTGAAAAAGAGAGGAAAAGAGAAGCAATAAAAGTACTCCCTGGGAGTGGAAGACAC
Organism: Heterocephalus glaber; assembly: GCF_053883595.1. NCBI lineage: Eukaryota > Metazoa > Chordata > Mammalia > Rodentia > Bathyergidae > Heterocephalus > Heterocephalus glaber. The sequence goes on along the minus strand of NW_028258419.1, from coordinate 1,922,691 downwards.
AGGGTGGGCTACTGTGAAGGGTCACGACAATGTCTCCCTTGTGGTGTCTACCTGGTCTCTTTATGCCATCCATATCTCGTGGGAACCCATAAGAAGTTCTACATACTGAGTCCTAAGAGATTGCATTGTGTAGATCATGGGATCCCTCCACACCTCTCTTTCCAGCCAGTCTAAGCCACACCCCATCTCCTATCTCACTGGCCCTGAAGAAAAGTTTCTTCCTGACTGTCTGGTGTGTTTCCTGGGCAGTTCATCCTGACTCACTTAAGGACTCTCCTGCTCACTGGCCAGAACACAGACAGGTGCAACATTGAATGCCCGCATGCCTCAGATGAGGAAGTACTGTACAAGCACATGGCAAGGGACACAAAGCTCACGTGTGTTGGTCGGGAGCTCAGGTCACTTGGTTGGCTAGGATGCTTTGTAAGAGTAAGCTGAAGACACTGAAAGTCACTTTCAAATTAGAGCAATTGAAAGAGTGCAGATCTCTTTCCTTTCAAAGAAAGGAGACAACTTGAGTTTACTTCCCTCACTTATCTCTCGCTGCTTCTCTCCTTATTGCTTTGCAGTTGTATTTGTGCTCGTTGAGTATAAGGAATATGAGAAAGGACTGCAGTCCATTTTTTTTTTTAAATAAAGTTTTGATGCATTTTCCTTCACAGACTAAAAGAACATATTGCTGATAAGAAAAAATTACCCATATTAATCTTCCCTGAAGGTAAGAATGGAAACCACTGCCCACTGAGAGGTAGCACAAACAGCAAATCATTGAAAGCTAGTGGAGGGCTGGGGATTTAGCTCAATGGTTCTGCCGCCTGCCTCACAAGCTCACCGTCCTGAGTTTGATCCCCAGTACCCCCCCCCCCCCCCCCGCACCAAATGCGAGTAGAGTAGAGTGGCTATGGGGCTAGCCTTCTTGGTCCAGGTCTCTCCTGTCCTGTAGAAATGGGACAGGACAATTGGAACCTTCTCTGAGCGATTAATTTCCTGTTCACTATTGAGATTTGATGGACATCATGGTACCTTTTTGATTTTAAGTCATTTTTGAGTAATGAACTTAGAAAGGTATTGTCTGTGGCTTTTTAAAGGTTGTATTGTAAATATATTGTCATCTGTTTTGACAAAATTATTCCCATAAAGTGTTTAGTAGTAGAGTGCAGTTTGTTACTAAATTTGTTTAGAATTATTGTATTGCTCCTTGAGCAAGATTTAATTTGTGAAATGGTAGTAAAATGCCTTAATTTTTCTATTTTACATTATTTTACAAAAGTGATTTCTTTTTAAATAAAAAAAAAATGACTTGCTCCCCTACTTCTGTTCCCTTCAGGGACCTGCATCAACAATACTTCAGTCATGATGTTTAAAAAGGGAAGCTTTGAGATTGGAGGAACCATACACCCTGTTGCAATTAAGGTAAAACATTTTTAAAAGGCACTGGATTGGTGATGATATTTTTGTTGTAATTATAAATTTAAAATTTGCAGGAATGAGGGACACTTGCATGCTCTATTCAGATGCTGTACTAGTTCTTTATGTTTTGACCCATTTGCTTTTTCATTCTTTCTCTTTCTCCCCTCTCTTTCCCTCTCCTTCAAGTAGTGGGTGGTTGTATACCAGGGGTTGGTTATATTAAGTAGTAAGAATGTAGTCATAAGCAAAACACTTACTGTCCCTCCTTTCCAGTACTGGCCTTCTAGTTATTTGTAGACAGATATTTACTAGTTGCATAAATAACCCTCATATTGCAATGCTCTGGGGATCTATTTAGAAAAGCAGTTGTTACTAGTTAGAGGAGTTAGCTGGCCTAATTTACTTTTTGTGATCAATTCTGTCAAAAAGAAGTGAAGCCATTTGTCTTCTTTTGGGGTCTGACAGAGCTTGTGAAAGGAGCCACCACTTGGTACCTGACCAGAAGTATTTTTCTTTTCTTTTTCTCAGTATAACCCCCAGTTCGGTGATGCCTTTTGGAACAGTAGTAAATATAACATGGTGAGCTACCTGCTTCGCATGATGACCAGCTGGGCCATTGTCTGTGATGTGTGGTACATGCCACCCATGACCAGAGAGGTATTCCTCAGATCTCACCTGGGCTTTGTGCTGTAACCCTGGAACTAGAAATCTGGGCCTCTCCCTTCTTCACATCCTGCCCTTCTGCTTTCTCAACAGATAATTATTTTTTAAATAATGTATACAGTGCTGTTCAAATCAGGACGTTTTATATTGAGAGACTATTTTCCATCATAGTCTTACAATTGTTCTTGGTTTCTTGAACCTACAGATACTGTGGAACATTGTGCCTGAGCAAGATTAATAAAGAGCATAATGAAGATAGGCTTATGATAAAAAAAAATCAATACAACACTGCATTTTCTTGATAGGAGAAGTGATATTTCTTATGATTGAGAATAGAAAGCATTTGGACTAAAATTTGAATCATATTTTAAAACAAATATAAATGATAATGAAACCTTTCAAGTTTTTAAAAAAAATTCTGTATCAAAAAAAAAAATTCTGTATCCCTAATGTATAATTAATTCCTTTTTTAACCAGGAAGGAGAAGATGCTGTCCAGTTTGCAAATAGAGTTAAGTCTGCTATTGCTGTGCAAGGAGGATTGACTGAACTTCCCTGGTAAGAAGGTTTTCTGAAATACTATTCTTGGTTTATGTAAAAAAAAAAAAAATTACTGTTAACAAATGTTATTTATTGTGCTAGTTATCTGTAGGCTAAGCTGAAAGTGATAGTGGTTTATAAAAAATAACAAACACTTAAAGAAGATAGATGTTTATCTCTCTCTTAAACACGAAGCACCCAGGGTAGTGTAACATCTTAGCTATTTTTCTCTTCATCCTCAATGTGAGCCTTTACTTTATGGCCTGTGATGGGTGCTCTGACTCTGCCCAGTGTGTACAGCAAGTGGCTAGCAGGAAGGAATTTAGCAAGAAGGCCACAAGCATCTCTTCAGGAGTGCACACTGGATATTAGACATGCACTTGGGTCCATTGGCTAGTGCTGAAATAGCACAATAACAGCCAATGGCAAAGGACCCTGGGGGATGTAGTCTTTGTTCTGTGTGGCTGTGTTCTTAGCTAAAGTGTAGGGCTCTTCTACTGAAGAAGAAAGAAAGGGAGAGTGGATTTAGGGATGAGACAAGGGACTACTTACAGGCTTGTTCATATTTAACTCTAGCTATAACTATAATAAATTATAGTAGCTGTATTAAAGAAAACTTGAAATAAAGGAAGCAAGTAAAATATTTTAGTTATGAAAACTTTGACTTTCATTTTTTATTTCTTTGAGAAAGTTTGGATGTAGGTGAATATACTAGCTTGGGACGTCATAACAAATGCCATAGACTAAGTGTCATAAGCAAATGGAGATTTATTTCTCACAGTTGTGGAAGTTTGAGATTAGGATGCCACATGGCCAGTTGCTGGTGAGGGCTCTCCCCTTGCAAAGGCTGCCTTCTCCCCTGGTTCACATGACCTTTCCTTTGAGACCAAGCAAGACTTCTAGTGTCTCTTCTTCTAAGGGCACTAATCCCATGGTGAGGGCCCACCTTTATGAGCTCATCTAGCCCTAGTTTCTTTCCAAAGGCCTCATCTCCAAACAGCATTGAACAGGGGTTTGAGCTTCAACACAGGAATTTGAGTGGTACAAAAATGTTCACTCTCTAACAGTGAGGGTCACCTCTACCTACTTTATAATGACAGATTGAATCCTTGCATATATGTGGGCCTTACTTTATCAAGTGGTCACAGGACAGTCCTGTATTTCAGGTCCTATAAGTTCAATAAAATCTCTGCTTCCTTTTTTGGTATTTCAACAGTACTTTACATGAAAAGTTCTTTTGAAGCTATTGTGATTTTCTAGGATTTGCTGCCTAACTGAATCAGCAGGCAAGCAAGTAGGGCCTCAGGATTAGGGCAGAAGCCTTTAGAAGAAAGGATAGCTGGCATCTTATGCCTCTTCATACAGTGCGGGGGGGGGGCTATCAGTAAAATACTTCACCCCTTTGCTTATATTAAACACAAGGGGATCAAACTGTACAGTGAATATTTATATTTTTAAAAGTTTATTACAGTAAGAGACATGTTGGTATCAGTCTCCTCAGGATATGCTCCCTTAATTCAAACACACTGATCCCCTCATTCTTCCACTTTCTGAAGCAGTTCTGGACATCTTCTTTCCTGAGTATCTTTACGGGGTATGATCAGAAGTACAGTGAGTGCTGCTGCTGGGTGCCATCCAGTGGGAAGGCAGGGTTGTGAAAACATGACAGCACAACCATGAAAGGCAATTGATTCAGTACATGGAGGTAGCCAGTACAGTGCAACTGAAGACACTCAGGAAAGAGGACTCCAGAACTGCTTTAGAAAGTGGGAAGCATAATGGGATAAGTGTTTTTTTTTGGGGGGGGGGTGGTATTTTGGGGGGAGACTAATGGCAGTGTCTTTTACATTAATAAAATTTTTTTTCTGGTACCAGGGATCGAATTCAGGACCTTGCATTTGCCAGGCAGGTGTGGTGCCACTGAGCTAAATCCCTGGCCCTTACAGTAATGATTTTTTGAAAAAATTAGATGTTCACCATACTTTTGGATCACATCTCATGCTCTGCTTCCCGTCCTTAGTTCTCACTGTTTCAAATTCATGTAAGTGCTGTGAACAGTTCTAGGCAGCTCACTGGGATAAAGAGCCTCTCTCGATGATTCTGGGGACCTAACAAGAGTGTTTCTCATGTCATGGAAACCTCCCACAACTGACCTCATACGTAATTTGTGGAATGTGGTCTGTTCTCAGGTGGAGGACTCAGGGGCATGAGCCTTGGATTTGTCCCTCCAGTCCTGACCTTGCAGTGGTCTCAGGCAGGCGTCTGGATGGAAGTCAAGCTCTGTCCTTTTCACTAACTTGAAATCATTCGTCCCTATCAGAAAGCACTGGGTAAACATTCATCCTTGACTAGGTTAAAATTAAACAGTCACAGCACATAGTAAGCAAGTTTTCAGCCCATGCTCTGCTAGAGGTTAAAATCTAAAACACTGGAATAGTAGCGAGAGGGGCCCCAGTAGCCCAGGCTCTTGTCAGCTCCTCAGTTTATTTTTTCAAGTAGCCAGAGAGGGGGAGGCACGCAGCATCCTTAGAACCCAGACAGGTCTGCCTTGCATCACCCTGAAGGGTTCCAAGACCACAGATTCTGAATGAACACATGCTGCTTCTTAGCCACTAACTTCCAGTCAAGTGCTATTTATGATTTAATTTGTTTTATCTTCAGTCTGTTTTGCAATATGGAAGAATTTAAATACTCAAAATTTAGTGCTTTGGAAAAAAAAATTCTTGTTAAATGTGGGATTATACTTGAGTAATGATTAGCCTGTTTATTGATAAGGAATTTGGTCACACAGATATAGAATTACTATTTCTTGTGTGTATATTTTAAATTTTTCATAAGGTATTCCAGTAAGACACAGGTAGATGAAAAACCAATATTTTTTTTTTCCTTTGGGAAAAACATAGGGAAACAATCCTGGTTTTAATAATCCTTATTTAAATTCAAATGTGGAGCACAGCAACCCTAACTTCTAAAAAACACCTGAATAGAGGAGATTTTTTTTTTTTTTTGTGGTACTGAGGATTGAACTCAGGACCTTGTGCTTGCAAGGCAGGTACAGCACCACTGAGCCAAATCCCGGGCCTGATGCTATTCTTTATTTAACACCCCCCCCCCCCCCCCCCCCCCCGCCGCGCCAACCTATACTTGGTGAGTGGTAGCTCAGAGACTGAACTCTGGGTCTTCTTGCTTCCAACTCCAGTGTCCCCTTATGTGCTGTGGCGCCCTGTCACATACGTTAACATGACCTTTCTTGCATCCTACTGGGAGTATCTGATAGATGTACCTTTCCATTTCCAGGGATGGTGGGCTGAAGAGAGCAAAAGTGAAGGACACTTTTAAGGAAGAGCAGCAGAAGAATTACAGCAAGATGATTGTGGGCAATGGCACTCTCAACGTGGAATCAGACTGATGACGCCCCAGAGAGAGCTTGGCTTCCCACAGCTACCCTTAGAAATGCAGTAGTTGGGGGAGTTGTTTTATTTTAGTGTTTTCATTTGCTTTTTTGAGACAGTCAGACTGGCCTTGAACTCACTATGTATTCCAGGCTGCCCTTGAACTCATGGCGATCCTCCTGTGTCAGCCTCCAGAGTGTAGTGTTTTGTTTTTATTATTCACCTTTTCTACAGAATGATTATCTCTACCTCTTGATACCAGAGGCAGAACCTGCAGTTACCCTTTTGGACCCTAGTCATTGTTCTAGCATTAGTCCAGGGATTGTAAGGAAGTTCCCTGAGTTAGAACAGATTCTGACTTCTGTGAAAGGACGGCGTCACTGGTGATTGAATGAAGTGTTTGCACAGAAAAAAGTGCTTCTGGAGTATGTTCAGAACATGTTGATAGAGTAATTCTCAAACATTCAACCTCTGTTTTCCTAATTTACTTTCCCACACCCTTCACTGGCTTGCGGATGGAGTTCACATCCATGTGAGGTTGCCACCATCGTCATATCCAATTGCGAGGTTGACAGTGAATTTAGGAAAAAGGGCAACAATGTGGTGTCCTGCTCTGAAAGAGGAAAGGAAATGTAAATTAATTTTTATTAATGTGTTGGAAGAGAAGTACCATTTGAGATGCTTCCCCAAGGAAAAATGAGTGGCAGTAAATGAGTGTATGTGTATTTATGTGTGGGGAACTCACAGCACATTTTAGCCAGCAGTGGTGACAAAGAGCTTAGCTGTTCTTGTTTGTATGCCGAATACACTCTCTGTATATGAATTTTTTTGTTTTTTCTAACTAAACATATTTTCAAATAGAAGGAATCTTTTAAAAAATGCCATTGATTGTCTTAAACATGAATGAGGGAAGTGTGTAAAGTCGCCCTGCACCCTCCAGCCCTTTCTGGTTTTTCCTTAAACTTTCCAAGTCTCTTCAGCAGAAAAATAAGTGGTATAATTACCTTTTGGAAACTGAGCCTTAATTTTTTTTAAAGGAGGAAAGAAGTTTCCTCAACTGCAATAGCATTAGCAAAGTTTGGTAGCAATATAATGCCACTGTAACCATGTACAGAATGTAAACTATCTCACCATGGATATAAATAAATTTTATATTTTTAAATGTGTGTTGCATCATTTCCCATCCCCTCTACCTCCTTCAGGTTTTGAGTTAAATTCCTTCTTATGACAAAACAGAGATTGTTTTCATTTCAGTAACATTTAGATTCATTGGGTTGGAACACCTGGGGAGCTAGAATATTGACCACTGTTTTTTAAAATCACCCTCTCAGCCTAGCTCAGCCTAGCCTTTGGACTCCAGCCCTTTGGACCCTGCCTTGAACAAAGTCCCTGACTGGGCTATTTGAAGGTGGACCCAGACAGTTATCTATAACTGATACCTGGGCAAGCCTGTCAGAGCACCCTCCCTGCATATGCCTCTCGCTGAGACGGATGGATTGGTTTCCAAAGGAGATTTTGCACACAAGGTTCCCTCTTGGTCACCTGACTCTCTGTTCCCACCTCCCTCCTGGGTTGTTGCTTCAAGTTTGGCCCCTCCCCCAAACTATTGGGTTGATCTTTACCCCATAGTGGAGAATCAGCGTATCCACTTATGTTGAGGTGACCCATTGTCTTAGGTTTTTTTTTTGCAGGGAGAGAAGTTCCTTTTGCTTTTTGCTTTTCATATTCAATATGGCTTGAACTAATAAATCCATTTAATCAGCCCAATTCTCCAGAAAGCTGATAGAAGAGCTAATAGCTATTTTGTTTGGATATGGATTAAAGATGTCTTTCCGAGAGCACTGTGAAAGCAGTAGTGATATTGGGCATTCGCTGCTAATCTAGGGCTCCCTCACCTGGAACTTGAATCTTGTAGGTCTCTTGTACAGCTTTCAATTTGCTTGAGGAATTGCCATGTTATGAAAGCATGCTTCTGAAAAGCTAATATTGCCCAAATTTAGCTCATACTCCTTAGAACCTCCCTACCCTATTTTATATTCATGTTAGAAATATGGAGTCCAACATTTAATATTCTTGAGTCTTTGGTACAGTGCTTGTAATGAGATTTCAGAGGTAGGTGGGATTTGGCAGAAAAATCCCATGAAATACCCTTTCTCCTAACCCTTGCAGAGATTCATGAACTGGGCCTTGAGGTTGTCATTGCATGTACTGCAGCTCTGTCCTGTCTGAATTTACAGATGGCAGGCTTTAGGAATGCCAAGTTTTTGAAATACCTTGGCACAGCTAGGGCGTGGAAGAGCAGCCATTTGTGAAACAAAATAGACTCAGGGCACAGGGAACTAGTCTTGAGTGGCAGCTGGTGCAAAGGACAGCCTCTAGGAAGGTTTTCTGGCATAAACAAACCTTCCAAAGCACTGTCAGCATCTTGCTTGATTCCCCACAGTATACATAGCACTTGGGCATTATATTGATGTTTTAACATACAAGTTGGGGCTTTGTTTCTGAAATGTAGAGTTACTGAACTACCCCACCTCCTGATTGGGCAGAGTAAGGTGTGAGGGGAGGCGGGCAAGGCTGGGCCTGGATTGGTACTGGAAGTTGGGGCCCTAATATGGACCTTGACAAAAACAATGTGTGCGTTTTTTTAAACACTTGTTTCCAGTGGATTATGATAGTGTTGGGTATTATTTGTAAGAATGGTGAAAGTGATTGGATAGAGCCATAAGACATTCTGTAATTATGGCTTTAGCACTTTTTGCAGCCTTTTGCAATTGTCCAGTTCCCTTTGTTTTAATATTTACTATGAAACAAACAAAAAATACATGTACGTGAAAGTATGCAGGTACATGTCAGGAACAACAGCAAAACAAATCCCTGTAGGCTCATTACCAGACTAATAAGTAGAACATGACTGTACGGTGGAAGATCTGAAAAATCAGTTTCTTGTCCCACTTCCACTTGATGGATGTGTGGGCTGTTTGTAGCTTTGTTTAAGCATCCTTGGATGTGTCTCCCAGTGGACTTTCCCAGAAGTTTCTGTAGCTTGTAATTCACTAGGAATTAGGGTTGCTGCATGATAACATTGGCATATTCAGGGTTAGGGTAGAAACCACCAGACTTTCCCAAAAGGTTGTACCATTTTATACAACCCACCAGCAGTATGTGAGAACATTTGTCTCTACTGTGATAACGTACTTGGATCTATTATTATCATCTTATTTGTGCCTTCTCATCCATCTTTTTTTTTTTTGGTACCAGGGATTGAATTCAGGTCCTTGCACTTGCGCAGCAGCCATCGAAACCACTGAGCTAAATCCGCAGCCCTTTCTCATGCATCTTTATCACCTTTTTTCTTGCTCTTTTGAAGTTATTACTTCATTTTCTCTACATAAATTGTGGATTATTGGTCTTATTTTTATTTGTTCTGGGTTACCTTAAAAATTTCAACTTGGATGCTTACCAAATTCTAAAGTTGAAATTTTTCCTGTCTTGAATTGTACAAGGATCCTGGAAGTTGAACTCCAGCACTCTGGTCAATTTATATATTGTGGATTTAATCTATCGATGAGTTCATAGCTACATGGGCTAGGAGGTGGGACAGCCTCCCAAGTGCTGGGATTATAGGCCTGCACCACCACACCCAGCCTAGTTTATTCCTTTTAATTGCCAAGTGGTTTTAAGTCCTTAGAGGAAAGTTATTTTTCCCCCGTCACTTAGCACTAAGGTTTGACACAGCTGTTGAGCTTGCTCATATTAGAGCAAGGAGTGGGATGATTTCTGCTTTATATTTGCACAGAGGATGGAGCCCTTTGTGTTTTCCCAACCTCAGGGCAGGCCGTCAACTCCAGGCCTTTAGTTTTGTCTGTGGTCCCTTAGGCCCTTATCTGTCTAGAAATCAATGGTCAAAGTCACCCAGTGCCTGAAGGTGAAAGCCAAACACTGGTCTCTGCTCTGCTTTGCTGTTGGGGGTCTACCTTCCCTCAGTTGAGCAGTCCTAATCTTCTTGCTAGTTTATAGAAACAGTCAAATTAATTCTTTTTCTAGAAAATATTTATTTATTTATTTATTTATTTTTTGGTATCAGGGATCGAACTCAGGTCCTTGTGCTTGCAAGGCAAGCAATGGAACCACTGAGCTAAATCTCTGACCCTAGAAAATATTTATTTATTTTGGACCAGGGATCGAACTCAGGACTATGCACTTTCGAGGCAGGTGCGGTACCACTGAGCTAAATATCCGACCCTCAAATTAATCCTTATTATTTAGGAGGTTGGTGGATATTTGTTGTTATGAATACAAATTGTAGAGATAGCTGTAAAATTTTAAAAATTCTCTTTTAATCTAGGTTAAAGCCACTATTTTAACATAAAGAGTAAAAATGCTCCTTTACTGAACAGTCTTTTTAATGGATCTGTTCCATTGATCCTCTGGTCTGTTTTTTGTTGTTTTGTTTTGTTTTGCTTTTGTTCCAGTAATGTGCTGTTTTTGTCACAATAGCTTTTAGTATAATTTCAAGTCAGGGATTGTGATACCCCCCGCCTTGCCTTTGTTGCCCAGAATTGCATTTGCTATTCTAGTCCTCTTCTGGTTCCAATGAATTTTAAGATTGTTTTCTCTAAATTTGTGAGATATGCTATTGGTATTTTGATCAGGATTGCATTAAATCTATAACAATTTTGTAAGTATGGCCATTTTTACTATATTGAGTCTTCCTACCCAGGAACAAGGGACATCTTTCCATTTTTCTGATATCCTCTTCAATCTCCTTTTTCAGAGTACTACAGTTGTCAATGTAAAGTTCTTTTACTTCTTTTGTTAGACTGATTCCTAGGAATTTCAGTTTTTGGGATGCTATTGTGAAAGATGTATCCCTAATTTCTCTCTCAGTGAGTTTGTTGTTTGTGTACAGGAATGCTTTTGATTTTTGAGTGTTGACTTTGTATCCAGCTATGCTACTCAATTTGGTCATTATATCTAGAAGTCTTTTGGTGGAGTTTTTCGGATCTTCTATGTAGAGTATTGTGTCATCCACAAATAGTGTTAATTTAACTGCTTCCTTTCTTATCCTTACTCCTTTTATTTCTCTCTCCTGTCTAATTGCTCTGCCTAATGTTTCTAGAACTATATTGAATAAGAGTGGTGATAACGGACATCCTTGTCTTGTTCCTGATTTTAGAGTGAATGTTTTCAGTTTTTGTCCAATTAATATGCTGTTGGCTGTTGGTTTGTCAGATAGCTTTCATCAGCTTGGGATAAGGACCATCTATTCCAATTTTCTGTAGAGTTTTTTTTTTTTTTATCATGAAGAGGTGTTGGGCTTTGTCAAACACTTTTTCTGCATCTATTGAGATGACTATATGGTTTTTGTCCTTGTCTCTGTTAATATAGTGTACTACATTTATTGATTTGTGTATGTTGAACCATCCCTGCATCTATGGGATGAGTCCTACTTGGTCATGGTGTATACTCTTCTTGATGATTTGCTGCATTGTTTGCCAGTATCTTGTTGAGGATTTTTGTGGCCCTGTTCATTTGGGAGATTGTCCTGTAGTTCTCTTTTTTGGTTGAATCCTTCTCTGGTTTTGGTATCAGGGTAATGGTTGCTTGCAGGAATGACTTTGAGATAATTGTTTCCTTTTCAATTTCATTAAAGAGTTTAAGAAGTGGCAGCATTTGATCTTTCTTTGTTGGTAGGTTTTTAAGTACATCTTCAATTTCATTGACTGATACTGGCTTATTTATAATTTTTATATCCTCTTGATTCAGCTTTAGTAATGCATATTTGTCTAGGAATCTGTCTATTTCTTCTAAATTGTCTTTTTAGAGTATGGGTTCTCAAAGTAGGTACTAATGATCTTCAGTATTTCTGTAGGTTCTGTTGTGATTTCACCCTTTTCATTCCTAATTGTAGGAATTTGAATCTTTTCTTTCCTTTTTTTTGATAAGGTTGACTAAGGGTTTGTCAATTTTATTTCTATCTTTCAAAGAACCAACTCTTCAATTTATTGATTCTTTGTACTATTTTCTTAGTCTCCATTGCATTATTTCTGCTCTTACCTTTATCATTTCCTCCTTCATGTAAGCTTTGGGTTGACTCACTCTTCTTTTTCTAGATGCTTGAGGTTCAACATTAGGTTGTTTATTTGAGCTCACTCTATTTTTCTGATATGAGAATTCACTGCTATAAATTTTCCTTTTAAGACTGCTTTCATTGCATCCAGTAAGTTGTATTGGCATTATCATTTAATTGTAGAAACTGTCTAATTCTTTAATTTCATCTGTTACCCATTGGTTGTTCAGGAGGGTGTTAAATTTTTTTTTTTTTTTTTTTTTTTTTTGGTACTGGGGATCGAACTTGGGACCTTGCGCTTGCACAGCAGGCAGCGAAACAACTGAGCTAAATCCCCGGCCCTAGGAGGGTATTAATTTCCATGAGTTTATGAAGTTTTTGTGGTCTCTTTTGCCATTGATTTCCAATCTCATTTCACTATGGTCTGATAATATGCATGGGATAATTTCATTTCTTTTGCATATACTTAAGCATGTTCCATAAGCTATTATGTGGTCTATTTTGGAGAATGTTGCATGTGCAGCTGAGAAGAATATGTATTCTGATGTTGTGGGGTTGAACACTGTAGACACCTGCTATGTTCATTTTTTCAAAAGCTTGGTTCAGTTCTGATATTTCTTTGTTGATTTTTTTGTTTAGTTGATCTGTCTATGACAGTGAGGTATTGAGGTCCTCCATTACAATTCTGTTATTGCTTATTGTTTTTTCATGTCTGTTAATATTTGTTTAATATAGTTGTGTATACGGGTATTTAGCACATATATATTTATGATTGTTATCTTTTCTTCTTGGGTTGTTCCCTTTACAAGGATGTTGTGACCTTCTTTGTCTCTCTTAATCAGTCTTGGCTTGAAAGCCACTTTATCTACAAATAGAATAGCTACCTCTGCTTTTTTTCCAGGTTCTTGTAGGCATGGAGTATTGTTTTCCATCCTTTGACTTTCAGTCTACTAATTTCTTTTTCTTTCTTTCTTTTATTTTTATTTTTTTTGGTGCCGGGGATCTAACTCAGGACCTTGTGCTTGTGAGGCAGGCACAGTGCCACTGAGCTAAATCCCTGGCCCGGTCTATGAGTTTCTTTTCGAATTAAATGTGTTTCTTTTATGTAGCATATTGTTGGATCTTGCTATTTGATCCATTCTGCCAGTCTTTCTTTTGATTGTTGAATTGAGACCATTAACATTGATGGGTATTACTGATATGTATTGACTTATTCTTGTCATGTTATTTTCCAGTTGTTAGCTCCCTTTTTTCCTCTTCTGTTTAATTAAGCTGCCTGCTTGTCTTCCTTCCTTTCTTTTTTTCTTTTCTTCCTTTTCTTTGTTTTTGAGACAGAGTCTTGCTATGTAGCCCAAGCTGGTCTTGAAGTCACTAAGTAACCCAGGCTGATCTTAAACTCCTATGATGCTCTTGGCCCAGGTTTCCGAGTGCTAGCTTTATTAGATGTGCACCACCATGCTCAGTAAGTATGCATTCCTTCACAAAATAGGTGAATTTTTTCAAAAAATAAGATTTTTTGAGAAGTTTAAAAAATTGTATCCCTTGACTTAATTAGGTTATATCCTTAACAATTACACAGATCAATTAGGAATCACATATTACAGTTGGAGCTGGGTGTGGTGGCACATCACAGCCCTAGGGAGGCTAAGGCAGGAGGATTGCTTTGAGTTCAAGGCCAGCCTGGACTACAAATTGAGACCTTGTCTCAAAAAAAAAAAAAAAAAAGATGAGAGTTGGGCAAGTTTTCAAATTTTCAAATCACTGTTTCTCTATAAAGCAAATCACCTATATTTGGTGTCTACTATGTGTCCTTTATTATTCTGGGTCTGGGGCCCCAACAATGACAAAGAAAAGCAAAGTGCTCAGGCTTACAGAAATCTACTAAAGGAGGTAGAAAACAAAAGAAATCGGGAAATATGTGCAGATGAAATCATTACAAGGGATTCTGAGTGGCTTTTTTTTTTTTTTTAATGTAAGCCTTGGGGAATAAATGCCTTTGCCTTCTTTCAGCCTTTATGGAAAAGGATCTCCACTCATAGCCTGAGTAGTGTGTGGGAGTAGGGAGTGGCTCTGAGCTCTGTGGTATGCTCCCCTGAGTCACCATCTTATGCTACAAGCACCCGGACATCTTGTTGCTAAATCAGACATGGTGAACTCAGTGCTGATTGCTTATAAGGCCTGTTTGGAAATTATTCCTCCAGAACCAGAATTTTGTTCAGGACCATCAGAGAAATGACTTTGGAAATCTTGTCCTATCTAGTAGCTGCTGCAGAGATTTGGCTAACCAATAGAAAGACTACTGAGGTACCATAGCTTCACCCACAAAAATCTCTCCCCTTGCATTCCATTATAGTCATCCCTTTCCACATGAACACAGATATTATGCAGCGGGTACCAGGATTCCAGCTCAGGCAGTCCTAAAGCTGGATGTTGCCCAAGAAAGGACCCTCCCTGCCCTCAGGAGCTTGGAATCTGGAAGTGAAGACAATAGCACTGCCCAGAAGAGGAAGCACCAGGCCTGCTTTTGTCCTAGGAGCAAAGTGCTGTGGCATCTGGGAGCAGTGATGGGGGGGGGGGTCATGGGGGGGACCTGAATGAGCTTGGGGTGGAAGAGCTCTCTGAGGGAAGGGGAAAGGACTGGTGAATGATTCCCCATTCTTCACATGTACTGTCCAGAATCCAGTTGTATAATCACAGACCTTTGTGTCTGAACATTCTCTGTTCCTGTTTTTGGAGGCTCCTTCTCTGTGACTACCCCAGCCCAAGCCATCGTGTCTCACCTGGGTGACAGGGGCCTCCTCTGACTGAGCTCCCTGCTTCTACTCTTGTTGCTAGTAGTCTTGATTAAACAGCAGCTAATGGGGTCATTTTAAATCACAAATTGAATCATGCCACTCCTACTTTCAGAACTCTCCTGTGGCTTCCCATTATACAACTGTAAAGATCAAATTTCTTACCCTGGCATGGAAGCCTTGATACAGCCGGAATGCAGCTCATTCCTGTAGCTACTTTCTATTATGCTTTCCCTTCTCCATCAGTCTGGCCTGTTTGTTCTTTTTTGAAACCAATAAGCATATTCCTGTCTCAGAACCTCAAGACTTGCTGTGTCAACTGGGAATGATCTTATATGGACAACAGTCCTTGGGCTCTGGCCACAGTAACTCCATTTTGTAGTGGGGACCCTCAAGCTGTCCCATGGGCCCTCCTGCGTGCTGAGGCTTTGTGCTATCCATCACTGCATTTGCTGAGACCAGTGGAATCCAATGAGGATGGGTCCACAGTGCACATAAACATATAATTCTTCCTCGGGCTTTGGATGGGGAGGAAATATTTCATTCTGGTTCTTGCTTTTGCTTTTTGCCATGTAGCTTAGAGTACTATGTAAAACAGGCACTCTGTAAGGAGAGGGTGGAGACTCTAGGACAGCTGCCCGTGAGTATCTATGCTCTGTAAGTGACCCCCCAGTGGACTCACTGACTGCCATGCTGAACTTGGCCCAGTTGTTCTTGGCTCCTTCCCAATTCAGAGGCAGGCATTTCTTTTACATCTTCCTGGGAAATTCACAGAACAGATCTTCTCTATATTGGCAAAACGCCTTTCTTATTTGCCTTCTCAAATATCTCTCCCTCCGGTGCCTTCCCTGACCATCTGACCTAAAGCAGCAGCCCTGTCACTCCCTATCCCTAGATCCTGCTTCTTTTCCAATAATATTTATTTCCAAACATTACGTGTTTGTTTTATGCATCCCCAGTAGTATGATAAGCTTGATCAGTATTTGCAAAACAATGGGTGAATTTATCATCATCCCTGAATCCCTCCTTGACTTTCATGACCTTGACAATTTTGAGATGACAGGCTGGTTATTTATTTATTTATTTATGATTCGCCCAGCTGGTGTGCCATTCCTGGAGGTGCCTCAACACCAACTCAGTGTGATCATGGGGTGGAGCAAGCACCTATCCTATCTTCCTGACCAAAGGTCCATTTGATAGAGGGTGTATCAGATACTAAACTGGTAAGAATGACACTACACTAGATCTTAGCCAAGGGAACAAGAGGCAACAGGCATCATTTTCTAGTACTTTCCTGTCTTTGGATGTTCCCAGTGTCACCTGTCTGCTCGTGCTGGGTCACCCATTCTGTGTGTCCTGCTTACCCTGACCAGGAGGAGCCACTCCTTCATGCAGCCCCAGGCTGGACTCCCCATGCCAGCTTCGCCCTCCCAACTGGATGTCCTGTGCAGGTCCTGTCACCTCACCTACTTGCTCCTGGGTCCCTGCACTGCACAGCCTTCCTCCGTGGAGGGTCTGCACTCCTCACAGGGCCTGACACCTGGTCTGTACACACAGCCTTCCCACCTGGTACAGATGCCCACCTTGCTCTGCAGGCAGAGAAGGTTAAAATGTTTTAGGCTATGCTTTCAGGTTCCATTTAGAAATACAGGTCTGATATCACTAGGAAACAACTTTGTCCTTCCTTGTTTCAGTGACAGGTGGGTAAGGGCTCTTTCCCATACATTCTTTTCTTTTGTTGCCATGTCATATTCCTGGCCAAGCAGCTTCCCCTTCCATGAGGGTGGCAGGTGCCTCTCCACCAGGGGAGAGGGTTCGGGCCTGAGAGTGGATGTGTGGCCCAGAAGCCTCTAGCAGAATCACCTGGAAGTGAGAAGGACATAGGGAGCTCAGCTTTTCTTTCCTCTGAGATTGCAGGTGCTGAGAACTGTGCCAATTCAGGACCCTGAGGTCACCTTTTCTGCCACAGTAGAGGCAGCTTCTGAGGACAAAGCCAGCACAGAGGACAGGGAGAGAAAAGAAGACTTCACCTGGTAATGCAGTCAGATCCCCGAAGTCCTCAGTGGCAGAAGGCAGAAACTACTTTCTTTCCAGATACAGTGATTGATAACATCTCTCTCCATTAGGCTGTAATAAGTTGGTTTTCAATTAGAGTAAGGTGAATTTATAGCTATAGCAGTTGCAAGAGAAACAGCCCTAAAGGATGGTTTAGTGAATATGCATGTGTTATCTACATGTGCACACAGACACACACTTTTCTTTTTTGGGTATAGAGATTTTTTTCCCAAAATGGAGCCCTGCATAGGAATTCCAAATACAGTACTCTGATTGGACCCCAGATGGGAGTGCAAAGGCCCGGTGCCATTAGCTTGGTCTCCTTTGTCCTCTCAGGGTTCTCTCGTGTACCCCATGACATCCCAGGGTCTACATGGTAAAAATCAAAGCAGAGCCTTCAAGAAATAAACGTGCAACCTGAAGGGATTTTTCTTTATTTTAGGATCTAATTTTAAAGTGTTAAATACACAATGCCCCCACTTAAGAATTACTCCTTAAGAGTAATCTTGGAGAACGTCAATTATTAAGCTAAGTTGCCTGTTACTGTACCTAGATGCAAGTCTGGCTGGTGCAGAGAAGGCAGCGTGATGTCCCTGACAGTGGAGGTGGCAGCAGTGCATGAATTTTCCAGCAGCTGCCCGGACTCAGGCTGCAGAATGGCATCCAGTCTCCCTTCCTTCTGTATCAGCAAGACACAGCATGGTGGACCAAGGGAACTTGACTGATCCCGTTGCTAATCTACAGATGCTGTGGCCATCACAGCCTAAGGGGAATCTCCATATCTGGCACTAAACACATATATTTGTCTAATGCTGGAAGGCACTGATTTGAGCATAAAGCATACGACTTGTGGCTAACTCTAACAGAAAGGCAAAGGGATTTGTTGGTGCTGGGAATGGGAGGTTTCATTATGCTGCAGTTCCAAAAATACTAGCAGTACGTTTCTTCTGTGAAGAGGGAAGTTGCTTTACAGAAAGACCACTCTCTGTGTGCAAGAGATGTGAACCAGGGCATCCTGCAGGAAACCCAAGCAAGAAGCCCATTTTCTCATTGCATCCTGGGAAACAGAATCAGGTCTGAATTAAAGAAAAGCTCTTCCTCCCTCCCTGTCTTCCTCCCTCTCATTTTTCCTCCCTTTCTTTCTTTTATAGGGGATTGAATACAGGGTCTTCACACTGAGCTACATCTCCAACCTTTTTAATTTTTTATTTTGAAACAGGGTCTTGCTGAACTGTTAAGTTGCCCAGGCTGGGCTATAACTTGTGATCCTCCTGCCTCAGCCTCCCAGAGTACTGGGATGACAGGTGTGTGCCCTGATGCCCAGCCTTGGTTGTTTCTTTGACCTTATTTTTTCTCCAGCCTCCTTTTTCTTCTAATTATAGTGTGACTCCTGGAGTACATGACTGTCTCAGGTTGCCTGTGTCCACCTCATTCTGGCCTGCTATTTTCAGCACTGTGTGGAAATAGTTTTGGATTAAAGTCACGTGTCTTGGCAGCATAAGTCACTCAGCTAATAAAGGCACAACAGTCACTGAAGTAGCGTCCAAATTAGAATTGTTTTAAGTACAGATTTTCCAAGTGGATTGTGAATTCTTATCAGATTTGCTTTGGTGCAGGAAGCATTTATTTCCTAGAACCACTCTCATTTCCCCCTAAAATGGTCTCTCAAATAGTTGGTTACATCATTAGAAGAAAATGCAGTTTCATAGACATAAGCCAAAGCCTGAGGCCAGAAATCCAATTCCTACTAAGACAACAAATCATGTTAGCCAGTCTGGGTGGCACAGACCTGTAACTCTGGGAGCCTGAGACAAGAGGATCACAAGTTCTAGCCCAGCCTGGGCAACTTAGCAAGACCCTGCCTCAAAAAAAAAAAAAAAAAAAAGTGATGAGAGTGTACCTCAGTGTAAAGGCCTTGGGTTCAATCCTTAGTACAGAAAATAAAAAAAGTAAATCATGTCATATGAACAGCATTCTTTTTTTACTGGGGAAATTGCCATCCTGCCACAGGCCCCCTTTCCCAAGGCCCCTTTGCATTAGGTGGGGCCGTGGACTGTTTCTCACCACTAGGATGTGAATGGCAGTCACCCGGGTCACTTCTAGAGTAAGGTGGCTAAGAAGAGGTGCCTGACTCCAAGGCCTGGGGCCTGTGTCTGGCAGGGCCACAGGATGGAGGAACCTAGACTCTTCTGTCACCTCTTGAAGAAAAGCTACTGACCAGGAAGGGGGTGAGAAACCTGATGCTGATACCTACTGACTTCTTGGGGTTCATGCATTATAACAATGACTGTTTCCCTAATATGGTCAATTTTCCTATTTCTAAAAAGGGGATTAAATCATTTTGACAGAATGAAAAATTAATTAAACTGTCGCCGTACATCCTATGAGGTCTTAGTAATATCTTCACAAAAACACTTCCATGTGATGAGGGAAGGAATTATTTCTTCATTTTACAGTTGATAAAACTAAGGAGAATGATTATGTGGCTTGTTTGAAGTCATTGTGAATTAGTAAAAGGGGTAGGATTCAAATTTTTCTTTTTTTTTTTTTTTGGTACCAGGGATCGAACTCGGGTCCTTGCACTTGCGATGGCGGAACCACTGAGCTAAATCCCTGGCCAGAGGATTCAAATTTTTGATCACTCAGGCCTTGGACTGGTGGGAGCCATGCAGGCAGAAAGATGCACTTTGCTTTAAACATGAGCAGCTGATGCCATGATTCCAATGCTGTCTTGGGGGGTTGAGCCAAATGCTGCTCTGTGCAGAGGCTGTATATTTAGTTGTCACTGGTGGATAAGAAACGTCACTACACCTTACATATGTTTTAGTTAAATGAGAAGATTGATGTGTATTTATTTGGAGGTGATTGTTGAAATACCTTCCTCATGTGTAATGGAATATTCTGCCCTCTGCCGTGCCAAAGCCAGTTCATTTAGCTACATATGTCGTCGGTGAAATTTCCCACATGCTTCCACGAGACATTTGTCTTCTCCAGATGGCCTGTGTAAAGCCAGTTGTTCTTGCAAATAAATTTACAGTCATGAGAAATGTGCTCTTTCTCTAGATGATAAGAGAGTTCTTTCTTGGAAGAGGAAAGAGTCTCCCAGTCTTCCAAAGGAGAGAAGCTTTTCAGTGGAAAATGGGCACTCACCCTGTTCTAAGGCTGGAGTTTGGTGGGATCTGAGTAAAGAAATGAATAGGTAGATATGTTGCCTTTATTCCCACCTGCAACCCTAAAATCTGTGTGGTCTTAAGTTTCTTCCATCAAAAAGGCCAAATAGAAAAGTTCCCCCAAAGAATGTCCATGTATTTTTAATCTCTTGCTTTATAGATATTTTTCTCCAGTGACGCCTAATTTTGTTAAATAACCCAAACATTTATGATTTGATACTTAAAATGCAAGAAGAATGTTTGTAATATATGCAAGTTTGGAAGTGTGCTAATAAACTGAACACCTGGGCAGCACAGGTCAGCTGAAGAGCCAGGAAAATTGCAGTGCTATTGCTTTCTTCTCCTACCATCCCTCCTTTACTGAGAACCATGATCATGCTTTATTTCCTTCAATTTTTTTTTTTTTTTTGGTACCGGGGATCGAACGTGGGTCCTTGTGCTTGCAAGACAGGCAGCAGAACCACTGAGCTAAATCCCCGGCCCTTTTCTTCAATTTTTATGAGCCAATCATAGTTGTTTAGACAGACTTGACATCCACAGTAAAAGAATGTGCAATCTGACTTCAGCTTGGTTTGAACAATACCCTTTAGCCTTGTATTCACAGTTTTTAGAACTGTATTTGGCAAATCTATGAAATTCACAATTGCCCTGTGAGCTAACCAGGGATTATATTTTATCTTTTTTTTCCAGATAGGAAATGGAGGCCAATACTGGCCTCATAACTAATAGATGGCAGGGCTGAAGCTAGAACCAGAGTCTTAGATCTAAGCTCCAGGATCTTTGCACTGAATGAACGACACAGCCAATGAGTGTATGGAGCAGATCCATCCTCCCCGAACCTCATGGAGCAGTTGTTGCAGCTGCACATGGAAACTGATGGTAATGTGTGTTGGTAGAAGTCTCAGCAACTCAAAGCCAAGTGTCTGACCTTCCTCTTCTTGTTTTTCCAGTCCTTGGCATGGTATTTACTATATCCCAATCCATGTCGTGAGTCTGGGTTTAGCATCAAAGAATATAGCTTGAAACCTACCTAGCCTTCCACTGGGCAAATAGATTAACCTGGGCAAGGCCTTACTCCTTTGCAAAACAGGCCTAATCATGTCACCTCTCAGGGGTGATGGAGGAGTAAACCAGACAATGACTATGTAGTGACTGGATGAGTGCTTGACTCAGATCAAGTACCGAATGGGAGGGTGTTTAGAGAGATGTCAGTTGACCAGCACCCCATCTAGTATTGGAGCCTGGGTCAGGGGTGATCCATGCTACTGTTTTAATGCATTCTCAAAGTTCATGCATTGGAGAATTGATCCCAGTGCAACAGGGTTGGGAGGTGGGGCCTGATATGAGGTGGTTAGGTCCTGAGGTCTGTATCCTTTAAGATGGATTAATGTCATTGCCTCACACATGTTTTGGTTATCTCAAAGGTGGATTTGCTGTAACAGTGAATTCAGTCATCTTCCTTCCTCGCTCCTGTCTTCCTTCTGTCTACCATGAGGCAGTATAGCATGAAGACCCTTACAAATCTAGGCACCTTGACATTGGATTTCTCAACCCCAGAACCATAAGCCAAATCAACTTCTACTGTTTGTATATTCCCCAGCCCCTGGGGTTCTGGTATCACAACATAAAATGGACTAAGACAATCCGTGTATGGTCAAGGGAGTTTAAGGCTAGAACAGGACAGAGCTAGAAATTCATAGTCAGCCCTCACTAGGTGGAGGAAGGGTTGTACTGGAAATGAGTTGCCTCTTGTAGATCCCAGGCTCTCCTAGTAAGGCTTTTCTTCCAACCTGGATAGGAAAGGATCTGTGTTCCTAACCATTATTTATTAGCCATAGATTATATCTTGTTAATGTTTGCACCTAGTTTATAGAAACCCTCTGTATTCAGCAAATTGATTTGTATTTGTGACACTCATTTCTTTATTCACTTAATAAATATTTACTGAATGCCTCTGTAGATATTTGTTGAGTGCCGGTCATTGGTACAGGTGCTAAGTACATAGTGGTATAAAATAGATATAGTCTTTCATGGAGACAGATAGATGTAGAGAGGAAGAGAAAAATATTAAGCAAATAACTAAACAGAACTGTGTAATTACAAACTGTGCCCAGTGGTCAGAGGGAAAATTACAGGCCATGATTAGACTATGACACATGGTGGTATTTTACTACAAAAAGAGGGACAAGAGGGCTGGGGATTTAGTTCAGTGGTTCCATTGCCTAGTTCAATCCCCAGGAGCAAAAAAAAAAGAGGGACAAGATGGAAGGACTTTTCTTTTCTTTTTTGGTACCGGGGATAGAACTCAGGATCTTGCGGTTGTGAGGCAGGCACTGGAACCACTGAGCTAAATCCCCGGGCCCGGAAGAAATTTTCTTGATAGTTCACAAAACTTTTATTATAGTACTAGCACCATAGTATGTTATCCAAGAGGTGCTGTCCTTCTGATTTCATAATTTCATATTAAAACAGTTCACAAGTAGAATCTGTAAGACAGAATATTTTGGAGTTGACTTTATGTGCAGTAGGCTGTAACTTGAAGCTGAAGGCAAGCATTAGGGAGACTTCTCAGGCCAGTTGGTGACCACCAGGTCTGGGTTAGAGGGATGGAAACTAGTGACCTGAAGTTATCAACAGGGAAAACAACTTTAAAATAATAGCAAGTTCTGTTTGGCTGGGCATAGTGGTACATGACCATAATCCCAGCCCTCAGAGCCTGGGGCAGGAGGATCGAGTATGAGTCCAGTGTGACAGTTTAATGACTTAGAAAGTCCCTGTCTCAAAATGAAAAATAAAAAAGAGTGGGATGTAGCTCAGTGCAAAGGTTGTGAGTTCAATTCCTAGTACCATTAAGAAAAATAGAAAGGCTCTACCTGGCTGCAAAGAGACAGAAACTAATCAGTCTAATTTAATGGGCCCATGAAAGGGACCCAGTGACAGGGACCCAGCTAGCACAGACTGTTTTTCATGACTCACTTTCCTGAACACTTTGTAGGTTGATCTGCTTACCTGAAAGAAATGACCGAGGGCTGGGGATTTAGCTCAGTGGTTTCACTGCTTGCTGCACAAACACAAAGACCGGAGTTTGATCCCCGGTATCAAAAAAAAAAAAAAAAAAAAAAAAGAAATGAACAAATCTCACCTTTTCACATTTGTTCGTTTTGCTGTTTGACCCCAAACTGAAAACTTCACATGTAGGATGTCTTATGATGCATATTGTAACTACTAGGGTGCATAGAGAATCATCTAGATTTTGCAACCGCTGGTAGAATCTGTGAGGTGTAAACAAGAAGTTAAAATTTGGCAATTAGTTTGAGTGAGCAGTTGAGAAGCCTTTGAAAGAACACTATATTGTGGCTCCATCTTGTGGCCAGCATTAGGAAGGCATCGAAAACTCATCCTCAATTTGCCAGAAAGATTGTGTTTAAATTTATGAGGATACTGGGTGTGGTGGTGCACACTTAAAGTGCCAGGTACTTTGGAGGCTGAGGCAGGAGGATCACAAGTTCAATGCCAGCCTGGGCAACTTAGCTAGATCCTGTCTCAAAAATCAAAAAGTCTGGTAAAATAGCTCAGTGGAAGAGTGCCCTCGGTTCAATCCCTTCAATCTCCAGAAATACACACATGCGAGCGTGCACACACACACACACACACACACTTATGGGGACTTTTGGGCTGCTGGGACTTGAAAATGGAACCTATTTCAAACTAGCTTCAGCAAGAACAGGGGCTGCCTTACAGAAGCGAAGGAAGGAATAGCATAAGAACCAAGGCTTTGGAGGCTTGCCAGGACTGTCTGCCTGCTCTGTTTCTCAGTTCTGTTTGCTTTTGTTCCCTTCTGCTCTGTCAGGGTAGGTTGTTGCCAGAAATCCATATTTAAAACAGTTTTCCACATGACCTTGGCTGGGTCATTATGCCAAGCCTGGTACAAATCGCATAGCAAGGGGATGGGACACCACGGACGGCCAGCTTGAGTTTAGTGATTGCCCCTGCGATGGAGGTGGAGAAGAGGGACAGCGTGTGTGATTCAGGAAGGGTGGCAATGAGGATGAGGATGCTTGCTGGGGAAGTGAGCGAAGTGAAAAGAGCACACACACATACTGCACTCTACCATGTGGACAGCAGGACCCGCACACACCCTGTTTTGAGGGTTCCCACACACCCCGACTGTCCTGAGGACAGCACAGCTGCAGGCACTCACCCTGTGCCCGAGCAGAGACAAGTCAAAGTCTTGGGAGCTGATTGTTTCACATCACGTCTAGGATTTTGGGATGACTGTGTTTCTTCTGGGCTTAGACAGTGCCTACTTTTGCTCCAAGAGTCTGTTTTCATTAAGAAGAAAATTTGTCTTGAATTAATCTATCGCTTGTTCACTTAAAATATCTTTGAAAGTTTCCAAAAGAGACAAATCCTATAAAATCCTAAAAGAGTCTTCTTGTAGTGAGCTCAACACTTCAGAGACATTCGTTCATTTGATTCACTAGTGTAAATAAACACTCATTTGATATTTGTCAAGTATCATCGTAGATTCTAGGAATATGTCCCTGGCTTCATCAGACTTGAAGATAGAGGAAAATAATTACAGTATTAAACATTAAGGGGCTATAATTTCAGTATGAATTGCATTTGGCTCTATTTATAGCATTTGTACAGAATCTGCACAGGTTTATGGAAAACTGAAACCACTGAGATAAGAAAATCTCACAGATACAGAGAACAGGGAGCAACAGAACCTCAAAGAGTGAGAGGTATCACTAGCGTTGATTTCAGAGAGGAAAATGCTTAGCAATGGTTTGCCTGAAAAGATGTAACATTTTCTTCCTCTTTCTTGTTTTCCTGACTTTTCTTCCAAGTAGAGTTTGATTTGTGCATGTGAGGGCTAATTAATCATGAAGGAGAATGTTTGAATAAATTTTGCATTATTCATTAATTGCATTCTGAGTTTGTTGTCTGATTGTCATTTCTAGTTTAAAGCAACTTGAATAACTATTTTAAACCATACATTTAGCTTAGTGTTTGGAAGGGAAGGATTGGGTAGTGCTTAACAGTATGAATTTTGGCATAAGAGTGACCAAAGTTTGAGGCCTGGCTTCACCTTTGTTAGTGTTATGACCTCCAGCAAGTTCCTTTTATAATTTTTCTTTCTTTTCCTCCTCCTCCTCCCCTCCTTTCCTCTTCCTCCCCCTCCTTCTTCTTCTTGTGGTACCAGTGGTTTTTTAACCTTAACCTTTCTAAGTCTCAGTGCCTCATCTGGGTAGTGGAAAGGCGGTTATTGTGAGGGTTAAATAAATATATAATCATAGTAGCACATGGTAAAAGCTCAGCAAATTTTAAAAGGAAAAAAAAGCCTTTTCCTAAATACCCTTTACAGTCAGTTGCTGCATGGCTACAATCCAGTTGATGTCATGACAAATGATTTAATGATCATTGTTTATATAATTGATTATTGTAGTTTTAATTAGGGACCAAAGTCACTTGTGATGAGTATTGTCAGCATGGGAATTACAATGTTTTGTTTTTATTTGTTATGCTGAATGGGGTGAGGAATTGGTGCCCTGGCAACAGTGCCAACAGGTGGGCATGGAGGGTGGGGACATTTCTTCCCACGGTTGAGGTTTTATTCTACATGGAGGGAGCTCAGCAGCCTAACACTTCTGGCCTCCTCATGCTCCTTCCTTGCCCCTTTCTGGAGGTGCAATCACCTATCTGACTGGTGAATATGGAAAGAGCCACAGTGACCATGGAGCCCAGCCACTCCCCTCCTTCTCTCTGGAGTGAGTTTGGCTTCCAGAAGCTCCTGTTCGACTCTGAAGTCTGATTTTCCGAACCATCAGTGCATGGGACAGGCCCTAGTTCTGGAAGCTTTCCCTAATTCTATGGTACCTATGATGCAAAAGACAAGTAGTTTAATTCTTAGGTTGAATACAATATGATCCATTTGCCTAAAGATATAAATCACCTTCTTTAATGTTAACAACACGGTATCTAGGCTTCTGTCTGCCTTATTCTGTGGTCTTAATTCTCTGGTGCCTGGAAACATTTGTAGCAAAGATGGGTGTTATTTGTTAAGCCTGTTGACATCACAACAGTGCTGTCCTCTCCAGTGGGAATTTTTTAGGAGTCTGAGTAGAGCACACTTTTGAGGCAGGAGATTAGGGTGTTGCACACTGACTGGGGAAGTGGATGTGACTTGTCAATTACAATGTTCCAGGACACATGCGCAGAACAGTTCCCAAAGCCTTGCACCTGGAACCAATCAGAGAGTGTGATCTTCAGTTCTCCTGAGAACTCAAGCAGGTTTTTGATAGGACGGCTTAGACCTGACGTCACCTGAAGACTGGGAGATATGAAAGACACTGCCATTGAGCCCTGGCTTCACATTAATCAGTGCTGTGACTTCCAGCAAGTTCCTTTTTTCCCCTTATTTTCCCCTTCCCTTTCCCCTTCTTCTTCCTCCTCTTCTCTTTCACTGTGAAATGCCTTCTCTTTCACAGTGGTCCTCTCTCACTCTGCAGAGTGTACTTCTTTTCCTACTTTTAATTGGCCCACGCTTGCTCTGTAGAGCATGTTTCTTTTCCTACCATTAATAAATATAAAACCTCACTACCTTTTGTGCTTGTTTTGTCCAATTTTTTGTTCAGGAGAGAAAAAAACCTAGAAACCACCTCTAGAAGGAGATTCCAGCACCCCAAAACCTGCTAATACTTTAGATTTACCAACTGAGGGGCAGAAACACTGCGATATTTACCCATCAACTCCCACCCCTCACTGGCTGAGGGCTACTTTAGGGGTATTAATTCCCTGGGACCTTTGGTTGGCCAATTCTGTGACTAGCATATGTCTTCGGTTAGAGAAATCTAAGTGCTTGAAGCAGGAAGCCATGAGTGTGAGAAAAGCTGTCTACTGAAGTTCCTGGTGGCTTTCAGAGTGCCAAGGACTCCTGGGTGGGCAACAGCATTGCCTGCTGTGAGGTTGCCCTGGAACCCCCGAGACTGTGGGTGCCCTTGCTCTGGGGTGTATTTTTTTTCCCCTAACAAACTGTGGCATGGCCAGGATTTAGGTGGCTCACTATTGTGTCCCAGGCCCAGGAATGATATTTTTGAATGAATGTTCTGCTCAGGGATAAAGAAAAGTTCACAATGGAAAAAATCTAACTATGCAATTTTTATTAAAGATAGTCTTAGTGTTTTTGTAAGGAAATTCATTTACTACACATGGAAGGGTATTTCTCAATCCGTTTAACACAAAGACGTGAACTGCTTGGTTTGGGCCTGCCTGATACTGGTTTCAGTCTTGAAGGAAGTAATTGCCTTTTATACTTTTATTAAAAGGTGGAGATCACATTTTTATTTTTAATTTTTGGGGTACTGGAGATCGAATTCAGGACCTTGAGCTTCCGAGGCAGGTGGCAGCACTACCGAGCTAAATCCCCAGCCCTTCTTTTTTTTGAGATCACATTTTTAAAAACAGAAATTGTGAGTGAAGAATAGTTTTCCCAAAGGTGACATAGAACAAGAAATTTGTTCTAAGGGCAGAGAACTTATTTAAAATGCCTAAGACTCTGGGTTTGAGCCCCAACATTGCAAAAAAAGTTATATTTGGAGTCTTTCTGATCTATTCTGTTTGTGAAGTTACTTGTGAAAATGTTTCAGCAGGAGAGGGAACTCAGCTACTTGGATGGACTTCAGGGCCCAGGATATAGTGGTATAATGTGACAATTGCGCCAGTAGGTGGTGCTCGTTCATGGGCCATTAGAGGCTTTTCGGATTTAAACTCCATCAGGTAACAGTTCACAACGTTATTCTTAAAATGAATTAGATTAATTTTGGAACAATTAAAACGATTTTAGAGTCAGACAAAAAATGATGGAGAAGAAAATCAGGCAATTCTTCCATAAGCCAAAAAAAAAAAAAATCAGAGGGCAATAATGCAGTCTCTGTAACTGCAGCCAGGAGTACAAGGAAGAAATATACAGATAGGCTAAGTCTGAGTTGACTGTGTGCCTAGGTGTGGCCTGGGTAATGCCAGTTTTGAAAGACCATTCAGGATGGTCACAGAAAGGGGGTAGTTTTTGCTGTAAAGTTGGATGGCTTGAATATACGGCTTTACCATAGACTGACAAGTACCGGATGAAGTTTTGTGGATTATCACGGACGAACCGCAATTATGCTCTCAAATGACAGATCTCAAAGCAGTTCTCGATACTCTGATGTTTATAACTTGACACATGGCCCAGCTGTCTTAATATTTCAGTTGAACCTAATAAACTCTTCTTCGGAGTCTACGTATACCAGGCAGTCTGGCAAGTACAAGGAATCCACAGATTAGGGAGAGAACCCTTCCTTCTAGGTTAACCTTTAGCCCATGGTTTTGAGGGTGTAAGAAGACCCTGCTTCTCCATCACAGCCAAGGACTTCAGTCTAAGGGCCGTGGTGCAAGGAGAGGAGTCAAACTCTGGAGACAGGGTCCTCTGTATAGCAAGGACCCTGCTTCTCTAATGCACCCCAGAGGTGATAAGGAGGAAGATTGCAGATGCCCTAATTAAACTACTTGTGCTCCCCCTTCAACACAAAGGGAAGAATTACAGTCATTTTAGATGTTTATAAAAATATAGTCATGGGCTAAAAAACAATCATCACACCTGGCTTTTATAATCAGAGCCTTTTCCAAGATGCCTGACTCAGGCTCCAAGATAGTGAAAAGGTTCTCAACAACAACCCCGGTGACAAGACACTAGCAGGTTCCCCCTGATTTACCCAGAAATACCCCAGAGCTGAAAGTGTCCCCATGCAGCAGCAGTAGGTCGCCTGGTTACCTTTTGGCAGAGTCAAATGTTTTAGGAGAAGTGAGCAGCAACCAATTCGAAGTGGGATCATGGAACAAAGTATGTCTGGAAACACACAGCCCTAGGCTGGATCCCAACTTAGCCATTTGTCAGTTTTGCAATTTAGGACAAATTACTTTACTAGGCCAAGCTTTGGTTTTCTCCCTGAAAAACAGGAATTATAATTCCTAGGTTATTTCAAAGATTGAAATAGAAGAACATAGGGAAAAGCCCCTGTGGTAATTCCTAGCGTGTCAGGCATACTAGAAAATGTTAGTATTGTCACTTCCTTCTTTGGAGGAGGTATTGGGAGTCAGTTACAGGTCATCAAACCACGTACAAGGACATTGAATAGCAAAATTATGACATCAATATCAACCCACCATCCCCTACTGCTTGCTCCAAATGCCCTTCATTTGTGAGCAACATCAATAGGCCACTGCATGTTAAAGCCAGGGAGCAGCTGTGACCTCAGGGCCAATTCTGAAGGCATGGGTAGGCAAATCCAGATGGGAAGAGACCATTCCTACTTCTCACATGCTTTCTGACACATGGCTTACCCAAGGCTGATGGAATGACATACTATGTCGACGCCTCCCTGAGCCGTCTCCTCGTGTGCCAGTGATTCCCAGAAAAGCAGCCCAGTGTCTCTGCACGAGCTGCAGACAATATGAGAGCACAGCCGCTTCTGTTGCTGATGAAAATATTATGGCCTCAGTTCCCTGTAATCAATTTACTGCTTTATGGACCTAAAGTCCTCCAGAGAATTTAATAAATTCACATAATGTTTCTAAGTGCTGCATTGTGCATTTGGAGCGCTGATTTAGCTGACAAATGTGAAAAATTCGTGTACTCCCTGGTGATCAGGCATGTGTGGAAGCTAAAGAGAGCACGTTGCTTCAGAGAAGGTCAGCATTAGCATACACAGGCCTGCTCAGTTGACCCTGTGTTCCCCCAGCCCTGCACCTGCCCCAGAATTGGAGGTTCACCCACTTCCGGTGGGGGATGCACTCTTGTTTCTCCAGCATTTCCCAGCTTCCGGTCTGAGCAGAGTGAGGAACAGCAGTGCTCAAGGTCGTGGTGGGATGAGTGACCAAGGGGAACCCTGGGATTTAGACAGTGAGACAGAAACTGAATTCTAGACATTGGCACTGAGGGCATCAAAGGTTTCTGAGGGAATATTTTAGGGATATCATTGAGTCATGTGTTAAAGCCTTTTTATATAAGTCATAGAAACAGCCACGCTATTTATATCTGTTGAGCTGGCTGCAGAGCTGTTACTTCAAATAGTTCTTTAGTTTGGAATTTCTGGAAGTTAACTTCAGGTTATAGTGTCTGGTGCTGGATTGTTGGAGACACCACTATTGCTCAGAGCCACCTCGGGCTTTACTGTTGATTTTAGATTGAATTGTGGTATTCAGCCCAAGCAAAGATTTAGGATTTAACTCAAGTTCTCAAATGAGGGAACATCAGCAACAGGTCAACTGGTCCCGGAGATTTTGCAGGAGCTGGTCTAGAAAAGTCTGCCCTCCCAGTCCAGAGATGTGTGGCTGACCTCAGAAGTGAAGGACAAGCCTGGGCTCTCCTGGTGGACCTGGCTGCCTGGCTCTGGATCTGCCCAGAGAACTAGAGGGAATTCTGCTTCAGGGATCGGGGTGCTGTGAGCAGTGTTGCTTGACAGGCAAACTTTCCACCACTGTCAAGGCCGCTGAGGAGCTAGAGAAGCGCAACGTGGTTGTTACTGGCCATCTGAATGAAAGACAGAATGGAAACCTGTAATCAGAGTTGGGGTTCACACTTAGGGCTCCAGGTGGATTTGAGACTTACTTGAGAAATCACTGGCACTAATTTGGTATCTAGGGTCACGGTTCTGAGCCAAGTGGCAGGAGACTGGGTAGGTCCTAAGTATTTTCCCTGAAACACAGTGTTTAAACTTCCCGATGAGCTTCTTTTACCCTGTTCTTATTTAGCTGAGGTAGAGGCCGAGGCACAGAGAAGACAAATGCCAGTCGGGTGTGCGCTAGGACACACCCCAGCTCTGGTTCCCACCCACACTTTGTCCATTAGACAAGTGGTTCCCATCTTTCTGAGCACGAGGGTTCTGCTTCTGTGTTTAAAGTTTGAGGAACCTTTTTTTTTTGGTACTGGGGATCGAACTTGGGTCCTTGTGCTTGCACAGCGGGTGGTGAAACCCCTGAGCTAAATCTCCGGCCCTGAGGAACCTTTTTGTCAGCAATTATAGTTTTAGTATTTATGGGGAACTTCTAAATAGAGTCATAAAAACTTTGCAACTCTTGGGGGCTCAAATTGGAAATTTTTTTTTTTTTGGTACTGGAGATCTAACTTGGGACCTTCCGCTTTCGACGCAGGTGGCAGAACCACTGAGCTAAATCCCAGGCCCCAGATTGGAAAATTTTTGCACAAGAGGTTTTAATTTCCAAAGGCTTTGCAAGTGAACCCTGACCCAGATGGTAACACACAGTGACTGCACCGTGCACTAGATGCCCCATTGTGAAACTCTCTGTCCCCAGGAATTAACAGGGATGAGGGGAGAGGAAGGGCCTGGGCTTCAGTTAAGTCCAGTTTGCAGGGAGGGGACTTGCTAATGAGCTCGATTTCCAGGGACCAGCTCTCCCCACCAGATGGAAACAACACGTGATCTAACTGGGTTACCTTGAGGTGGAAGAACTGTGCCAGGCACACAGGATTCAGCTCTGTCACCCAACCATAAATGCGGGAGGCTGATGTGCTTGTGAGGTTGTGATTTTATTTCTGTCATTCTTTTGTTGCTGTCATTCCTGGTAAGTCTACCTCCACACTTGTCAGGTCAAATATGCTGTCAAGGGGAACATAGAAAATGTGTATTTCCATATGTATACATTTTTTTCATTTTCTAAAATGAACATCATAAAAAAGACAGAAATGTGACCTCCCAAGGCTAGATACAGACTCCAAATATTGTAGAGCAGCTTCATCTTTTTATTAGATTTTCTGTGTTTTTTTCCCCCAGTTGCTGGATAAAATCCATACAAATGAAATACTGGCTCACTCCGTAAATAATAATGAAAAGGTAAATTCATTTTACAGAGAAGCCAGTGCATGTAAGACATCATCTTGAATGACTGTGATTTTTTGAACTGATCACCAGGCTATTATAGTCTCTCAAAAATAATATCTGGCTTTTAGGCTCTCCAATTGTGCCTGTGACCGCTCCTTAACCCTTTGGCTCTTAAGAAAAATTGATTTAAAAAAAAAACCCATGTGCATAATATGCCGATAAAATCACACAGGTATGGTTTAGGTCATGTCACATTGTTGTCCCAAAAGAAGACGGAGGGTCTGGCTTCTTCTTGTCATCTTTTGACCTTTTCCCTTGTATCTTTCGATAGTTGTGATGCAATTGTAAAGTTCTTTAAAAAATAGAAGAGAAATATCTTTAGGCTAAAATCTTGTCTTTTTAAGCTTATCTTGAAACTGATAATGTCTTTAGATCTGTCATGTGAGATCCTATTTTATGTTTTTTGGAAAAGACCAAACAAACCTGCATGTGTGGCAGTTTTTTTTCCCTTGGGGTAGGGAACAGGTGGGCAACTCATAAGTCAGCACAGATATGCCAGAGAGGACCAACTTCCCTGTTTGTCCAAAACTGAGGACATAAGACTTTCAGTGTCCACACTGAGAAAGGGCCTGGGTCTAGGAAATCAGGACAAGTTGGTTACTCTGGAGGCAGGGTTTTCTTTGGACTTTTTTTTCAGTATGAGTTAAAGCTAAAATTCAGCTTGACAACTGCTTTTTTTTTTTTTTGGTACTGGGGACTGAACCCAGGGCCTTTGGAATGAGTTACATTCACAGCTCATTTTTGATTTTAAAAAAATTTTTAAGACAGGATCTTGCTAAGTTGCCAGGCTGAACTCAAACCTGTGATCTTCTTGCCTTGGCTCCTGTGAGTGCTGGGATTACAGGCAGGCACTGCCATGCCCGACTTCAATAACTGACTTTGACACACTTACTCTGTACAAGGACCTTGAAAAACAGAGTACAAAACTTTTTCACCTGTTTGCTTTCTGCCTGGAACAGCTGGCCAATCGTGTCTTCAGTCCTTCAGAACAGAGGTGAGTTGTGTTTGGGTGTTTCTGTTCTAAGAAAAGTGTTAGCTGAAACTCTGAAACACCATGTAGACACAGCCATGCATTGGTTAACACAAGGAAGGCTGAGAATTGTTTTGTCAGGTGATTTCCTTGTTGTGAGAACATGATAGACCAGTGGTGGCAAACCTATGGCAGGTGTGTTGTTTCTCTTTAAAGACAAAAGATGTTAATGTATGAGTTGTTTTTTCTAAACTAAAACCTCAGGATTCAGGCTTAATTGCAGTGTTGGCACTTTGTGATAAATAAGTGGGTTTTGGGTTGGTTTTGGCACTTGGTCTCTAAAAGGTTTGCCATCACTGTGATAGAATGTATTTACATAAACAAGATGGCTATGATGTCACTGGGTGATTGTGTGTGTGTGTGTGTGTGTGTGTGTGTGTGTGTGTTTATGAGCGTGTGTATGATTCTGGGGATTGAATCCAGGGACTTCACACTGAGTTACATATCCACTCTTTTTCTTTTATATTGTTGTGTTTTGAGCCAGGGTCTTGCTAAACTACTAAGTTGTCCAGTCTGGGCTTGAACTTACATTCACAAGTGCCTCAGCTTCCCAGAGTGTTAGGATTATTGTGCACCCCACTGCATGATATAATCTCTGGGACTACTGTCACATATGTAGTCCACCATTGGCCAAAACTTCCTTACATGGTGTGTGGCTAGAGCTCAGTGCTTTTTAAAATTTTTGTCCTCACATTGGCTCATTCTGCTGTATAGACTTTCAGTGGAGTTTTTAATCTCCTGGAAATCTGTGTGCATCTGTTTTATGGATTATATTTGTTTCCTATGTTGGGATTCCATCAGGTTCTTCATCTCCTCTATTTTTTTTTTATCTGTGTCCTCTCTAGATTAATCATATCTTGCACTATGGGCACAATCTCTGCTGTTATGTGAGAAATTATTTCTGATTTCATTTTTTCAGATCCTCTTTTGTTGCTAGTTTAGGGAGTCCAGGTGGTTGAGTATCAGAGTGTTCCATCTCATTTCCCTTTGGGGTTGCTGTAGGTTATCTGGAAGTCTGGTTCTGAGGCTTGTGTACGTGTCTTCTCATTTTGACGGGGGTGGGGGTGGGGCGCTGCTGGTGCTCACGCGGCTAACCTCCTCTGTTCTGGGAATGGTGGTATGCTGGTCTGGAAGCCTCCTACTCTGCACTGGGAGCTGTGGTGTGTTGACCTGGAGGGCTCCTCTGCACTGGGAGCTGTCTGCTTTAAAAAATTTTTAATATCTAAGAAGCTAAAAATATGAGAGGATACCCCTTAATCAGAAGAAGTTTGTTCACTGCTTTCAAGATAAATCTGCAGCTTAACTGAAAGTTTTGACCATAAGAAAAAGCAGGGACTTCAGAGACATTGATTCTCCGTGCCAAGATGGAATGCAGCTGGCAAAACTTGCCGGTTACACGGAGAGCAGTGCAGCTGCGAGAGGGTTTGGGTGGAGGCGGGGAGTGAGGAGCAGTGCATGGGCGCCCGTCCCAGAGAAGCCAAGCTGGCCGCTAGGCTTTCGGAGAAAGGGCCAGTGCCAGCACAGACTGCTGGGCGAGGAGGAGGAGGGGAGGAGAGGGAGGGGGAGAGGGAGGGGAGGCTGTGGAGGAGTTGGTGGTGGCAGCGGTGGCGGTGGCGGTGGTGGTGTGGCCGGGTCAGGGCTTCCACCTTGGTCTGTGTCAGGAAGCTGTGAAAGAACAGTGGCCCATGAGTAGAGAAAAGGCAGGAACCAGACAGATTCCTGACTTGGAATCCCTTTCCCACTACTTTGCAGTGGTGGAACTTAATACTTACAGACCTCTATTATCTTATGTATGAATTAGGGTTTAATTCCTCTACTATAGTTTAATTATAAGGATTAAAAGAGATAATATAAGGGCTTAATTCTCTCACTATAGTTTACCAGGATTAAATGAGATTGTATAAGCAATTTAGCACAATGCCTGCTGTGTAGCAACCAAAACCTAGTAGCTATGAGCATGATCATCACTAACACAACAGCTATTTCACTCACCTGCTATGATGGACCAACACTGAGTTCTTCCTCCTGTCGGTTTGTGCAATCTTTCCCCACTGAACTGAAACCATCGTTTAATTGCTGTGTACTGTACTTATGAGAACCATTTTTTAGCCGATGCACAAATATAGAGCATAACATAGCCACTTCACAACTCCCTTAGGATTAAATTTTGACCTACGTTAGAAAAGGCTGATCTAGGATTTTTAAAAGATGTAATAAGCTGTCTTTCTGGGAGAGGGCCTGGTCTTCATTGGGGACATAGTTCATCCTCTCCTCCATTAGTGTGCACACACACGCACGCACACACATGCACGCACATTCCGGGGCACTGTGTCTCTCATAGGCTGTGAACAAGGAGGGAAAGTAGAGGGCTGCATTCTCCTCTAAGGGTGAAACTCATGGAGAGTTGTCAGCAGCGCCAAAGTGTGCCCGGCAGTGGGACAGCACCCCCCACCCCCTCCCCAGCATTGGTTTCCTCCCCTGTGGCTGCTCTGCTGACTGACATTTCTGTGCTGGGGAAAGTCACCCTGGTGGGAGATTCTTCCTCCTCAGGGCTCTGGGTGTAAGAAGAGCACAAAGCAGACACAATTAAGGCTGTGCTCAGGGATGAGATGGATGGATGTGAAGTGCCCACCTGGGCAGTGGAGCAAATCTGTCACATCCTTCTTCCCGGGAAGTCAGAAATTGTGCAAGCCCAGACAGTGGATGTGCCAGATTCACCCTCACAGGGATGAGTGCTGATGCCAAGACAATTTTTTTGGTTTCAAGGAAAACCGGGGGCCTTGTGAGCCCAGTCCCTCACCAAGGCCAGAGTGAGTTTTGGGGAGTGTTATTTGAACACCTGCTGTTAGATAGGTTAAGCTAGTGTAAGGCAAGGACTAGGAAGGAGGGACTGGCTGGCAGAGTTACCACATGAGCAGGGCGCACTGCAGACTGCCCTGCTAGATGGGGAAGCACAGAGCTGTTGTAACGGTATAGCAGAGAGTGGGCAATTTATAAAGAAGGTTCTAGAAGATGAGGAGGGCTACATCTGGTGGAGGCCTTCTTGCTGCTAGAATATGAGCTCTCCCTTTATAAGGACCACCCTCAGAATAACTAATCCATCCTGAGATAATGGCATTAATTCTTTCCTGGATACCTCTTAAAGGCCCCCCCTTTCAGCACGGTTACATCAGGAATTGAGTTTCCAACACTGGTCCTTTATGAGACATATAGAGCATAACACAGTGCCTGGGCAGTGGTCTCTAAATCTACAGCAGTAGGCAGGGAGTCAGAGCAAGCTTTTGGGCTAACATCTGCTAGAGTGGGCCTGGGCAGGAAGAGAGGTTTAGCCGAGATGTGGTTGACTCTGGGACAGCCTTACAGAGATGTCCCCAGTTGGATTTTTATACTCCTGCTTCATTGGCTGGTCTCTGCACGTGAGTGGACACTGGGAATTTGCTTGAGATGGCTGTCTGTAGGCGGAGAGGACAGTTCCCAGGGCTGTGGGCCAGGGCTGTTGGAGGGCAGTGCCCCAGCAGCAGAGGGAATAAATCCTGGAGTCCTGAGACACAGGGCACAGCAAGGTCTAAAAAAGGGAACTTTTAAAAGTTTAGACAGGTTCTCACTGTGTAGTTAAGACTGACCTTGAACTCATGGTGATCCTCCTGGCTCAGCCTCCTGAGTGCTGGGGTTATAGGCATATGCCACCATGACCACTGGGGCTTACTTTTTGAGAGACTAATGGAATATACCAAAGCACTTTGGTTCTGGGGAGACAGAAGTGGGTGTGGACTCTTAGAGCAAACGCTATTGTCTCACAGATTTGGGACTCAGGAACTGGCTGGGTTAAAGCTAAGCTGCTAAGCCATGCCGGAATAAAATCAATGAGCCACGGCTTTTTGTGGGAAGAGGACACCTTGAGATTTCATTTCTAGTACATAGTAAGCACTCTGCATTCTTCTATTGAGTGCTGCTAGCATAACAACAGCAGCAATGGTAACAACAACCACGACTAACTTATTTTTTTAAAGACAACATCTTTTTGAGAAGTTTATTAACAGTACTATTAAACCCCCTTTTTTCAGTTTATATGAAGTTTTTGTTTTAAAGATTGAATTTATTTCAGAAGTACTTATAAACCAGTGAGACACTTATTGAGTGCTTGCTGCATACCAGCATTCTCCCAAGTGCTTTACTAAGTCCTCACACTATTTAATCCTTATGACAAACTTTATGAGATAAGTCATTTTATTATGCTCACTCAAAAGGTGAGGAAACTGAGGCACAGGGTTTTAATAGCTTGCCCAAGTTTATACACCTAATAAGCAGCCACTTGGGAGTTGCAAACTCAGCAGTGAAAAGCAAAAGGGCAAAACCAGAGCTGAGGCAAGGTGTTGGTTAAAAAGACAGCATCTGACACCTCCTGAGCTGGTCATGAGGGCTCCTAGTGACAACAGTAAGCTTCTTCCATTGTGACAAGCAAGCTACTGGGGTCCTGTGCCTGGCCTATGTGGCTTGCTCTCCCTCCTGCTCACAATCACAGCAGGTATCTGTGAGCAGGTACCTGCTCACATCATCCCTTTGAGGGGCTCAAAAATTTTATTCAGTGAGGAACTGAGTGGCTATACTGGAAGGATTGCTTTTCTAGAGTTAAAGCTAAAACCTTGAGTGATTTTCTTAATGCCTGAGTTTTTTCTTTAATTTGTAGAAAGGATATGAGGTCTCAAGTGTGTGACGCTTAGAAATAACCATTGATCTAGCATGTAGTGTTGAAGACCACTAACTCTCAACAAATAGGAGCTATGATTATTATAACTTTGCTCTACACGCTGAAAGATGGTAGCTGGCTTAAAAATTGCAAAGAACTAAGGATTATATTCTCTCAGTCAGGTCTGGAAGGCCGACTACATTATCTCTAGTGTGCTGTCTTAAAGTAAGAATGGAGTCCTAGATTTTGATGTTTTTTGGGGGCAAAGATTTTTTTTCTAAACACAACACTTTGTATTATAGTGAGAATGGAATTTCCTACTTCCATCCTGCCCTCCCCAGCTCTCTGATATTTCAAGGCACGTCTTGCTTTTATTACCCTTGCATTAACAGGTCTACTTCAAGGAGCTAACCATGACCCAGGAAATGGAGGTGGGTGAAAAACAGAGGAGAGAGGACAAGGAGACATAAAAGGAATTTTATGCTCTTTTTAAGGAGTCATTAAAGTAGCATAAAATAAAATACCTTAAAATCCACACAAAGTCTTGTTTAGATAAGACTAAGAAAGACTGGTACATACAGATGGAAAAAGCTGAGGGGCCGGGGTTTGGCAGCTAACTCTCTGGAGGAGTGGACCAGTCAGTGTCCTGCTGCACATTGAAGAAGCCAGTTCGGTTCTTTTTTCAGAAGACTTAACCCAGGGAGATGGTGAGGAAGGTGGGGGGCAGGCCTCGTGCTGGACCACTATAGTTACCAGAGGGACAAGCAAAACCAAAGCTGCCTCTGATCTTCATGGCTCTGGCATGGGGTCTGATCTGCTTGCTGGATCTACACAGGCAAAATGAGCATCATCTCCAAACCCACTTAACACAGGCTTGGGTTCGAGTCTTGCCCAAGCGCATTTTCCAGTGAGTCAGGGAACTGTGGTTTTTATCTGTGCAGCTCTGCAGCACAGGAAGGCACAGTGGTCAGAGGGGAGTGGGTGCTGAGCAAGCCCATGATTCTTCATTCCACCATGGAGGCTGACACAGGGGATGAGAAAACCGGGAAGCTTCGAAGTCCTCCTTTCTGACCTGCTAGTTTCTGTCTGGTTGTAGAAAGGATGGGAAGTAAATGATCTGAAGTACAAACTGCATATCCACTGTGTCTTGATCCTGCTATTTGTTTTGGTTATAGAACTTGAGCTGTTGGATTTTAGATTTAGTGATACCAGGTATACTTGGAGAGAAAAGTCAATTTAACTAAAATGTTGGAATTTCACTAGAACATGCAGCCTCTGTCCTTAAACAATTTGAAAAACTCACACTCAGTAACACCTCATCAAGAAATAAATAACACTCAAATTCTCACACACAGACAAGCACGGTTAATTATGATGCATTTAATGGAGCTACTTATTCTGTGATAGACTTGGAAAACTATCACTTCTTGTGGCCATGGTCAAAGAAGTGCTCAAGTGATTTCTCTTTAGACTTTTTGGCTCCTGCTGGATGCTTGGATCAAGCTCTTTTCAGCAAGAGCACCAGAAGACGGGTATGCTTGAGATCTGTTTGACTGATAGAGCCCCCTGCAGTCTCTGAGTTTAAGGCACTACCCTCTCAAACACCTCCTGTCCCCTGCACACCATGGACATTGTAAGTGTGCATCCAACATTTGTTAATCATTTTAGAAATGAATCATGGAGTTCATGAATGAACATGTGCTAAATAGATCATAGCTTTATATTTAGTGGGAATGAAACAGTGGGAAACTGTCTTAGTTACTTTTCTTGTTGCTGAGACAAAATACTTGACACTCAAAGTTAAAGGAGGAAAGGTTTATTTTGGCTCACAGTTTGTAGAGGTTTCAGTCTATAGTTGGCTGGCTCCAAGGCAGGGTGACATGGCAGAGAGAAATAGTTTGTGGCAAGCAGAAGACAACAAAATCTGCAAGCAACAAGAGACAAGCTTCTTTCTGTCCCTTGTATCTTATCCAGGCTACCTGCACTCAGGTAGGTAACACTCACACCCTTAGTCCTAGTGCCCTTAATCCTAGCATTGCACCATGAATCAATCTCAGTGTCACACACTCTAGACCCAGCCGCCTCTGAAAAGCCCCACTTATGACTACATGAGGCTTTGGGGGACATCTAGACGCAAGCCATAACAGAAACTAAATAGAAGTTTTCTCCTTTGGAAACAATATTTTTAATAGTTGAGCCACTAAAAAATAAGATGCTTATGAAAACAGTCTCTGGATATCATAGACAATGCTTCCTTCCTTGGGGTTTTATACCAGACTAGATCTAATCTCAAATGAGGGTCACACTGTGATTGTCATTTGGGCTTCTCACTTCCCAGAAGATGTCACTGTGGACACAGAGGAGGTAGGTATCTTCTTTCCAAGGCTTTAGGACATTTGCCATACATTCCTAGATTTCACATCAACTCATAATGACTGACCCCTGAACAGCGCTGTCCCTTTTGATCTTTGCAAAGAGCAATAGGAAAAGTAAACATTTCCTCTGCAAATTCTAAATTGCAAATTTTTATTTTTCCTAGTGAGCTTGCAATGAATGACCCAGAATGTTGTTTCATGATAGAAATTTCCAGATTGCACCATTATTATATAGTCAAGTTCTCGAGTTTGAACGAGATTTCTGAGGAGAAGGACTCTCATTCTAAGCAGTCTGTTCTCATCATGGTATGGGATCTGTGTGCGGGAAGGAATGTGAGTATTTGCTTGGTAAGAAGGCCAGAGATGATTCCATCACTCAGCCATTCCAAAGTTGTTTTTGAGCACTTGCTACATCCTAGGAATTGTTTCAGTGGCTGGAAACACAGCAGAGAACAAAACAGACAAAATCCCTTTCCTCACAAAATTTATATTCTGGGAGGGAGACTTGGTGAACCATGTTAAGGAGTTTGAGTCTCATTGTGGATGTAGAAGGCAGGTAATAGAGCACTAAGAGTAGGGGTCCACATGATCTAGCTCATGTTTTATTTATTTATTTTTTAAATTATTTATTTATTTATTTATTTTTTGGTATCAGGGATTGAACTCAGGTCCTTGCGCTTGCATAGCAGACGGCGAAACCACTGAGCTAAATCCCCGGGCCTAGCTCATGTTTTAAAGGCCATCTCTGCTGAGGAGTGGTGAAGGACCTGTGCGTAGAGTAGGGGTGAATGCTGGTCCACAGCTGGGCTGCTGCAGTCCCTGGGTGGTTTGGACTGAAGTGTTGGCAACAGATATATATATATATATATTCATTTTTGAATGGCATTTATTTTCAATTCAGAACTGCATTTTCATCATTGTTTTAAGTTTGAAAGATAAAAGTTATTTTCATTCAGAAGTACTAATATCAACATTTTTATGTTTTTTTTTATTAGTACATGTTTGTAGTACATGCAGTTTCTGTTAAGAATGGTGGCAAGCTAGTTTTCATTTCTTTATGCCATGGTTGTTACAGGAGAAATGGATTTAGGTGGAGGGTGAAGGAATTTAATTTAAGAGTAGAAAAAAAAGTATGAAAAAGATATATTCTGGAATGGATGATGATAATGTTGTCTACCTTTCTCTGACATATTTCAGAAAAAGAAAATATTGAAGATTTAAAGGAAGAAAATTTCCCAAGTAAAAAGGAACCATGTATTTTTCAGTATTGAAAAAAAAATCCTAGCAACAACAGGGACTTTTCTTTTCTTTTTTGGTGATAGGCTTTGTTTTTCAGAGCAGTTTTAGGCTAACAGTGAAACCGATAGAAGTGTACAGAGCTGTCCTGTCTACTCCGTACCCACAGGCTTAGCCTTCTTGTCATCAACACCCCAAGGGCTGCCTTTTTTGTGGCCAATGAGCCTGCCCTGATGCCATCTTTGCCTCACAACTAGGGTTTACACTTGGTTCATTCACTCTTGGGGTTGTACTCAGGTTTTCTTAACATCATTTCTGCTCTCCTGGCCTCTGTCCTTTCATGTCCTTATCGACTAATTCTTTTTTTTTGGCTTTTTGAGGCAGGGTCTCCCTTTGTAGTTCAGGCTGGGCCTGAACTCATTATGTAGCCCAGGCTGGCCTTGAACTCACAGCAACTTATCAACTAATTATTGAAGCCCGAGATTGGATTTCTTAGAGTACATTATCAGAACTTTGTCAAGGGCCAAACAAAAGAACAGGTACACATGTATATCTGAAGAAATTTGGGAGATGGAAAAAATCTAATTGATGTATCAGAGCACTGCATAATTTTCTGAAATAGAAAAAGTCAAGAGAAAGCCAAGGCTTCAAGGACAAACACATGTAGAGAGGTTCATAGAAGTAAGGTCAGAATTGCTAAAGCAGGAAATGAGATGCATCTCTCAAAGGCGAAGTAGGGCAATCTCCCTCTCCCCAGGGCAAGAAAAGCCTAGAGCGGAGTGTTGTCCTTTAGTTACACAGGAAAGAAAGAGACTCATGATGACACTAAAAGGCTAAGGGCATTGAATGTCTTTAAAAATCCTTTCTTGCTTGACCAGTGAATGGAAGGAGGCAGTGCATACTTAGGAGAATGGAAAGGGAAAGAGAACTGGGGGGAGATCATTTAAATAAGGGGGCTGTAGATCTGAATGTGCAGGGCTTGATGATGTACATCCAAGAATACTAAAAGAATTGGCTGGAGTATTGTGGACCATAAATTGAATATGAGTCAGCAATTTGTAATGCTATTACTTAAAAAAGAGAACATGAGTGAGAGATGTATTAACTGGAGGATGACACAAAAAGGGCAAGGATATTTCTCTACTCCTTGCATTGATCAACCATTATTTAGGATGTAATTACCAATCTGGGTGTCTGTATATTAAAAGGGAAGAACAGGTTCAAGAAAAGAATCACAAAATGATGAATGGAAAAAAGAATACATGACAAAGTTCAGTAGCTGGGTAAAAAGTCATATTTCTTACTTCTTTGTCATTTTTGTGAATACCAACTTCCAGGGGTAGCTGCCTTTGACCATGGCTTTGCATCCTAAGTGATTCTGCTAAGTAGCTGTATCTATAGGTTAAAACAAGTGGGTTGAATTGTTTTGGAAAATAGATGGCTTATGTATACAAAGGATTATTGTGGAAAATTTTCTGGCTAAAGGACCTTGCTATTTTCCAGAGGAGCATGAAGGAGTTGGTATATATTGGTATTAAGGAGAATTACAGCAAAAAAAGAACTAAACTAACAGTGATTAAATGCTAGAATGCTGCTGTCCCCACAGTTCCTTAGTGTAGTAGTCTAGGGTCCTCATGCATACACGGTTTCCTTTTGTGTTTTTGAGGAATCCTCTGTATCCGACCCCTCCACAAGGACCAATGATCAACAGTGGCTGTTGCAATTCGAATCCTGGTGTGATGCCAGAATTATTAAATCACCAAGATTTGTTTCTAGTCCTCCCTGTTACCCTGTAATTGTCCCCCTTTTCTATGGACACACTCAGGACATCTCTGTGTCGCCCCTTGATGGGAATGTAGGGCCCTTCTCGCCTGTGGTGACATTGTCCCCTTTCATTGCTTTCTCTGCTGTGGCTTCTCCTCTGTCACCTACCTGTCCAGACTCTCCTTTCCTCTGTGTCACTCCCTGGAGTCTTTCCGTGGCTTTCCAAAGTGACGGTTTACTAATTCTGATCAACTCATTCTGAAAGGGTCCGGGGTGCTTTTCAGTCTTGCTATGGGACTAGGAGTGTGGGAGGGCCTTTAGGTGGCATGGGGCCATGGCTTTACTTGACACTGAGCTGTGGCATGAGAGCTGCCTCTCTGACTCTCTCAGTCTCTCTGCTTCGGCTGAGGGGAGAGCTCCTTTCTGGTGCTGCTGTTTCTAATCCTCTATACCTGCTACTTCTCCTTGTCAGCTTCAGGCTCTGAGCTTGGGGAACTAGAATTATTTCTTTGATTTTTTTTGGTATTGAAGTATAATATATACACTAGAAAAAGGCATAAATAAAAATATAGGTCATGATTAATGATATTAGCTGGAATTTAGATTTATTTCTTTATTCATGTGGCATTTATTTATACAGCTCTCTTTTATTTATGCCAGTGGTTCTGGTTTCCAGGGCCATGCTTAAAAAGTTTTCTTTTAAAAAGATATTTATTAAGCAAAAAGAAAAAAAAGTTAATTTAAGGAGAAAAATATCACTATTTCATAGATTTGAAAGATTCATATTTTCCTGGGACATTTTAACCTTTCTGGAATTATGGTCCAACCTGCTGTCCTCCAATACCATGAGCAAAGTCCAGCAGGGAGCCTGGGGTCCAGCCTTCAGTTGCCACACACGGTTAAACCCAACAA
This sequence comes from Heterocephalus glaber, assembly GCF_053883595.1. Taxonomy (NCBI): domain Eukaryota; kingdom Metazoa; phylum Chordata; class Mammalia; order Rodentia; family Bathyergidae; genus Heterocephalus; species Heterocephalus glaber. Next base: position 1,878,654 of record NW_028258419.1, on the reverse strand, counting down.
GGTCAGCATCAGCATGTTTCAGACTCATTGACTTTTGGTAAATAAACAATAACACAGGTAGTTCTCCAAGTGGAAAAAATGAGAATGTGTTGTGCGCATACCTGAAGTTTGGGAACTAGTAGCTTAGCAACCTCTTTTCTTCTGATGCCCCGTGTTTTATTTATTTTTCTTTCTTTTTTTTTTTTTCTTCTTTGAGACAGGGTCTCTCTGTGTATTTCAGGCTGGTCTTGAATTCACTATGTAGCCCAGGCTGGCCTCAAACTCAGGGATCCTCCTGCCTAGCCTTCCAGGTGCTGAAATTATAGCTGTGTGCCACCACATCCAGCCAGCCCAGTATTTTAGTAGCGGCTTTCTGGAGATGCAAGGCTTTAACCCCCCAAAGTGGTGGAGTGATAGGGGTTCAGCTCTGTGTCCAGGTTGCAGTAGGTGCCAGGGGATTCTGAGGGGAGCAAACCTTTATTTTGCACCTCTTCAATCTTCCTTGCCTCTGACCCTGTGTCTGTCCCAGGCCTTTTGTGATACTTAGAAGTTTCTGGGCATCACATGGTCAGGCTACAGGCTTATGAATGATGTGAAAGGCAGCTTTTAGATGAAGAGTGTTTTTATACTAGACTACAGATTAGTACCCCTGAACACCATGTGTCTGCCCTTCCACTTGTCCCAATGCCTTGATGACCCAACAGGAGGGCTTCTGGGTAGGAGCCTCCAAAGATATGTTTGGGGAGGAAGGAAGGGAGGGAGAGAGAGAGGAAGGGAGGAAGGGTGGAGGGAAGGAAGGAAGGAAGGAGAGAAAGAAGGATGGCTCCCTTGGCCTCCCACTTGCATGGCTGTCCGTACAACCTGAGCAGCTAGGGGCCAGTAGCCGCCAGAGGTTGGCTCCTCCAGGCTCCCCTGAGGCTCTTGAGACTGCTGCCACATATCTGTATGGCGCACCATTTGCATACTCTAACGAGATGGGCTATAATTGGCCTTCATTGATTTTGTTTTCATTGAGCTAAAATAGAGTCAAAGCTTCTTAGGCTACAAGAACTGATTGATTTGTGGTAGAATTCAGGACTATTCAGTTGAAGAAATAATTAATTATGTTCTTATTTAGTAATCATCAGGGTTCAGCCTGTTTCTTAGCAGGGAGTATGGTCAGCAGAATTGAACTTTGCCAAGCCAGAAATGCATTAAAATAGCTCCTTTAGCCAAACAAATAGACCCTACATCTAGTATTTATTATTATTCCTAACAGAAAGCTTTGTGCAGGTTGGACAGTAAATCCCTAATGTGTGTGTGGAGATCAAGAAACAGGCACTGTGTCTTTCTGCTCTTCATTTGCTCCTCACACGAGGGGGCTACCTGTTTGTCTCTATTTGCCACAACCTCTCCGTTCATTCACTCTTTTATCTATCCTTGCATCCATCTGCAGATCATTTCACATTTTGTAAGTTCTCCGTGGCTTAATTCAGTCTGAGTGAATGGCACTTTCTCCTTTGTCTTCTGATTCTCAGAACTAGGAGCTGGTCCAGGGGAATAGATAAAGGGTGTCTCGGCCTGGGTTGATTACCATGAAGTGTGCAATACTTAAGCTAGGAGGATGCTGGATAGGTCATCCTGTGTAGTTAGGGTAGCTTAGAAATTTGAACTAGGATTAAAATCTTTCCTAATGGTTTAGTCCCATGTCAATCTCTCCTTCAAAAAATTTCTTTTGAAATTATTGAATACAATTTTTGATATAATTAGTCTCTATTAGAATGAGTTTTACCTTCTCAACTGAGACTTTTCTATTTCAGGAACATGGTATAGATATGAATAAGTAACTGCAATCTCCCTTCATTCAATACACATGTATTGAGTGCTCAGTGTGCAAGGTATTATGGTAGGGTTTACAAAGATGAATAGAACACTGTAACCACCCTGAAGCATCTTAAAAGGTAGTATAGAAACATTTGTCAGAAATTTGTTTGCAGTTACTGGGAACTATTTAGACAATATTTTACATAGTCCATTGCTTAACCTTCAAAAACCTACTTAAGTATTAAGTTGAACCACATGAAATTGCCAGTATTTCACCATTTCCGTCCTACAAATTTGGCAACTTTGTATGGCTCAGTCTAACACACACCTAAGCAAGGTACTTTTGCTAAAGACTAATGAAATCACTAGTGACCATGAGCTGTGACGATCCTGTGGGGACATTGTGTTCAGAAACCATCTCCTATTGAAGGCCTTGATCTCAGAACCCATTCCTGGGTGTTCATTTGGGAGGACTGGTGAAATAGGAGTTTGCCTTACTTCCTGTCTAGGCCAAGGTTCCTGGTGAGTGGTGAAGCAGTAGGAATACGGAGGAGAAAGAGAGGAGGCAGGAAAGGGCCCAGTGGCATCTTCTGCAGGTGGAATGATGATGCTGTCACCATTTGCCTGTGGAGCATGCACCTACTGTGCTCCACACTGGCAGTGTGATGTCTGTCATCCAGTGAGTTCCACAAAGCTAGCAACAGGGTTCCTGCTAGTGCAGCTGTGAAAACTGAAATGCAATATAACCAACGATGGCATGAGTGCATTAAATTCTCATTTCTTCTTGGAGCAGGCAGTGCAGAGGGGAGGGGAAGCCAAGTAAACCTATGTCGAGGAGCTGGAGGTACAGTATTTCACCAACCCACTCTCTGGGTGGGGCTAACAACCATGGAGAGTAATGAATGCAGAAGTTCCTGAGGTTCCTGCCAGGGTGTTAGAAATATAATTGAGGTTAAAGCAGAGAAACAATTGCCTCCATCGATGCCAAGCCTGAGCTGGGACACGGCACATGTTAGCTGTCATTATATTCATTTCATGATTGCACTGGCTTGCGTTTTCAGTGATTGAAACTTTGGACCAAGTCATCCCATGATGGGGCATTTGGCTGAAGTTCTGGGATGGCTCATCTGCAGGAAGAGTGGCAATGCCAGGGGAAAGAAGTGGCACCACCCTGCTGCAGCTGTCGTGCAAACCATTGGATAGGTCACGCAGCAAAATCACATCTAAAACTCCCTTTGTTTGTTGGAACTGTAATGTTTTCACTTTTCTTGCTTTGCAATAGAGAAGTAAACATTAGGAGAATGGAATGATTGCTGAGTATCTCCCCATCCTGTTTGGTACAGAGGGCTTATGGCCATGACCCTTATCAGTTCTTTTGATATTTTTTTCTTGTAGAAAAAAGTAGCAGAGGGGCCGGGGATTTAGCTCAGTGGTTCTGCCACCTGCTCTGCAAGCGCGAGGACCTGAGTTCGATCCCCAGTACCAAAAAAAAAAAAAAAAGCAGCAGGGACAGGAGTGGACAGGGAGTCCTCAGATAGAAACATGCACAAGACTAAAGTTTCACTTCACCTCTGAGGGAAAATCCAGACTCAGACTTCCGTGCACCTGTCTTTCCAAGAAGGATGGGATGGTAGTTGTGGGGATGGGGGAGGTAGGCATGAGCCTGTGGCCCCAAGCATGGTGGAAACAGGAGGAGAAGCTTGGGTTGCGCCTTCCATCCCATCTCCTCTAGTTGCTACGCCATCACCCTGAGAGAGGATATGAAGAGAAGGACCCCTGCTGGGATGGGGCTAAGTTTGCTTCCTATCTGTTACATAGCAATGAAAACACTTGCAAATCTTTCATAAGGATAAAAATTGTAAACAGAATACAGTCAGTCATCCCTCAGTTCTGCAGGGGACTGGTTCCCGCAACCCCAGGACACCAAAGTCCCTTCTGTAAGATGCATGATATTTGTGTGCAATCTGTGCTCCTCCTCCTGCATCCTTTAAGCTAGCTCTGGGTTATTAACGATACCTAATACAATGCAGATGCTATGGAAATAGCTGTTGTACTATGTTGTGTAGGGAACATGACAAGCAAAATGGTACATGTTCAATACAGATGAACATGTGAATGTGAATATTTCCAACCCACAGTTGGTTGAATCTTGGATGTGTCACCCACAGATACAGAGGCCAGTGTAACTGTCACCAGAGAGGAGGACATATTACTCAGCTTGCCTAGGCTGAGTTGGATTCTTTTTGCCTTTCCACATGACTTGTTGGTTCCTGGTCACTGCGCAGCTCTGTGTGACTTGGTGGACAAAAATCTCAACCTTTTCAGTTTTTTGCTGTGGCTTCTCTTTTGGTATCTGATCATTTTAGGAGTATTTATTTCCTCCTCACACTTTCTCACTAACTCCAGTCTCCTGTCTACTCTCGCTGGCTTCTTTGGTTATGGTGAAGAACCCTCACATATAGCTCTAGGCCCAATGGCTGCTCCTGAGTCTTTTCTTCAATTCGGAATTATAATGACTTGAAATCTTAATTGATTTTGAGGCCAAAATCCTTCCTTAGGCCCTTCAGATGCAGATGAAAGATAGCCTGTTTGTTCACAAGAAATATGGCTTTGTGAAAATTAGGGACAACAGAGTATGGACGGATGAAGTTTTTGTTGTGAAGATCACAGCTTCCATAGAGCTTTCCCCATTCTGCTGTCCCAGGTAGATTGACCCTCCTTCTCCTGTACGCTCCTGCACATTTTCCTCTTGGGCATTTGTAACACATTACTGATTTGTTGTCTTCTAGTTTTGTCTCCTCTGCATGATCCTGAAAGCCCTTAAGGCTGAGGGCTTTGTTTTACTCATCTTTGTTAGATACTGAGTGTCTAATGAAATCCTGGCACAAGAGGGGGGTGTGTAAGGTAGGATTTTTGAATAAATGGCAGTCCTACTAGGGAACTATTAAAAATAATTCATTTTATAATAGGTAATGTGAAATAGGAAGAAAAGGGGCAAAGGGCAAGGAAGTGGGAGGGCTAGAGGAAAGGATAGAAGGGAATGGGATTAATATGAGAAAATGGAAAAATAGGAACAAAATCTTTGTAAATAGGGAGGACTGGAGGGGTTGAAGGGAGGGCTGGGCAAGGGTGAAAAATAAGAACCAAGAGAGACTATATAAAGGTGCAAATTTCCAATGATGAATGTCATTATATTGTATACCTAAAATGTACCAATGATTAGAATGAATAATTGATAACGTAAAATAGGAAGAAAAGGTCCAAAGGGGTAGGGGTAGTGGGAGGGGCAGGGGAAAGGAAAGAAGGGAAAGAAAAAATGCTGAGAAATGGAAAAAATGGAAATAAAGTCTTTGTAACTAGGGAAGGGTGGAGGGCGTGAAGGGAGGGCTAGGAATGGGGAAAACATAAGAACCAAGATGCATTATGTAAAGGTACAATTCCCAATGAGAAATGTAATTGTGTTGTATACCTACAATGTACCAATAAAAGAATTTAATAAAAAAATAATTCATTTTGTTTTTATATAAAAGATTTGTGCTTAACATTATAATTCCAGAAAAACAACAACAAAGTACAGAAGAAGAGTAGTGATCACAGCTTCTACCATCCAGAAATAGTCATTGTTAAAATTATGATGCCTACCTGTCGCTGGCTTATGAAGTAACAATGCCTTCAATAGGTAGGAGTAAATAAAATTGTACACTTAGTACAGACTCAATACTTCGCATACTGAGGCCTGGTACTTTATAAAAGTTTTCATAAGTTTTGTAATAGCATCACTTGCTAAGAAAATCAGTGCCTGGACCAAAAATAAAGATAGTATTATTTTCTTATATTTTGGAGTTGTTCATATATTTATTATAATTCTCACTGACAACCATAAGTTTGAGCTCATCTAGATACTAAATTTCCTATTGCCAAAGAATTAAAAAGTTTAGAAAAATCCAATCTCCCATTTAAAGAAAGCCTAGTCATTTTCCAAGGAGAAACATCAGTAGAGAGTTATAAATGATGGTAATTTTGATTATGTCATTAATTCATTCATGAATTTAACTCAGTGTATATTTGGTATCTTCTACATTCCAGGCATTATTGTAGGTGATACAAATAAATTTTGACTATCTTTTCTCCTTTCATTTTCAAGATCCATTGGAAGTTTATTTTACTTTGGAGTATTTTATTGAGAAGGGCAGTTATAAAGCTAAGTCCAGATGAAGTGACCACATATCCTGGATTGATGGGAGCAAGGCCAAGTGACATTATTTTGGTCCATGAAGTTGGTTTTTACACCTGATACATTTGTGGATATGCACTATACTGCACATCTTTTATGACCTATAATTGTGGCTGAGTTTTGCCCCAGGGTCTTAATGATTTTCCTACTATTTTGGTAAATAGTTCTTCGGCTCTAAGCAGCCCATTTGCCCTGTAAGATGAGATGTAGCATAGTGCCAGGCTGAATGTGGCCAGGAATCAGAAGACTCGACTCTTAAGAGCAGTTCTGCCAGGCCCAGCACTTGGGAGGTGGAGGCAGGAAAATCACTGCATGTCGAGGCCAGCCTGGGTGGCATAGTGAATTCAAGGCCAGCCTGAATTTTTGAGATTCTGTCTTAAACTGTAAGCTAAAATAAACCTCTCCTTCTTGGAGTTGTGGGTGTTGAGTATTGTGTCACAATGACTAGAAAGTGACTAAGACACAGACGAAACTGATAATTACTGGGATTTGTTTTTTTTGGGAGGGAGGAGGGTTGTTTCCATTGTACAAAAGCAATTTGTTATTTACCTAAATTCTCACTGTCATCTCATGTGGTAAAGCAATCTTGCAACACTGCAACATGATTCTGATGCTACCACCTGGAGTTAGTGCAGATCGTGCAGGTTAAGGGCACATTACACAAAAAGACTACCCTCACTTTATTGCAGCCACAAGATTGGGAGTCCCCAGCCCAGGTGCACTTCTGACCAATGCACTACAAGTTCAGGAGTCTAATGATGCCTTCAGTTTTGATAATTCACAAGAGCAACTTAATGGGACAGCATTGTACTTGGGGTGACAGTTTTTCTTTTTTTTTAATTTGAAGGATATACATAGGGTGAGGTCTGAAAAGAGTTCTGAACACAGAACTTCCCTGTCTTTTACTCATGGAATTGGCACAGATCCCTTTCCCAGCACACTAAGCTCATCAGCCAGGATGCTCAACCAAGCTTCAGTGTCTATGGCTTATATGGAGTTTCACGGTTCAGTGTTTGGCCATACAGTTGAACACAATCTCCAATGCTGCTTCCCATGCTGGAGACTGGATCAGTATCATCTGCCTCAAAGCCCCAACCCTCTAGTCTCATGGTTAGCATTTCTGGCATGGTCAGCCCCTGTCCTGAGTCATCTCCTTAGCATACACTTTAGAGATTCACCCTGAGTCACATAGACACTTCTCCCCTTGGGAAATTGCAAGGGTTTAAGAGCTCTCTCCCAGGAACCCGGGCCAAAGATGAATTCTTTATTATACAACAGTATTTTAGACAAGACAAGGATCAGTAAAGTTTGCTAAATGAAAGCACGGAGGAAATGGCGAGGGACTGAAGTGAATGTGATGGTTTTCTGAAGCTTTGAGCCAGGCTGTGTCAGGTCTTTTCTTGGCTCATAAACTTGGGAGCCCCTGAAATTTCATCCTAGGAAGAGTTCTGGATCCACAGCCTCCCAGGTTTCACACATCTGAGATCCAGGGCTTAGGAGGGTGTGCAAAATGCCTTGCTTGTGCCACACTCACCTAGGACTGTTCACTTATTTGACCACCAGTGTGTCTAATGAATGCCTGCCATAGCCTAGGTGCTCTCCGAGGTGCTGGTGATAGAGAAGCAAACAAAATAGACAAAACCCCCTGGCTTTTTGGAGTTTTCTTTGTAGTTGAGAAGGCAGACAATAAGAAAATAAACACCTAAAGATATGTGAAGCAGGTGGTAGTGAACACTTCGGAGAAAAGCAAATTGAATGCCTAGAACCTGTTGCACCTCCTCTTCAGGTGGAGCAGGGGAGGCCTGGACAAGCATCCGACTCAGGGCAAAGTTTGTAATTTGTTTTTGCTGCTGTGTGCCCTCGGGGTTAGAAAAAAAATTTGTCCCTGAATGCTTAGCGAGTCTGTTTGGCCTTTTGATTCTGCGGTGATTAAATGCCAGGCTATTGGGAATTCATTTTATTCTAATTCAAGGTTAAATGTAGGAAAAACCTCCTTCTTCTCCATCTTTCAAAATTCAACTATGGATCTTTTAAGGGTGTCAGCCCCTCTTTGGAGCCTCCTCTGACCTCCCCCTCCCCAGTTGTATTTAATTCCTCCTTTCTCTGCTTTCACAGTGTTTAATTTACAGCTCTGTTATATCACATTTCATTGCTGTATGTGGAATTACATGCATAGGGGCTCTACTTTTCCAATACAATTTGTAATTTCCTTGGAAGTGGGAGGTTTTTCTCACTGTGTTCTTTCATTGTATTCATCTCCCTCCATCCCAAACTTTAGAATGCTTGGTACACAGTAGCTGTTCAATTAACTATTGATTGAGAGAAAGACCTTTTGCATGTGTACTTATCAGCACTGAGATCTAATTTGCATTGTGTAAGTTTCTTATCTAATTTCCACTGACTTCCCAGCTGAATGGAGTTTCACAAGCATCCTTGAGACATTAGTTGTGACTGTTCCTCAGGAAAGTGTTCCAAAGTTAAGACTTTTTAAAGAAATAACAACAATAAAATACACTTATTGTTTCATTTCTCATTGTAAAGGAATACACAATATAGGAAACTGAGAAAACAGAAACAAGTATAAAGAAAATAAAAATCACTTTCATTCATTCGAAGATGTCTATTGAGCTATTACTGTTCTCTAGGTACATGCAAAGCATCGGGAAGAAACAAATAACAGGCCAAGTCCTGCTTTCACAAAGAAATTCAACAATTAAATGGGTGATTATAACTTACACAATTAATTAATGAATTATAATTTTCATAAATCCTACATATGAAGATAGCACTACAATTTTAGTATATTTTATATAATCTGCTTATAAAGGTAATGTATTCATAAAAATTTAAAAAATGAGAGAATGCTGTAGTATTGTTTTCTAGCCTGCCTTTTAAAAACTAATATATTGTGACTATTTCGTCAGGTCTTCTGAGATTATTCTATAGTATCATTTTATTTTATTTTTAAAAATTTATATATTAATTGGTACATTTTAGGTATACAGTACATTTACATTTATCATTGGGTGTTTGTACCTGAACATGATGTGCCTTAGTTCTTATTTTTTTCCCCACTGGGTGGTGGGAGGGGAAGGGGAAAGGGAAGAAGGGAAAGGAAAAAGTATGAGAAAGAAAAAAAAATGGAAACAAAGTCTATAGTATCATTTTAAATAGCAATAATATTTTGTTCTAATAATGTTCTAAACTTTCAAACAGAGATATATTGATTATTACCTTAGGAAACATGATCAAAATTGGAATTTTTCTCTCAAAGGGTGTGGAATGCTTTCAAATTTTTGCTGGGTACTGCTAAGTCACCTCCACACTCTACCCAAAGGCTGGCCTTTTGCACTTCTACCAGTAGTGTGTATGTGAGAGGATGGGTATCAGAAGGTTTTGTTTTGCTTTTCCATTTAAAAAGGAATTAAGCTGGTCCATGTGTTTTTGTTGGTAAATGTGTGATCATTTCTTATGCACTGGCCTCTAGTGACCCTTCTTCCAAAGCAGAGAATGAGTGAAATTTGTAATCAGCCTTAGGCCAGAGGAGCATTTTGCCAAGGTGGATGTCAGGACTACTGGATGGTTCAGCCCATAAAGTCAGGGAATGAGTAATAGGCTCTATTCTTTTTATTTATGTTAATTGATTCTCCAGTTTGGCCATCTTCTGGCCGTCACACGCAGAAAGGGCATTTAAGAAAAATCCTGGCCTAAGAATGTCAGGAGCACCAGGAGAGAGCTAAGGCAAATGGTACTGGTGTCACTAATGAGATTGTAAAGAAGAAGCAGACCCTGTGCACAGGAGAGGGCGTGGAAAGAGCAGTCAGTCAGTCCAGACAGCTTTCCCCAGGCAGGAAATCAGTGTGCTGTGGCTGGTGGCAGAGCACACGGAAACACAGTGACACTCCTGCAGGAGGACAATGAGAGAGGCCGTGGAGGGCTTTTGTCCCCTCTCTGCTAGTATCAATGTGACATGACTTATAAAGTGCCATGTTGTCCAGGCCCTGAAACAATTCTAATTTTCTTCTCACCATATTTTTTCCCCTACAGAATAAAAGTAGCTGGTGTCCTACAGGGAACAGGTCTGTGAGCTTTCTGTAATGTAGAGAGCAATGCAAGATTAGGTGGGGAAGGGCATGGATGTCAGTCACTAGGCTTTGCTCTGTCTTGATTCTACTGGCATGGACCTGTGACCTTGTGCAAGTCCCTTACCTTGTCCTTGGGCAAGTCCTCAGCTTTTGTCTCCTCATTTTTAAAGTAAAGGATTTAAAGCAAATGGCATTAATGTTTCTTCTGGCTATAAGGGTTTTTAAACTCTATTGTCACCGAAACCAATGTTGTGCAGGTTGAGGTTGAGAATCATCTTACTTCCTCTGCTGAAATTTGGGGAATAACATGGAACTTCACAGTTTTAGACTATTACCTCTCCTTTGAGCTTCTTTTTTAGTTTTCTTAGAAAGAAAGGTTTGGGAATTTGTACCATAATTTGCTATACACGAATGACAGGTTCTTCTTTATTGTTCTGTCTTGACTTTTGTAGTTACCATCAAGGTCTGACTTTATGATAATAATGGAGGAATAATCCTTTCCATTCCTCATTACTTTTTTTCCCATTCTTTAATTAATTTTTCTAACTTCCTGCCTTACCCCATTAAATGATGAACAATTGGCAATTTACTGAAATAGCATTCTACAGAAGGCCAGTGTGCTCCAATGGCTCTCATTATTGTTATATCTTCATCAGCCTAGAGAGAAGCATGTGTGTGTATGTTAGAGGTGAGAAACACAAATTAGGAAGAAGAATGATTAGGTGGCTGGGTTTCAAAGAGACCATTTATAGATTCTATCTGGAACACATTTTATTAAAATTGCAACAAACTTTGTAAAATCAGATGTATGGTTCATTAAGGGAACATTACTTTACAATTATGATTAATTAGATTAAACTTATGAAAGTGTGTTATTTGTTCAAATCAAAAGGGTGGGGGAAGATGATGGATGATGAAAGAGTGTGATAAATGAAGAAAGCAGCTGAACTAAATTGAATGTGTATTCATCCGTTTTCACTTCATAACTAATGATAAATTGAGCATGTCACATTTAACAATACATGTCTGGGCTTAAGCACACAGTTTCAGCTTCTGTTTGCTAATGCCTTGTGATGGGTAGTTGAGAGCAAAGAATTAAAATTTTAGTTCCTAGACTTTTGTCTGTCTACCTCTTACTGAGAAACACAATTGATACTCAGTTAAAAGAATTTATGGAGTTGTTCATCATAAAAAATTATACTTCCTCAGGCCATGCTAAGGGTATTTAAAAGTAGGAGATTTATTTTAGGTAAGTAAAATGGATGTTTCTCTCCTTTTACAGGACTAATCATAAGGCAAAGGTGGAATGCACCTAGAGTTGTAGAAATGCTTTTCTTTTCTCTTCTCAAATGTAGCCATGTTTTCCTTGGCATTTGATGGGAAGAAACAAACCCAAAAGCTCATTAGAGAATCTGGGAAATTTAAAGGTGAGAGGTAAACATCAAACAGTTTACATCAGTTTCCTGGAATCCCAAATTTTCCAATATTTTAAATCACATTGTAGTCTCTTAAGGGCTATGAAGCTGGTGTTGAGGTTAGGAAGGAAGTGTGTGGAAAACATTTCCAGTCAGACTGAAGTGGCATGAATTTGCCACACCAGAGTAAGGAATCATTTATGAAAAGAATCCATTTTTGCTAGGAAAGTTCAAGGGTTATAATATAGGATCTGACACACAGGCAATATTTCTCTGCCTTGTAGTTCTTATTGAATTTCAGTTAAGACAATGTGAAGTGTGAGACAGTTTGTGAGAAGATCACACAGCTTTTTTCTTCTTCCTCCTCTTTCTCCTCCTCCTTTTCTTCGTCTTCCTCCTTTAGCCTTTTAGTTTTCTGAAAGGGTTTTGGTAAGATTTGGTTTGAATTGTGGTGAAGGTTTGTGGTCAGTTTTGATTTTTTTTGTGTGCCAGGGATCAAACTCAGGTCCTTGAGCTTTCGAGGCAGGCGGCAGAACCACTGAGCTAAATCCTGGGCCCTGGTCAGTTCTGATTTGATCTAAAGCTCACCTACCAACTGTACCTCAGATTCTATTTCAGCATCACTAGCTTGATGTTTTCAGCAATGATGAAGCTTTTAAGGGACAGAGTCTCTGTCAGATACTTTTCAGGATACTTCATTTAGGCTGTATGGTAGGATAAGAATTATCCTTTTCCTTGACTCAAAGAAGGCACTTAGAAAGCCAGAAGGTGAGATAAACTGTGGCGATTTGGGAGTTATGATGGCAACCATGAGTTTGGAGAGAGAAGTAGTTATTTAGAGTTGGTTGTGTGGTTGGAAATCAGGTTTAAACCTGTGCTTCTCCACGGAGGTGAGAGTTTTGCTCCCCAGGGGACATCTGGCAATGTGTACAGATATTTCTATTGTCACAGCTTTTGGGGAATGGTGGTACTGTCATCTACTGCACAGAGACCAGGAATGTCACTACAATGTGCAGGACAAGCTCTCACATAGAGTTATCTGAATTGCTCGACTCAAAATGTCACTGAAGACAAGGTTGCAACACTTGTTCCAAGTGACGCATGAGAATTTAAAGAGTGGCAAATTAGTGAACTGGGTGAGCAAGTGAGGAAGAAATACAAGGCTGACATATATAAATAGGTGTAAATTATATTCCTAATGCAGCACAACAAACACTTCAGCCAGTACTATGCCAAAGGGACTCTAAATTCAGCAACTTGACTATAGCACTAATAACTTAAAATAGAATATTGTGTAAATTGGGTTAGTCTTGGATCCAAACGAAAGGGATTTAATTCCTGAAGTACCAAAATAAGTTTGCTCTGGTTAAACCTTTTTCATGAATGGTTCCCCTTAGGAGTTGATTTGTTAAATCACAGTGAGGCTTTTAGGAGGTGTTATGACCTCTGCTTTTATACAGAGAGGAATTGGAAATGTGGGTTTTGATCTTATGATTAAATTAGGAACAGAACTGGAAGCAGAATTCTGCTTCCTTGAGGTGTCACTTTATTCTCTGAGTCTGGCCACTTCCTGTTTCCCTGCCCTGTGAGGAGATGGTTCTATGAATGGCAGGTTGTCTTAGGGAAAGAATACCCTGCGGGTGGGAGAAAGCAAGAAAGCCTTGAGCTATGCTAAACTATTCAAAAGAAGGGCTTAGAGCTAGAAACTGTCACACTTGTCTGAGTTCTGATGGGAAAATACATTTCAGAGCCAAGACAATTCATCTGTCAGCCTTGCCTTTGGAAGGATATTTACTTGGCTGTGAGCAGAGAGCTCCAGTGAACATCCAAGCTAATGAAAGTTTGATAATACTCAATATTCTGGAAATAACCCTGAATCAAGTAGGCTCTTAGTGTCAGAATGTAATATGATAAAGAGCCTGGGGGAAAGTTCAAGGAGAGCAGAAAGCAACAGGATCCAGAGCAGCAGACTCTTCATACTGGGAGCTAAGGATCCTCTCTGGCAGGAGGAAGAAAGGACAGGTGATGTTGGCTTTGTTTCAGTTCATCTTTTAGTGTGATATAACACTTGTTTACCTTTTCAGCATTTTCAAGGGTAGAACTTAGTGGCATTAAGTACATCTGCAATGTTGCATAACCATCATCACTATTTATTTCCAAAATCTGTTGTTAATTGAAACAAAAATGGTAAGTACTACTTTTCCCTTTCCCTCAGCCCGGAATCCTCTTTCTCCATAGTCTGTTCTAGATACCCGCTCTGAGTGGAATTGCATAATCTTTGTTGGTTTTTGTCTGGCTATGGTTCACTTCTGCATTCATGGGGCCTAGGAAATCAGGCACAAGAAAGCTGCATGACAAATATAGAATAAAGAAAAGGCATAGCTGGAAGTAGAAGTAACATGTATTTTCAAGATTTGATACATTAAAGATGTTAAAAACTTAACAATAATTAATAATGATAAAGCTTTGCATTTGAACAATGCTTAATATTTCTTTGAAGAGTTTTGACATTTCATCTCATTGGATGCTTGATTATTTGGGGAAAAAGTCATACTTTTAAGGTTAGATTTAGGTAGAATATGAATCTTCCCTCTTGTTAATATTTTAGTTTTTTAGTTGAATTATCCTTAGCAATATTTTAATGTATTGCTTTTGGGAATAACTCTGTGTGATGGGCTGGTTGAGGACCAGGAATGCAAGGCATGCTTCATAGTCATTTATCAATAAGGTTAAGGCTTACCTTTCTGAGAAGGAAATTGAAATGATATTAAGTGCATCCTTTCAAGGTCCCAGGGAAAATTAGCCACAGAGTCAGAATTAGAATTCACAGCCCCCGAGTCCCCAAAGCTCCAGTGTCCTGAACTGCCCACCAAGCACAAACCATCCTTTGACTCTTCCTGGGTGCCCCAAAGCATGGGGAACAAGTGACCATTCTTCCATGAATTCTCCCACCACACAGAAAGTGCAAACTGCTTTCTTTTGGGGTCAAAGCTTTGCCACCTGCCATTTCGGACTTGGTAGAAGGCTAAAATATATCACTTGAGGGTCACATGCTGCATGTCACCTGTTACTGACTGGTCCTGACTTTTCCCTTGGAGATCCAATCTCTCCTGCCTGCCAGTCAGGATTTTGATCTTCCTTCTGAGTGTTGAGCTCTGGATGCCTTGAGGGGACTGGAAGGGACATTTTGCTCCAATTACAGATGCAGTGGAAAGGTTGGGCAATTAAATGAATGCCCTCTTCATTGCCAAATTTATCTATCCCTGTTCTGCAAATCCCACTTTTAAAAAATTTTTGTGCAGTTTGCAGTTTGACACTTCCCATCTGATACCATCTCATAAAACTTGTGGGCAGCCATATAACTGCCTGATCAGCTTTCCAGGTTATGTGTTCCCCCCCGAAATCACTGTAGAGAAGGCACTTACATTTGACACAGTGACTTTCCTGGGCCAAGTTCCGCTTTTTATTGCAGAAAGGTTTTCAGGTATGCACTGAAGGGCACTCACTTGTCCTTAATATGACTCCCTTCCCACCTTTCTTGTCTGCTGCCAAAGGGAGAGATCGACATGTCTGCCTGGAATAATCAAATGAGACCATGAAAAATAGGCCAGGGAATAGTAAGTAGCTAATTTACTGGGGACAGTGCATCATCCAATCTGGAGTCTTTCAGTTTGGCAGTCTTGGAAGAAAAAGTTTAATGGCTGTAGTAATATTCTAGTGACACAGCTTGGGCTTTGTGAGGGACATGGATTGGAAGGACATGGAGCAGGGGACAGAGGACAGAAGAGTAGGTGAGTGGTGTTTTAGGGCAGGGCAGTGGTTTTCCCATAGGTGAATTGCTAATGTGCACCATTAAAGTGTAGGTGATGATTTAGGGACAGCGTGATGATTGTCTGCCTTCTCTTGCCTTATGTTAAATCCCAAAAGGCAGCTCCTCTGTCAGTCCTGGGACTCACACAAGATCATCCTGCATAGTTTGGTCTTTTCTAGCCGCTCTTCATCCTTCCTGCTACTATTTTGATTCTGTCTCTCACTGGTCTGTTTCAGATCAGTGGTGGTTCTCAAACCAAGCTTGTCATCAGAACCAGCTGGACACACACACACACACACACACACACACACACACACACACACCACACACCCCAAATATACCCTTGCTGATTTTTAATTCATTTGGTTCTGGGGCTTACAAAGCCATAGTTTTGAAATATTTCTACTGGCTGTACCAGTCAGTGATCAGTCACATTTGCAAATGTTTTTCTTAGACCATTTGACCATGTGTTAATTGTATTTCTTGACACCAGTGTGTCTGTAGGCTGGTCTGTTGTCTTCCAGGATTACAGTACTAAAGATGGTCAAATCACACTGCGGCCCTGTACTTGGTTAGAGGGTCGAACAAGGCTTTAAAACCCCATTTCTCTTATTCTCTGACTAAGGATAAAATTCAGACTTTTTGGCTTAGCATGTAAGGTCCTCTTCAGTGCAATTCCTGCTCATCTTTCCAGTTTTCTCTCCTATTCCTTCCTGGCTCAATCCATCTGCACTGGATGTGCCCTCACCCGGACTATCTCTCCCTCTCCACTGTTCCTTTGAGTGACTCTGGACGGGACTCTGCACAGGGCTTTCTTGTTTGAAGCCCTCCTTTATCTGGTGGCACTCTTACCTGCTCTGATCTGAGGCACTTCTTTATGCCATCAGGCACCATGGTTTGTCTTCACCAGATTGAAGAGTGCTGGGTGTCAGGGACTATGTGATGTGACTGTAGTTTGTGAACCTAGCATAGGATCTGGAAAACAATAGGTCTAAGAATTGTGTGTATGAAGAATGGATAAAATTGCGTCACATTTACAGTGTGGTTAAAGGGTGCCTGGACCCTGGTCCTAGATTAAGCAGGTGTGGTTTGTGATGATGCCACTTATTAGCTGGGTGACTTTGGCCAAAGCACTTGCGCTCTGTGCCTTAGTGTCTTCATATAGCATGATATTAGCTGTTATTGTCATTATCATTCTTCTTAAATATGAAAGGGATATCAATGAAGTGTTTGGACAGAAATAATGGAACACAAGGTCTCTTTTGTGACTTGGGCAAGTAATATTGATATGGGGGAAAAGATGTAACTCCCAAACCTGCTAGATATCGGAAATGTGAGTTCTCGTTCTCTAAAATTGAAGAATGAATTCTAGGAACAATGGAGGTTGAGTAGGAAAAATTTATTGAGAGAAAGAAAGCTTCTGTCTTAAGAGAGACAGAAGGGAGACCGGAAAGTGGGTTGCTTGCTCACCTAACTTCTCAAAGGTGTTTTATGGGACAAAGCCACAAGATGGGGAGGGTTCAAGGTGGGACAACTAGTCAACTAGTAAAATTACAAGTACAGTGGCTTAGGTAATATTGATCCAAAGAGGAATCACAAGGTGAACAAAACTATGATCAACCAATAAGATTATGACAAGTATAGTCGCTTAGGTAATATTGATTAAATGGGGATTCAATGGGGAAAACAAGTCATGTAACAAGCATATAAGGAATGAACAAAGATGTTTGGTGGTAAGGGGTGGGCCAGGGATCTTTCTTGGAAGATCTTGGTCCCCCACCCAGGTAATTGATACCTATTTAGAATATCAGTCACTGCTATTCATCCTACAAGAGTGTGGTAGTTTCTCTCCTTTTACAATGCTGGCCTTCAGTAAATGTGTCTTGATTGTCTTCCATGTTGGCTCCTCGAGGGCTGGCCCTGTCTAACTGCCTATAAGATATCTAATTAATGTACCCATCTACAATATTCTCCCCTCTGAAGAAGTACCCCTAACTGCTGTGAAGGGGCAAAGGGCGAAGACTCTTCTGGCTACTTCCAGCTGAAGAGAGTCATAGTTGTGATCAGCAGTCAGAGTTACTCTACAGAGGGTCTCTCTAATGGCCCGTGATAGGTGCCAGGCATTGTTATCTTGGGTAGGCATATAGCTTTGAGTCTCTGACCAGTAATCTTGGTGGAAGACCTTCAAAATGATATAGGAGGAAGAGATGCAACTCCCAAACCTGCTAGATCTGAAGTGTGAGTTCATGTTCTCTAAAATTGATGAATTCTAGGAACAACAGAGGTTAAGAGTAGGAAAAATTTATTGAGAAAAAGATAGCTGTTGCCTATGAGAGACAGAAGGGGACTGGAAAGTGAATTGCCCCCACTGTATTTTTTTTTAATCACACCTTGTAATGACACTCAGGAAAGAAAACTTCCAGAACTGCTTCAGAAAATGGCAAGAATGGGATAAATGCATTTAAAATGTGCTGGGGTGAGGGGTGTATTTTGTGGGGGACTCATGGCACTGTGTCTTTTACTTGTATTATCTCTTTGAAATTTTATAACACCCGTATGAGGCAGATATCCTTGTATCCCCCTTTACCAATGGTGAAACTGAGTCACTTGCCCATGCTTACAAAGCTAGATGTGTAGGGACGGGGCTTAGATGTAGGCCTGTCTAGCTCCAAAACTGTACATCTAATCACGTACCCCAAATAGAGTAAAAATACATGTGAAAAAATTTTGATCATTGTTGTCAGAAAGATTTGGTGAGGGAATACATTAAATATAGGACACATAACTTATGAGGTTATTTTATGATAATTACCCAAAGAGTCAAATGCAAAGGAGTGCAAGAGATTAAACACACTAGAAGCCCAAAGGATTCAACTGAGGGCCTAGATCCCAGCAGTTTCCCACACAAGTCCAGCTGAAGGCCTAGAGTCCAAGGCTATGTCCTGCTGGAGTCCAGCCAGTGGGCTAGAGCCCACGACAGTGTATCATGCTTGTCCATATTGAGGATCTGCACCTGGAAGGCCCAAAGGCCGGTGGTGGAAGCCAGGAAATCTACACTGGTGAGATGGAGGATTTCTGCCACCAAGCTGAGGCATCCACATTGGAGCCAGGAAGTGATGCTCACAGTGTAGATCAGAGCTCCCCTGATGAAAACAGCAGCCATTCCCATGGACAGTGAGGTCCTGAGCTCTTCCTCCAATGAGAACAGCCTAGTTTGCACTGGGAAAACCATCCACAACAAGCTTCTAGCAAATCAACAGGCCAAGATCTTCCTCTATAGTTCTTTTTTATGACTATTGGTAGCAGTCTTCAGGTGGCTCCTCCATGTCGAGACCACTCTGATTCAGTTCAGCTGAGTGTTACAAGTTGACCATTAGCCAATCCACCACAATCATATTGCTTTTGCTTAATGATTAAATATAGGAAGAAGAAGAACTTTGATTTGGTCATTGTCTTAACTGGTCAGTCCAGGCTGTTATATAAAAATATCATACACTGGGGTAGCTTGAGCAACAAACATTTTTTTTTAAAATTAATTTTATTGGTATGTTTTAGATATATGTAATGGTCCCATTCATCATAGGGAATTTGTATCTATACATAATACATTTTGATTCTTCTTTCTCCCCTAATCCCTTTTTCACTTTTTTCCTTCTATTCTCTTTTTTCTTTTCCCTTCCTTCCCCCCTTCTTTTGTTCCCCTTCCCATTTGGACATTTTCTTCTTATTTCCCAATATCTGTTATACATTTTCACCCTTATTTACCCTTTACCAGAGAAATTATGCAATTTTTAAACATGTCTGTCTGATTTATTTCACTTAAGAGAATGGTCTCAAGGTTCATCCCTTTACCTAGAAATGGCTCATGTTTATCCTTATTCATGGCAGAGTAGTACTCTCTTGTATAAAAACCTCCCACATCTTCTTTATCCATTCATCTGTTGATGGGCATTTGGGCTGTTTCCAAGATTTAGCTATTACAAATTGTGCTGCTATAGGTATGCGTGTGCATATATCACCGTGGTATAATGCTTTTAATTCTTTTGGTAAGATATCAAGAAGGGGAATAGCTGGGTCAAATGGAACCTCTCATTTTAGTTTTTTGAGGAATCTCCACACTGATTTCCACAGTGGTTGCACTAGTTTACACTCACCAACAGTAGAGAAGTGTTCCTTTTTCCCCACAGCCCCACCAGCATTTGTTATTGGTAGATTTCTTGATATTAGCCATTCTTTCTGGAAAGAGATGGAATCTCAGTGTTGTTTTAATTTGCAGCTCTTGGATGACCAGTGATGTGAACATTTTTTCATATATTTATTTGCCATTTGTACTTCTTCATCTGAGAAGTGTGCATTCATTTAAGATACCCATTTTTGGATTGCATCTTTAAATTTGGGGGGATTGATTTTTTTGAGTTCCTTTATTCTAGATATTAGTTCTTTGTCTGAAGAACAGCTGCAAATTTTTTTCCCACGTGGTGGATTGTCTCTTCATTCAGTGGTTTCTTTTTCTGTGTAAAAGCTTTTTAATAAGATGAGATCCTAGTTGTTGATTCTTTGCAATATTTTTGTGTGATCAGGATTGTGTTCATAAAGTCTTTGCCTATACCTGTGTCTTCAAGAGTTCTAACTATTCCATCTTCCAGCAGATTTAGTGCTTCTGGTTTAATATGTAGATCTTATCCATTTTGATTTTAGTTTAGTGCTTGGTGAGAGATATGGGCCTAGGTTCAATCTTTGGCATGTGGAAAGCCAGTTTTCCCAGTACCATTTATTAAAGAGGCTATCTTTCTGCCAGTGAAGGTGTTTGACTCCTTTGTCAAAGATAAGGTGGCTGAATCTGTTTGGAGTTGTTCCTACATCTTCTAATCTATTCCATTGATCCTTGCATCTTTTTTTTTTGCCAGTACCATGTTTTTATCACTGTAGCTTTGTAGTGTAATTTCAGGTCGGGAATTGTGATGCTGCCTGCCTTGCCTTTGTTGCCTAGAATTGCTTTTGCTATTCTAGGTCTCTTCTTGTTGCAAATGAAATTTAGTAGTGTTTTCTCTAGTTCTATGAGGTATGCTATTGATATTTTGATCAAGATTGAATTAAATCTGTATAACAATTTTGGAAGTATGGCTATTTTTACTATATTGGTTCTTCCTACCCAGGAACAAGGGATGTCTTCTATTTTCTTTTTTTTTTTTTTCGGGAGATCAAACTCAGGACCTTGCACTTTCAAGGCAGGTGTGGCTCCACTGAGCTAAATCTCCAGCCCTTATCTTTCCATTTTTCTGATATCCTCTTTGATTTCCCTTTTCAGAGTACTGTAACTTTTCAGTGTAAAGGTCTTTTACTTTCTTTGTTAAATGAATTCCTAAGTATTTCATTTTTGTGTGATGTCATTGTAAAAGTTATGGTTTTCCCAATTTCTCTCTTAGTGATTTTGTTATTTGTGAACAGGAAGGTTTTTGATTTTTGAGTGTTGGCTCCTATCCAGCTACACTACTGAATTGGTTATTGAATCTAGGAGTCTTTTCATGGAGTTTTTGGAGTTTTCCGTGTAGAGTATTATGTCATCTGCAAATAATGGTAATTTAACTTCTTCCTTCCTATCCTTATTCTTTTTATTTATTTCTCTTATCTAATTGCTCTGGCTAATGTTTCTAGGACTATATTGAATAGGAGTGGTGATAGTGGACATCCTTGTCTTGTTCCAGATTTTGGAGTGAAAGTTTCAATTTTACAACAAACATTTCTAGAAATTTGGGAATCTAAGGTTCATGTCTAGTTAGGTCACTTTTTCTGGTTTGCAGATAGCCATCTTCTCATATACCATGGGGCAAAGAGGGACAAACCAAGGCCTCTGTGTCTCTGTTTACAATCCCTCATGACTTCGCCTTCATGATCTAGGTCCTTAAGGTCCTATCTCCTAATATCATCACGTTGCAGTTTATGTTTTTAACATATTAGTTTTAGGGGGCATGGATATTCAGTTCATAAGCCATGTCCTTTGGGAGAGGAAGGGGAAGATAAGCATATTAGAGAAAAGTGATTCAAAGTTGCCCAAAGAGGACGCCATTGTGGTGGGGAAATGGAAACCAGATGAAGAGCTAGAGTGAAATCATAGTTCCCTAGTCTTGTCTTCCCTGCCTTTTCTTTACCTAGAAGTTAGATATGAAACAGGGGCCTTTGCTCATAATACCTTGTCTTCAGGGCACACATGGCCCTGCTCCCCTGTTGATCAGTCTTGGAAAGTCTGTAATAAAGAGGAATGAAGAATGATCCAGAACCATTAACTTAGAGCATAGGCATCTCAGTGGTGAGATATTTCCTTTCCAGGTTGGGAAGGATGCCCCTCATTGGAGATTTGAGTGATCATGTATTTTTTCAGTTTCTTGACTTTTTTCTGGATCTTACTTGAGAACTTCTCCCTTCCCTCTCTTCACTTCATCCAGTCACGTGGATAGGAAAAATTTTGAGGAAACAGTTGACATCTTTAATTTCTGTGAGACACTGATGGCCAGAATTAGGGTGGCTCTGCAGGACGCCAAACCAACCATCAGTTTCACTCATTGGCAGGCCGGAAGAGGCTAATGGTGGATGGGCTGAAGTCCATGCAGGTGTTGCTTTGGCACTGTGTAGAACAGTCTTTCAGTTTGAGAGAAATGGAAGTAAGATTATCTCTGGAAGTGTCTAAAGGAGAAAAATGGGAAGCATAGCAACAGAGAGAGCAGTCTAGATTAGAAGTCAGGAGCCATAATTTGCACTCAGGCTCTTCCCACAATGAATTGTGTGGTCCAGGGCAGGAGGAGCCTCTCTGCTTCTCAACCCAGAAATGAGATGCTGGTAGTCATCACATTTTATAGTTCTGTTTTGTAATATCTCGATCAGATGGTTTATTAGTGGTTTCTTTCTTTGAAACAAAATTCTCAGGATGTGATCAGGATGATAATTCCTCATTATTTATGCACTGGTGCAGAACCTCTGATAGGTGTTATTATAAGATGCTCTCACAGCTCCTCATTTTTAAAGGAGCTACAGAACAGGAGAGGGCTCTTTCTTCCATTATTTGTGATCCTGACCCCAACTGGGTGCTGGAAACCTTGTATGTGCTACAGGCACTCCCTCCAGGCTTCCCTCTTCTGAGGCTCATCTCAAGGCATCTTCAGCACCTTCCCTGACTCTGCTTTGGGGAACTTAGTCTGTGTGTTTTCTCTTGCCCTTCTGAGATATGAGCCTGTCTTTCTCCACTGGCTCCTTCCTCTTAGGGTTTCAGTATGTTACCTGTAAGAAGCAGGAGTCACTCTGGTTGAAGGCCACTTGCCCTGCATAGAACACCATTACTGTCTCCCTTGGATCTCAGAGCACGTAGCTCTCCCTGCTTTGGAGAAGCATCCTGTTGTTCCTCCACCTATGTAGATGCTGCTACTAGGTGCTTCTTTGTCATCCTGTTTCCTCTTTCCTGGGAGGTCCCACAGAACAGTGCAATTTTGTGTCTTCTGCCTTTCCCACCAGGCTGTAAGCTCCAAGACAGTGGTCTTGTTGCCATCTTTATCTTTTGTTGTATTCTCAGAATCCAAGAGTGCCTTTTAAATGACTTGTGCATTAATTAAGGTGTGGGTAAAGGAAAGAGGAAGAGCTAGGACTTTTCTTATAATGTGTTCAAAGGCTTTGCCATGTGGCACTGTGCTAGCTACTTCTTCTCCCACAGTGATTGTATTGGCTATCTTCACTTGATCCTTTCACAGTGGAGACTATTTTAATCAAGTGACACCAGGTGGGAGAGAAAAATATCATTAAGTTTTTTTCAGAACCATTCTAGGTTGCAACCATCCTTTTATAAAAACAAGTCATAACAAGCATCTGAAGACTGAAAGATTTAGATCCTGTAATTCTAGTACCTTATCCCAAACCTTTATTTTTATTTTTTTGGATATTGTTTTGAGATAAGGTCTTACTAAATTGCCCAGGTTGGCCTTGGACTGTGATGATACATGAGTCACCATGCCAGACTCCAAAAACCTTTTGAAACAGATATCTGATGGATTTCACAGGTGTTTTTTCTCTGCTAGGATTTTTCTGATGTTTCTCACTTCCAGTTTTGTTGGGAATCTTGATAGTGACTGCTTACCTAAAGCATTTTGTGTATCTCAGTGGAGGCAGACCATATGGAAGGTGAGTGATTTTCAGGGTACAACTCATAAAGGGCCCTATTTATGGCTATGCACTTCTGAGGCCTGTTATTTTCACTGGTTATCTGTTAAAAGCTATTGAGCAAGTAAGCAAGTTCTTATTATGGCAATGTTAACAAGGATAGGAGGCAGAGGGCTAGTTTCCCTTGAATACATACAGAGTGCCAGGCAAGACTCTCATATGTTTAAGACTCTTACATGCATTACCTCATTTAATCATGAATAGCATCACCTTTGGAGGGAGAGATGGTTATTGTCCCTATTTTGCAGAAGAGGAATCAAATCCAGATTGAAGTAACTTTCTCCACACCACATAGCTGGTCAGTGGCATGCCCAGAGTCCTTGTGTGTCCACTGCATTCTACTTTCTTTCAGCACAGGCAGAGATGGCAAGTTTATTATGTAAAATGCCTCAAGGACACAGGAAAGAAGAGTTTTGGACTCACATGTAGATTTTTATTTGATCCTGGAGTTCAATAAGCAATAAGAAAAATGGTAAATTTAAGTGAGAAATGTCAAGTAGAACTAGTAAGGTGTTTCAAGTCAAACCATCCTTTTCCCGGAAGAGATGCATTTCAGGTGTTGGCCATATTGCTATATTCTAGAGAGCTGAGCATCATTTTTTGTGGGTGTATCTTTTTAACGTTTTATTTTGAAATAACTGTAGAGCCATAGGAAGTTGAAAGGAAATTTTTAGGGAGCTGGTGTCTACCCTTTGCCCAGTATCCCCAGTGTTAATGTCTGCCATAGTGAAGTACAGCACCACAACAAGGAATGGACACTGGGACAATCCACAGCTGATTCCACTTTCACTTGTTATAAGTGTGTGTGTGTGTGTGTGTATGTGAATGTTGTGTGTGTGTATATATATATATATATGTATATGTATATATATATATATATGAGAGAGAGAGAGAGAGAGAGAGAGAGAGAGGGACTCAGTTGTGTTATTTATCCGGGATAAATGCCAACAGCCATCTGCCATTGCTGGGTCACATGGTAATTACATGCATAGGTTTAGAACAAAGGCCTTCATGTGAAGTGAAAACTTGGTGTTAGAGATGGACAAAAGCCAACTGCTGGGATTAAACACAAAGGAGACTGGGCTGGGAATGTCAGTGGTCAACATCCTTACCCTATCCCCATCCTTCCTGAAGTATCTATTTGAAGACCACTGCCTCAGGCATGTGCCACATATCACTTGTACTATGCGATTCATGATTGAACCTATGCAGAACCAGATCAGATCACTTTCGTGAAACACTGCTGGATTTTAGTATTGCGCTGTATCCAGGGATTATTACTCCGCAGGACCATCACATGCCTTAGGAGACAAAGTGCAGAGCACTGGCGTGGACCCATGCTGACTGTACTTGATGGCTCCTGTGTCACCTGGATGCCATTTGTGGCAGTGTTATCCTTTATAAATATAACTGGACCTGGTTCCAGTCAATTCCAGTGTCTGTGACAGTGTAGTCTGCTCTTAACTTTTGCTAACTTCTAGGGTTTATACTTTTTGGTTTGTCTTTTTGAGACAGGGTTTCTCTAGGTAGTTCAGACCAGCCTTGAAATCACTATGTAGCCCAGGCAGACCTTGAACTCTCAGTGGTCCTCCAACCTCAGCCTCCCAATTGCTGGGATTATGGTGTGTACCACCACTCCTGGCTATCTAGGGTTTACACTCTTGTGGTCTTTGTCATATGAAAAAGTTATGCTTTCCCTCTCCTAACCTTGTTAAGAAAAATTTAGAAACATGGTAGAGTGAGTGGCATGTCCTGTCACTGTCCTGTTGGAGTATTGCTTACTGGACCTCTCAGAGTATTATTTACTATTGAGGGCAGGGGTTGGCAAACTCTTCCTTAAAGGACCAGATAGTAAATATTCTTGACTTACAGGCTATATAATCTCTGTCCCAATGACTCAACTCTGCTATTGTAGCTTAAAAATGGGCATGGCTGCCCAGAGCCCAGGAGGAGGCTTCTGGCCCACTGTACCACCCCCTCCCCCAGGACACAGGAGGTGAGCCACTCCCAGTGCCCAGGAGGAGGCTTCTGGGCTGCTGTACCACCCTCCTCAGCGAACAGGAGGTGAACTGCTCCAAGTGCCCAGGAGGAGCCTTCTGGGCCACTGTACCACCCCCTCAGCACACAGGAGGTGAGCCACATGGGCACCAGCAACACCCCCTCCACCCTTGTTAAAATGAGAAGGAACGTAAACAAGTCTCAAAAGCATACTTCCAGATCACCTAAAGCAACCCCAAAGGGAAACAAGATGGAACACTAATACTCAACCAACTTGACTCCCTGAACTGGCAACAAAAGAGGAACTGGAAAAAATGAAATCAGAAATAATTTCTCAGATAATAGCAGAGATTGTGCCCATAGTGCAAGACATGAATAATAAATCCAGAGAAGACACAGATAGAAAAATAGAGGAACTGAGGAACATGATGGAATCCAAACATAAGAAACAAATGGAATCCATAAAACAGATGCAAATAGATTTCCAGGACATTAAAAACTCCATTGAAAGCCTATGCAGCAGAATGAGCCAAAGTGAGGACAGAATTTCAGATATAGAAGATAAGATTGCAATTAGTGACCAGGAAAAGAAAAATTGCTTTAAAATTGTAAGGGAACATGAGAAATCAATCCAGCATCTGCTAGATGATGCAAAGAAAAATAACATAAGACTGATTGGAGTCAATGAAGAAAGAGGAGAGAGTGCAGATGACATTAAAAAACTGTCCACAGAAGTGATGGCAGAAAACTTCCCAAAGAGGGGAAAAGAACTTGACATACAGATAAAGGAGGCATATAGGACTCCAGCTAGCCTTGATCAAAAAAAATCTACACATAGGCATATAATAGTTAGGATTCCAGAAATCCAACAGAAGAACAAAATTCTACAAGCAGTGAGAGAAAAGAAACAAATCACATACAAAGGAAAGCCCATCAGAATCACAGAAGACTTCTCAATGCAAACCCTCAAGGCAAGAAGAGCCTGGAGTAATGTATTTCAAGCCCTAAAGGAAAAGAGCCTCCAACCCATATTGATGTACCCTGCAAAACTATCTTTCAAAATTGATGGAGAAATAAGGTACTTTCATGACAAAGAGCACCTGAGGAACTTCGTGAATACCAAACCAGCACTCCAAAAAATTTTAAGACAATATCCTAGGAAAAGACAACAAGGATCACAACCCCAGGAAGCCCAGCAGAGTTAATCCATTGGAAATTAAATGGAGAGGGGGAGAATCCAACAAAAAGAAAAAGTCATGACAATGATAAGTTAATACATATCTGTACTGGCTATTTATCACATTCTTGTGTCTACTTTTTAATTGGGTTGTCTATTAATGAGCTGTAAGAGTTCTTTATATATTCTGGTCTTAGGTTATATGTATTATAAATATGGTCTGTTTACAGACTACTTTTCATTTTCTTAACGATATCATTTAAAGTTCTAAATTTTGATGGAATCTCATTTGTCAATTTCTTTCTTTGATACATCATGTTTTTTGTATCCTAGGAAATTCTTGCCTACCCTAAATTCATGAACATTTTCCCTTATAATTTCTTCTTAAAGTTTTATACTTTTATTCTTTCATATTTAGGTTCATAGATCCTTTCAAGTTATTTTTATGTATGGAAATAAAAGGTTGAGGTTAATTTTTTTCATACAGATACCAGGTGTTCTAGTACCATTTGCTGAAAACACTACCCTTTCCTCTGCTCTTGAATTGAGTTTATGTTTTATAAAATGCTAATGTTAAATAATCTTTCAAGACTCAGTGGACCATATATGTGTGGTTCTATTTCTAGATTCTCTGTTTTATTCCAATGATCTATATGTCTTTCCTTATGCCAACACTGCCTTGATTACTATAGCTTTAGAGGAAGTCTTAAAATTAGGTAATAAATGTCTTCCAATACTGTTTTTATTCTTTTTTTTCTTTTTACTTTTTAGGTCCTTTGTACTCCTACATAACTTTTAAATTTCAATATCTAATTCTCCATTTATAGCAAGTATACATAGACCTGAATTTTTATATATACCTTGTGTTTTCTAATCCTGCTAAGTTCAAATACAAGTTCTAAGGGCTCCTAAAGATTTCTTAGTATTTTCTCTGTAGATGATCA
Organism: Heterocephalus glaber; assembly: GCF_053883595.1. NCBI lineage: Eukaryota > Metazoa > Chordata > Mammalia > Rodentia > Bathyergidae > Heterocephalus > Heterocephalus glaber. The sequence goes on along the minus strand of NW_028258419.1, from coordinate 1,851,006 downwards.
TTTCAGCTACATATAAAGATTTTGCTTCTACCTTGCCAGTCCTATGCTATTAGTTTATTTTTATTGCCAGACTGTTCTGGTTTGGGCCTAGGTTTCAAAGTTTAATGGACAGATGAACAGTAAGCATATCTGCCCTTGTTCCTCACCTTAAGGAGAAAGCATTGTATCTTCTCCATTCATATAAGGTGTTTTCACTGGAAGTATGGAGTACATGTCTTTAATCTGTTGAGAAGTTTCTGTTCTACTTCTAGTCTCCTGATAGCTTTTACCATGAACATCTGTGGAATTTAGTTTGATACTTTTTCTCCAACTAGTGACAGGATCACATGGCTTTGTGTTTTCCTCTGTTAAAATGATGACTTTTGGGGGTGGATCTTCCAATGTGAACCAACACTGCCATCCCTATCACAAAACCACTTTCTACATACTGCCAGATCTGACTTGTAATAGTTTGTTTTGTTAAACAAATTTCTATCTATGTTCATGCTTTTTTCTTCTATTATCTTTATCCAGTTTTAGGATTAGCACAATGTTGAGTTCCTAAAATGAGGGGAGAAGTGTTCCTTCTTTTTTCTGCTTTAAATGTTTGATATAATTTATTGTTAAAATGTATATGAGCCTGTTGTTGTCATATAGGTAGGTTTTCAAGCTAGGAATATACTTTCTTTAATAGGTGCTATTCAAATTTTATATTTCCTCCAGAGTTAGTTTCATTAATTTGTCTTCCAAGGTACTTCTTAGAAGTTGTTGAATTTATTTCAAAAAAGACTTTTGTAATATGCTTTCTAGATCCTTTTAAGTTCTGTAAAATCTGTGGTAATCTCTCCTAGATCTTGATATTGTAATTTTAAAAATGTATAATTAATATCATATTACAGGAAGAAAGGTCTAAAGGAGCAGGGGAAGTGGGATGGGTAGGGGAAAGGAAAGAAGGGAAAAGAAAAATATGAGAAAAGGAGAAAAATGGAAACAAATGCTTTGCAAATAGGGACGGGTGGAGGGGGTGAAGGGAGGGCAGGGGAAGGGGGAAAAAAATAAGAACCAAGATACATCATGTAAAAGTACAAGATCCCAATGATGAATGTGACTGTATTTTATACCTAAACTTAATGGAAAAAAAGAAAGATAGATGGGCAGGTACATAATAATTGTTTTACAAAAAAGACTGTAAAAGAAGGCATCAGTAAGATTGAGAAAGTGCTTAGACACTGTGAGTCTAGAAAAGAAACAAGGAAAAGGTAATAGAAATTTTAAAATTAGGAATATGCCAATACTAAGGACCAAGATTAGACAAATTATTGAGATTATAAAGTCATAGGTCTTATTCTTAAAAACTTGATGCAAATTTTATCTCTACTATTGCTTCTCTTTAAATTTACATCAAATAGGGTTGAGAGTTTTCCAATATACATTGTGATCTGCTACAGTGAATAGACTTAAAATTTAGAATAGAGGAAATAAGTTGAATTTGGAGTTCAAAGATTTGAACTTTCATCTCATCTCTGCCACTTCCTATGTGATGTTGGGCAAATCACATAATGTGGCTTCATTCTATGTCCACCTCTAAAAAAAAATGTTTGCCTAAAGCTTTTTCTTTACATTTCTTTCCTGTTCTAAAATTCTCAGATTATAATCTTCATATGGACTCTGAATTTGGCTTTTAAGGCCTGCTTTTCTGTGGTAATAGAAGGCTGATGATTCTGTTGATACCTAGACACCTTATGGAACTAAGATTTGCCTCATAAGTGGAATAAACCACTTTGAGGAGATGGCTTAGTAGTTGTTTTTTTAAAGCTTCCAGTAATACAAAATAACCATAAATTTGTTTAGTCCACCATGATTACAGTAGTAGATGACTTCAAAATAAAAAAATGGGCATGGCTATGATCCAATAAAACTTTATAAAACTAACTGGCTAGCCTATAGGCCATAATTTGCTAATCCCCCTAAAAAAGGAATGGGCCTTTTTTGACATATTGTTTGCTATGAGTAAGAGCACAGATTGGAAAATTTATGTTAGCAACTGAGTCTCTCTGTCTTTCTGGTGGAAATGCAAATAATTTCTACCTTAAGATTATACTTTATTACCAGACACACGTTTAAATACTGCATTGTTCTCTGGTGTGAGAAACTGAATGTGGAAATAAGGACTGAGATGTATAATGGATGTTGGGAAGTGGGAAGAAAAGTGTTCAAATGGGAAGGGGAACAAAGGAGGAGGGAGAGACAAAGGAAGGAAGGGACAAGAAATAAAAAGAAAATAGAAGGAAAAAATGGAAACAAAGCTTTTGTACATAGGAAAGGGGAGGGGAATGGGATAAAATAAAATTTATTAATAAAAATATTTGAAAAAAGATTATGCTTTATTATCCTATATAATATTAACAGATTCTGTTCTTAATCTAACAATCTTTTTTTTTACATTTTCATTTCACATAGCTATAGATTCTGATTCCTTGAATGTTCCTGGAACCAGTTTGCCATACTAATGGACATGTGCTGTGTAAGAATTTGAGAAAACTTTAAAAAAAATACTTGCACACGTCAAACATATAGTTCACCTTATTTCAATGATTCTCCCCCCCGCAATAGGATGTCATTCACCAGAAACTAGTAAGTTTTATTAGCATTGTGTCAATAATTACAAGATGTTCCAAGACAGAGAACCACTGGCAAACTATGGCATTTTACTGTCTCCTTGTTCTCCTTTCCCTCCCTCTTCCTTCCATCTCTCTTTCTCATTTCCTGCTTCTTGGGATACTGACTTTGTCCTCCACTCTGAGATATAAGTTCTCAGAACTCTGAGTGGCTCAGTGGAGCAAAGGCTATCACATTAATGTGATCACCCCTCTTTCTGGAGCTGTGAGGAAGTTCTACTATTTTCTCTTCCATGTAAGAAAATTTTTTTTTGAAATAAACCCTTGATTAGTAAGTTTATTATTTTTTATTTGTTTCTTTACTAATAAATGTGTTTCAATGCACAAGTATTGGGTAAGAGAACACAGCTTTATCTGTAAACTTAACTATTCTAGCAGAGGTTGCAGCAGATTTTTTCTATTTTTTTCCTGTTCTAAAATTTTTCTTGAGTAATTTTTTGTGGTTTTTGTATCAGTTACATGATGACTCACTCAGCCTCTTTTCCTTTTAGATTATCTCATCTATATGATTTACATTGATTATGTTAATTTAGTGAGGAGAAGGAATATTTCCCACCATTTCTGAAAATCTTTCCTATGCATGTGTGAGTAATCACAAGCATTCAAACCCTAAGTGGTACATTTCTTCAAGTACAATGACAGAGCTTTTTTCAAGCTTTCAATAAGTCTCAAAAAATATTATTCCAGGAACAAAGCAATTTCTAAAACAGTTTTTGTGCTCTAACATGTTCAAAAGTCCTTAGTTGTGTGTGCTTACATAATACCAACTATCTACTGAAAATGCTAATGTAGTAATATTCTATGTTAAGGAAAAAGCTTTATAAGAGCAAGTCCTTAGTCCATAGATCTATTTAGTTCAACAACAGTTTTTGAGCACTGCCATGTGCAAGGCATAGCATTTAGGGGTTGGGATCAAAACTGAATCAATGAGATAATGTTGGTAATTGGAGGACATTTATTAAATGTTTCCATTTTGGTCATTTGTAACATTAGGATAGCTTCCTATTTATAGTTCTGCCTGTGTTTCTTAGATATTTTCCTAGTGCTTTTGTTAGTAGGAGAGATGAAGAAGGAGGAGGAGAGGAGGAGGAAGAGGAGGAGAAGGAGGAGAAGAAAGAGGAGGAGGAAGAGAAAGAAGAAGAAATATTAACTGCAGTCATCTACATATGAGATTAAAATAAAATAAGGATTTCCCAACTTTTCTGTGAGCAGTATAGCACTTAGTCATGCTTTCAGCAAATTTATATAAGTTTACATTTCACACCCATTTTTCATGAATGTTCTATCTCCTCTGACTTTTTAATTTAATTTTTTTTTCTTTACCAATTACAGTTATGGAACTTGGCCCTGTTTCCTAGATTTCTTTCCAAATCACCCTCATGGGGATTTTTTGTTTATAGCAAAATTTAGTAACTGTTTCAGATGATTGAGAAGGTTTTATGGCTCAAAGGCACAAATAGTATAACGTTAAAGGTTAAGCGTCCTGTTCACTTGAGTGCTTCAGCTCCACCCTCTCCAGGTTACCCAGGCCCAGCTCCCTCCCTTTCTCCTCACTCCCTTCCTTTTCTAGAATCCTCCCCAAGCTTCCTGTTTTCTCCTGCAGAGCTTGTTTCATTTTCCCAGTTTAATCCTTATCCTCATGATTTTATTTTCGTGTGTCAAGATGTTTCCTATGTAGATAAATTTTCTTTCTACAAGGCACTGCAGTGACAACCATTGAAATAAATATTTTTCCTTGCTTTATGTAAATCTTGATAAATGACAATATTTGCTTCTCATCTTTTCCTTGTTGCACCTACATTTCCTTTTTTGGCATTTCTGAGGTTGTAACCCATGGAACATGGAATGCCAATGAAAAGCCAATAGAGCTTTGGGAAACCATAGGAAAGAACAGTGCAGCATAGCAGTACTTTTGGTACTTAAATTGAGAAAATGTAACAATCCTGTATAGGGCTTTTGGTATAGGTTACCATGGTGTTTATTAGCAAGTACAATTATCCTTCCAGCTCAAGATGTTGGTGAAAGGAGGGTGATTATGTAATGGATGTGTGTTATTGTAATCTGACAAAAAGTCCCAGGATTGTGATTCAATGGATAGCAACACAAACTATTTAACCTTACCTTTCTTTATCCCCGCCCCCCCCCAACAAAAACAACTCAACCTTCTGCAAACATTAAATGAAACTCTGGTTCCTTAATTTTTTTCAGTTTTTATTTTTTGTTAGCTTGTATTTGCAATACATAATGATTATTCCTCATGGGGAGTTGGTACATACACATAACACAACTTAGTTCTTTTTTTAAATCTCCTTTTCCTCCCTCTCTCCCCCTCCATCCCTTGGTCCCCTTTCCTTTTTTGGGGGCGGGCGATTGAACTTGGGTCCTTGCGCTTGCAAGGCAAGCAGTGGAACCACTGAGGTAAATCCCCGGCCCAGTCCCTTTCCCTTTTGCAAAAGAAAGATCTATCTCCCCCTTTCCTTTTATCTGTCTTTTATTTTGCTCTTTGTTTGTGTTTTGGGTTTCTCAGATAAGAGAAACCATGCAATATTTAAGGTTGTGTGTTGGATTTATTTCATTTAATATTACGGTCTCAAGATGCATCCATTTTCCCACTCAGGTTTATCCTTCTTTATGGCAGAGTAGCACTCCATTGTGTATGCTTTATCCATTGATGAATAAAGATGTGTTGATCAGCACACAGGCCACTTCCAACATTTAGCTATTATGAACTGGATCAAAGATCTAATTTTTTTTTGTACCAGGGATCGAACTCAGGACCTTGTGCTTGCGAGGCAGGTAGCAGAACCACTGAGCTAAATCCCCGGCCCCAAAGATCTAAATGTTAATCTTCTGTTTTCTTAATTTTAAGAACAAGAACATAGAGATGAGCGCGGCGGGGAATTTCGAATGTGGCGGCGGTAGTAGCGGGCGACCGGAGACACAACCGCAGGCCTGGAGCGCTGGAACGCGGGGCTCAAGGGAGGCAGGGCAGTTTTGAGGAGTCTTGGGATGTGAGGAAGAGGCCGACAGCTGCAGAAGTACTGGCCAAGGTATGCGGGAAAAACCAACATGGTGCCGTACCTGGCTACCTCCGCAGCAGTACTGTTTTGACTACCATACACATAGAGACCATCCGCTCACACTGACCTGTCTGTATTTTCATTCGCTCTGGCGCATCCGCTGTTAACACCCTTGGCCTGGACAGGAAGCAGAAGACGGCCAAGGAAAGGTGCCAGAAAAAGTCCTTTCAAGATAGTCTTGAAGACATAAAGAAGCGAATGAAAGAGAAAAGGAATAAAAACTTGGCAGAGATTGGCAAACGCAGGTCCTTTATACCTGCACCATGCCAAGTGATTACCAACACTTGTACACTGCTGAAAAATTACCAAGACAACAACAGAATGTTAGTTTTAGCTTTGGAAAATGAAAAATCCAAAGTGAGAGAAGCCCAAGATACCATCCTACAGCTAAGAAAGGAATGTTACTACCTTGCATGTCAGCTATATGCACTGAAAGAAAAACTTACTTCACAACAAACAGAAGATACTGCTCAGAACCAGGAAGTATGCCTCTCAGGGATGGATTCCAATAATGATGACAACCCCAGGGATTTGTTTGCAAAGGATATACTGCAAGTTCCTTTTCAAGAAACTGACCTTCCAGGACAAGGAGAATCATCCCAAATAAAAGAGCAAATACTTTCTACTCCTCAAGACACAGTGGGATCTGACTTTGATTTGGGGAGGCTAAGTCTACTGCTAATGTCTTACCTAGAACTGTATCTCTCCGTTGCCATGTAAAAGAACATTTTATTAGTCTAAGTCAATTTGATACCTTGGATAATTTTGAAACTAGTTATTTGGAAGGGCAATCTTTCGAACTGGAAAGCATCAGGTATGTGGACCCAGTAGTAAACATGCACATACCAAACAATGAAGAAAAAAATGTCTGTCAATGGAACATAGACAAAAGTAATTTATCACCAAGGCTGATTGAACCAGGAAAGTTTACCAAAATGGAAGAAGTCATTTTAGAATCTAAAGCTGAAAAAAACCCCTCAACATAGAGGTATACAAGTAAGAAAAAAAGAAGAGAAAAGAAAAACTAACAGAAGAAAATCTAAGTCTTCATCAAAGTATAAAGGGAACAAAAGTAAAAATCAAAAAACTGTTTGCTCCCAAAAATTGGATGAATCTGTCAGTTCCAGCGATGCTTACAATTTTAATTTGGAAGAGGGTATTCATCTCACCCCTTTCCATCAAAAAACCAACACTGATTCTAACAGAGAAAAAAACAACAGTACGTCTGAAGTGAGCATCTTTGAATTCAGCAGTTCTGGAGACGATTCTGATGATCTCTATGTGCCCCATGCAAGAACACTCAGAATCTCACAAGCACATCAGATAGACTAGTCACCCAGCCTTGATCTAAAAGAGCGCTAAGCCTCACAGATGAGCAAGAGATGGAGGTTTCTAAGCCAACAAAAACTCCTACTAGTGTACCACCTAAGACTCACCCATCACCTCCATCACCTCATTGTAGCCTGAAGGATATCACCAATGTTCCCTTGTTTCCCAAAATAAAATTTGGGAGACTTTCTCTTTCTCCAGAAAAGAATAAAGCAAGCACAGCCATGTGTCTGCCTAAGCGGAGGTGCACAAGCAGCATGAATTATAAGGAGCCAACACTAGCTTCAAAACTAAGAAGAGGAGACCCTTTCACAGATTTGTGTTTCTTGAATTCTCCTATTTTGAAGCAGAAAAAGAATTTGAAACGTTCTAAAAAAAGCATAAAGGAAATACAATAAATCTCTTTTTGGATGCTGCTTAAATTTATCCTATATCTTTTTGTGTTGCTCCAATAGACAATCCGTAAGGTAGTACAAAAGTGGGTGGAACTGTTGCCATGGTATATTCTCTTAACAGGACCCTAGATCGTGAACATTTCTTCAAAAGCATACTTTATAATTGTTCAGTTTTCTTGTAATGCCTAAACCCTTTGATTTTATTCAAAATATATCCTATACCAACAGTTTGGAAATTATATAATCTCCTGGCATCTTTTATTTTTCCCTTAAGTGGGGGATACTAGACTAATGTTTTTTAAAAATAGGCTGAAGATTTTTTTGAAAATCCTTACATAATTTTTGAATAAAATAAATCCTTGACATTTGTAGAAGATATACCCTAAGTTTATGGATCCCTCGTATTACTGTTGTATTTGATTCCTCACATGAAATGTTTACAGAATCACAATTAGGAAATCAATGATTGCTAAGGCTTATGGACTAGTCAAAGGAATAGTTATGAACCTTGAGAATCTGTTCAAATTGTCACCTTGGAAAAACTGTAAGTTACTATGTCATTGACTCTCAGAGCTCCCTACTTGGGCAAAAATCTCAAATGTTAAATATGTGAATACTAAGAGCTTTTCTCTGTTTTTGATCAACCAGTGGAGGAAATGAGTTCAATTCACAGTGCTTGACATCTATCCTTGTATGTACCACTTGAAACTTTTTAAAATCACTATAGGTGGTTCATTTTTTAAAAAACAATAAAATTTGTATAAAATAGAAAAAAAAAGAACAAGAACATAATAAAATGAATGAATTTTCATCAAGAAGGTATTATTTTGTACTATGTAAGTGATAATTTCAAACAGGAAAGGACAATTGTGCTACAAATTCATTGAGAAATTAATTTATAGGAGGCTGACATGTAAGAATATTTACACAGTAATTAGTTTGTTAAAAGAGTGATGTCAAAATCAATTTTACCCATTAGATCTTAATTTAACAAGCACTGCTCCTACTCAATATACTTACATAATACTTTGACAAATCAGGTAGTAATCTTTAGATTTCTTTGTTGGGTTGGTCTGTGGGTCTTTCAGTTTTGTTTGTTTGAAAATGTCTTTATTTTATATCATTTTTGAAGCATTTTTTTTGGCTTTCTTTTTAGTACTGGGGATCGAACTTGGGACTTCCCACTTGCAAGGCAGGTGGCGGAACCACTGAGCTAAATCCCCGGCCCTGAAGCATATTTTTGTGTGTACAGAATTCTATATTATAAGTAATTTTTTAAATTTTTAAATTTTTTAAATTTTTTGGTACTGGGGATCAAACTTGGGACCTTGTGTTTGTGAGGCAGGTGGTGGAACCACTGAGCTAAATCTCCTGCCCTATTATAACTAATTTTGAAAAATAGTTTGGAAAATACCATTCTATCACTTCCTGGCTCCCATTATTTCTATCGATAGGACATGTGTTAATTTTACTATGGCACTGAATTACTTTTCATCTGTGGCTAACTTTAAGACATTTCTTCTTGTCTTTTTTTTTGTAAAATTATAAAGAACCTGTGGCTTAATGTTTATCACCAATTTTGAACAGTTACATTGTATTGACCTCAAATATTGTTTTTTTACATTCTCTTTATTCATCCTTTCACTAACTCCATACATGGTAAAGATTTTTTTGAGTAGAAAAATTTATTGGGGAATAGCAATAAGGAATAGGAATAGCTCCTGAGAGACAGGGGGGTCCCAAATGGGTTGTCAATGAGTCCACTTTTTTGAAAACGTTTTATAGAGCAAAGTCACAAGGAGTGGGTACAATGTGGGTCAAATTATAATCAACTTGGGTCCTGAGTCTCGCAGAAGACTCCGAATCACCCCGCTGCAGACAGGCAGGTCCGCCCACACCCTACTGAGGTCCCCAGTCAGGTGGAACATGTCGAATCACCCCGCTGCAGACAGGCAGCCATGTGGTTCCACACTACAAAGACGCAGAGGACACCAGACCACCAGACTAAAGTACTGAGTCCCGCTGCTCCTGGCCCAGAGGTAGGGGCTTCCTGGTCACCAACCCTCCCGCTGCTCCCAGCCCACAGGAAAGGGCTTTTGGGTCACCATCCCTACCACTGCTCCCGGCCCCTGTCCCACCTCTCCCAGCTCAGAGGAGGTAATCTGAGCAGGTGCTAACAGCCCCCTGCCCCAGTAGAAATGAGAAAACACATAAGTCTCAAAACCAGACTTCCATATCACCTACAGCAACACCAAAGGGAAATGAGATGGAACGCTCTGATACTCAACCACCTGGACCCACTGAACTGGCAACAAAAGGGGACCTGGAAAAAATGAAATCAGAAATAATTTCTCAAGTAACAGGAGAAATTGTGCCTCTAGTGCAAGACATGATTAATAAATCTAGAGAGGAGCTGAGGAATATGATGGAATCCCAACATAAGAAACAAATGGAATCCATAAAACAGATGCAAATAGATTTCCAGGACATTAAAAACTCCATTGAAAGTCTACATAGCAGAATGAGCCAATGTGAGGACAGAATTTCAGATATAGAAGATAAGATTGCAATTAGTGACCAGGAAAAGAAAAATTGCTTCAAAATTATAAGGGAACATGAGAAATCAATCCAGCAGCTGCTAGATGATGCAAAGAAGAATAACATAAGACTGATTGGACTCAATGAAGAAACAGGAGAGAGTGGAGATGACATAAAAAATCTCCTCACAGAAATAATGGGAGAAAACTTCCCAAGCAGGGGACAAGAGCTTGACATACAGATAAGGGAGGCATATAGGACTCCAAATAGCTTTGATCAAAAAAAATCTACACCTAGGCATATAATTGTTAAGATTCCAGAAACTCAACAGAAGAACAAAGTTCTCCAAGCAGTCAGAGAAAAGAAACAAATCACATACAAAGGAAAGCCCATCAGAATCACAGAAGACTTCTCAATGCAAACCCTCAAGGCAAGAAGAGCTTGGAGTGATGTATTTCAAGCCCTAAAAGAAAAGAGCCTCCAACCCATATTGATGTACCCTGCAAAACTATCTTTTAAAATGGATGGAGAAATAAGATACTTTCATGACAAAGAGTACCTTAGGAACTTCGTGAATACCAAACCAGCACTCCAAAGAATTTTACACAATATCCTAGGAACAGATATTGAGGATCACAACCCCAGGAAGCAAAGCAGAATGAACCCATCTGGCATGACAAGAAATTAAATGGAAAGGGGGAGAACCCAACAAAAAGAAAAAGTCATGGCAATGACAAGTCAATATGTTTCAGGTATAACCATCAACGATAATGGTCTCAATTCACCAATCAAAAGAAATAGACTGGCAGAATGGGTCAAGAAACAAAATCCAACACTATGCTGCATACAAGAAACACACTTAATTCAAAAGGAAACTCATAGACTGAAAGTTAAAGGGTGGAAAACAATACTCCATGTGACGGGAACCTGAAAAAAAGCAGGAGTAGCTATCCTCTTTGCAGATCAAGTAGATTTCAAACCAACACTGATTAAGAGAGACGAAGAAGGACACTACACCCTTGTAAAGGGAACAATCCAAGAGGAAGAGATGACAATCATAAATATCTATGCACCAAACACTAGTGCACCCAACTATATAAAACAAATACTAACGGACATGGAAAGGCATACATGCACTATTACAATTTTAGTGGGGGACCTCAACACCCCACTGTCACAAATAGATAGATCAACTAGACTAAAAATAAGTAATGAAATACTAGAACTCAATCGAACTCTTGAACAAATGAACTTAACAGATGTTTATAGAGTCTTCCACCCCACAAAATCAGAATATACATTCTTCTCAGCTGCACATGGGTCATTCTCCAAATAGACCACATACTCACACATAGAACATGTTTAAGTAAGTGTAAAGGAATTGAAGTTATCCCCTGTATATTATCAGACCATAGTGTGATGAAATTGGAGATCCATAGCAAAAGAAACTCAAAAAATTTCATAAACATGTGGAAATTGAACAGCATACTTTTGAATAACCAATGAGTCACAGAGGAAATTAAAAAAGAAATCAGACAGTTCCTTCAATTAAATGACAATGACAATACAACATATTGGAATCTATGGGACACAATGAAAGCAGTCTTTTGAGGGAAATTCATAGCAGTGAATACACATATTAGGAAAACAGAGTGAGCCCAACTAAACAACCTGATGCTGAACCTCAAGCTTCTAGAAAGGGAAGAGCAGGACAAACCTAAACCCCATAGAGAGGAGGAAATTGTAAAGATCAGGACAGAAATCAATGGAATGGAGACTAAGAAAACAATACAAAAAAATCAATGAAGCCAAGAGTTGGTTCTTCGAAAGAATCAACAAAATTGACAAACCCTTAGCCAACCTTGTCAGAAAAAGGAAAGGAAAGGCCCAAATCCATGCAATTAGGAATGAAAAGGGTGAAATTACAACAGACCCAGCAGAAATACAGAGGATCATCAATGCCTACTTCCAGAACCTATACACCAATAAGATGGACAACACAGAAGAAATGGACAGATTCCTAGATACATATGAAGTACCAAAGTTGAACAAAGAAGACCTAAAAATTCTGAACAACCCAATATCAAGCAATGAAATTGAAAATGTAATTCAACACTTATCAACTAAGAAAAGCCTGGGCCCTGATGGCTTCACTGCTGAATTCTACAAGAGATTTAGAGAGGAACTGCTGCCACTACTGTTGAAACTCTTCAATGAAATTGAAAGGGAAGCAATACTCCCAAATTCATTCCTGGAAGCAAGCATCACCTTGATCCCCAAAGCAGAGAAAGACCCAACCAAAAAGGAGAATTATAGGCTAATCTCACTAATGAACATAGATGCAAAAATCCTTAATAAGATAATGGCAAACAGAATGCAGAAGATCATCAAGAAGATCATACACTCTGATCAAGTGGGATTCATTCCAGGGATGCAGGGATGGTTCAATAGACAAAAATCAATCAATGTAATACACTATATCAATAGAGCCAAGGACAAAAACCATATGATTATCTCCATAGTCGCAGAAAAAGCATTTGACAAAATCCAACATGGATTTATGATAAAAACCCTACAAAAAATTGGAATAGATGGTCTCTACCTCAAACTGATAGAAGCCATCTATGAAAAACCAACAGCCAATATCATACTAGATGGTCAAAATCTGAAATCCTTCACACTAAAATCAGGAACAAGTCAAGGATGTCCACCCTCACCACTCTTGTTCAATATAGTTCTGGAAACATTAGCCACAGCAATTAGACAAGAGAAAGAAATACAAGGAATAAAGATAGGTAATGAAGAAGTCAAATTGTCATTATTTGCAGATGACATGATACTCTATATAGAAGACCCCAAGAACTCCACCAAAAGTCTTCGAGACTTAATAACCAAATTCAGTCAAGTAGCTGGTAACAATGTCAACACACAAAAATCAATAGCTTTCCTCTACATGAATGACAGACTCACTGAGAGAGAAATAGGACAAATAATTCCTTTCACAATAGCATCCAAAAAACTGAAATACCTAGGAATCATCCTAACAAAAGAAATCAAAGACCTCTTCTCTGAAAACTATGGTACTCTGAAAAGAGAGATTGAAGATGATATCAGAAAATGGACAGACATCCCCTGCTCCTGGGTAGGAAGGATTAATATAGTGAAAATGGCCATACTTCCAAAACTGCTATATAGATTTAATGTAATTCCAATTGTGATCCCAGCAGCACACTTCATAGACCTCAAGAAAAAAAATCCAAAAATTCATTTGGAGCAAGAAGAGACCCAGAATAGCAAAAGCAGCTCTAGGTAACAGAGACATGGCAGGGGGTATCACAATCCCCAACCTGCAACTGTACTGCAAAGCTACTGTGATAAAAACAGCATGGTACTGGCAAAGAAACAGACTTGAGGACCAGTGGAACAGATTAGAAGATGCAGAAACAACGCCAGACACACTCAGCCACCTCATCTTTGACAAAGGAGCCAAGTCCCCCTCATTGGAGGAAAGATAGCCTCTTTAATAAATGGTGCTGGAAAAATTGGGCTTCAACTTGCCAAAGATTAAAACTAGACCTATATCTCTCACCATGCACTAAACTAAAATCAAAATGGATTAAAGATCTAAATATTAAAATAGAAACTCTGAACCAGTTGGAACAGAGGTTAGGTAGAACCCTTGAAGACATCGGTGTAGGAAAAGATTTTATGAACAAAACTTCAGTTGCCCATGAACTAGCACAAACAATCAACAAGTGGGATCTCTTCTTATTAAAAGGCTTCTGCACAGCAAGAGAAACCAGCAGCAGTGTGAAGAGACAATCCACAATGTGGGAAAAAATCTTCACCTGCTCTTTCTCAGACAAAGATCTACTATCTCGAATCTATAAAGAACTTAAAAAGATCAGACCTCCCAAATTTAAAGACCCAATCTGAAAATGGGCATCTGAAATGAACAGACATTTCTCAGGCAAAGAAGTAGAAATAGCAAATAAATACATGTAAAAAAGTTCAATATCACTGGTCATTCGAGAGATGCAAATGAAAACAATGCTGAGATTCCACTTCACTCCAGAAAGAATGGCTGCTATCATGAAATCAACCAATACCAAATGCTGGTGGGGCTGTGGGGAAAGAGGAACCCTGCTCCACTGCTGGTGGGAGTGTAGACTGGTGCAGCCACTGTGGAAATCAGTATGGAGATACCTCAAAGAACTAGGACTGGAAGTCCCATTTGACCCCGCTATTCCACTGCTGGGGATCTTCCCCAAAGAATTAAAAGAATCATACCACAGTGATATATGTGTGCCCATGTTCATAGCAGCACAGTTTGTAATAGCTAAAATTTGGAAACAGCCCAAGTGCCCATCAACTGGAGACTGGAAAAGAAAATGTGTTTTTTTATAAAATGGAGTACTACTCAGCCATAAAAATGAGAAATTAGAGACATTTGTAGCTAAGTGGATGCACATTGAGGTGATACTCTTAAGTGAAATAAATAGGACACACATGTGTAAATACCGAATAGTTTCTCTGGTGTGAGAAACTGAAAGTGTAAATAAGGGCTAAATGCATAATAGGTAATGTGAAATAGGAAGAAAAGGGGCAAAGGGGAAGGAAGTGGGAGGGCTAGGGGAAAGGATAGAAGGGAATGGGATTAATATGAGAAAATGGAAAAATAGGAACAAAATCTTTGTAAATAGGGAGGAATGGAGGGGTTGAAGGGAGGGCTGGGCAAGGGTGAAAAATAAGAACCAAGAGAGACTAAGTAAAGGTACAAATTTCCAATGATGAATGTCATTATATTGTATACCTAAAATGTACCAATGTTTAGAATGAATAATTGCAAATGTAAAATAGGAATAAAAGGTCCAAAGGGGTAGGGGTAGTGGGAGGGGCAGGGGAAAGGAAAGAAGGGAAAGGAAAAATGCTGAGAAATGAAAAAAATGGAAATAAAGTCTTTGTAAATAGGGAAGGGTGGAGGGTATGAAGGGAGGGCTAGGAATGGTGGAAAAATTATAATCAACTTGGTTACAAGTATTAGCCACTTAGCTAATATTGATCCAATAGTAGTAAGGACATATGAAGGACATCATTATCCTTGGTCCATAATCTATAATCCTGGTCTTGTCTTTAGTCTTAGTCTTAGTAGTCTTGGTCTTGGTCTTAGTCTTAGTGGGTGGGAGAGGATAGCCCACCCCTAATGAGATAATGATTTATTTATATGGGAAATCTCAAAAGGGTGGTACCAATAATCTCATGTTTCTGTTTATCCCTTAGGAAAGTGTGTAAACCTGGCCATTGAGACTTTAATCTTCTTCAGATGGGCCTCCAGCCTCAGTTTTTGATGTATTCTCATCTTCTGCACTGACTTCGTCAAGCGCCTATCCCTATCTGACTGCCTATGCTGTTTCTATCTAATTTAGCTGTCTATAATACTACCCCCTCTGAAGAAGTATCCCTAACTGCACATGGGGGAGAAAGGGTGTAGTTACCATCTAGCTGCTTCAAGCTGAGAAGGGTTGGTGTAAGGGAGACCACAGTCAGGGACCTTCTCCGGAGAGCCAAACTAATGGGCCTTGGATAGAGGTCATGTTGCAGTTTTGCATTATGAACTCCCTTCACAAGGTCGATCTAGTGGATCCCAGTAAAAGGAGTCCGGTACATTTGTCATTGGTTCCATTTGCATGATCACTTGGAGTTTGGCAGCCTCTAGGCAAGAATAAACAAATTTTCCAAGAAATCAAAGCATGAGTGATCAAAGCATGAATATTAGAATGGAAAAGCAGGTTGGGGAAAGAGCCACATTCAGACACTGCTCTTAAGGGATTGGAATAGTGATTGTAACCAGTTGGCTCTTAGAGTCTCCTACTGATGGAGGTTATCTATAAGTCTGACATTTCTTATCATAAGTCTCTCTAGTTTTAGCTGTACAAAGATGGAGAGTTTGGTGGTTCTGAAGGACAATTTTAGCTAAGGAATTTAAAGACTTTTGTTGAACTTTTATAGCTTCCACCATAGTTTTTTAACCTTACTGAGCCATAACAGTGGTCTGCTACTGGTGCAGCTGGAAACTGACTGAAGGGATCAGCAATTGGAACCCCCATTTATATCTAGCTTTTAGTACTATGGTATTGTTTTAATATATCTTTTGGTTATACTTTTCTGCTGGGTGTTTAAGACCAACTTAAAGTGAGACCTGTGTCAGTCAAAATTAACCTCTTGTTGTCTATCTAGGTCAGTTAAGTCTCCTCAGGCATTACTTTTAGAACCATGTATAGAGCCTCTCAGCTTGTATATCAGTGTCAGTCACCAGGATGGGTCACAGTCTCACTTGACCATGTTGTTTTCTGTGAAAGAATGGGAGACTTTTCCCTATTTGGTGGCCCTTCTTTTTGGCACACTGTACATTCATTGATTCCTGTCTTTTAACTATTTTGGTTACCAGGGTGTTATTTAAGCAGTATGTACTTGTTTACAGATATACTCCAAAGATCATTAATGTCTAATCTCTCATCATTAGAGTGACATTGTCTGGACTGTACAGTGTTTAGGTACCTTTAACTGTTACAATTCAATTACATAATAATGACACAAGCACAAGCCTGAAAACGGATCTGTATCATTTGGCTGTCCAACACTGGATTGGTAGGTACATTTCATCACAAATAGCTGAAACACAAGTAAGGGAATGCCACATATTGGAGCCTAAAAAGTTTACTACCATAAACAACTTTCACCAGTAGAATGTTTTTAGTTTTTTGGGGGGGTACTGGGGAATGAACTCAGGACCTTCTGCTTGCAAGTCAGGTGGTGGAACCACTGAGCTAAATGCCCAGCCCTGTTTTTAGTTTTTTAAGTTTAAGTAAGAGCATTTTATTATGTTAAGAGAATCTTAATGTTTTAGACATAGAAAGCTTAACCTTTTAATTATAGCTAATTAAAAAATACCTTAACCAGCCTGCCTCGCAAGCACAAGGACCTGAGTTCAATTCCCAGTACCAAAAAAAAGAAAAAAAGAAAAGAAATACCTTAACAATTGCTTTAGATGACTACTGAGAACCAAATCATAACATTTAAGCACTTTAAGCTTATACCTATTATCTTTAACCAAGGAAAAGCTCTTAAGTTACTGTAGACAAACAACAACAGACATTGCATTTGTAAAACCAATCTTTTAATGTTATCTCACTTAGCTTAAAAGCCAGATGGAAATATTTTATTAATTTTAAAGACATCTTCATTTTTATTTTGTTAACTCACTGTTAACCCTGGGAGCAAAGATATTTGGGCTATATCATAAGTGTCTACTTATCTATATACCAACTAAAATGGAATGTATACTTGAAAATTGACACATGGCAACATATGTAGCAATCCAATTGTGTATAACCCTTATGCTATCAAACTTTTATTTCTAAGTCCTGTGTAAGCCTTGAGACTATCAGTCCTCATCTGTTAATGTTTTAAATAAGTTTGGCTATCTTGAAAATCTAGACAAATGGTCTTCCATGGGAATCTTAAAAAGAGGCAAAAAAAGAGGAAAAATTGTTGAGCTCAAAAAAAGTTTTTTTTTTTTTTTTTTTAAAAACGAAGCAGCTGCAGGTGTTTTAACTGGTTTAACATTGGACAGTTATTCCTCCCCCACTCCCCCAGGGATTGAACTCAGGACCTTGTGCTTGCAAGGCAAGCACAGTGCCACTGAGCTAAATCCCCAGCTGAACAGTTGTTTTAACATTGAACAGACAGATGGACATACACAAAACAATTACACTTAAATTAGAGTACATTCTTAGGTGTATTTGGCCGTGTTGAATTACAATGACCCTTTTACAGTTTTTGGGTTTGTAATTATAAATAGACTATTCAGAACTTTTTATAGGTCAATTAACAGAGATTGCTTGTACTACAAACCAGAAGAAACCAAAACCTTTCACATGTGTGAAAGCAAAGACAGTTTTTAAGATGAGCCCTAGGATGATAGTTTATCTGATTGGAAGATCCAGGTATCTAAACTTCTCATTATTGCTTTGATAGCCACAGCCAATAGCCAAACTGCTGTTTTGATAGCCACGTGTAACTCTTCCCTTTAAAGGAACAGACTGTTAAAGGTAATTTTAACTATTTCTGGGGTGGGGGTGTGCAGGCCAAGTTTGGATGTAGAAAAAAAGACTAGGTGACACTCTTTGGAGCTAAGTATGTATTCCAATCAGTGGGGGAAGAAGGCCTGCTAAGGCTCCAATCTTCCCTGCTCTGCTGCAGATGTCTACCTATGACAGTTTTTTCTCATTGTGAAAAGAAACAAGGGGAGAGAAAGCATCTTTGTCTACTCCTCTTGCTCTGTGTCCAATCTAAGGCATGCTCTAGACTTAACCCTGTCCAGCTCCAGTGGTGGTGAACTGGAGGTGCGAGGAAGTGGTCAGAGCCACGTTAGCTGCTCTTACCATGCACGTGGTCTCCCTTCCTTTTGATCCTGTGGCTCTGGGACCATACCTAGCTACAGGCTTTTCTCTTTCATAACCTCAGTCAGCATTTCTGAG
Organism: Heterocephalus glaber; assembly: GCF_053883595.1. Classification (NCBI taxonomy): domain Eukaryota; kingdom Metazoa; phylum Chordata; class Mammalia; order Rodentia; family Bathyergidae; genus Heterocephalus; species Heterocephalus glaber. The sequence continues at coordinate 1,832,467 of NW_028258419.1, read as the reverse complement.
GATGGTGGATGGCTTGACAAGATGCTCTGGAGAGAAATAATGATAAGAGAGAGGCAGTCCTCTGGGAACTGAGGTGATGGCTATCCCTTAATACCTGTTTTTGTTAACTATTGAAGAGTTAGTTGGAATTTAGTCAGTGAAGTGACATCTTTTAGCAAGGCATCTGTTTCTCTATCAAAGAGAGACTCATTAGTGAACAATATATCATCTACATATTGCTGGACTGTGACTTGAAAAAATTTAAAATAGGCCAAGTCATGCGAGAGCACTTGTCACAAAAGATCTGGACTCTTAATGCAAAGAAAGTTTGAACATAAGGTAATTCTGGCCATTTTCCCTCTTTCTTACAGTGCAACTTTAGTTGCAAAGTACTATCATAATCAATACTTCCCTCTGCATTCTACTTCATCTCTAGGGGATAGGTTGGCCTTGCGAGGGTGCAGAAAAATATTAAAATGCTCTTTCTCAATACATGAAGGTTGAACAAGTTCCGGTGCTTAAGAATACATTCCAAAGGAGTAAGAGAATATGACATTGAGTTTCCCCAAAACAAGGAGAAAAATAGGCATCCCTTTAAATCCATACTTGGTTTTTATAAACCCCGAAGTTGTCTCCAAAGTGACCTCTTCCAGAGCAGATGGCTGCTATCTGGAGAGTGGCAAGAAGACAGGTCACACCAGGCTACCCACCATGACCAATGCACACCCCTACCTTCTCTGGAAACTCGAATTCTTAATTCCAAACTGTGTTCCAAAAGCATAAGCTATAACTGATTCCCACTATAATGGCCATGTTTAGAGAAGGAAGCATTGCTAGCAAAATCAAACCAATGACCAAGAGATCTGAACAATTCTTTGAAAGAGAATGAGAGGGGGAAATACAGATCAATTGGAAGTGCTTGGGGAACTTCCCAGCCTGCAAAGAGGTTACCTCTAGAGATAGTAGAGGCAAGTAATGGCTCAGAAAAGTCTTGCCCTGAGACCTAGGGCAAAGAAGTCACTGAGTCATTTGTGTTATCTACCTAGTCACCTAGGCAATCTACCTTAGCAGCAAGACAAGGCTGTAATTTACTCAAAATCCACTCTACAGATTTTATGTCTCTATATCTGTAATGCACTTATAAAACCCTCAAATTAAAACCTGTACTCATTGTCCAACAACCACAACTTACATATTAGCAAAAGTACGTCCCTCTCCTACACACATAAATGATGAGAACCAAGCTTAGGAGGGGAGAGGAAGCCAGGAGTTTAGGGCCTTTCTGAGAGTATGAGGGAGTGAAATAAAAGAGTAGTCTAGAAATTTTCTCCTGAATGAATGTGTTTTGGTCCCTTAAGCATAATGCTTAGGAAATAGCCCCTTCTGGTATCACCCAGAAGTCAGTTCTTTCCACTGGGTCTCAGGTTTCAATTTCCCATACCCGCTGGATAGGAAATTATGCCCAGAACACTAGGCAGGGACATCACCTTCATGTGTGTTCCCCTGGATGGGCAAATTTCTCTTTTTTATTTTTTAAAATTTTTCAGTATTTTATTAATTTTTATTTAGGAAGTAGAACTTTTACTTTATTCCAACATTTTCTTGAGAGGTAGACTTTGTTTTTATTTCAATGAGTTCTTCTACTCGAGCTAGAACACTTTCAATCAAATCAAATGTAAAAAGAGCTGAATGTAGGACCTTAAGCTGCATTTCAGGAGGCATATTAGGGATCTCTTCTCTACCTACTGTTACAGAACAAAGGTCCTTAGACTTTTGAACTACTTGGTTATTTTCTTGGCTATTTTAAATTTCTGCCTCATAGTGTGCTTTTGACATATTAAGTCCTGTATGAAGTGGATTTAAGAAATTATTATCAATCTTTCCAAGTTCTGTTCACAATCCAGTTTGTCATTTTCATTATCTTTGATAACCAAATACCTCAATAAATTTAATGCAGCCATAATCGTATCTGAGTTTTGTAGTAAATCTGTTTCAGCACCCTCTGGGAGAAACAGTACCAAATCTAAAAGAGAAATCAGCTGTGGTCCTGTAAACCATTTGTTAGGTATTTTCTTAAATGACATATCAATCTGATTTTTGATATTTTGAATAATAAAGGCCTCCATACCTGAGTGATTACTTGTATTCAACAAGAACCTAAATAATGTATATTTGCCTTGTGAATCCAACTTGTTAATATACAACTGAAGCGTGGCTAAACCTTTCTTTCTCAATGTCTCAATGGGGCAAAGTGTCATTACTTTGACTAAGCTCTGAGGCACTGTAAGGAAACTCTTGATTTCTAAGTACTGGTAAAATAGACTGTTATCTTCTATTCTCAATAAACCATTTTTCAGTAGTTCCAATCCTTTGGACAAAACAGACTCTTCTGTTCTTTGCAAAAAGACTTCAGTATGCCCCATATTAAACTGCAAAATGTATGAAGGGCTTAAAACCATTGGGAGCTGATGAGTTTTGATGCCCCGAACAAATACTAGATATGCCAGAGAGGCCATAGAGTCTGCTAATTGTTTGTCTTCTTCTTCCTCAAATTCAAGGTAATTCCATTGGATGGGCAAAATTCTGATGTCTCATCTGACCCAGAGGTGGGGTAGTATTGCTCATCTAAGATGATTTCCCTGTCTTTGGTGTTATTAACAAATGTTCATTTTCTATAGGCTCAACTTGAAAGTTCTTATTTGTTGGATAGGAGGGAAATGTTGAGACAGATTCAGACTTAAACTTTATCAGAATCTCTTTTTCTCACTGATCTTTAGAAGAAACATGTCTCAAAAAAAGGGGGAGGGAGTATAAAGTGACAGGAAAAGATCAGAAATGAGATCAGAGAAAAGAAATTCTTCTCTTCTTAGACTCACGGTGAGTTATTGAGACAATTTGCCCATGAGTTGTCACTCAGCCTAAAAAGGTGAGAATGGGGAATCTCAAGAGCTAAGATTGCCTCTTCACCAGCAGATCAGACTAGAAAGGAAACTGAGGCAGAACAGGGTTGATATTCCCCTTCTTGAGCATGGAGGGGTGGTCAGGCAAGACTGTCTCAGTGAATCCTGTCATCCCAGATTTAACGTTGGCAGCCATGTTGTTGCAATTAACTGGCTGAGGGAATCTTGAGTTTATAAGAGGCATCCATATTTCACAAACTAGATTTTATTTTAAAAAAACTACTTTTCAGAATTTTACAAATTCACATTTTGGTCAGTATCAAAGTTCACTGGGGGACCCTCTAACATTACTTTTCCCTAGCACCACTTGTCTGAGATAAAACAATAGCCATAACAGCCAACCAAGTCAAACTAGTCAAATAAGGTACATCAGTAAATTTAGCAACTAGTAAGTCCATACACAAAGCAAGAATACAGAATTCTGCCTGCAAAAATAAAATGTTCCATCAAAGAAACATCATAATTTTCCAATGTTCTCAACTTAAATTTACCATCATTTGAAAAAAAAAAAACAAGGCATGAAAAGACAAGCATGAAAGACAAGGCATGAGCACTTGGCAAACAAAAATGACAAATTCAGATTACCTAAATGAGTCATAATCCAGTCCATGAGACAAAAGCAAACTCTTAACTCCTTCCAATTATCTCAGTGGAACTTTCAAAATGATATAGGGGAAAAAATACGTAACTCCCAACCAGCTAGATGTCAGATATGCCACATTCATGTTCCCTGAAGTCAAAATGAATTCTAAGGAATAAGGGAGGTAAAGAGTAAGAAAATTTATTGGGGAATAGAAGTGGGGAAAGGAATAGCTCCTGAGAGACAGGAGGGGTCTCAAACGGGTTGGCCAAGATTTTTTTTTAATGTTTTATATTTTATTTATTTGTTTATATTATTTTATGTCTTATATTTAGGTTATTTTCTTCCAATTAATTAATTCTTTCTTTAATGCAATCTATTCTGGTGTTAAATTCATCTATAAAGATCTTACTCTTGATTATTATGACTTTTTTTAGTTTTAGGACTTTCATTTGGTTTTTTTTTATAGTTCCCAGTTCTTTGCCTAAATTCTATGTAATTCTTTTACCATCTTGAATATCATTTTCATAATTAAGTTATGGTTGGTGTCTGGTCACACACTACTACAGTCAGAGTTCCTATAGATTTCTTTCTACTGCTGGTTGTTCCTTTTTCTGTTCTCTTGTCTCATAATTTGCCAGGTTATTTTTGGTTTATTATGAGGAAGCGTATTCGCAAAATTTTTTGTAGCAATAGTTCTGAGGTTTATAAGATCTTTCTATAGAAAGGCTATACATTTACTTCCAGCAGGAGTAGACTGCAGTGTTTTCAAGGATCATTCTTCTGCATTACTCTGTTTTTCTCAGAAGCGCAGTCCTTCAGGATCCCAAGCCAAGGCCTTGTGATTTTACCAAAGCTCTTCTCTCAACTGGCATGTCACAGACTCCCTCAGTGCCTCAACCCCAAAAGATCACTCAGTTTGCTCAACCTTCAAGTCTCTTGACTTCACCTTCCAGAGTTATTAATGTTCTGGGGATAAAAGGAGACTCTCATGACCAAATAATTTCTTTGAATCTCTGACCCTTTGTAATACTAGCTCAGTAATTCTTACTATATTTTAGCTCTCCAATGTCTTCCAGCAGAAAGAGGATGGTTTCTAATGAGCTCATTTGCTATTGCCAGAAGGGAAGTCCACCAGTGCCAGCTATTTTACACATACACACACAGTTTTAAAATAGCTTAATGAATAAGGCAAATGCCCCTGTGATGATCACCCAGGTCAGGAAATAGAACTTTGCCAGCCACCTCAGAAGCAAGGCTGATCTATTTCTTAGGCCCAGAAGGTAGAGTGTGCGGGGCACGCAATACTTCAGGGGTTACAAAATATATTAATGTTTTCTAAAATGTTTTTATTTATTTTAAGGGTCCATGATAATTCCTTAATTTCTTTTAAGAAACAATTCTGAAATATGCACCATTTTAATATGTTAATATATATGCATTTATCTTTAACCAGCATATCATAAAATATAATTTAAATAAGTTTTTTAATGGATATAGAGCTCACAAAAGCAAAAGTACCTTGGGATCACAAAAGTCAGTGTGTGGTCTTGTTTTGAAACACTCTAATCACAACTGTATCTTTAGTTCAACAATCATCCCTAGCCAACTTTTTATAAATATTTTTTATATTTTTAGTTTTGTGAGAAAGGGTCTCATTACGTAGTTCAGGCTGGCCTTGAACTCACTATGTAGCTGAGGATGGTCTCAAATTCACAGCAGTTCTCCAGCCTCAGCCTTCCAAGTGCTGAGATTACAGGCATGCACCACCACACCTGACCACAGCCTAATTTTTATTGTAAACATTCATTGGATTTCTTTATAGTTTTGTCACTCAAGTGTGCTTCTGTAAATACTATAATTTTATCTAGTATTCAAAAATTTTGTTCTGAATTTAAATTTCCTTTCATCTATATGTTATTCTTCATCTTTTTATCTTAAAATTGGTCTGTTGGAGAACAGGTAGGTGCTGCAACCTGGAGAGTCACCCACTTTCCGGCTCCTGCTGTCCCTCTCGGCCAGCTCAGCTTTCCTCTGCTCTGATGTTTTCTGTAACAGTCATGTGGGTCCCGTGGCATTGTCACACTCAAGGCTGACCCCTTGGGTGAAGCACAAGTCTTTCTTTTTGTAATATATGAAGCCCCTAGTGCTCAGTCCAACCAGTTCTGATGTTCACATTTCTCTAGTTCTTTTGCTTTTCTGATGCTCATTGTATATAGTTGAGTTCTCAGGAATGACCGGTGGGGCAAAGTGTTCTCTGAGCTTTTGATGTTGACATCTTGCTTTGTTTAAACTTTTATTCTTGAAAATCAGCTTTGTTGGATATAAAATTCTCTGTTTACATTTTCTTTCCTTGAGTATTGGGATGGTTAATTTTATATGCACTTGGGGATTTAGCTCAGTGGTTCTGGCACCTGCCTCCTAAAGGTCCCAAGTTCGATCCCCGGTACAAAAAAAAAAAATTTATGTGCTAGCTGGCTGAGTCACGATGACTAGATATGTGGTGAAACATTATTTTGGTTGTTTCTGTGAAGGTATTTTTGGATGATATCACCATTTAAACTGGTGGATTTTGAGTAAAGCAGATCGCTTTTTGTAATATGGAGTGGGTATTATCCAAGCACTTGAAATTATGACTAGAACAAAAGGCCAACAAAGGAATTCTGCAGCTGTCCTTTGACTTGAACTGTAACCTCTCTTCCCTTGGTCTCCAGGCTGCAGACCTACCCTGCAGACTTTGAACTTGCCACTGTCTATAATAATGTGAGCCTATTCCTACAATAGAGCCTTTTCTCTCTCAGCACACAGCCTATGCATTTTATTTTTCTGGGGGAAATATCATATATTTACTTGCCTGTTTTTTTTTTTTGCAATAAAGTTTGATGTTGAAATGGCTGATAAAAATCTAATTTTCTTTCCCTTGTTCCTTTTTCCAAAACTCAAAGGATTTTACTTCAGTCCAAAGCTCAGATTCTGTATGTGTTTTGTTAGATTTATTCCTGTTTTTAATTTTTTGAAGTTATTATAAATTGTATTGATTTTTAAATTTATTTTCCCATCACAAATTGTTAATATAGAGAAAAAAGATTAAATTTTATTTGTCAGCCTTATATATTATGGCCTTTAGTCATAAACTAGTTATTGGAATTGAAAATATTTTGTTTTTGTAGATGCTTTGGAATTTTCTACAGACAATTAAGGTGTTGTGCATAGGGTCAACTTTCTTTGTTCTTTTTAAATCTGTATGTCTTTTATTTCTTTTTCATGCCATATTATGCTAGCATAGAACTTAGAACTTCCAGCATAATGTTGAAAAGGGGTGATAAGAGTGAACCTCCTTGCTTTTTTCTCAACTTAGGAGAAAACACTTATTTTCATACCACTGAGTACATTGTTCCTGTAGGTTTTATGGTAGATGTCCCTTATCAGACTGAGGTCCTTCTTTTCAATATGCTAGTTTTCTGAGAATTTTATTATAAATGGATGTTGTTTGGTAAATGCTTTCTCTGCATAAGTGATGTGATCATACAATTTTCTTTTTATTAGGTTATTAATATGGTGGATTATGCTGATTAATTTTCAAATACTGAATAATCATTGCATCTGTGTGAAAAGTTCTGAATGATTTTGGTATGTTATTCTTATCTATTATAGGATTAAATTTACTAATAGTTTTTGAGAGTTTTTATGTTTATGTTCATGAGGAATCTTGTTTGGTAGTTTTCTTTTTCTTTTTTTTGGTCTAGATTTAGTATCAAAAGTTTTTGTGTACTTTTATTTTCCTCAAAATATGGCATAATAATTTTGCCAATTATTCATTAAAAATCTACAATGGATTTTCAATTTTCTAGTGGAATAAGACTATCACATTGTTGTTAATCTACTTTGTATCAAACTTTTAAAAATATATGTAGCTTACTTGGTAAATCGCCCTATTCATATCTCTTGCTGTACTTTCTCCCACTCTAATGTCCAGGCCTATCGTACTACAAATATCTTGCTTGCAATTCCCCAAGTGTGCCAAGCAGTGATAGAATTCTAATTTCTTCACCAGTCATTTTGCTACTGCCAGAAATAGCCTATATCCACATCTATATGTCTCTAATACCATCTAATTTTTCTGGCCTCATTTCATAGCAACTCTATATAAAAAATGTTCTCAAACTCCAGGTCTTGGTGTGTGTTTCCTTCCTGACACCTCTGTTTTTCTGTATATTGATGCCTATTGTAGCTCTTGTTTATATTCAAGTTTCTCCCTGTACTGCTTACTGAGTACTTTGAAGGCAGGAATTGTTTTCTTTTTTTGTTATGGGGGATCGAACTCGGGACCTTGTGCTTGCGAGGCAGGCAGTAGCACCATGGAGCCAAATCCCTAGCCCTGAAGGCAGGAATATTTTTTAAAAGTATCCAAGTACTTAATAAAATTGAGTGCATAGTGATGCTCATTATATGTTTGCTGATAAGATGAAAGAATAAATATCTTAGAGCCATCAATGTCATCTGAATTTACCGAGAGGAAGCTTTATGGTTTTCTATTCTTTGCCTACCAAAGAACTTTGCAAATATTTTTTTTTGTGGCTAATATTTTAAATCTTTGATGATTCAGATATTAATTATGGTCCCTATTCTGAATATTTTCAAAATATAATTTTGAAATACAGACATCCCTCATTTAATAACCAAGATACGCTCCCATGACTAGGTAGTTAATTGAATCAGTCACTAAATACATTATAATATTCAGAACAGATAAATAGTCAAAGGAAACTCCAACATGATGACTTTGTATAACTCTTACATGCAATACTGTAATGTATAATGGAATATAAAATGACTATACTGTACTATACTGTACAATCAGCAAAAATTACAGTACTGTACACTAGAAGAAGCCACTATAGGCCACATGCTATCTGCATTTGTAAGTCTGAATATGGGTATTAAGTCCAAGCATCTGGTTGTAAGTCCAGTCGTTAAATGGCTAGGTTGTTAAACAAGGAATATCTGTATATATGTTTTGATGTATAATTGTGGACACAAGTTTGGGACAGTAAATGTAATTTATGGTGATCTTAAAACTCTGATTATTAGCTAAGATTTCTGAGCTTAATGAGTTCCAAATAAAAAATAAATATCAATGAATCATTGTCATTATTTCCAAAAATTAAATAAATATTGCATGTTAACCCTTGATAAATGTGTTCAGCGAAATACTGAATTCTTTGCTTTTGACTGTAATTTTGTTACATGGCAAATCAGAAATTCAGAGTGACAGTTATAATCATTGACTAAATAAGTACTATTTAATAATCATAGCTTTGAACACAAAATCTTATAAAACGTCATGTACATGAGAGGGCTACAAGGTTGTTAGCAGCAAAAAGGAAATCATTTTTATGACAATTTTTGTTATACTTTATTTTCTTATAATTATTGTTTCTTGAAAGTTTAGCTTTGGGAAATGCCTCAGTAGCTGAGGATTCTGCTGAATTGGTTTCTTATGAATTATTTGAGATTTTGTGGTTAAATTGCTCAAGAGAACAGACCTAGTTCAGGAATTAAATTTCTTGAAAATATATGCATTTTCTTTGCAACTTCTGGTGAGTCAATATTTTCTGTGAATTGCTTTGACTTCCTAGTAAGCTTTGGTGGAAGAATTACATACCTCAGTGCCCAAATCCCAGATGAGTCAATTGCATTTCTTCTCAAGAGACTTTTGCCTTTTCCGTGAATAAGGCTAGATGGATGGGTACTCTGGTTGTTTCTTAGAAATTTCTTTAAATTAGTATTCTAGTTGCGCTTCAGGATGATATGGAAAAAAGCTGGCGTGTTGCTTTATGCAAATATAAATCAGAACATAATTTGAACAGTGACCATTTGATATGTTTATCTAAAATATTTAGATTATATACAATGAGAAAATTTGAAAAGCTGGGCCAATTTTTATAGAGGGGAAAAATTGGTTTCTATGCCATCAGTTAGTTATAATAATACCAACAACTAAGCAGTCTTTGCCATGGAGACCCAATTTTCTCCCCTGAATATTTCATGATGTTCTAGTGGATGGGGCAGGGGACTACTACAATGACATGCTAATCTCCCAAAAGTCTAAGAATTTTAAATTTGGAACCTGGCTTTCCAGGAGCTTATTGTGGTATGTTTGTCAAGGTAGAAGGATAAAGCATATCTTACTTAATAATTAGCTAGCCTGATTTAGAACTTGTAAATATTTAGATGTGTAGTATGCAGGGTTTTATGTGTACTCTTATTCCCTGAAAATGTTAAAGATAGGCTTGACCAAAGGAGTCCATTAATGAAAATGTAGCATTATAGCAGTTAAATGAAAGTCAATGGCACATAGCACAAAATAATATCTAAGAAGATTCTTTTTTTTTTTTGGTACTGGGGATCGAACTCAGGTCCTTGTGCTTGTACAGCAAGTGGCAAAACCACTGAGCTAAATCCCCAGCTCTAAGAAGATTCTTTTACTAACAAAGGCTAGTGAAAAGATGACTGTTTGGAACTTTTATTATCTATTATTGCATACCAAATTATCATACATTGAAATAACATTTATTTTCTCACAGTTTCTGAGGGTCCGGAATCCAGGAGCAGCTGGGCTCAGAGTTTCTCATGGGATTGCTGTGAAGATTTGGCCTGGACTGTATTCACATCAGGCTTGATTGGGCCAAAAGGTCTGCTTTCAAGTTCCCAAAGTCTGCCTGGGTGACCTCAGGAAGTGACAGCTGCCTTCCTCCATAGTAAGGAATGCAGGACACACACACACACACACACACACACACACACACACACACACACAAACACACACACACGGGGAGGGGTGGGGAGAGAGAGAGAAGTTATTCTATAAAGTAGTTTCAGGAGAGATCACCAGCATTTTGTTGTATCCTGTTGCTGTTACAGACCTACCATCTAGTTCCATGTGGAAGAGGACCACACAAGGGTAAGATACCAAAGATTGGAGATCTTTGGGACCATCTTAGAGGCTGGATACCACAGAATGCTTTACTGAATATTTCCAGCCCACTAACCTTTTGGTTCTTGCTCACACAGTTCTGTCCCACCTCAGGGGCCCTGTGTTCATGGCCTTTGCCTGATTTACCCTTTCCATTGATCTTGCCTGGGTGACATACTGTTCATATATATATATATATATATATATGTATATATGTATATATGTATATATATATATATGTATATGTATATGTATATGTATATGTATTTATTTTTATTTTTGATACCAGGATTGAACTCAGGACCTTGCACTTGCCAGGCAGGCATGGCACCACTGAGCTACATCCTGGACCCCTCGTATCTTAGATCTCAGCTTAAATGGCACACTTTAGAAAGGCCTTTCCTGATCACTCAATATACAGTGATATTGTTACATCTCATTATTTCCCAACATGTAAATTGAATGTGGACTTGGGGAAAAGATGAGCTCTCTAAATCTCAGTAGCTTTATCAATGATTAATGGTCCCTTGCCTTCTTTCAGTGGGCTAAGTTTTTGTGAGAACCAAATAAGCTAGGATTTCTACACCAATTGATTAGATTTTTATTATTGGCTGACTATTGTTTTTATTTTTTTCCTCTGGGACAGAGGAATGTATTTTCCCATTTTATTTTTCAAATTTCCTTTATCTACTTGCATTATAAGACAGCTTTCTTCATTTTTTTCACTTTTATGTATTCACTAGACTTTGTTGCCTTGTACATGTCTTAGAGGATTTATTTTGAATTAAATCTATGATTCTGTGTATGAAAAACATTCAATTGGGAGCAAGGTTAGTAAGGTTTTTTCCAAATGTAAAATGACATGTGGTTTTGGGTCATAACTAATCATAGTGTCTCTTTGAAGCTGGGAGATGATATGTGTTTTTTAAGAAGCTTGTTATATGCACAAAGGAACAAATACCCAAGGATCAAAGCAAACTTTTAATAATGCTCAATTGGAGTTCTGGTCATGTTTGCGCCATTCAGAGTCTAATCAGTAAAACCCCCTGAGTCAATAATTGCCTTCTCCTCGAATCATGGCAGGTATCTATTATGCTGCACATTAACCACATGGAAATGAACATATGGTTATTGAACACATAACAAAACAGACTCTGTTGGAGAATGTTTCCTTTAGGATACCTTAAAACATTCTTGAGCAGAACATTATGTCGGCTACTTCCTAGCCCCTTCTGTTCCTGGGCTCATAGGAGGGAAGTTGCTAGTCCCTTGCATTAGGAGCAGTAAATGAGCACACTATAAGAAGTTAGAAACCTTAGAATTTATTTACTCATTCAGAAAGGACCATGAGTATCTTCCAACATGAAAACAAAACAATAGATGGAGTTTCTTAAAATTTCAAGACATATGTTTTCATTCAGAAAAAGGAGGGAGGAAGTGTTTAAAAGAGAGGAATCATATACTAAAGCAAAACCTAGATTAACTTGAATCTGGTTAGTTTTTGCTGTGAACTAACAGGATTTTCTGAGTTTATAGTAAACAAGAAATTGATGATCCAGAGTATATGTAAGAAGTCCTTATTTGAGTGAAATAATTCAAATTATAACACTTTAACAGCTATGTTCAAAAGGAAGTTTTCAAATTAACCATGCTTATTTCCTAAACATTCTGTAAAATTGCAATATAAATTTAATAACTAATTTTATTTATATGTATGGCACGTACACACATTCATGTATACACACAAACACACACACACACACACATATGGAAAGTATTTTGGCCAAGACTCTAAATTGATAAATATAGATATTAAAGAGACTGGTGAGACTGATTATCCTGCAGGACTCACAAAAACAGACTGGGACTCAGGTGGCTGATTCTTGACCCTCCTCACACCTTGAGGATACAAAGAGTTTAAGAGTAGAGACTGAAGGTGTATGAAGAGAACTGTTGGTGTGCTGTGGGTTCCCTTTATCTCTCCCAGAAAGAGGGTCACAGGATGCTCCTGTTCCTAATCTTGAGCCTCATGGGAGAAGTTTGAATGGGGCCACTTGAAAAGCAGGATCTGTGTGTTGTGTAAGTGGGGGATGTGGACTGACTTCTATCTGAGAAATGGCGGCAAGGAGACAGCTGCCAGCAGAGAGAGGGGAAGGCTTTGAGTGACCTAAGTCCTGAAGTTGGTGGGTAGAGAAGTTCCCAGGAACTGAATATTGGCCATGTACCGCCCCCCGCCCCCCCCCCCCCCACATGGGATTGGGGGAAGATTGACTGATTTCTCTTAGATCTTTCCCAACAGAATCCTTGGAGGAATCATCAGCCTGTAGCACAGGGAACTGCAGATATGGCTGGATTCCTAGGGCTGCATCTATGTACCACAAAAGAGAAACTTGAACTTCACATTGATTTAGTTTTCTTTTTATATTTTGAGACAGTGCTTGAATGTGTGATCCTCCTGCCTCCATCGACTGAGTGCTGGGTTTACAGGAGTGTACCACCATACCTAGTGATGAATTTCCCATTGAGAATAAAGTTTTTTTTTTTTTTAATGGTACTAGGAATCAAACACAGAGATTCACACTTGCCAGGCAGATGCTGTGCCACTGAGCTACATTCCTGGCCCCTGAGAATAAAGTTTTGATTATCATTTTGCATAGACATGTTAAATACAGACTTAATCATTTTTTAGGTGTGTAAAGTGACCACAGGATTGACAGATACCTAAGAGAGGTTAGAATAGTCATGGCACCCATTTGAGTTTCCATCTGGGGGCTGAGGAAGAGGCAGTGGTTGCATATATGTGTCCAAAGCACAGATGAACTTCTGGAAGGTTAAACACCCACCTCTTCCCAGGGGTCACCTCTTGGAGGTGGAATTGGAAATATAGAAAATGGGGCTACCTATATATTTGACTATGGGTATTTCCACTCCAAAGTGGTAGTGTTTCAATTAATTTTACCTTTTAAAAATTTGCTTTTTCAAATTCTAACAAATGTTCAGTTCTGATGCATATATACTTATTCAAATACACACACACACTGGTGCACACATGGTGTGTGTTTGATTTCAGGAGAGGCTGTATTACCAGCATGTGTAATGGCCACTGAAGACATCATTTATTTTAAAAATTGGCATGTGCAGAGCTGAAATTTCCAAGACTGTCCTGGATTAGTGACCTCTGCTCAGGGAAGCCCTCCAATGTCTGTGTGATTCCCTGGCTTGTGCCTGAAGGAAACTGTTGGGTTGTGCTAGCAAGTGAATGGAGCCCTCTGCAGAGAGTGCTATAAAGACTTTGATTATTCTACCTGTGCATCCATCTATGGAGCTGCATCTCCTTTGGGAAATGCTTGAAATGGGATTTTCGTGAACTCATCTCCCATCTTACTTTCCTTCCCCCTCCTTTCCCCATCCTTACCCAGGTATCTATCAGTCAGCCCTTTTGATAACACTGCTCCACTGCATCAAAAGTGCAGTTTAATGTAGGAGATGCACTTCAGGCCTAACATGAGGTCATTTTCTGAGTAACATTTTATGGGATTGATTAAACTTTAGCACCATCACTGTTGACTTTACAGTCCAGAAAAGAGACTGGGAGTGTTAAGCACTTGGGATAATTTGTGCCTCACAGATTTGAAAAATGAAACAGAGATGAGGGTTTAATGTGCTTGGAAAAAGAAGCTGTCATCTATTTTTGAGTCTTCTATATTTAAGACCTCTGCATTTAAAATGAAATAATATCTTTTACACTAATAAAGTTAAGGTATAGTAAATAACTGTATATATAAAAGAAGCTGGACTTTTTAATTACAGGGTGACCATAAAGATTTAAATTGTCTTCTCCATTGCTCCAGACCTAAGTACTCACTTTCTCCCCCATTTTTGACTTAGGGCCTAGCTATGTAGGTCAGGCTGGCCTGGAACTCACTATGTACCCCAGGCTGGCTTCAAACTTGGAGTGATCCTCCTGCCTCAGCCTCCCAAGTGCTGGGATTACCAGTGTGTGCCACCAGGCTCGGCTTTCTCCCTTTTGCTATTAGAAAATGGAAGTTATTTGCTCTTAGAGGAGTTCTCAAGGTTCTGAGATGATATGTGGCTAAACTGTTTATTAGAGAAACTAAATTTGCTCTAAAAATAATTATTCCCCATCTGATTAAGGTGTTGGAAATCCACTGACTTTACCTGCACACAAATTCATGCCCCCAGAGTGGGGAGTCACCCTGTCACTTAGTCTACAGTGGTCCCTTGGTGTGGTTTATGATTAGCAGAGACATGTCGTGGGAAGAAAAAACCCCAAAAAACCTGAGCTAGGAAAAAGAATGACTGTGAATTCCTTGGGTTGGGCAGCTCACAGTGTCAGAGGTGAGCCAGGACTCTGCTCCACAGACTCACCCTCCTTCTGGGCTCTGCACAGGGAAGGCTGGTGCTGAAGGGCAGTGAGGCTGTGACACTCTGGAGGTCGTGCATGTGGTCACTGGTTGGCTTCAAGGTCACACAGAAGCAGAGCTTTGGCCACCGCCTTGCTGTGGAGCAGCCATGGGCCTGCTACCCTTGGAGAGCTGGCAGGATCAACAAGCTCGGCTCTCAGAGTCCTGCGTGCACACAAACATCCATAGATTCAGTTAAACTGTGGACCCCTCCACTGCTTATTGATGTTGTCAGTCTTTTGTGAAAGTTCAAGTTCTAACTCCAGCTGGTTGTCTCCAAACATGTACTGGTGAGAGGAAAATAAATGGGAGTATGAGGCATACTGGGAGAGCAGACACCTACCGGCAGCAAGCTGCTAACATCTTTTACTTATGTGGGTATGTGTGTGCATGCAAGCATGTGTGTGTATTGTCCTCAGTATCCATGGGGTTTGGCTGCAGGATACCAAAATCCACAGGTTTAGGTCTCTTAAGGTGGCCCTCCAAATCCACACGGGATCCAGAAATAAAGGTCTGACTGTGTACATGAATGCATGTGTGTGTGGTCTGCAACCAATAGATCACTATTAACTAGAATATATTACACCCTCACCTGGTTCTATGATTTTGGAATGAAGTTCATGGGATTTCTGGAAGGGAGTGGTTGTTGCCCTAGTGGTGAAAGCCCTGTTCTCACTGTTCTAGCCTCTGACTCCATATACTGAGGGACTCAATGGTGACATCCTTTGTTCCTCCCTTCTGTTCTTTCCCTTTACATTCTAGCCTCCCCTTCCCTTGCCCCATTATTCCTATCAAGCTATTATGGCTTAAGGTAAATGAAAAATTAGTTGCTCCTTCCCAAATGTCTGGAGACCTGTGATATAAATTCATATAGATGTAAATATATATGCAGATTTTTCTGAACCCAAACCCTCTCCCTCCACTGTACTTGCAAATTTCCCAAATGCAGTTATGATAATGCTAGGTGATTTATTCTACATAAGGACACATCTGAAGGGTGCAGCACATTGTGATTTGCAAACCATTTAACTTGCTAAGATCAGATTGTTCTGCTTTATCTGTAAAGTTCACCCACAAGGAATTTAATATAAAGGCTTTTATTCTTGTTGTTTCATGCATTGTGCTTTCCTGAGGTCTGATGGATGAGTTTGAAATGGGTGTGCGGGGGAGGAGAGAAGGAACTGAACCACTCTGTGGTCTTCCGTGGGAAAGCAGCCCTTACCCTGTGATTCCGCCAGACTGTTGAGCATGCTCAAGGACTCTTCAGAGGTAACCGCGGTCTCCCAGGGGACAGGGTCCCTCAGGTGTATGTTCATGGGCAGAGACCCAGGGAGCAATGGACTAGAGTGGTGTCCTTCAATCCTTAGCTTCCCATCCAATCTTCTGCAGGGTTTATTACATGGTGGCATTGCCCCAGGGGGTCACAGGACAAGGTCGATGGCCTTGCTTTGTTACTAACCTGTGTGATTTCCAGCACATTGCTTTAACTTTGGATTCTTTGTGTGTAAAATAAGCAGGGGGCTAAATGTGATGTCTAAGGTCCTTACTGCTCCCCTGTTTTACGTATCAACTCCCTGTGCCATGATTTCTCTTCCTCATATCTGTTCAGAAGAGCTTTTTAGTTTCTAAAAATATTCTCAAACTTCCTTCTGGTGAATGGTTTGTTTTCTTTCCATGTGTACATTGAAGTAAATCTTTATTGATCTACGGTATGTTGGACACTGGGCTATAAATACTGAACAAGGCAGTCAAGGAGAAACAGCCTTTCAAAAAATGAGGGCTCCAGAGGTTTTGGGTGTGGTGCAGTGGTCAGGTACATGCCTAGCACTTACAAGGCCCTGGTTTGATCCGCAGTACAGAAGAGAGGGTGAGGTGGGACATAGTAATGAAAACATTTTATCATGTAGCATGCTATGCTAGGCCTGAGGAAGTATAGGGCCTCATGGGATCAAATATGTAAAGAGATAGGCTCATCTCTTGGAGATTGGGAAAGGTTCTGAGATATAGCATTGAAGTGGAGGCTGAACAGTTGAGTAGGAGATGATGAAACAGGTGGGAGACATTGAGGGTGTTGTGCCCAGATCATGAAGTCCCCAAAGATCACCAAGGAGCCGATTCCGATGCAAACACATGAGGGTCATTTATTCAAGCTTGAGCAGGGACTCACAACTGTCACCAGTGCAGCGGATCAGGATTGAGAGCCCCGAATTTCAAATTAAAGGGGTTTTTATAGAGGTTACAGCAAGGTTTGGAGATTTTTCACTTAGCAGTTACATGATTGGTTAACATTTAGCAAGCATGAAGTGTACATTTCTGATTGGCTAGGTTCATCGGGGGTTGAGGGGCGGTTACATGTAGGTTTTAAGAGGGAAATGAGGGACAAAGGTTGGTGGTTGACTGTCACGTACTGATGGTCAGCAGACACACTGACTATTAGTCACGACCATTACGTACTGACAGTCAGCACATCTACAGATTGTTCTATGGATGGGGGCCTGGAACATTCTTTTCCTAGGCAAACAGATGGTTGAGTAATTAACTTAGGAACTTTGCTTCAGTACAGATTGTGTCTTTTGTCCCAGAGCATGCACATTTTAACCATTAATTTGTGAGAGACTAGGGGAGTGGTGCATTTTAGCAAAATGGAGTTGCTTTGGTCTCACAAGGGCATCAATAGACAGCTGGGTGTTCCACAGGACCTAGGGATGGTGAGCAGGGTAGCACTGGCATGGATGGTAGGAGAGCTGGGGAAAACAGAGAGAAGAACAGGCCATGAGCTTGTGGGAGGATCCAGCAGAGGCAATGATATTTTATATTTGGGTGGTGATTTTCAGAGCAAAGCACTTCCATGTGCATTTCTCATTTAAGCCTTATAACAAATCAATAGGTAGAAATTACTCTTCCTAATATTCAGATACTAATAATTCTTTCCTCTTTCCTTCCCTTCTCCTTCCCTTCTTTCTAAATTTTCTTTGCCTTTCCCCCTCTCCTCTCCTTCCCTCCCCTCCCCTTCCCTTCCTTCCCTTTCTCTTCACTTCTCCTTCCTTATTTCTTTCTTTCCTTTTCAGTACCTGGGCCTTCACACTGAGCTGCCCTTCTTTTATTTTTAGACAGAGTCTCACTAAGTTGGTTAGCTTACCAGGCTAGGTTCAAACTTACAATCTTCCTGCCTCAGCCTCCCAGAGTGCTGGGATTACAGGCCTGTGCCACCACACTGGGCTCTAAGAAACACCTTCAAAACTTGTACATGGGCAAAAAGATGACTGCATGTCTTTTCAATATTATAGCATCTAACAAGATTATGTAAATCTCCAATAGTAGGGATCTTTTTAAAAAACTTCTATTTACTGCTGAGTAGGATATTTTTACTCTGAGAGGGTAAATATTAACTTGTAAAAAACAAATAGAGATACAGATCATTCATAGCTGGTAGAAGAAGAATTTTGTTTGGTAGGTGTGCACATATTTACTGTCTGGTAGAAAAGTTAACCCTGAAGATTCCATTGTTCTGTGAGGCAGTAGCTCATGTGTCTCTTGTTCCATTTTGGTATCTAATTTAGTTTATCCCAGAAAGTTTCTTTCTGTCTCTTGTAGAAATCCTTTCAAGCAGTTTTATAATCCTGCTGGGTAACTCATTAATGAGTTCAATAAATGCCATGTGTTCATTCTCCATTTGTCTAATTGTCATGTCATGCCTGATTGCTGTTACATTTTTGTCTCTAATAAAAATTGATACATCAAGAAAAGCAGCAGCAGTCAGGTGTGGTGGTGCACACCTGTAATCCCAACATTTGGGAGGCTGAGGCAGGAGGATTGCCATAAGTTTGAGGCCAGGCTGGGCTACATAGCAAGACTGTCAAAAAAAAAAAAAAAAAAGGTAGTAAGCAGAAAAGCTAATTTCAATGAATTATTATTATTATTTTTTTGGTACCAGGGATTGAACTCAGGACCTTGTGCTTGCTAGGCAGGCAGCGGAAGCACTGAGCTAAATCCCCGGCCCTTCAATGAATTAATTTAAAAAGTGTTTCAACATTTTTGAGTTTTTTTGTGACTTCTTTGTTTCTCAAGCATCACAGATTCCATGTCTTTGGATATAAGTGCACAAAATGAATTACTAGCCTCAAATTTTACTAGCCTCAAACAGAGGCACTTTGGGGATTAGAAAATGATCTTGCTCATGCTGGTAGACCTCATATTCTCAGTCTCATTGACAAAAGGATTGTGTAAGTTATTGATCCAAATACTCACCGTGGGATGGTTGGTTATATTTTATGTATCAACTCACTGGGCCATAGTGTCCCAGATGTTTGGTCAAACATTATTCAGAGTGTTTCGGTGAGGATGTTTTTGGATGGAGTTATTGTGTACATCTGTAGACTGAACACACAAGAAGGGCTCCCTGGTGTGGGTGGGCCTCCCTGATCACTTGAAGGCTTGATGCCATTGGTGGAGACAATAGAAAAGTATCTTCCCCCAGTTCTGGAGGCTGAGAACCCAAGATCCAGTAGCCAGCTGGGCTGATTTCTTCTCCGTCCTTCCTCTGTGGTGTGTGGGTAAAGGGTCTGCTAGTTGCCTGTCCTGTGTCATCCCTGAGTGCACGTGTGCTCAAGCCTCTCTTTGTGTGTCTCAGTCTCCTCTGACAAGGACACCACTCAGACTGGCTTAGGGCACCTGAATGGGCACATTTCACTTAATGACCTTTTTGCAGCCCTGTCTCTAGCATAGCTGCACTTGAGGCCTTGGGGTTAGAGATTCACCACCTGGATTCCATAGAGAACTGAACTTGTGGCATTGGTGCATTTGGACTCTCACTGCAACCTGTGAAAACCCATTCCAGTGAGTAGTCACTATTCCCCTTTTATTAACTATTGGAACACTTCAATAAAATTATTGGATAATTTTGTTTGTTTGTTTTTTTGAGACAGGTCTCATTATGTAGTTCAGGCCAGCCTTGAATTTACTGTGTAGCCCAGGCTGGCCTTGTCTGTGCAGTGATCCTCCTGCCTCAGCCTCCCAAATGCTGGGACTACAAGCATGTGCCACCACACCTGGCTTAGATAAATATTTTCATACTTTAAGCTTTTTGAAAAAATAAATTCCCTGCAATTTGGAATTCTAATTTTATGTTAAAAGATGTTATAAAACATATTTTATATTATTTTCAATTTCAACTATCTTTTTCTTTTCTTTTCTTTTGTGGTACCAGGGATCGAACTCAGGATCTTGCATTTGCAAGGCAGGTGCAGAGCCACTGGGCTAAATCCCCAGTCCCCAAGTATCTTTTTCTTTATGCTTCTACATCTTCATTCTTAGAAGGTCTTCACTCATTCAGAAATTAGATATTTATGATTTCTTTAACTTCTGAAATTTGATTTATCTAACTATTGAACTCTCCCTCTCCTCTCCTCTCCTGTCCTTTCATCTTCTCTCCTTTCCTTTCCCCTCCTTTCCTCTTCCTCTTTCCCTTTCTGTCTCTGTATTAAACCTGGGGTCTTCACTGAGCTACATTGCTGGTCCTTTCCTATTTTTTTTCTTTTGAGACTGGGTCTTGCTAACTCTCTAAATTGCCCAAGGTGGGCTTCAACTTGGGATCCTTCTGCTTCAGCCTCCAAGGGGGCATCACCATGGCTGGCTCTCCTGGAATTTCTTTGTATAAAAAATATAAATTGATCTAGACTATTTTGGAAAAATAATCAACAAACTCTTAGCAGTACTCTTTATTTATTTGAAAAGCTGTCCTTAGTTCTTGAAGTAGTCCTCAACATATATCACAGCCTTATTATATTCAGTTGCTCTGTCTAACAGTTCTCAACTCAGAAACATCCTGGTTTGTTTATTATAGTTTACAAATTATTTTAATATTGATGGAATACTACTCCTTCATAGTCCCTACTATTATTTTTATTTTTGTTTTACTTTTTAAAACTTATTTTTAACAGATATATAAAAATATAAATTTGTACCTATTGAGCCTGGTGCAATGTTCATGTGTTTATAAACATATCTGGCTCCTCAACTCATTCTCATTTCTTTGTCATGAGAATTGAAATCCCGTCTTCTTGCTCTGTAGAATTCCCAGTACCTTGTTATCTATGGCCGCCTTACTGTGTAGCACACCCAGAACTTCTTGCTCCTCTCTAGCTGTGACTTCGTCCCCACTGATCAACCTTTCCCCACCCCTCCCCCTGCTTCCTGCTCTCCTTGACCTCTGGAAGCCACCACTCCTCTCTGCTTCTACAAGATCAACTTTTTGTGTGATCATGAAGTCATGGCTGCTGTGCCTGGCCCCTTTCACTTAACACAGTGATCTCTAGTTCCGCCCGTGCTGGCACAAGTGGCAGCCTGAATAGTATCCCATTGCATATATGCACTACATTTTTAATCCACTCCTCAGTTGATGGGCGTTAGGTCGTTTCCATGTCCTGGGTGTCATGAACAATGCTGCAGTGAACACTGGTGTAAATATCTCCTTGACCTACTGATTTCATTTCCTTTGGATACAAGCCCAGTAGTGGGGATGCTGGTTTAAATGGTATCTCTGAGGAATCTCCAGACTGTTTTCCGCAGTGGCTGACTTAGTTTCCATTCCCACAAGCAGTGTGCAAGGCCTCCTTTGGCTTCATATCTTTGCTGGAACTTGCCATCTGTCGTCTTTTATAACAGCTGTTCTTACCGGGGTAAAGTGACAGCTCTATGATTTTGTGCAATTTCTTGATCAGTGATGTTGAACCTTTTTTCATATACAGTACCTGTTGGCTGCTTGTAGGTTTTCAGTGAGAAGACCTATTGCTCATTTTAAAAATCAAGTTACTTGTTTATTTAGTATTGACTTTTTAGAGTTTCTTATACACTCTGGATATCAACTCTCTGTCAGAAGTGTAGATTGCAAATGTTTTTTCCTGTTCTCTAGGTTGACTCTTCACTTTGTAGATTATTTTCCTTGCTGTTCAGAAGCTTTTTAATTGGATGTAATCCCATTTGTCTATTTTGTCAATTTGGATGCCCTTATTTCTTTCTCTTGTCTGTTTTTTTTCCCCATTAAGTTTATTGGTACATTTTCGGTATAAAATACAGTTACATTCATCATTGAGATCTTGTACCATTACATGAATATCTTGGTTCTTATTTTTTTCCCCATTCCCCTGCCCTCCCTTCACCCCTTCCACTCTTCCCTATTTGCAAAGCATTTGTTTCCATTTTTCTCCTTTTCTCATATTTTTCTTTTCCCTTCTTTCCTTTCCCCTACCCATCCCACTCCCCTGACCTTTCTTTCTGTAATATGATATTAATTATACATTTTTTAAATTACAATATCAAGATCTAGGAGAGATTACCACAGATTTTACAGAATTTAAAAGGATATAGAAAGCATATTACAGAAGTCTTTTTTGAAATAAATTCAACAACTTCTAAGAAGTACCTTGGAAGACAAATTAATGAAACTAACTCTGGAGGAAATATAAAATTTGAATAACACCTATTAAAGAAAGTATATTCCTAGCTTGAAAACCTACCTATATGACAACAACAGGCTCATATACATTTTAACAATAAATTATATCAAACATTTAAAGCAGAAAAAAGAAGGAACACTTCTCCCCTCATTTTAGGAACTCAACATTGTGCTAATCCTAAAACTGGATAAAGATAATAGAAGAAAAAAGTATGAACATAGATAGAAATTTGTTTAACAAAACAAACTATTACAAGTCAGATCTGGCAGGATGTAGAAAGTGGTTTTGTGATAGGGATGGCAGTGTTGGTTCAGCATTGGAAGATCCACCCCCAAAAGTCATCAGTTTAACAGAGGAAAACAAAAAGCCATACGATCCTGTCACTAGTTGGAGAAAAAGTATCAAACTAAATTCCACAGCTGTTCATGGTAAAAGCTATCAGGAGACTAGAAGTAGAACAGAACCTTCTCAACAGATTAAAGACATGTACTCCATACTTCCAGTGAGTGTTCTACCTTATATGAATGGAGAAGATACAATGCTTTCTCCTTAAGGTGGGGAACAAGAGCAGATATGCTTACTCTTTATCTGTCCATTAAACTTTGAAACCTAGGCCCAACCAAAATAGTCTGGCAATAAAATGACACAATTAGGATAGGATTGGCAAGGTAAAAGTAAAATCTTTATATGTAGATGAAATGATCATCTGTGAAGAAAATGCTAAGAAATCTCTAGGAGCCCCTAGAACTTGTATTTGAATTTAGCAGGATTAGAAAACACAAGGTATATATAAAAATTCAGGTCTGTGTATACTTGCTATAAATTAAGAATTGGATATTGAAATTTAAAAGTTATGTAGGAGTACAAAGGACCTAGAAAAGTTAAAAAAACAACAAAAAACAGTGTTGGCAGATGTTTAGTACCTAATTTTAAGACTTCTTCTAACGTTACAGTAATCAAGGCAGTGTTGGTGTAAGGAAAGACATGTAGATCAATGGAATAAAACAGAGAATCTAGAAATAGAACCACACATACATGGTCCACTGAGTTTTGAAAGATTATTTAACATTAGCATTTTATAGAATATAAACTCAATTCAAGAGCCAAGGAAGAGATAGTGTTTTCAGCCAATGGCACTAGAACTGGTATCCATATATAAAAAATTAACCTCAACCCTTTATTTCCATACATGAAAATAACTTGAAGGGATCTATGAACCTAACTATGAAAGCCTAAAAGTATAAAACTTTAAGAAGAAATTATAAGGGAAAATGTTTATGATTTCAGGGTAGGCAAGAACTACCTAGGATACAAAAGACATGATGTATAAAAGAAAAAATTTGATAAATGAGGTTCCATCAAAATTTAGAACTTTAATTGACATCATTAAAATGAAAAGTAGTCCTTAAACAGACCATATTTACAATGCATATAACCTATGACCAGAATACATAAAGAATTCTTAGAGCTCATTAATAGACAACCCAATTAAAAAGTAGACATAAGAAGATGATAAATAGCCAGTATAGCACAAGGAAAGGCGTGCAACTCTAGAATCAGAAAAATACTAATCAGTACAATAACAAGATTGACTTATACACTCATTAGGGAGATGAAGTTAAAAGTTTTAAAAGCCTTGTCATGACTTTTTCTTTTTGTTGGATTCTCTCCCTTTGCGTTTAATTTGTCATGCCCAATGGATTCATTCTTCTGGGTTTCCTGGGGCTGTGACCCTCATTGTCTTTTCCTAGGGTATCGTCTAAACATTTTTGGAGTTGCTGGTTTGGTATTCATGAAGTTCCTGAGGTGCTTTTTATCATGAAAGTATCTTATTTCTCCATCTATTTTGAAAGATAGTTTTGCATGGTACATGAATCTGGGTTGGAGGCTGTTTTCCTTTAGGGCTTGAAATACATCACTCCAAGCTCTTCTTGCCTTGAGGGTTTGCATTCAGAGGTCTGCTGTGATTCTGATGGGCTTTCCTTTGTATGTAATTTGTTTCTTTTCTCTCACTGCTTGTAGAGTTTTGTTCTTCTGTTGGATTTCTGGAATCCTAACTATTATATGCCTATGTGTAGATTTTTTTTGATCAAGGCTAGCTGGAGTCCTATATGCCTCCTTTATCTGTATGTGAAGTTCTTTTCCCCTCCTTGGGAAGTTTTCTGCCATCACTTCTGTGGACAGTTTTTTAATGTCATCTGCACTCTCTCCTCTTTCTTCATTGACTCCAATCAGTCTTATGTTATTTTTCTTTGCATCGTCTAGCAGCTGCTGGATTGATTTCTCATGTTCCCTTACAATTTTAAAGCAATTTTTCTTTTCCTGGTCACTAATTGCAATCTTATCTTCTATATGTGAAATTCTATCCTCACATTGGTTCATTCTGTTGCACAGACTTTTGATGGAGTTTTTAATCTCTTGGAAATCTGTTTGTATGTCTTTTATGGATTCCATTTGTTTTCTATGTTGGGATTCCATCCTGTTCCTCAGATCCTCTATTTTTTTTCTGTGTCCTCTCTAGATTTATTAATCATGTCTTGCACCATGATCACAATCTTTGCTGTTATCTGAGTAATTATTTTTGATTTCATTTTTCCCAGATCCTCTTTTGTTGCCAGTTCAGAGAGTCCAGGTGGTTGAGTATCAGATTGTTCCATCTCGTTTCCCTTTGGGGTTGCTGTAGGTGATCCAGAAGTCTGTTTTTGAGGCTTGTTTACATATCTGCTCATTTCCACCTTAGGTGGGGGGGTGCTTCTGCCACCCACGCGGCTCAGCTTCTCTGCCCTAGGAGCATGGAATGGCAGTGGGGGAGCTTCTTTCCAGGTGCTGTGACCAGCTTGGCTTCTCTGCCCTAGGAGCATGGGATGGTGGAGTGGGAGCTTCCTTCTGGGTGCTGGGACCAGCTCAACTTCTCTGTCCTAGGAGCATGGAATGGTGGCAAGGGAGCTTCTTTCCGGATGCTGGGACTGGCTCAGCTTCTCTCCTCTTGTCTGGTTTGGCTGGGACTTAGAGTATTATATTGAACCAAAGTGGTGAAAGTGGGCATACTATTCCAGTGCAGATCTCAGAGAGAAAATGTTCAGCTTTCCTCTATTCAGTATAATGCTAGCTGCTTACTTATTGTAAGTGACCTTTATTATGTTGAGGTATGTTGTTTCTCTACCTGATTTGTTCAGCAGTTCATCATGAGGGATGTAGATTTTATTGAATGCCTTTTCTGCATCTATGGAGATGACCTGTGATTTTTGTCCTTCATTCTGTTGATGTGGTGGATCACATTTACTGATTTGCATACATTGAACCATCCTTGCATCCCAGGATGAATCCCACTTGATCATGGTGAATAATCTTTTTGATATACTATTGGATTTTGCTTGCTATTTTGGAGGATTTTTGCATTTATATTCAACAAGGATATTGGGCTATAGTTTTCTTTGTTTGTTATGTCCTTACCTGGTTTTGGTATCAGAGTACTGCTGGTCTTGTATAGTGTGTTTTGGAATAACTGAAGGAGAAGTGGTGTTAGTTCTTCTGTAAATGTTTGGAAGGATTCAGCACTGAAGCAATCTGATCCTGAGCTTTGACAGGAGATTTTTTTTTTTTAATACTGATTCAACCTTGTTCCTTGTTATTGGTTTCTTCAGGTTTTCTATCATGGTGTCAATTTCTAAAACACACTTCTTCCCTTTTTCCATTCATCCAGATTAATTTAGAATAATTTGTAAATTTAAAAAATCTGGTTGAGATTTTAATTAGAATTTCATAAATTTTTAGGAATGTCATATCTCTTTACTTAAACATTTACAAATCTATTGATAACATTTTATACCTTTCACTTGATTTTTGCCACTTTTTTCATTATTCCTAGATATTCTATTTTTATTTATTTTCACAACTATGCATGAGATTTCTTTAAACGTGTGCATGTCAGTATTAGTAAATAGTGGCGTTCATTTTGGGCTAGTTGGTCTCTAACATATCTTTCCCATTTTTACCCAATTCTCTTCTGTATATCTAAGTGTCTATCTTCTATTTTCTATCACCACACCTTTATTTTATTCATTCATTTATTTATATTATAGGTTTCTATGTAAGAGAGAGAATGCAATACTTAACTTTCTGAGTCTGGCTTCTTCCACTTAGCCTGATGGTCTCATTTTCTTTAAATGATGTGATTTTATTTTTCTTTATGGCTAAGTAATATTCCATTATGTATATGTAGCATATTTTCTTTATTCATTTATCTGTTATGGATATCTAGACTATTTCCAGAACTTGGCTGTTGTGAATTGTGCTGCTATAAACATGGGTATGCATATATAACTACAGCTAGCACAAAGTCTTTAATTATTTGGGGACTATTCCCAGGAGGGGTACACTTGGGTTGAAAGGAATTATTATTTTTAGTTTTTTGAGGAATAGCCATGTCAATTTCCATAGTGGGTGTAGTAGTTTGCATTCCCACAGTGTAGGAGGGTTCCTCTTCCCTGCATCCTTACCAGCATTTATTGTTTTTTTCACTCTTGATTGATAGCCACTCTTACTGGGGCAGATGGAATTTCAAAATTGTTTTATTTTTTAAGCTACATTTTTGAAGTAGTTTTCTAGGCACTGAAAAGTATTCAGGTTTTGGGAGGAACTTCATCTTGTATTACCAGTTTTATCAGCTTTTAAAAATGGGTTTGAAATTTGACTCTCTTGTACTTTCTGAGCATCTAATCATATTGCTTGGATCAATCTTTCATCTTTCCTTGTACCTTTTGGGTTTTTTTTTTTGGTACTGGGGATGGAACTCAAGACCTTGCTCTTGTGAGGCTAGAGGAGTGCCACTGAGCTAAATCCCAGGCTCTTGTACCTTTTGTTTGTGGATAATGATTACTAAGTTGGCTAGAATGAAGTCTAGCACTTTGTTGAACAGTAAATGATACTTGCGCTACTCTTGACTTTAAGTGAAACTTCTTTTATTAGGTTACATTTTTGCTTTAAATTGGCCTGTGGGTTTGCAATTTATTGAATATGGATGTAGGCTTTACATTTTATTTTGTTATTTCTGGCCCATGAGCCAGCTCATTTGAAGGTTGCCAGGCTTGTAGCCCTGTGCAGCATTAGTCCCTTTCTTCTCAGTCTGGGCAACGATAGTGTGAGATCTAAGCCTCTTTTCCTGAACACACACAGATTCTTGTACCTACACTGCATTGTACCAGCTTCTGTATGGTTCTTGTTCCTTCTGTTGCTTAATTAATACTGTTCACTCAACTATGAATCCTGCACATTCTAGTTAATTCAGCCCACATTTCTCTATCTTGAACACAAAAGCTCTCAGGCATTTTATTAAATGCTCTGATGAAATCAAGATGTAGTAAACCTGTTGTCCCCAGGTTGTGGTGCTATATGCTGAAGGAGATGGGGCTCCTCCAGTTTATCCAAGGGAACCCCATTTTCAATTTCCATCATTCACAAACCATCTCAAATTACCCTGGGATTCAATATAAGAGGCTTCTTGCATCCATTTTCATTTCTTTTAGAAATACAGATGTTTGCTCTATCTGGTCTGTGGGGACCTTCTCTGCCCTTGATTTTGCAGGATGTTGACAGTGATTGTGCAAACATTGTTGTAGACTTTCCAAGACCTGGAAAATGCAGATAGTTAAAACCACTGGGCATTTTCTTGCTGTCTTCCAGTTTTCGTGGGCTTTGAGTCCTTTTAACCACTGTGGTATTTAATCTTTGGAGTGAAAGTCATGCTGTGAACACAGAAGACAGAAGCAAACAGAGCTGACGGATGCTGGTGGCTGTCATCTCCTTGCAGTGTGGGTCATGACCTGAGCACTGTGCACAGAGGTGTATTTTCTCTGTAGGATTTTCTCACTCCTTAATCCATTCTAAGTTTTACCTTTCAAAACAATATTCCTGCAGCTGTGCACTTCGAAAAGGTCCTTCAGTGAATTTTTGTTTTTTGTTTTTCTTTTTTCTTTTTAAATTAAATTATTTTATTGGTACATTGTAGGTATACAACACAATTACATTTCTCATTGGGAATTGTACCTTTACATAATGCATCTTGGTTCTTATTTTTTCCCCTTTCCTAGCCCTCCCTTCACCCTCTCCACTCTTCCCTATTTACAGACTTTATTTCCATTTTTTCCACTTCTCATCATTTTTCCATTCCCTTCTTTCCTTCCCCCTGCCCCTGCCCCTCCCACTACCCCTACCCCTTTGGACCTTTTCTTCCTATTTTACATTATCAATTATTCATTCTAATCATTGGTACATTTTAGGTATACAATATAATGACATTCATCATTGGAAATTTGCACCTTTACATTGTCTCTCTTGGTTCTTATCTTTTACCCTTGCCCAGACCGCCCTTCAATATCTCTAGTCCTCCCTATTTACAAAGATTTTGTTCCTATTTTTCCATTTTCTCATATTAATCCCATTCCCTACTAACCTTTCCCCTAGCCCTCCCACTTCCTTCCCCTTTGCCCCTTTTCTTCCTATTTCACATTAACTATTACACATTTAGTCCTTATTTACACTTTCAGTTTCTCACACCAGAGAAACTATTCAGTATTTACACATGTGTGTCCTATTTATTTCACTTAAGAGTATTGCCTCAATGTGCATCCACTTAGCTATAAATGTCTCTAATTTCTCATTTTTTATGGCTGAGTAGTACTCCATTTTATAAAAAAACCACATTTTCTTTATCCAGTCTCCAGTTGATGGGCATTTGGGCTGTTTCCAAGTTTTAGCTATTACAAACTGCGCTGCTATGAACATGGGTACACATATATCACTGTGGTATGATTCTTTTAATTCTTTGGGGAAGATCCCCAGCAGTGGAATAGCGGGGTCAAATGGGACTTGCAGTCCTAGATCTTTGAGGTATCTCCATACTGATTTCCACAGAGGTTGCACCAGTCTACACTCCCACCAGCAGTGGATCAGGGTTCCTCTTTCCCCACAGCCCCGCCAGCATTGGTTATTGGTTGATTTCATGATGGCAGCCATTCTTTCTGGAGTGAAGTGGAATCTCAGCATTGTTTTCATTTGCATCTCTCAAATGACCAGTGATGTTGAACATTTTCTCATGTATTTATTTTTGCTATTTCTACTTCTTTGTCTGAGAAATGTCTGTTCATTTCAGATGCCCATTTTCAGATTGGGTCTTTAAGTTTGGGAGGTCTGATCTTTTCAAGTTCTTTATAGATTCAAGATAGTAGACCTTTGTCTGAGGAAGAGCAGGTGAAGACTTTTTCCCACATTGTGGGTTGTCTCTTCACACTGCTGGTGGTTTCTCTTGCTGTGCAGAAGCCTTTTAATAAGAAGAGATCCTACTTGTTGATTGTTTGTGCTAGTTCATGGGCAACTGAGCTTTTGTTCATAAAATCTTTTCCTACACCGATGTCTTCAAGGGTTCTATCTAACCTCTGTTCCAACTGGTTCAGAGTTTCTATTTTAATATTTAGATCTTTAATCCATTTTGATTTTAGTTTAGTGCATGGTGATAGATATAGGCCTAGTTTTAATTTTTGGCAAGTTGAAGCCCAATTTTTCCAGCACCATTTATTTAAGAGGCTATCTTTCCTCCAGTGAGGGTGTTTGGCTCCTTTATCGAAGATGAGATGGCTGAGTGTGTATGGTGTTGTTTCTGCATCTTCTAATCTGTTCCACTGGTCCTCAGGTCTGTTTCTTTGCCAGTACCATGCTGTTTTTATCACAGTAGCTTTGCAGTACAGTTGCAGGTTGGGGATTGTGATACCCCCTGCCATGTCTCTGTTACCTAGAATTGCTTTTGCTATTCTGGGTCTCTTCATGTTCCAAAGAAATTTTTGGATTGTTTTCTCAAGGTCTATGAAGTATGCTGCTGGGATCTCAATTGGAATTGCATTCAATCTATATAGCAGTTTTGGAAGTATGGCCATTTTCACTCTATTAATCCTTCCTACCCAGGAGCAGGGGATGTCTGTCCATTTTCTGATATCATCTTCAATCTCTCTTCTCAGAGTGCCATAGTTTTCAGAGAACAGGTCTTTGATTTCTTTCATTAGGTTAATTCCTAGGTATTTTAGTTTTTTGGATGCTATTGTGAAAGGAATTATTTGCCCTATTTCTCTCTCAGTGAGTCTGTCATTTGTGTAGAGGAAAGCTATTGATTTTTGTGTATTGACCTTGTAACCAGCTACTTGACTGAATTTGGTTATTAAGTCTCGAAGACTTTTGGTGGAGTTCTTGGGGTCTTCTATATAGAGTATCATGTCATCTGCAAATAATGACAATTTGACTTCTTCATTACCTATCTTTATTCCTTTTATTTCTTTCTCTTGTCTAATTGCTATGGCTAATGTTTCCAGAACTATATTGAACAAGAGTGGTGATAGTGGACATCCTTGACTTGTTCCTGATTTTAGTGTGAAGGATTTCAGATTTTGACCATCTAGTATGATATTGGCTGTTGGTTTTTCATAGATGGCTTCTATCAGTTTGAGGTAGAGACCATCTATTCCAATTTTTTGTAGGGTTTTTATCATAAATGCATGTTGGATTTTGTCAAATGCTTTTTCTGCGACTATGGAGATAATCATATGGTTTTTGTCCTTGGCTCTATTGATATAGTGTATTACATTGATTGATTTTTGTCTATTGAACCATCCCTGCATCCCTGGAATGAATCCCACTTGATCAGGGTGTATGATCTTCTTGATGATCTTTTGCATCCTATTTGCCAGTATCTTATTAAGGATTTTTGCATCTATGTTGATTAGTGAGATTGGCCTATAGTTCTCTTTTTCAGTTGGGTCTTTCTCTGTTTTGGGGATCAAGGTGATGCTTGCTTCCAGGAATGAATTTGGGAGTGTTGCTTCCCTTTCAATTTCATTGAAGAGTTTCAACAGTAGTGGCAGCAGTTCCTCTCTAAATGTCTTGTAGAATTCAGCAGTGAAGCCATCAGGGCCCGGGCTTTTCTTAGTTGATAAGTTTTTAATTACATTTTCAATTTCATTGCTTGATATTGGGTTGTTCAGAATTTTTAGGTCTTCTTCGTTCAACTTTGGTACTTCATATGTATCTAGGAATCTGTCCATTTCTTCTGTGTTGTCCATCTTAGTGGTGTATAGGTTCTGGAAGTAGATATTGATGATCCTCTGTATTTCTGCTGGGTCTGTTGTAATTTCACCCTTTTCATTCCTAATTTCATGGATTTGGGCCTTTTCTTTCCTTTTTCTGACAAGGTTGGCTAAGGGTTTGTCAATTTTGTTGATTCTTTCGAAGAATCAACTCTGGGCTTCATTGATTTTTTGTATCATTCTCTTAGTCTCCATTGCATTGATTTCTCCTCTGATCTTTATAATTTCTTCCCTTGTATGAGCTTTATGGTTGTCCTGCTCTTCTTTTTCTAGAAGCTTGAGGTTCAGCATCAGGTTGTTTAGTTGGGCTCATTCTGTTTTCCTAATATGCGTATTCACTGGTATGAATTTCCCTCAAAAGACTGCTTTCATTGTGTCCCATAGATTCCGATATGTTGTATTGTCATTGTCATTTAATTGAAGGAACTGTCTGATTTCTTCTTTAATTTCCTCTATGAC
The DNA here is from genome assembly GCF_053883595.1 of Heterocephalus glaber. Classification (NCBI taxonomy): domain Eukaryota; kingdom Metazoa; phylum Chordata; class Mammalia; order Rodentia; family Bathyergidae; genus Heterocephalus; species Heterocephalus glaber. The sequence goes on along the minus strand of NW_028258419.1, from coordinate 1,800,507 downwards.
CCATTGGTTATTCAGAAGTGTGTCGTTCAATTTCCAAGTGTTTATGAAATTTTTTGAGTTTCTCTTGCTATGGATCTCCAGTTTCATTGGACTATGGTCTGATAATATACAGGGGATAACTTCAATTCCTTTACACTTACTTAAACATGTTCTATGTGTGAGGATGTGGTCTGTTTTGGAGAATGACTCATGTGCAGCTGAGAAGAATGTGTATTCTGATTTTGTGGGGTGGAAGACTCTGTAAACATCTGTTAAATTCGTTTGTTCAAGAGTTCAATTGAGTTCTAGTATTTCCTTCCTTATTTTTAGTCTAGTTGATCTACCTATTTGTGACAGTGGGGTGTTGAGGTCCCCCACTACAATTGTATTAGTGCATGTATGCCTTTTCATGTCCGTTAGTATTTGTTTTATATAGTTGGGTGCACTAGTGTTTGGTGCATAGATATTTATGATTGTCATCTCTTCCTCTTGGATTCTTCCCTTTATAAGGATGTAGTGTCCTTCTTCGTCTCTCTTAATCAGTGTTGGTTTGAAATCTACTCGATCTACCAAGAGGATAGCTACTCCTGCTTTTTTTCAGGTTCCCGTCACATGGAGTATTGTTTTCCACCCTTTAACTTTCAGTCTATGAGTTTCCTTTTGAATTAAGTGTGTTTCTTGTATGCAGCATATTGTTGGATTTTGATTCTTGACCCATTCTGCCAGTCTATTTCTTTTGATTGGTGAATTGAGACCATTATCGTTGATGGTTATAACTGAAACGTATTGACTTGTCATTGCCATGACTTTTTCTTTTTGTTGGGTTCTCCCCTTTCCATTTAATTTCTTGTCATGCCAGATGGGTTCATTCTGCTTTGCTTCCTGGGGTTGTGATCCTCAATGTCTGTTCCTAGGATACTCTGTCAAATTCTTTTGAGTGCTGGTTTGGTATTCACGAAGTTCCTAAGGTGCTCTTTGTCATGAAAGTATCTTATTTCTCCATCCATTTTGAAAGATAGTTTTGCAGGGTACATCAATCTGGGGTGGAGACTGTTTTCTTTTAGGGCTTGGAATATGTCACTCCAAGCTCTTCTTGCCTTGATGGTTTGTGTTGAGAAGTCTGCTCTGATTCTGATGGGCTTTCCTTTGTATGTGATTTGTTTCTTTTCTCTAACTGCTTGTAGAACTTTGTTCTTCTGTTGAGTTTCTGGAATCTTAACATTTATATGCCTATGTGTAGATTTTCTTTGATCAAGGCTATTTGGAGTCCTATACGCCTCACTTATCTGTATGTCAAGCTCTTTTCCCCTGCTTGGGAAGTTTTCTGCCATTATTTCTGTGAAGAGATTTTTTATGCCATCTGCACTCTCTCCTGTTTCTTCATTGAGTCCAATCAGTCGTATGTTATTCTTCTTTGCATCATCTAGCAGCTCCTGGATTGATTTCTCATGTTCCCTTATAATTTTGAAGCAATTTTTCTTTTCCTGGTCACTAATTGCAATCTTATCTTCTATATCTGAAATTCTATCCTTACATTGATTCATTCTGCTGTGAAGACTTTCGATGGAGTTTTTAATCTCCTGGAAATCTGTTTGCATCTGTGTTATCAATTCCATTTGTTTCCTATGTTGGGATTCCATCATGTTCCTCAGCTCCTCTCTAGATTTATTAATCATGTCTTGCTCTAGGGGCACAATTTCTCCTGTTATCTGAGAAATTATTTCTGATTTCATTTTTTCCAGATCCCCTTTTGTTGCCAGTTCAGTGGGTCCAGGTGGTTGAGTATCAGAGTGTTCCCTCTCATTTCCCTTTGGGGTTGCTGTAGGTGATCTGGAAGTCTGGTTTTGAGACTTATTTACATGTTTTCTCATTTCGAGTGGGGCAGGGAGCTATTAGTGCCTGCACAGGTTACCTCTTCTGAGCTGGGAGAGGTGGGACAGGGGCCAGGAGCAGTGGTAAGGATGGTGGCCCAAAAGCTCTTTCCTGCGGGCTGGGAGCAGCGGGAGAGTTGGTGGCCAGGAAGCCCCTTCCTCTGGGCCAGGAGCAGCAGGACAGAAGGTGGCCCAAAAGCCCTTTCTTCTGGGCTGGGAGCAGTGGGAGTGATGGTGACTGGGAAGCCCCTTCCTCTGGACCAGGAGCAGTGGCACAGCGGCTCAGAAGCCCCTACCTCTGGGCCAGGAGCTGCGGGACTCAGTACTGTGGTCTGGTCGTCTGGTGTCCTCTGCATCTTTGACTGCTTTTTCATTCACTACACATGAAGCTTTAAACTGGTTTGTTAGTGTGTACTCCTTATACAGTGAACTTTTCTTTTTCATTGGAATTTTTTTTGTATTGTTGGCTTTTGTTGAAATTCCTGTATCTTTCCAGAAACATTTTGCCCATAGAGCTTCTGTTTATGTACTTTGCACCAGGGTTGAAGAGACAGATAGTGTGATAAGAGAGAATTCAATGCATATTCAGATGTCTCTGTCTATCTATCTATCTATATCTATCTATCTATCTGATGAAGCATAAATATTGAGAGATCTCTTTTTGTAGAGTTGTTTATATATTTATACACATAGCCATATACACATAGTTTAATAATTTTACCTTAAATGTAAAAATATATATTTGTATTATATTACATATAAATATATAAAATGTATTTCTCTGTAAGATCATGTGTTTACAAGTTTTAAAATTATGTTAAACAACTGTTTCTCTATAGACCTGAAATTTGACTAAACATAAATTTATTGAAGAAATTTAAAAATATTTTTTTTTTATGAAATGTCACAAAATCTCCAAACAATTTTGAAAAATGTACATTTTTTACTGGGAAACAGAAGTGAAAAGGCAGGATGTAAGGCTATTGGAGAGCCTTGCTGCCTAGGGGATGTGCCCGAGGACCTTCGCTCCACTGAGTACGGGTGTGCTCTGCTGTGACAGATCAGCACACTGCATGCTGTGGCGTGAGACTCACTGACACAGCAACTTGAACTTTCCCTTTGACCTTTGCAAAATTCAACTTTTGGCTTGCTGTGAAATCTGTGTTTCATTGACTGTGAAATTAGGAGAATCTCCAAGGAGTAAAAAATGATTAGCTTTCACTTTTGGATGAAAAGATGCCAAGGACAAGCATCGGTTCTGAGAGTGCCTTTACATAGCTCTGTGCCTCACAAAACCTTGCTCCAGCTTGTTGTGTAGATGACTTTCTAACCCAACTTATTTATGACCTCGACTAGGAAGGTTTTTAGGTATGATGACACAGCTTTTAATGCTTCAAGTAGTGGGTCTTCAGATACCTTCTATTTTTCTAAACTGCATTGAATTCACATCTTCAATCTTTTACTCTTCTCAGTTTTTTACTCAGTAACAGATCTTTATTCTTTTATTATATCACTTGCCACTGAGTTTTAATTATTTATTGATAGGCTTTCCCTCTGGCCTGTAAGCTATCCACAGGTAGGACTCTCTTCTACATGTTGCTTGGGACTTGAACATAGCACTCACCTCAGTGTTGGCTGGATGGACCCATTCTTTGAAATTTTAAAAGTATAAGCATATCTTAGTGGAATGCAGCAGGTGTGAGTGTGGGTGAAGCATATCATTTGTAATGTGTTTGCAAATTGGGGTATTTGGAAACCTACACTATGTATAAAGGACTGTGTATAAAGATGACTCTCAAGGGTTTCTTCTTTTTCTACTTCTATCTTACTGTGTTCAAGTATCCATAACTCATCATTTTCTATAAGTAGAGCTCCAAAGTACCAGGAGGCTCCTTCACTTTGAGAAAAAAACCCTAAAGTTGACATAATACTGAGTGAGGTTTAAAAGCAAACACCCATTTGTTTCCCTTGGTAAATTTTACTCCATCAGGCAAATGTTCAACTGTTTTAAGGAAACACAATGCCCATTGCATCAGAAAAGGTTGCTATTGCCTTAGCATCCATTTGATACCTTTCCCCTGAAGCCAAAGAATTATGTTGCTTTGTGTAAAATAACTTTCTTCAGTTGTTCAGTTTCATTCAAGGATTTTTGATTAAGCATTCAGGGGTCATGAATAACGAAGACACAGCAGTCCAGTGACAGGGATACTGTCACTCTCTGGTAGCACATGCCACACTCATCTCAGCTCTGCTACATGACCTTTCCCTTCCATCTTCCACCCTGATACTCCCCACCCCCAGACAGGCAGCAATGTCATCGCAAGCTTCAGAAGTTAGCATTAAAATGAATACTTTTTAATTTCTGGGTATGAGATGGGGCTCTGGGCTCTGGGACAAACCTGATGGATGATGTTTTAATGCAGCTGAAATGTTATTTTTACTGAACCAGGGAAAACTATAAATCGTGCTTCATTGCCACTGATGGCTCTATGCATAAAACTATGGTGGCGCCCATCGGCCGTGAATAATCACCTCCGCACGGCAGATGTTACTTTTCGGGGAAAGCAATTCTTATGCCGAAGAATTGTGGAAAGATTAATTGTCTACAGCTGTTTCATGGCTCACAGCAATCTTGATACATTTATGATAAGTTTAAGAGCTCACTGGAGGCAACTCCTATTCCCTGTTGTGAGAAGGGGGCAGGGGAGAAACCAGAGGCTTTATTTTGACACCTGGATTCATAGAATCTGTCAGGCCCATTACGGCCTCCATAGAAATCTGGCAGTTGGCAGTTCTGAAATGATTGTGCGTGAGGTAAGATGCAGGAATTATCCATACGTAGATAAAGAAAAGGAGACTGAGAAGAATTATTCAAATTTGTGCAAATGAATTGCTTCCATTTTTCCTCCCTCTGCCAAGTGGAAATTGAACGTGACCCACTCTGACCTTTCTCTATTAAGTGCTGCAAATTGCAGTAAATGCACAGTTCTGAGTGCCCTAATGAGACAGAGCCCCAGCAATGCCTCATTAATAAGGGGAGTCTGACCTTGCTGGTCAGCCCTTCATTCGATATTGAAAAGGAATAAGGAAAAAGAAGAGATGACCCACGGTAAATTTTGAACAATACGTTTGATTTAGTTTGCATACACTCCAGGCCAGACTGCGCAGATTGCTCCCTCTTCTGTTTCTCTGCAGCCTGGCTAGGAGGAGGAGGCTGTGCTTACCTTTCAGGTGCCCAGGGAAGTGGTGACAGGTGAGGCAGATCCGGCACAGTGAGTGCCAGGGTTCTCCTGGGTGGAAAGGTCATTGCCTTCTCCTCAGCCTCCCTGGCCAACAAGACCCACCGAGTTGTCTCCCTCCCTGTTCCCTCCTCTTCCTTCCTTTTAAATAAAGAAAGTTGTGAAATGCGTAGTGTGTGTGTCTACAGGGTTTGACCCTCTGATTCTTACTAAGGCCTTTGTACACACCCAGGCTGAGGTACTTTTTCCCCTTTGATGTAAGGAAATCTAGGGCAAGAAATTACTCAATCTGACCAAGCACAGAAGGTGGCTGATAGACCTGGAACTGGCACTCAGAAGTCCCAGGGCCTCTTTTTAAAGGCCTCACCAGCTACAAATTTAGCTCTTTGGGCTTTCTATAAACCACTGCTACTTGCATCTGTACCCCCATTCAAGGAATTTCCTGGTTACAAGGAAGCCTGATGAGGAATGCAGGCAATAGGCCTTAAATGTATTCAGGTCACAATTCCTAACAAACAGATTTATTGGAACTTGAAGAAGTCATTTCAAGGTGCAGGGAAGCAGCACCTGTGGAATCTTCGTGTTTGATATGATCTTAGACACCATCTTCTCCTAACTTCTAGTCAAGGGAAGAATCAGTTCTACTTGATTGGGAAGGTGGGGGAATTATCTTGGAGTTGTACTGTTTCATCAGGTGCAATTCTGAATTGTGCCAAGTTCCTTCACATATATGATGAAAGGAGGAATGGTTCATTTTTACTGACCATATCATGTGTTTCACTTTCATGGGCCTTTGCATCCACTCAAATGAGACAGTTGGCCCTGGGACAGTGCTGTAGCAACTGCTTTCAAGTCATGCTTTGGACTCTCTGGAGAGATGGAAGAATCCCTGAAAGTCTTGATTGAAATTGTTTTGAAACATTGAAGAATTGGCCATTATTTATTGCATAGGAGCCACAGGAAAACTTTCTTTTTGATGTTGTTTTACAATAAAGAAAAGCTGGGCTCATTTTTAGGAGCTAGTTTGGTGTTATCTTAATGGACATGTGACTTAAACGTGGTCATGTTTCCCTCTTTTCTTTGGCTGTCTGGAGGCTCAGAACTAAATTTGTAACTCACCTCTTGCAAATACTGAGACTCTATGAAATACATTAAAATGTCTTTCAAATAGGTAATATCTGGCTATTGTGCTGAATTAAAATATAGAGTATACAGTGAAGATAAGTCTTCTCCCTGTTTGTCCACTCAGTGGAGTCCCCTTCTGAAAGCAGCCACTGTTAGTTTCTGAAATGTTCTCTGTTTTTACGACATCAACTGAAAGGACCATGAATTGTGTTCTGTGTGAACAGTGATGAAGAAACCAGTGAGGAGTTTGGAAATCAGCTGGATCCTGGGGTCCGGATGCACTGGAACTGGCTGATGGGTGGAGATAAAGTCAGGTGCTAAGAGGCAGATTCGGGCTGAATGTAAAGATTCTGGAATTGTGAGCCCAGCGATGCCAAAATTCACAAAGGACTGGAAAGCTCGTGGGATCATGAGAGAGGGTACACAGGGTGAGAAAAATGTAGAAATGTGACAGATTTTGAAAGCTTTAAATGGTTTGCCTGTAGTTACATGTTCTTCAATCTACTTTCAAAGACTATTGCCATCTCTGGCCTCAGTGAGTATTTAATAGATGATGCATTATTTAATCAATAAGAGAGAATTTGTAGAACTTTTCTCCACCTTCATTTCTATACTACTCATGTAACTAGTAAAGTATCATATTTGAAGGTTGGGGGTACGGTTCAGTGTACAGCACTTCCCTCTTGTGTCTGAGACCCTGGGCTCAATCTCCAGAACAAGAAAAAGTCATGTTTAGATGCAGTACTTTAGAGAAGTCTGATGGGACAGAAGACAATGAGATAAAATTGACAATGTTTCTCTTTTAAAAATTAATGTATTGTGATTTTTTGGACCTAACATCATTCGAAGGGTATATATTGTGTTTGTGAGATTGTTAAGCCCTCAAAAGTAGTTTTATACAAATCACTGCCTGATGTGTTTCTCTAAACCTGTGCTTTAAAAATTGCATTTGACAACATAAATGAGTTTACAGTTAGAAATGAACTATGTCAGTTCTTAGTGAATAGTGTTAAACTGTTTTTCTGCATGGTTGTACAAATTATCCTCGAGATTACACAGGAATTTGTATTGTTTCTTATCTTTAGAAAGATGAGAGCATCAGATCCTTCATTCTAGCCATCCTGGTGGATGTGCAGTAGTAGCCATATGGCTTACATTTATATATCCAGGGTAATTAACAAAGTTGAGCATCTTTTTATACTTTTTCATTATTTGAATATTCTGTTTTTCTATTGCCAGTAGTTTTGTTATATCCCATCCAGCTACATATTTTATATGTAAGCCCTTTGCCAGTTATGTATTATAATTTCTAAGTATCTAGAATATGTATTTATGTAAACTGTAGGGCAGTAGAGTATTACATAGCAATGAAAAGAAATGAACTTCAGCTACTTGCAGTAACATGAATGAATGAGACAAATACTGCAGACATCAGAATGTATGGCTCCATTTCTATAAAGAAAACGGGTAAATACACCACAGTGTTAGATGTTAGGACAGTGGTTACCTTCGGAGAGGGAGTGGACAGCAGTGGGGGACAGGCACAAGAGGCTCCAAAATGTAGCTGATCTTCAGCTCGACTTGGGGAGTGGCTGCATGGGTGTATTAATTTTTGATAATCAATGGACCTGCATATTTTTGATTTGTGTACTTTTCTGTTTAAAATAACATACCCATGAAAAGTTTAAAAACAAATGGTATGGGGTTGCAGACTTTGAAAAATGTATGTGATGATGAACTTACCAAAATGCTTGATTATATTTTTAAAGAACAGGCAAGAATATACAAATTCTCCTGTGTAAAAGCGAGGGAGCATGGAGGGATGTGAGAGGATAAAGGGGAACAGAATCCAACCTGTCCCAAGACCAGAGTGCAGAGTAGAAGATGCAGCCAGGGGCCTGATGTGGGCTGCTTACTTGGATTGAACTGTGCTTAAAGTCTCTGAATATAAGCATGGAAAAGGAAACAGCTCTGAAAAGACAAAATATTTGACAATTTCAACATGCAAAGATATTAGCGCCCCCCCCATAGGATGAATCAGAAAACAGTTCTCAAATAGGTTTTACATAATTAAAGAAATTTCTCTGCCTAAAGGATACCAACCGAATTGGAGAGGGAAGTCTGGAGCAGATTCCCTGATTCTTGATTCACTGTGAGGATGACATTCACATAGGATTCTAACGGCATCAAATCTTTTGGTGTGGCCTGTGTAGTCTGAGTTCAGATTTGGACTCTGTCCCTCATGAGCTGTGTGACTGGGCACATTATTCATTCTCTCAGCAAAAGGATGGAAATACTACGTCCCTCATTCTCCTTTTGAGGAATGTTTGAAAACATACGACAGATGCTTTGTAACAGTGGGTGCTACCCAGCAATACCACAATACCACAATTAGTGTGTCAGTTATTATCAGTAGCCTGATTAGTGTTAATTATCACTGAGTCCTTCTGATGCGCTGATGAGGAGCCTCTGCTTGGGACTGGCCTCAAACATGCCTACTATTGCTGTTGGGGCACCTCTTATCTCAGGGCTCCAGCATTCTCCATGCTCTGGTGTATTAAGCTACAGTTCTCTAAGACAGCAGAATGAATCAAATGTACATATGATTACAAGAAGGGATTGGAATGCAGCTCCAAGCCCAGGCAGAGGCCTGGATGCTCCCTGGAGACTCTAAGGTGCGAGTCTGTATCTAAAGGCTGAAGAATCTGGAGTCTGATGTCCCCAGGAGATGGCAGCAGCAAGAAACGCACACACTGAAGATTGTGCTGGTCATGTGTGTAAGCTCCCTCTTCCTCCACTTTCTGTACTGTGGGGCCCCCAGCCCATTGCACTGTTCCACCCACCTTCAGGGTGGGTCTTCCCTCCTCACTTCACTGACCCACATGCCAACCCTCTCCAGAAACACCCCACAGACACACTGGAAGTGTGTCTTCCCCATTTTCTAGGTGTGTCTCAACCCAGTCAAGGTGACAACTAACATTAGCCATCCCATCTGGCGGCTCTGTGCTCCCAAGGCTGGAGGTACTGATAGCAGTACACAACCTCAAGAATGCTGCTCTTTTTTCTTTCACTTTTATTTATAAATTTCACATGGAAACATCAGAGTTCACACACTTTCATTAACTAATTCTGATTTCATTAGCCAAGGCAATGATATCTCATCAGAACCTGGGCCAGCACACAGGGCAGTAGCAGATGAGCCCTGCCTTGCCATACTGCACTTTTATTCTTCAAGGACTTCACAAACAATCTTCACACTCACTCTAAGGGAATGTTTGTGAATAGATTGGGCTCTCTTAGTTGTTGGGTCACCCAGAGTCAGCAGAGCCGCAGCCTCACCTGGGCTGGGGAGGAGAAAGCAGGGCCAAGCTCCCGACACATATGTGTTTCCATCTCCTTGTCTGAGAGAGCTATTTCCCTAAGTAAGAGGAGGATGTGAGTAGGCAATTATGTGTAAAAAGAGTCTCAGAAAATATGTATGGCTTCTTGGGCCTTTGATATGCTGAGTCACCTGGGAAGGATTTATGGTAGCCAGGGGTGAATTTGTTGGATCCCCTGGTTTTTGCATGTGTGTGTCCCTGGCACTTCCAAGTGTTCCTGCACACTGGCAAGTGCTGACCTAAAGATTTCAGATATATATGTGTCATCTGGTGTTGGAGTCCAGTGGGATTGTGTTGGAAGAACTTATTTTCTTTTCCATTTTTTCATTCTATTTCACTTTTTTCTTTTTTCTCCCTCCTCCCTTGTTCCCCTTCTCATTTGAATGCTTTCTTCCCATTTCCCAACATCCATTATACACTTCAGTCCTCAAATTCAGTTTCTCACACCACATAAACAATGCTGTATTTAAATGTGTATCTAAATATTAAAACAGAAACACTAAACTTGCTGGAAGATACGTTAGATAGAACTCTTGAAGACATTGGCATAGGAAAAGACTTTATGAACAAAACCTCAGTAGCACAAGAAACTAGCACAAAGAATCAACAACTGGGACCTCATCTTATTAAAAAGCTTCTGCACTGCAAGAGAAACCACCCTCAGAGCTAAGAGACAACCTACAATGTGGGAAAAAATTTTTAGCAGCTGTACCTCAGACAAAGGGCTATGATCTTGAATATATAAAGAACTGAAAAAAATCAGAACCCCCAAATTCAAAGACCCAATTCAAAAATGGGCATCTGAGATGAACAGACATTTCTCAGACAAAGAAGTAAAAACAGCAAATGAATATATGAAAAAATGTTCAACATCACTGGTCATTCGAGAGATGCAGATGAAAACAACACTGAGATTCCACTTCACCCCAGAAAGAATGGCTGCTATCAAGAAATTAACCAAAAACAAATACTAGTGGGGGTGTGGGGAGAAAGGAACCCTTCTCCATTGTTGGTGGGAGTGCAGACTGGTGCAACCACTGTGGAAATCAGTATGGAGATATCTCAAAAAACTAGGACTAGAGGTCCCATTTGACACAGCTATTCCCCTGCTGGGTATCTTCCCAAAAGAATGAAACGAATCATATCACAGAGATATATGTGGACCCATGTTTATAGCAGCATGGTTCGTAATAGCTAAAGCTTGGAAACAGCCCAAGTGCCCATCAACTGGAAACTGGATAAAGAAGATTTAAAAAAAACATAAAATGGAGTACTACTCAGACATAAAGAATGAGAAACTAGAGATATTTATAGCCAAATGGAAGCACTTTGAGGCCATACTCTTAAGTGAAATAAATAGAACACACATGTAAATATCAAATAATTTCTCTAGTGTGAGAAACTGAAAGTGTAAGTAAGGATTAAAATGATTAAAATGAATAATTGATAATTTGAAATAGGAAGGAAAGGTCCAAAGAGGCAGGAGAAGTGGGAAGGGAAGGGGAAAGGAAAGAAGGGAAAGGAAAAATTATGAGAAAAGAATAAAATGGAAACAAAGTCTTTGTAAATTGGGAAGGATGGAGAGGGTGAAGGGCACACAGGTAATGGGGACAAAATAAGAACCAAGATACATCATGTACAGGTATAAGCACCCAATGGTAAAAGTAAACATATTGTGTACCTAAAATGTACCAATAAAAAAATTTAAGCAAAAAAAATGTGTATCTGATTTATTTCACTTAAGAGTATGGTCTCAAGGTCCATCCATTTAGCTATAAATGTCTGAAGCTCATCCTTCTTTATGGCAGAGTAGTACTCCATTGTATAAAAAAACCACATGGAAGAACTTATTTTCCATGCTGCCCACACCTGGGATTTGTGTCATCACCAACAAGGCCAACACATTCTTTTCATGTTCCTTCTCCTGTCTGGGAAGGAGCCTTTTTGGAGGAATGAGGTGTTCTACCAAGTTCCCAGTTGCTGTGCTGTTGAGGGTAAAATTGAAATGAGTTGCTGACTCTGTCCTGCTGGTACAGAGGGGGAGACACCCCCATATGTGGAAATTTCTTTTATAGGTGTGAATTTCCCTTTCAAAAGGGTAGTTTCTACCCATTTGCTGAGTTTCTTCTGGGGCTGCAATTTCTAAAAATAACCAGCTCCATGTAAACCTATGCCAAAGAGCCATATTTTAGGCTCCTACAGGCATATTTTGGGTAGCATGTCTTGAACCCCATTATTAGTCTTGGATATATAAAGACATGGAATACTCATCCCAAGAAGATAGTCAACAAAAATCCAATAGATTGCACAGTGAAGAACATGGGTTTTGGAGATATAAAGAACTAGATTTAAATTCTGAGCTATCTATTTAAGCTGCATAATATAGGGGAAGCTTTATACATTTTTTACACATTTTTTAATAACTTGGGCTGAGGTATAACTCATTGGTAGATAGCTTGCCTCAGTGTTATTCTCTCCATGTTATTGAGGAAGAAATGTCTGAGAATTGTATGGTTCACATGAGTCAGCTGGTAAGTGTCAAAAATAATGCCTGAAATCCACTTTGGATTGCTCAATTCTAAAATTCTTTCCACAGTGTTTTATTATCTTGGAGATTAAAAACAATGAAGCTACTTTTCCCTATTTATTTCTGTATCTCTAATTTTTGAGGCTGCTGTGGAATGATCAAGAAGCTCTTCCTTTCTCCTTTCTTTCTTTTAGTTTCCTCCTCTTTATATCTCTCCTTCCCTCCCATTCCTCTTCCCTTCTATTTTCCTTTCTCTTTGTCATCCATCTCTTTCTCCTTTCTGTCCATTTTCTCTTCTTGTTTTCTAATATCTGGATTTCTTTGGGGAAAGCACCATGCGGTGATCTCCTGGTGTCACTGTGGTGATGTAGGTTATTCTTGCAGAGATAGTGTTGGGAACTACTACTGTTTGGGTGTTGAAATGTGTTCCCCAGTGTGACAGTGTTGAGAGGTGGTGAGTGAGGCCTGTCTGAGGTGGCTGGGTTAGCTAGAGGGACAAATGCCTTTCTCTCAAGTTCTCCCACAGTAGGTCTTGCTGAATTGAAGCTGAACCTCACCTCTGCCAGCCCCATGCTCGTGAACTCCCAGTCCCTAAAACCATGAGCCAAAATAATTTTCTTTATAAATTACCCAGTATCAGGCAGTATCAGGTATTTTTTTTCATAGCAACAGAAAATGGAGTTGGATGGGTATAAACTCAGTTGAAAGAGAAGAATGGGAAATAAAGCAAAGATAAGATAATAGGATGTGAAGGGGCTGGAGAAATGAAGAAAAATTAAGACCAGGAATAGAGAGAACATAGTTTGATTTAGTTCACTTTAAAAAAATCATAACACATGGCTTTCTAAATTGTTTAGATTTAAATGTCTACATTTCAGTGTGTTTATGAATCACCATTTGCATGCCTAGAGCTAGATTCTAAAGTAGGTCAATCTTATTTACCAGTGTAAATATATGGGTTTTTACATGAAATTACATTTACAGTGATATATTTGAATCTATTAGAAGGGCAAGTTTTAACGTATACCCTCATCTGTTACAATTCAAGAGCAGTTGGAAGCTTATAACAGATGTACACCCTGTACCTGGAGAATGCCAATTCATTCTATCTCTATCACTGAACACCTGATAGGAAAAATCCTCTCCTGAGGCCATGTCCCTTGTATGACACTAACTCTCCTTAAAATGCTAGCCTGAGACAGCTCAGCTCTGTCAGAGGAATCACTGTGATTCCAGAAAAAACCTGACTGTAAAACTTGAAACTCCTCTTGGAGTCCTTACTTTAGAAAACTCACAATGATAAATCCTTTCTCTATCCCTTTGCCACCTTGAGGTATAAATCTACCTCCCAGAAGTGTTTCCTTAAGGAATTGGAGTTGTGACTTTGAAATGTAAACCTCTGAGAAAGGAGAGCTCCTATCTCTCTATCTCTGTGTCTCTGTCTCTGTCTCTGTCTCTCTCTCTCTCTCTCTCTTTCTGCTGTCTTGACTCCCAGTGGGAGAGTAAAGCCCAATTTTATAGCCTTGTTCCAGTCTGCAGAACTACTTCTTGTCCTGAAGGTGTGAGAATTTTTCCTCCAGATTAGTGCCAACTGATTACTCCCTGGTTTTTTTTTTTTGAATTTTCTATTTCACTGGCCCTGTTAGAACTCCCTCATTCCTCCTCCTTGCTCTCTCATTTTCTCTTTAAAACACCCAGTCATTTTTATGCAGAGTTGTCTATATATCTCCCTTACTGAATATAATCTGTCTTTACCACCTTTAACCACTGTCTTGTTTTTTTTCTTTAACAACACCCAGTAAATGTAGCATCTCTTTAACAAAGAGAAGTGAAGTTGATTTATCTCTGGATATTGTGTCTCCTCCATGACCTGTTTTCTTTATATTTTAGAGGTGGTTACTGGCCTATAATGTCTTTTTTGAACACTATCTTGAAATTTATTGAAGACAAAGAGTAAGACTAATTTTCTTGGAAGAAAATTTAAATAACCTATTCTTTTAAACCAAGTTCTAACTCTACTAGTCTCAAGTACTACCAGATCCTTTCAGAGTCTGTTTATCCTAATGGAGAAAACAGTTCAAAGAGGGAAATCAGTCCTATAAGGAAAAGAAATTAAGGAAAATATTTCTGGCTTTGATTTGAAATGTCATAATTGTTATTTGCTGAATGAGAGGAAGTTCTACTTCTGGCCAAAGGAAAGTGGAAGAACTGAGATGACAGAAGAAACAGTGAGAGAGAAAACAGATTAGTGGCTGCCCAGGGCTGGAGGGAAAGGTAGGGAAATTGGGCTGCTAAAGGGTCCTGTATTTCTTTGGGAGTATGAAAATTCTCTAGAATTGATAATGGTGATGGTTGTGGAACTCTGTCAATATAGTAAACCTATTGAATTTTACACTTAAAACAAAGAAAAATCCTAAAACAATGTCAACAATTAATGCAGTAAATAAAGAGCACATCTTTAATTAAAACTGATATGTAAACATGTGAATTTATGGGAAATATAAGTTGGAGATAGACTGAGATTTCTCCAAATACTTTTCCTGTACAGTTGAAATCTTATTTATGAGGTGTGATCAAAATATACAGTGAATATTTAAATTTAAAAATTTTATTATAGAAATAGACATATTACTATTAATCCCCCTCAAAATCCTCCCCCTTTCTTCAAACACACTTACCTCAGTGTTCTTGTCACTTTCTGAAGCATTCTGGAAGTTTTTTTTCATGAGTGTCTACAAAGTATAATTAAAAGTGAATGTTGCCACCAAGTGCCATCCAAAGGTAAGACATGTGTAACAACATGGTGAATCCTCATCTGGCACTGTGCAACTTTTCTGGCTCTTCCCAAAGTCAAAATGACTTTGAAAGGTAAATGTTTTGAATGGATTCAGGGCATTGAGGCAGTCATAAAAATGCAAATAAAGACTCAAGAGCAATGAGATAAGTGTGTTTGAATGGAGGGGAGATAGTTTGAGAAAGATTAATGGCAATGTGTCTTTCACTGTAATAAATGTTTAAATACTTAAACATTCACCATATTTTTGATCACACTTTATATCTTACAAAAAATCCCATTTACATGCAGTTTTTCAATTAGCAATAATCCCATGTCAAGTAAACCTCTTGGCTGGAACATTTCCAGTGCACAAAGCCATATGCAGTTCTATATCTGCTGCTCACAGAAACATCACTTGTCACATTCTTTATGATACCACCACCACCATTACTGCAGTCATGACCATGATCACAGTCAGGTGACTGTCACAAAAAACATTTTATGCCTCAGAAACTTAAAGAAGAGAAGTTATATTATTACCTTCAAATGATTTTGTTGTTATTGTAAACCTCATAAGCTTGCTAATTCAGTATATTTAAAAGCATACATTCTGTTTTGATGATGCATTCACATGGAAATTTTGTTTTTATTTACCTAAAAATTTCAATTGTGGTAAAACACACATAACATAAAATTTACCATCTTAACCAGTTTTAAACATACAGTTCAGTGGCATTGCTAGATTACTGTCACTAATTCCACCATAGAATTCTTTTATCTTGTAGAATTCTTTTTATATTTTTGACATCATTTCCTTGCTCCCATGCTGAGCAAAGTGGCCTCTCTTAGCAGTCTTCCTCATTCTGGCCATCACAGTCTTCCCATCTGGATAGATTCGTTCATGTGTTCATTCATGCATTCCTTTATTCATTCACAAGGGCTCACTGTCTCCTGCTCTGTGCCTGGTCCTGAAGCTTTCTGAAAGACTGGGACCCTGTATTACAATGAGTGCCCACTCAGGTGCCAGGTTCACAGTAGCTTTCATGTAGATTTGTCTGTTAACCTGTTGAAGTGGTAGACATGTACATATACCTGAGTCTGGCCTTGTATTTCTAGATGCCAGCAAGGAAAACTTAGAAATTGAAATTAATTAAAGAAAAAAATTACAAGTTAAAATGGAATAAGACATGTGGTATACTTAGGGATAAATCTGAGAAAAGATGTGCAAAACTCATACACTGAAAATTATATATTATTACTGAGAGAAATTAAAGAAAACATAAAGAAGTTGAAAATAGAATCTGCTTATGAATTGGAAGACCCCATATCAATATTTTAATTACACCCAAATTGATGCATACATTTAACACAATCTCATTTAAAATCCTAGTAGCCAAATTGTAGAAATTGACAAGTTAATTATGAAATCAATATGGAAATGTAAAGGTCCTAGACTAGCTAAAACAATATTGAAGAAGAACAAAGTTGGAGGACTTTTAAGCCATTTTACTTGAAGATTTCTTACAAAGCTACATTAATCAAGAAAGCATAACACTGGTGTCAAGGTAGACATTAAGATTAGTGGAACCAAATAGTTTAGAAATTGACCTGGACATATATAGGTAATTGATATTTTCTAAATGGTGAAGGCAATTTAGTGTATAAAGGATAGTGTTTTTAATAAATATTACTGGAACAATTGGATATCCACTTGTAGAATAATGACCTTGGAAATATACCTTGCATCCTAAACCAGAAATCAACTGAAAATGTACCACACACCCAAATATAAAACCTAAAACTACAAAACTTATCAAAGAAAAATAGGGGAAAATAACTGTAGCCATGGGTTAGGCAAATCATCCTTAAAAACAACACAAGAACATGGCCTACAAGATAAAAAATGATAAATTAATTTCATCAAAATTAAGAAATTTTGCTCTTCATAAAATTAAGAGAATGTAAAGACACCATAGACTAGGATAAAATTTGAAGATTAAATATAATACTTATATCCAGAATATACAAAGAGCCTTTAGAACTATAATTAACCCAATTAAAAAGTAGGCAAACTTTTAACAGACATTTCAACAAAGAAGACATATGGATGGCAAATAAATACATGCGAAGCTGCTTCACATCATTTGTCATTAGGGAAATGTAAATTAAAACCCACTAGATACCTATATATACCTATTAAAATGCCTAAACTTAATGACTGACCAAATGAAATGTTGAGCAAGAGTCTCATACTCTCCTGGTGGAATTGTAAAATGATACAACTACTATGGTAAGTAATTTGACAACTTCTTAAAAAGTTAAATACATGATTACCATATGTTCCAGCCATTGTATTCTTAGATATTTAACCAAAGAAATAGAATCAATGCACACAAAGAATTGGACACAAGTTCATGTCTGCTTTATTTGTGGTAGCCCAAACCTGAAATAACTGAATACATCAATGGATAAGGAAATTATAGAGTATTACTTAGCAATAAAAAGAAAAAAAAATTAGAAATAGGTGCATTACTTTGATTTTGATGAAGGTTTCACAGGTGTATGTTTATGTCAAAATTTATTCAGTTGTACATTTAAAAAAATGTGCAACCTATTACATGCAAATCATACATCAATCAAATTGTTGAAAGTTCTACTGTGTGCTTATAAGCTCACACCCTGTGGATAGCTAGACCTCAGCATGAGTATTCTAGTCTATTGTCTACATGCTTTTCCTTCAGGTATTAATTTTTTAAAATCTACAGTTCCCATATGTGCAAAACCACACCACAGTGTTGATGTCAGAAGGAAATGATTCAATTCAAAAAATAACAATTAAAACCAGTAACACCAAACATTACCCCAGTTAAATAGTTATGGTAATACTAGCATTGTGGTCACATGTGTTTTTACTACTGATATTTTGTTATTAATATAGGCAAAACAAAAAGAATACAAACAGTTATGTTGAGTATTTAGAAGTCTATTATGAATCTGTGACAGTGGAAGTAAACTTGTCCTCCTAAAATTGTTGAACTTTGTTCACGTATTATAAAAATAGCTTTGTTTTTTCTATTAGGTAACTCACATCTAATACTAATAACCAAAGTTTTCATAATCTTGTCTAGGTGAAATTCCAATGGAATTTGCCTTGCTAGACTTTGGAATTCCTGGGCACCTGTGACCCCTGTCTCTTTTCTGGATTCTCTTTTGGAATGGAAATGTCTGTTCTATGCTCATGCCATCATTTTGTTTTGGAAGCAGGTAACTTGTCAGTTTTCACTGTTTCATAGAGAAGAATTTTACTTCATTATGCTTTGAGTCTCATTCACACTTGATTTGGATAATATTGAGATGAGAGTTGAGATCTAATCGTTGATGCTGGAATAGGTGAAGACTTTTGGGTTGTGGGATGAGATTTAATGTGTTTTGCATGTGAGAGGGACAAGAATTTTCAGGGCAGAAGAGTGGAGTGTCATGTTTGAATTCTGTCCCCAAAAGTTCATACGTTAGAAGTCCTAACTCAGTAGCTCAGAATATCACTGTATTTGGAGAGGTCTTTACAGAGATAATTAAGTTAAATGAAGTTTTTAGAGTGAGTCCTAATTCAACCTGACCTGTGTCCTTATAAGAAGAGAAAAATGTGAGCAGACAGAGTATAGTTTAAGAAGCACAGCTGTGATATGTGCAGTGTTGATACCATGCCCTTCTGGGACAGAGTGAAACCTGCCCAGAGAGACATTCTGCCCTCCTGCTGGAGAGCCCACAGGACTCTGGAGCACATCCTTGCTGGGAGATGGAGGTCATATCCCAGAAGGTGAAAAGAGCTGGGTCTTTGATCCTCGTGGGGCTGTCACTCAAGGCCAGGAGCTTCTAACTGAACTCTTTTGTGGAAAGGAAATATAATCCTGTGTTACACAAACCACTGTGATGTTCAACCTTTTTGTTCTAGCAGAAACAAACAGCACAAATAAATACATTCATACACACCTGAAACACAAACACACAGTCAGTACTTTTTTTTTTTTTTTTGATACCAGGGATTGAACTCTGGACTTTGTACTTTCAAGGCAGACGCTGGAACCACTGAGCTAAATCCCCGGTCCTTTACTAAACTATTTTAATTACAGCAATTTCGATGTGGGGTGTCTTAGATTAAAAATGTCAACATTATTTCAACTTGTACTATTTTCCTATTTTTGTAGCCAACATTGTTTTTAGCAGCCTCATTGATACTTCCCCTTAGTTAAATGTAAAATGACAAGCAGGGAGGATCAGAGCAACTAGGTGTGAATCAATTAGACTTTCTGATGAGAACATAAACTACAGCAAGAGAATATTTTATGACAGCAAATTCTCAAGTGCCTGATGCAACTTTGACATTTGTGAATATTTGCAAGCTAAGTATAATTTTCAGATTACATATAAAAAGAGGACTTGAAGTCAGTGGCTAAATTAAAATAATAAAATAAAATCAACAGCTCCATGCTTAAACCTGTCCACCTGAGAATAAGTCCCCAAGCTCTTTCATCATAAATTTACCAAAAATTGAAAATTCTATCAATTTTTTCCCATAAAATGTACCCAACTGATCATTTGTACCAACCTCTGAGAAGATTTTTACAAGTAACAGGTGGATTGCTTACAGATTATCTTTTATTCTCGGGGGAGTGGAAAAAGGGGAGGGGGCTATTGGAGGTGGGAGGGCACTAATAAGCATGGGAGAAAGAGGAAAAACAAATGGTCTAGAATAATCACTAACTCATTTGTCAAATGTTTATTTAATGCCTGTTACAGCTCATGTATTATTCTAGGTGCTGAGGGTTCAAAGCTTAATGATATTTAATTTCTATCCTTAAGATGCTTATAATATTGTTGAATGGGTGAACTAATAAATTGACTATAAAACAAATAAATTGACCATAAAGTCATTGATTTTTTTCATTTCATTAATATCCATTAATTTCTAAAGGTATTTCTCTGTTGGTTCAGTAAGATTGTTCTCCATTCCTGGACACAGGACTTGTTTCAGGGATGTACAAATAACTATTGTAATTTAGAGACTTTCCTGGGATTTGATATATGGAAAATGGGAAGGATAGAATCTCCTTTTCTTTTGGATTATTAGTTTGTATAAATGCAACCAGGAAATTCCGAATACAGCTTGTGTATGAATTTCCTGGAAGGCTTTGGCATTTGATAATTAAAAATGAATGAATAAGTGTATGATTTATTTTTGTGCCATATCTAACCTATGTGATGCCTGATTTAACATTTGTCTTTGTTTTTTTCCTCCTCTGACACCCATACCCACTACCTACAAAGTAAGACTCAACATTTCTTTGCCTTCCTCAAGATGAACCATCAGGCACTGGTAGGCAATTTTTTTTCTTCCGGTACCATGGATTGAACTCAGGACCTTGTGTTTATGAGGCAGGTGCAGTACCACTGAGCTAAATCCCTGGCCCTGGTAGGCAATTCTTGAAGAGCTGTAGAAGAAAGAGAAGAAGGAGAAAATGCAGTACATAACAAGTAGCTTTGTATTACAAAATCTCTCCTTAATAATCTCTTTCAGAGTCTCCGCTTGGCCCTCTGGTGTTGAGCTCCCTTTTATCTCTTTACTTTCTCCACAGTCTTTGCATTTCCAAATTCTGGGACCTGACTCTTGGATCTGTCTTACTTAGAGTAATTAGCTGTGGCCCAGCTCATGGAACTCCCATTCCTACTAGCCTACTCAACAGACAAGGGTGCCTTCCTGAGAATACAGCAGACAGAGTACAAATCACAACATTTTGAGTCACATAAAAACTGACCAGAAAAATAAAATTTATGTAGATACAGAGATTATCTAAACTAGAAGTGTATTCTTGGATGGGAGTGAGCTGAGGCAGAGTACCCACAAATAGATGTATTCCAATTTGGGAATGTACCTTTCAGTGAATGTGTGTTACTAATTTTGTGTTCTCATAAAGATTCCATGTGAATATATGTTTTTACTACAATATATTCAGCCTGATGCATACTGATAGGTATTTGATCTCAAGGGCAAGTGGGTGGGTAGTAGGTGAAAAAGACATGATAGCATGTATTTAACCTCTAGGTAGAGTTTGCAAGTGAGGAAGTGGGTGATCATTACTATTCTGCCATCTGTTTCTCCTGTCCTTTTCTTCTGATTCTAACTTTATTAGGAAACGAGGTTCAGGAAGAAGTCCCTTATGGAGAACTGGGGATATCAAGATGCATTGGGTCTTGGGTTGGATACACTGATTATTTCTCTTAAAGCTGGAATTTCCTTTTCAAATGAATTAATGGCTTGGCATACTCATGGATGTATTTCAAACCCTGAAAAAAAGGTGGATGTAAACATTTATAAGTTTGGATTCACTGAGGAGCTGTCCACAGATCAGGTTTCCTTGGATACATCATTCTGATTCTTTCTTATATCCAAGGGCAATTTGTCCTATTTTTATTTTGTATTGCTAGTGGTTTAAGTGTATCTTTGGAAGGCCTCTAAAGCTATCTGGCAGTTATGTAGAGTATAAATAACCTTTATTGTTATTATCATTATATGTAGCATTCACTCTGTTTTGCTGCCATTAATAAACTATTCAAGCAATGCTGTTGCAATGTATAATATTAGCAGAAGACTCCCTAGGGACAAATATAAGGGAATGTTTAATATTCTGCTCAGTTTTGAATCTATGTGTTCATGGGCAGAGATGTAAGAAGATGTTCAAAGTTCAACTGAACAAATATAAGATCTATGGGATCCAAAACAGCATCAACATATTACTGTAATTCACACAGGATTGCTTTGCTTTAGTAGTTTTGCTAAATTAGGAAATCATAAATTAGTAAAATTAATCTGCTCTTAAAATTTTATTCCTTTTTAGATATTTTCAATTGAACATACAAAATAATTCCCAGAGTTACATATCAGAAGTAATTTCTCAGTAATTTCATCTAGAATATCTTATTCTAGAAAATTTACAAGCTAAGTGAGTTTTCCACTTAAATATTCAATTATGAACCTAACTTTTGAGAATTAGCCTGTACTTCATTTGTTTTATATCATAATATATCATTGATGCCTTAATAGAATTAAGGTTCAGTCTTAAAATATGAATCTAGTAAGAGTAAATCCTGGAAGCTCTGGCATTTTAAGATGCAAAGTAATATGTGTGAATGAATAGGCACCCAGGGGCTGTTGGGAAGTCTGGCCTTGAAGATTTTTAGAGAAATATTAGAATCTCAAGGATTTGCTTAGATTTGAAAATTAATAACTTAGACCCAGAGCATGTTACTGTTAACTGCTATGTGCTGTGGAACTTTAAAATAATTTTATCTTTTTCAAGTTAGTTGTAGCACAAGTTAGTTGTAGTTCTCAGCTCTGTGCAAAAATCCCTTAGAATTTGCATGGGGAGTTGTATGTTTTTTTTTCTTTGTAAGAAATGAAGTAACTCAATAGTAGTTTAAAACAATTAGTAGCTTAAGCTAGTACCTTAAAACAAACCCCACTTGTTTAACTCAAGAATCTGTTTATCAGCTGTTTGTGTTAGGCTCAGGTGGGATGTTCTGTTGATCCTCACTGGGCTTGCTTATGTGTCTGCAGCCTGGAGGACAGGGGCAGAGATGATCAGCCTAGGTTCTTATCTCATAGGCTGGTCTGGTATCACAGTGTGGATCTGGATAGATCCACAAGTGTCATGGGTTAAAGGCTTGGTCACCAGCCTATGGTGTTACTGAGAAGTAGGGGAAACATCAGGAGGCAAGGTCTCATGGGAGGAAGTGAGGTCACTGGGCCATGCCCCTGTAGTGACTTGGGAATCCTGGCTTCTCCCCACTGTTTTCTGGTCACCATGAGGTGAGCAGCTTTGCTCCACTATGTGCTCCCCACCACAGTGTTCTGCCCCAACACAGACCCCAAATGACAGGGCCAAGTGACCATTGATAAGAGCTCTGAAAGCATGAGCCAAAACAAACCTTTCATCTTTACATGTTGGTTTAACTCAAGTATTTTGTCACAGTGGTGGAGACCTGACTAACACACTTGGGCTCATTTACATGATGACTCTGAATTCTAAGGATGGCTACTGAGAAGACAAGACCATTGCACAAATGGTGTAATGGCTATATCTAGATGTTTCCCTAAGACATCATGGGATCATAGCTGGAAACTTTGGAAGTTGATTGGATTATAGAGGCATAATAGCTGACTTGCTGTTAGGAGGTGAGGCCTGGTCAGAAGAGATGGGTTACTGTGGCTATGACTTGGAAGGCCATATCTCCCTTCCCAGCACCTCTCTTCACACTCTCTGCTCCTGTCCACCACACCATGACATCTTTCTCCTTTGTCATGCCCCTTTGCCTTGTTATCCTGCCTTGGAGCAAGCAGCTATGGACTGAATCCTCTAAAAACCATAAGCCAAAATAAACTTCTCCTCTAAGTTGTGAGTATTGGGTATTATGTCTCAGTGATGAGAAAGTGACTAAGACAAATGCTTACAAGTTTCTACTTGGTCACATTTGCTAAGGTCCCATTGGCCAAGTCAAGCTACTTGGCTGAGCCCCTATTTGGAATGGGAAACACTCAAAGTTGTATGGTGGAGGGGCTGGGTTATGAAAAAGGGATGAATTTGTGACAGTTCTGCAGTCTGTAATAGTAACAGAGACAGACTTAAATAGCCAGAAGTAGTTGTGGACATAGCTGTAACAGTCTTTGAGAAATCATGTTATCTTGTCTAGAAAGGTATCTTAGCATTTTGGAATATCCTTTGGATTCCAGAGAACTGGCTTCTAGTTCTGGAGCTGCTACTCATTTATGGTTGACATGGGAAAACTCTCTGACCCTCTTTTCGATTCCTAATTCTTCAATTTTTAAATTGAGGCATCATGTCTAGGACTGAGAGCATATTTTTTTGGGGGGGAGGTACTAGGAATTGAACTCAGGACCTTGTGCTTGTGAGTGAGGCAGCAGAACCTCTGAGCTAAATACCCCAGCCCCTGAGATCATAGTTTGTTGGAAGCAACCCTTGGCACTGAAATTTTAAACTCTTTGAACATAGGGAATGCATTTCATCAGCTGTATCTCTGGACCTCCCTAACTGAATCTCTAGAAGGAGAATAACCTGGATAAGATTCTAAGCACAGTATCGGTTCCTCAATAAAAACACAATAAATATTAGTTGTTTTTGGTAACAGTATGAGGAAGTAGGTCAATCCAATCAATCAATGAATGGATGGATGATCGTTGATGGATTAGGATTGTCTTTTGCAACTATTCTATGCTTCCTTCACTCTGTGCAGAGCTATGTGAACTGTAAAACCTTATTCTATGTTATATTAGAGTTATGGTTAGAAAACTCATGGGGAAACTGTAATTGTTCTTTGATTTATATCATGAACTAATATTAAATGATTTTGAATGTGCTTTGTACATATGTTTGTGTACACCAAAATTCAATCGCATAGAAGGACAAGTACAGGTTGCATTGTTTGAAATTACTCTCTTAAATGATCTCAAATAATGCTTGAGTCCTGTTTAAAAAAACTGCCAAGTCTTCTTGCATCAAAGTCCCAATTTGCATATTACTTTACATATTGAGTCCCAAAGGTTTCAATTCAAAGAATGGAAAATAAAATTGAATGAATCAATTAGTGTATCTTACTGCAATTGTTTTCAAACTCAATAGTAAGCGCATTACATATAAATTACATAACAGATTTAGAAAGCAATTCAATTTAATCACATCTTAGATTAGGAGAGACAGGAACCCAGCTCCACAGCATAAGAAATGGCAGTCA
Source organism: Heterocephalus glaber (assembly GCF_053883595.1). Taxonomy (NCBI): domain Eukaryota; kingdom Metazoa; phylum Chordata; class Mammalia; order Rodentia; family Bathyergidae; genus Heterocephalus; species Heterocephalus glaber. Next base: position 1,775,806 of record NW_028258419.1, on the reverse strand, counting down.
GCCCCACATCGGGGGCTGCGGGGAGGGGAGTTCTTGGCTGCCCAGTGGGCATGGCCCCAGGCTTCACGGAAAATGGTCCAGCTCTGCACTGCTGACCCAATGCCACCTGCGTGGGATGGGGGATTGGGGATGGGGTGGTGGGGGTGGTGATGGTGCTTTATCTCACACAACAGATGGTTCTTTTTTGGTCTGTTGATATTTTTGGCTCTTTGATTTCTGATAATAGAATTTTAAAGTTGTTCATAGTAGCTGCTAATTTTATACAGTATGCTTGAGTTGGGAAGATTCTTTAACTTTTAGCTATGAACTGCTTGGTGCCTCTCTCCAAGCCCTCCAGACCTTTTAAAAGTTCCCTTCACCTCATTTCCTTCCTAGGACATAGTCTAGGCTTCTAGACCATGCTGTTAACTTGTCATATGTGACTAGAGTGACCAAAGAATGAAATGTTTCTTTCTCATTTCACTTACATTAATTTACATTAAAATTAAAAAGATACTGGATTCAGTTCCTGGAAGACTTTTGAGTATATTGAATTAATATGAGTATATAGATTTACTTTTCCACTCCACATTTTATGAATTCTAAACACTGATTAAGTATTTAGCATCTGAATTGAGATGTAGTATAAGTATAAAATACACACCAGATTTCTCTGTGTGAATAAAATGGGGTAGAATATCTCATTAATAACTTTTGTGTAAGGTACATTCTGAAATGATAATATATTCCATTTGGAAAATTATATTAACATTAAATCTACTTCTTTTTTACTTTTTGATGCATCGCTTAGGAAATTTAAAATGACATCTGTGCCTCATTTCTTATTCTATTAGACAGCAAAGGTGCTAAATATTTGTCTTTTAAATTCATATGCCACAGCTCACTAATAAGGAAGGGCATTTGAAAGAATTCATGCTTTCTTTCTTTTCCTACAACCCTCTGACAAAGATTTCTCACCTGGAGAGAGTAAAAGAGGGGCTGCCAGATAAACTGGAGGAAGCAGGCACCCAAAGCACCTCGTGTCCCGTCACATTAGCTGCCCTCTTGGTTGGGAAGAGCGGATGAGGGATCAGCCACAGCCATACTCTGCAGCAGGCTGGCTGTGCCCCACCACCCAGCTCAACTTTAGCCTGGCCCACTCATGGGGCATGGTCTCCTTCCATTCCACCCCTGCTTCCTTAGAGTCTTCTTTTTTAAAAAAAATTTTATTTTATTGGTACATTTTAGGTATACAATATAATGACATTCATCTTTGGAAATTTGCACCTCTACATAATCTCTCTTGGTTCTTATTTTCCCCCCTTCCCCTGCCCTCCCTTCAACCCCTCCATCCCTCCTTATTTACATAGAATTTGTTTCCATTTTTTCCATTCCCTTCTTTCTTGTCCCCTACCCCTCCCACTTCCCCTTCTGCTTTGCCCCTTTCTTCCTATTTCACATTATCTATTATATCTTTAAGAGTATCTCCTCAATGTGCATCCATTAGCTGTTATGTGAGAAATTATTTCTGATTTCATTTTTTCCAGATCCTCTTTTGTTGCTAGTTCAGGGAGTCCAGGTGGTTGAGTATCAGTGTTCCATCTCGTTTCACTTTGGGGTTGCTGTAGGTGATCTGGACATCTGGTTCTGAGGCTTGTTTACATGTCTTTTCATTTCGATAGGGTGTGGGGGTGGTGTTCCTGCCACCTGAGTGGCTCACCTCCTCTCTGCTGGGAGCGGTGGCACACCTATCTGGAAGCCTCCTCCAGGCTGGGAGCCATGGCACCCCTACCCAGAAACCTCTTTCTGGCTGGGAGCTGTGGCACACTGACCTGGAATTCTCCTCTGGGCTGGGATCCATGGTACACTGACCTGGCATCCTCCTCTGTACTGGGAGCTGTGGCATGCCTACCCAGAAGCCTCATCCATGGTGGGAGCTATGGCATGCTGACCTGGAAGTCTCCTCTGGGCTGGGAGCCATGACACAGTGACCCAGAGGCCTCTTCTGTTTTGGGAGCTGTGGCACACCTATCTGGAAGCCTCCTCCAGGTTGGGAGCCATGGCATGCCTACCTGGAAGCCTTCTCCTGGCTGGGAGCTGTGGCATGCTTACCTGGAAGTCTCCTCTGGGCTGAGAGACATGGCATGCTGACCTAGAGGCCTCCTCTGTGCTGTGAGCTGTCTCTAGAAGACATGTAGAGAAGAACTATTGCTTCTACTGTTTAAACTCTTCTATGAAATTGAAAGGGAAGCAATAATCCCAAATTCATTCCTGGAAGCAAGCATTGCCTTGATTCCCAAAGCAGAGAAGGATCCAGCCAAAAAAGAGTACTATAGGCCAAATTCCTAATGAACATAGATGTAAAAAATCTTCAATAAGATACTGGGAAACAGAATGCAGAAGATCATCAAGTAGATCATACACCCTGACCAAGTTGGATTCATCCCAGGGATGCAGGGATTGTTCAACATACAAAAATGAATAAATGTAATATACTATATTAATAGAGCCAAGGACAAAAACCATATGATCGTCTCAATAGATGCAGAAAAAGCATTTGACAAAATCCAACACCCATTCATGATAAAATCCCTAGAAAAAATTGGAGTAGATGATATCTATCTCAACTTGATAAAAGCCATTTATGAAAAACCAATGGCCAATATTATACTAAATGGTCAAAACCGAAATCCTTCACACTAAAATCAGGAACAAGACAAGGATGTCCACTATCACCACTCTTGTTCAATATAGTTTTGGAAACATTAGTCACAGCAATTAGACAAGAGAAAGAAATAAAAGCAATAAAGATAGAAAATGAAGAATTTAAATTGTCATTATTTGCAGATGACATGATACTGTATATAGAAGACTCTAAGAACTCCACCAAAAGTCTTCTAGACTTAATAAAGAAATTATGTAGAGTAGATGGATACAAGGTCAACCCTCGAAAATCAATAGCTGTTCTGTATACAAACAACAGAGTCAGGGAAAAAGGCACTGGTGAAACAACTCCCTTCACAATAGCATGCAAAAAAATGAAATCCCTAGGAATCAACATAACACAAGAAATCAAAGACCTCTTCTCTGAAAACTATAGCACTCTGAAGAAAGAGATCCAAGAGGATATCAGAAGATGGAAAGACATTCCCTTGCTCCTGGGTAGAAAGAACCAACATAGTGAAAATGGGCATACTTCCAAAACTACTGTATAGATTTAATGCAATGCTGATTGAAATCCCAACAATATCTTTCACAGAGCTAGAGAAAACAATCCAAAAATTGATTTGGAACAAGGAGAGACCTAGAATAGCAAAAGCAATTCTAGGCAACAAAGACAAGGTAGGGGGTATCACAATCCCCAACTTGAAAATATACTACAAAGCTACTATGATAAAAACAGCGTGGTACTGGCAAAGAAACAGACCTGAGGATCAGTGGAACTGATTATAAGATGCAGAAACAACTCCAGACACACTCAGCCACCTCATCTTCGATAAAGGAGCCAAACACCCTCACTGGAGGAAAGATAGCCACTTAATGGTACTGGAAAAATTGGATTTCAACTTGCCAAAGATTAAACCTAGACCTATGTCTCTCACCATGCACTAAAATAAAATTGAAATGGATTAAAGATCTAAATATTAAAACAGAAATACTAAACAAGCTGGAAGAGAGATTAGGTAGAACTCTTGAAGACATTGGCATAGGAAAAGATTTAATGAACAGAACCTCGGTGGCATGGGAACTAGCAAAAAGAATCAACAAGTAGGATCTCTTCTTATTAAAAAGCTTCTTCACAGCAAGAGAAACCACCAACAACATGAAGAGATAACCCACAGTGTGGGAAAAATTTTTCACTTGCTGTTCCTCAGACAAAGGTCTACTATCTCAAATCTATAAAGAATTTAAAAACATCAGACCTCCCAAATCGAAAGACCCAATCCACAAATGGGCATTAGAAATGAACTGACATTTCTCAGCCAAGGAAGTAGAAATAACAAATAAACATGAAAAAATGTTCAATATCACTGGACATTTGAGAGATGAAAGTGAAAACACTGAGATTCCACTTCACCCCAGAAAGAATGGCTGCTATGAAGAAATCAACCAGCAACAAATGCTGGTGGGCCTGTGGGGAAAAAGGAACCATTCTCCACTCTTGATGGGAATGTAGACTGGTGCATCCACTGTGGAAATCAGTATGCATATAACTCAAAGAAATAGGATAAGAGGTTTCATTTGACCCCACTATTCCCCTGCTGGGTATCTTCCCCAAAGAATTAAAAGAATCATACCACAACAATATATGTGCACTCATCTTCATAGCAGCAGTTTGCAATAGCTAAAACTTGGAAACAGCCTAATTGCCCATCAACTGGAGACTAAATAAAGACGATTTTTTAAAATGGAGTACTACTCACCCATAAAGAATGAGAAACTAGAGACATTTATAGGTAAGTGGATGCACATTGAGGCCATACTCTTTAAGTGAAATAAATAGGACACACGTGTAAATACTAAATAGTTTCTCTGGTGTGAGAAACTGAAAGTGTAAGTAAGGATCAAATTGTATAACAGATAATGTGAAATGGGAAGAAAAGGTCCAAAAGGGAAGGGGAAGTGGGAGGGGCAGGGCAAAGGAAAGAAAGGAAAAAATAAATATTAGAAAAGGAAAAAACGGAAACAAAGTCTTTGCATTGGTACATTTTAGGTATATAATATAATGACATTCATCATTGGAAATCTGCACCTCTATATAATCTCTCTTGGTTCTTATTTTTTCCCCATTCCCCTGCCCTCCCTTCAACCCCTCCATCCCTCCCTATTTACCAAGACTTTTTCATTTTCTCATATTAATTTCTGATATCATTTTCTCATATTTTCCATTTTATCATATTAATTCCATTCCCTTCTTTCTTTTCCTACCCCTCTCACTTCCCCTCCCCCTTTGCCCTTTTTCTTCCTATTTTACATTATCTATTATACCTTGTAGTCCTTATTTACATTTTCAGTTTCTCACACTAGAGAAACTATTCAGTATTTGCACATGTGTGTCCTATTTATTTCACTTAAGAGTATCACTACAATGGGCATCCATTTAGCTATAAATGTCTCTAGTTTTTCATTTTTGATGGCTGAGTAGTACTCCATTTTATTAAAAAACCCACATTTTCGAACTATTTCACAAACCTGTATGCCAATGTATTCCAGAATTCAGAAGAAATAGATACATTCTTATATACACATGACTTATCAAAACTTAACCTGGAAGATATAAAAACCCTAAATAATCCAATAACAGGCAATAAAATCGAAGAAATAATTCTTTTTTTTCCCATTAAGTTTATTGGTATATTTTCAGTATAGAATACAGTTACATTCATCATTGGGATCTTGCACCTTTACATGAGTATCTTGGTTCTTAGTTTTTTCCCCTTCCCTTGCCCTCCCTTCACCCCTTCCACCCCTCCCTATTGGCAAAGACCTTGTTTCCATTTTTTTCCCCTCTTCTCATATATTTTTCCTTTCCTTTTTTTCCCTTCCCCTATGCCTCCCAATTCCCCTGCTATTTTAGACCTTTTCTTCCTGTTACACAATATCAGTTATACATTTTGTAAATTACAATATCAAGATTTAGGAGACATTACCACAGATTTTACAGAATTTAAAAGGATATAGAAAGCATATTACAAAAATTTTTTTTGAAATAAATTTGACAACTTCTATGAAGTAACTTGGAAGACAAATTAATGAAACTAATTCTGGAGGAAATATGCAATTTGAATAGCACCTTTAAAGAAAGTATATTCCTAGCTTGAAAACCTATGTATATGAAAACAGCAGGCTCATAAACATTTTAACTGGTAAATTATATCAAACAATTAAAGCAGAAAAAAAAAGGAACACTTCTCCCCTCATTTTAGGAACTCAACATTGTGCTAATCCTAAAACTGGATAAAGATAATAGAAGAAAAAAGTATGAACATAGATAGAAATTTGTTTAACAAAACAAACTATTGGAAGTCAGATCTGCAGGATGTAGAAAGTGGTTTTGTGATAGGGATGGCAGTGTTGGTTCAGCATTGGAAGATCCACCCCCAAAAGTCATCATTTTAACAGAGGAAAGGAAAAAGCCACATGATCCTGTCACTAGTTGGAGAAAAGGTATTGGACTAAATTCTACAGTTGTTCATGGTAAAAGCTATCAGGAGACTAGAAGTAGAACAGAAACTTCTCAACAGATTAAAGACGTGTACTCCATACTTCCAGTGAGAATGCCTTATATAAATGGAGAAGATAAAATACTTTCTCCTTAAGGTGGGGAACAAGGGCAGATATGCTTACTCTTTATCTGTCCATTAAACTTTGAAACCTAAAATGACACAACTAGAATAAGATTGGCATGGAAGTGGCAAAATCTTTATATGTAGATGAAATGATCATCTACAGAGAAAATATTAAGAAATCTCTAGGAGTCCCTAGAACTTGTACTTGAATTTAGTGGGGTTAGAAAACACAAGGTATATATAAAAATTCAGGTCTGTGTATACTTGCTATAAATGAAGAATTGAACATTGAAATTTAAAAGTTATGTAGGAGTACAAAGGACCCAGAAAAGTTAAAAACAAAAACAAAAACAAAACAGTGTTGGGAGACATTTAGTACCTAATAGACTTCTTCTAAAGGTACAGTAATCAAGACAGTGTTGGTGTAAGGAAAGACATATAGATCATTTGAATAAAACAGAGAATCTAGAAATGGAACCACACATATATGGTCCACTGAGTTTTGAAAGATTACTTAACATTAGCATTTTATAGAATATAAACTCAATTCAAGAGCTGAGGAAGAGATAGTGTTTTCGGCAAACAGCACTAGAACACCTGGTATCTGTATATAAAAAATTAACCACGACACTTTTTTTCCATACATGAAAATAACTTGAAGGGATCTATGAACCTAAATAAGAAAGCCTAAAAGTATAAAACTTTAAGAAGAAATTATAAGGGAAAATATTTATGAATTCAGGGTAGGCAAGAACTACCTAGGATACAAAAACACAATGTATAAAAGAAAAAAATTGATAAATGAGGTTCCATCAAAATTTAGAACTTTAAATGACATCATTAAAATGAAAAGTAGTCCTTAAACAGACCATATTTACAATGCATATAACCTATGACCAGAATATATAAAGAATTCTTAGAGCTCATTAATAGACAACCCAATTAAAATGTAGACATAAGAAGATGATAAATAGCCAGTATAGCACAAGGAATGGTGTCCAACTCTAGAATCAGAAAAATACTAATCAGTACAGTAATAAGATTGAATTATACACTCATTAGGGAGACGAAGTTAAAAGTTTTAAAAGCTTTGTTATGACTTTTCCTTTTTGTTGGATTCTCCCCCTTTGCATTTAATTTGTCATGCCCAATGGATTCATTCTTCTGGGTTTCCTGGGGTTGTGATCCTTATTGTCTTTTCCTAGGATATTGTCTAAAATTTTTTGGAGTGCTGGTTTGGTATTCATGAAGTTCCTGAGGTGCTCTTTGTCATGAAAGTATCTTATTTCCCCATCAATTTTGAAAGATAGTTTTGCAGGGTACATCAGTCTGGGTTGGAGGCTGTTTTCATTTAGGGCTTGAAATATATCACTCCAAGCTCTTCTTGCCTTGAGGGTTTGCATTGAGAAGTCTGCTGTGATTCTGATGGGCTTTCCTTTGTATGTGATTTGTTTCTTTTCTCTCACTGCTTGTAGAATTTTGTTCTTCTGTTGGATTTCTGGAATCCTAACTATTATATGCCTATGTGTAGATTTTTTTTTGATTAAGGCTAGCTGGAATCATATTTGCCTCACTTATCTGTATATCAAGTTCTTTTCCCCTCCTTGGGAAGTTTTCTGCCATCACTTCTGTGAACAGTTTTTTTTATGTCATTTCCACTCTCTCCTCTTTCTTCATTGACTCCAATCAGTCTTATGTTCTTCTTCTTTGCATCATCTAGCAGCTGCTGGATTGATTTCCTGTGTTCCCTTACAATTTTAAAGCAATTTTTCTTTTCCTCCTTACTAATTGCAATCTTATCTTCTATATGTGAAATTCTATCCTCACATTGGTTCATTCTGCTGCACAGACTTTTGATGGAGGTTTTAATCTCTTGGAAATCTGTTTGTATGTCTTTTATGGATTCCATTTGTTTTCTACGTTGGGATTCCATCATGTTCCTCAGATCCTCTATTTTTTTTTCTGTGTCCTCTCTAGATTTATTAATCATGTCTTGCACCATGATCACAATCTTTGCTGTTATCTGAGTAATTATTTTTGATTTCATTTTTCCCAGATCCTCTTTTGTTGCCAGTTCAGAGAGTCCAGGTGGTTGAGTATCAGATTGTTCCATCTTGTTTCCCTTTGGGGTTGCTGTAGGTAATCCAGAAGTCTGTTTTTGAGACTTGTTTATGTTTCTTCTCATTTCCATGGGAAGGGGTGCTTCTGTCACCCACACGGCTCACCTTTTCTGCCCTAGGAGCTTGGGATGGCAGCAGGGGAGCTTCCTTCTGGGTTCTGGGACTGGCTCAGCTTCTCTGCCCTAGGAGCCTGGGATGGAGGCAGGGAGCTTCCTTCCGGGTGCTGGTATAAGCTGAGCTTCTCTGCCCTAGGAGCCTGGGATGGAGGCGAGGAGCTTCCTTCCGGGTTCTGGGACCAGCTGAGTTTCTCTTAAAATTGAAGAAATAATTTAAAAATCTACTAGTGGAGAAAAACTCAGGTTCTGATGGATTCACTGCTGAATCCTGCAATAACTTCAGGGAGGATCTCACACCAATGCTCCTCAAACTCTTTACTGAAACTGAGAGGCAAATAGTATTTCCAAAATGATTCTGAGAAGCTAACATTATCCTGATGCCTAATTCAGACAAGGCTCCAACCAAAAAAGAGAGCTGCAGGCCAATCTCTCTAATGAACATAGATGCAAAAATCCTTAGCAAGGTATTGGCAAGCAGAATGCAACCAATCATCAAAAGATCATCCACTATGACCAAGTAGGCTTCATTCCAGTGATGCAAAGATGGTTCAGTATATGCAAATCAATAAATGTAATATATCACATCAATAGAAGGAAGGACAAAAATCACTTGATCATCTCAAAAGATGCAGGGAAAGCCTTTGACAAAAATCTCACATCCATTTATGATCAAAACTCTGAAGAAAATAGGTATAGAGGGACCTTATCTCAGTCTGATAAAAGCCATTTATGACCAGCCTACTGCCAACATCTTATCAAATGGAAGAAACTTTCCCTCTAAAAACAGGAACAAGTCAAGGATGTGTTATCACCACTCCAGTATAATACAGTAAATCCCTGACTTAGGAACATTTGAATTGCAAATGTTCATGGTGTACTGTATAAGACTCACTTTGTCAGCTTATTAATGAATCTGATTCACAAACAATTCTCCTGGAATGGAATTTGTTCATAAGTTAGGGACTTATTGTATTCAAAACATTAGCCAGAGCAATCAGGCAAAAGAAAAAAATATGAGAAACATATATTGGAAAGGAAGAAGACAAATCATCATTATTTGCAGAGGACATGATCCTCTACATGGAATACCCCCAAAATTCCACAAAGTTACTAATAGAATTAATAACCAAATTCAGCAACATAGCAGGATACAAAATCAACACACAAAAACAATAGCATTTCTTTACACCAATATTGAATTCACTGAGAAAAAAAAATTAGGATAACAATCTCATATGTGACATCAAGAAAAATTAAGTACTTAAGAGTTAACCTAACCAAAGAAGTAAAAGGCCTCTACAATTAGAGCTACAGTACTCTGAAAAAGGAGCTAGAAGAAGACATCAGAAAATGGAAAGATGTCCCCTGTTCCTGGGTAGGCAGAACCAATATAGCCAAAATGACCATATTTCCAAAATTGTTATACAGATTTAATGAAATCTCAAAATATCAACAGTATTCCTCATAGAAGTAGAGAAAACAATCCTAAAATTTATATGGAACCAGAAGAGACCCAGAATAGCAAAAGAAATTCTGAACAACAAGAGAAAAGCAGAAGGTATCATAATCCTGTATTTCAAGTTATGTCTCAAAGCTATAATGATAAAAACAGCATGGAAGTGGCACAAAAACAAACACGTTGATCAATGGAACAAAATAGAGGATGCAGAAATAAGCCCAGGCACATTCAGCTATTGATCTTGACAAAGGGTCCAAAAACATACACTAGGGGAAACACAGTGTCTTTAAAAATGATGTTGGGAAAACTGTTGGGAAAACTGGCCTGTGGCCAGCAGCAGCATCCAAATCTGCTTCTTTAGATGATGATTAGGATTTCTGACAAAGACCTCAGTAAAGCTAACTCTCCTGCTGAAATACATATTCATGTCCTCATTAAATATTGTGTTAAGTGTGTCAGTTTGGATCTGCATAAAGTTAAGTAAACTGAAGTAGGTTACTAAAGCAATTATAGCTTGCTACCACGAATGTATTTTGTTTTTGTCATTACTAAAAATGAGTGAAGTCACCTCTGTCTTGCATCTGGTATCTAAGTATTTATAATCATGACAACAACATACAATATTTAGGAGAGGTAAGAGCAGATAGAAAAGTCATGGTAGAGGCCCTTGCTGCTGTGTTTGGCTAGTCTTAGAATGAAGTTCTCTTAAGCAGACTTGAATGAGGTCCCCTAGTGCCACATTCTGGGAGAGTATGCTAAAGCATTTCTTGAACATATGTGGGGCCATTCTTCTCAGATAAATTCAGCTACATAATTCTTTTGTTGTGAGAAACAGCAGAAAGCAAAAACTGGTATACACACCTCTTTGGGACTTCTTTTCAAATTTATTTACTATATTAAGAGAAAATGAATATATTGACCTAATTAAGATTCATATTTTTGTTTGTATTCTTGAAATTCCCTATATTTCACACAAGTGTACGGTGTACACACGTTACTCCACTTGGGCCCAGACCACTGGGCAAGGGTCTCAATGGACAATAGAACCTTTCACTGTGCTCCTATTTTAAGGAATTCTGTAACTAAACTGTTCACTTTTCTAATAATTAAAAAGATAAACACAATAATGTATTTATTTAGCTGGGGCCAGAAAGTGACTTGCATCATATTGTGACCAGAATGACAACTAAGAACAGTGTTGAAATTTTTTCCCTTATCTTGAAAACCAAACAATGGTTTCTCTAATATGAGAGACTCCAACTAGGATTTAAAGAGAATATTTAGGCCAGTCTCCCATGTGTGAATGCAGTCTGACCCACCAGCATAAATAAAGCTTTACTTAGTCTCCAGTGCTCTTGGTGTGCCTTCCATCCTCTCAGACTAGTGGTAACGAGCTTTATCAATGAAACAGAAACCTTGCAGTTTCATTTGGGGGCTTGTCTGGGATGGATCAACTGGACTGATCATTTGATCATCAGTCATAACACCTGAGGAGGGGCAGTGACCCTCCCCAAAACTGTGTAGAGAAGGCACGTCCTTGGAGGTTTATCCGAGTCTCTCCAGGGCTTGGGACTGGCCTCTTCCACTGTGTGGTGGTCACTGAACCCAAAGAGGGACCAATGACACATTATTTGGGTGATAATCAGCCATCAGAGTTTGGAGACCAAAACTAGAAAGGTAACTAGAAAGCCAATATTTTGGCTCCGGCCCCTCAAGGTCAACAAAGATCCAGGACATGAGGGAACCTTCTCTACAAGATCCTACATCTTTGACTCAAAGCTACCTGAAAGACAATGCCTGATATCTTTCAAGGGCCTTTAGATAGACCCTCTGTAGAGTACCTCTGACTGCCAATCACAACTACCACCCTCCTCAGCTGGAAGTAGTCAGAATGGTCTTCACCCCTTGCCCCTCATGGCAGTTAGAGGTGCTTTTTCAGAAAAAGTTATAGATAGATAGGTTGATTAGATGTCTTTAAGTTGCCAGCCCTCCAGAAACCAACACAATGAGGAGCCAACATAAAAACAAGTAAGGCACTTTCACTGGTTCCACTGAGATTACTCAAATGGAACTTAAAAATCCAGAGATCTGGCCATAGATTCATCACTCTTGGATCAAAGAACCCCATCGTGACACCTCCTGAGAGGACAATACATGGCTGAAGCCTGAGGATCTTCCAGTCTGATGAGTTATTGTCACATTGTCCAAGAAAGGACCCCTGTTCATATTGTTGTTCTGTCTTGGCTGGTATAACATTCCTTTTAATCTTGGCCTAATAACTGTTATCCTAGAGGACTAGAATATTTCTCAAAATGTTGTTTCTACATTGCATACTGGAGCCTCATATCACTGTTCACATTTTATCCTGCTTAATGTCATCCTTAAAAGTTATGGTAGTAAATATTCATGTCATTGGGAGTTTTAGACACAACTATATAAAAACAATCCCCCTGTTGTCATTAACCAATACCTTTGGGAACCTCCACAGTCTCTTACTTTACTTTAATACATGCCCAGATAAAGTTAAAGGTCATCAGTGGTTGTCAGGCTCCGCAGATATAAACTGGGAACGTTATTAAAGTTATTAAAATACTTCTGTGCAGAATGGAAACAAACACCAGGAACTCTGGGTTGTAACAGCCCCTGTACTTATTATTGTGACTCAGGACTAATCTGTAAAAGGAAGTATCAAGGGTTCAGGACCTCTTCCTTAATAGCCCTCCTGGCATCACCAAACTGCTCACAGGGAACTTACAATCTGATAACATAAAGCCTAATGTTACTGCCCATTGCATTGATGTTAGGCAGGCTAAACAAGGCTCACTTATGGCTCCACTGGGGGCCTTCTTCATTTGTCATGATGGGGTGTATCAAACCTTTACCACCTCAGATATGGGACTGTGTGCCCTTGCATGTCTGCTATCAGACATTGATGGGTACCCTGCATCCTATGGCACTATCCAGGAACCATCTCACTGGCAGAAGCAGGATGTGATTATTCTACCCATACTAGCTAGACTAGCCATAGCAGGTAATGTTGCACTAAGTACAACTTCTCTTGGCCTTAGTCAGAAACAGTTCTCAGAGCTAGGATATCAGATCTGCTCAGAACATCTGCAGGCTCTAGAAACCCTTCAAAGACAAACAGATTCTCTAGTTGAGGTGGTGCTACAAAACAGAAGAACCATAGATCTCCTTACTGCCCATAAGGAGGGAACCTGTGTGTTCTTAAAGGAGGAATGTTATTATTATGCAAACCAGTCTGGAGTGGTCAGGCAGATCACCTGGCCAGATGAGGGACTGATTAAACAGCCAATGGGACCACTCTAAAAATCCTGATAACTGGTGGAGTATTCTAGGTGACTGGAAGACATGTGTCAGGGCACTGATGGGACCCCTTCTTGGAATTATGTTACTGACAATTGAGCCCTCCTTCATAAACTGGTTTGTGCGGTTTGTGTCACAAACATAAATGCTATCAAAGTCCAAGAGTCTTACCAAAGCATGATGATTTCAGACTCAGGTGCTTATACTTACACCAGTCAATGTGAACATGTTACTAAAAGTTAAAGAATTAACTCAGATAAAAATAGAGGAGGGAATGAAAGGGGAATTTTGCCTCCGTAGGTTAAGCAGGACTTACTACGGGAAATTCCCTACTTAAAATTTTCTTTGTTCAAAATGTCCAGGCCTATCCCACATCACATTCTTGGGCATGCCCTAGCCAACTTCCACATCTCAGGAATGTCTTTGTTTCTAAATTAGTTTTGTCTTTCTGCCCAGATACAAATGAGGTATTAAACCCCCATATTTTAAATTACCCAATGAACCTGCTGCCAGTATTATATGTGAGCCAATGCTATGCTTGATTCTGCCTGTTAATGCATAATCAAATTCTGTAACCAATGAATGTACATCGAAAGTACCTCACTTGTAATGCCCCCTCCAAAAGTGTATATCTACTTTGTTCAAGCATTGGATGGGGCCATTCTCCCCCTTGTGAACTCAGGCTGGCCCACCAGTGTAAATAAAGCTTTGCTTTATCTCCCCCTCCCTCCCAAAAAAGAGAAAATTTAAAAAGAAATTTAATTTAATTTAATTAATTTAAAGAGAAAAATAAAAGAGAGATGGTAGGAAATAGGGAGGTAAATTCTGTGGAGATTGGGAAGTGAAATTGGGGTAAAGGAAAAGTGGAAGTAGCAAAAATGATCAGCATGCCATATATGTATGTACCAATTCCCCAAGATGATTGTAATTATTATGTATCACAAACATACATTAATAGAAAAATAAAAATATAATAGAAATTAAAAACAAAGTGAATATACCACACACACACATACACACCTGTATATCCATTTTGTAATGATAACTGCCACTCAAATATGATGGTTTATGTCTTTTTTTTTGTTTTTTGTTTTAAATTCTTTTATTGGTACATTGAAGGTATACAACACAATTACATTTCTCATTGGGAATTGTACCTTTATATAATGCATCTTGGTTCTTATTTTTTCCCCATTCCTAGCCCTCCCTTCATGCCCTCCACCCTTCCCTATTTACAAAGACTTTATTTCCATTTTTATCATTTCTCAGCATTTTTTTCTTTCCCTTCTTTCCTTTCCCCTGCCCCTCCCACTACCCCTACCCCTTTGGACCTTTTCTTCCTATTTTACATTATCGATTATTCATTCTAATCATTGGTACATTTTAGGTATACAATATAATGACATTCATCATTGGAAATTTGCACCTTTACATAATCTCTCTTGGTTCTTATTTTTCACCCTTGCCCACCCCTCCCTTCAACCCCTCCATTCCTCCCTATTTACAAAGATTTTGTTCCTATTTTTCCATTTTCTCATATTAATCCCATTCCCTTCTATCCTTTCCCCTAGCCCTCTCACTTCCTTCCCCTTTGCCCCTTTTCTTCCTATTTCACATTACCTATTATACATTTAGTTCTTATTTACACTTTCAGTTTCTCACACCAGAGAAACTATTTGGTATTTACACATGTGTGTCCTATTTATTTCACTTAAGAGTATTGCCTCAATGTGCATCCACTTAGCTATAAATGTCTCTAATTTCTCATTTTTTATGGCTGAGTAGTACTCCATTTTATAAAAAAACCACATTTTATTTATCCAGTCTCCAGTTGATGGGCATTTGGGCTGTTTCCAAGTTTTAGCTATTACAAACTGTGCTGCTATGAACATGGGTGCACATATATCACTGTGGTATGATTCTTTAATTCTTTGGGGAAGATCCCCAGCAGTGGAATAACGGGGTCATATGGGATTTCCACTCCTAGTTCTTTGAGGTATCTCCATACTGATTTCCACAGTGCTTTCACCAGTCTACACTCCCACCAGCAGTGGATCAGGGTTCCTCTTTCCCCACAGCCCCGTCAGCATTTGTTATTGGTTGATTTCATGATAGCAGCCATTCTTTCTGGAGTGAAGTGGAATCTCAGCATTGTTTTCATTTGCATCTCTCGAATGACCAGTGATGTTGAACATTTTCTCATGTATTTATTTTTGCTATTTCTACTTCTTTGTCTGAGAAATGTCTGTTCATTTCAGATGCCCATTTTCAGATTGGGTCTTTAAGTTTGGGAGGTCTGATCTTTTTAAGTTCTTTATAGATTCAAGATAGTAGACCTTTGTCTGAGGAAGAGCAGGTGAAGACTTTTTCCCACATTGTGGGTTGTCTCTTCACACTGCTGGTGGTTTCTCTTGCTGTGCACAAGCTTTTTAATAAGAAGAGATCCCATTTGTTGATTGTGCTAGTTCACGGGCAACTGAGGTTTTTTCATAAAAACTTTTCCTACACCGATGTCTTCAAGGGTTCTACCTAACTTCTGTTCCAACTGGTTCAGAGTTTCTATTTTAATATTTAGATCTTTAATCCATTTTGATTTTAGTTTAGTGCATGGTGAGAGATATAGCTCTAGTTTTAATCTTTGGCAAGTTGAAGCCCAATTTTTCCAGCACCATTTATTAAAGAGACTATCTTTCCTCCAGTGAGGGTGTTTGGCTCCTTTGTCGAAGATGAGATGGTTGAGTGTGTCTGGCATTGTTTCTGCATCTTGTAATCTGTTCCACTGGTCCTCAAGTCTGTTTCTTTGCCAGTACCATGCTGTTTTTATCACAGTAGCTTTGTAGTATAGTTGGAGGTTGGGGATTGTGATAACCCCTGCCATGTCTCTGTTACCTAGAACTGCTTTTGCTATTCTGGGTCTCTTCTTGCTCCAAATGAAGTTTTGGATTGTTTTCTCGAGGTCTATGAAGTATGCTGCTGGGATCACAATTGGAATTGCTTTCAATCTGTATAGAGTTTTGGAAGTATGGCCATTTTCACTATATTAATCCTTCCTACCCAGGAGCAGGGGATGTCTGTCCATTTTCTGATATCATCTTCAATCTCTCTTTTCAGAGTGCTATAGTTTTCAGAGAAGAGGTCTTTGATTTCTTTCGTTAGGATGATTCCTAGGTATTTCAGTTTTTTGGAAGCTATTGTGAAAGGCATTATTTGTCCTATTTCTCTCTCAGTGAGTCTGTCATTTGTGTAGAGGAAAGCTATTGATTTTTGTGTGTTGACTTTGTAACCAGCTATTTGACTGAATTTGGTTATTAAGTCTCGAAGACTTTTGGTGGAGTTCTTGGGGTCTTCTATATAGAGTATCATGTCATCTACAAATAATGACAATTTGACTTCTTCATTACCTATCTTTATTCCTTTTATTTCTTTCTCTTGTCTAATTGCTGTGGCTAATGTTTCCAGAACTATATTGAACAAGAGTGGTGATAGTGGACATCCTTGTCTTGTTCCTGATTTTAGTGTGAAGGATTTCAGTTTTTGACCATTTAATATGATATTGGCTGTTGGTTTTTCATAGATGGCTTCTATCAGTTTGAGGTAGAGACCATCTATTCCAATTTTTTGTAGGGTTTTTATCATAAATGCATGTTGGATTTTGTCGAATGCTTTTTCTGCATCTATGGAGATAATCATTTGGTTTTTGTCCTTGACTCTATTGATATAGTGTATTACAGTAAATGATTTTCATATATTGAACCATCCCTGCATCCCTGGGATGAATCCCAGTTGATCAGGGTCTATGATCTTCTTGATGATCTTCTGCATTCTGTTTGCCAGTATCTTATTAAGGATTTTTGCATCTATGTTGATTAGTGAGATTGGCCTATAGTTCTCTTTTTCAGTTGGGTCTTTCTCTGCTTTGGGGATCAAGGTGATGCTTGCTTCCAGGAATGAATTTGGGAGTATTGCTTCCCTTTCCATTTCATTGAAGAGTTTCAACAGTAGTGGCAGCAGTTCCTCTCTAAATGTCTTGTAGAATTCAGCAGTGAAGCCATCATGGCCCGGGCCTTTCTTAGTTGATAACTTTTTGATTACATTTTCAATTTCATTGCTTGATATTGGGTTGTTCAGAATTTTTAGGTGTTCTTCATTCAACTTTGGTAATTCATATGTATCTGGGAATTTGTCCATTTCTTCTGTGTTGTCCATCTTATTGGTGTATGGGTTCTGGAAGTAGGTATTGATGATCATCTGGATTTCTGCTGGGTCTGCTGCAATTTCACCCTTTTCATTCCTAATTGCATGGATTTGGGCCTTTTCTTTCCTTTTTCTGACAAGGTTGGCTAAAGGTTTGTCAATTTTGTTGATTCTTTCAAAGAACCAACTCTTGGCTTCATTGATTTTTTTGTATCATTCTCTTAGTCTCCATTGCATTGATTTCTCCTCTGATCTTTATAATTTCTTCCCTTGTATGAGCTTTGGGGTTGTCCTGCTCTCCTTTTTCTAGAAGCCTGAGGTTCAGCATGAGGTTGTTTAATTGGGCTCATTCTGTTTTCCTAATATGCATATTCACTGTTATGAATTTCCCTCGTAAGACTGCTTTCATTGTGTCCCATAGATTCCGATATGTTGTATTGTCATTGTCATTTAATTGAAGGAACTGTCTGATTTCTTCTTTAATTTCCTCTGTGACCCATTGGTTATTCAGAAGTGTGTTGTTCAATTTCCACGTGTTTTTGAAATTTTTTGAGTTTCTTTTGCTATGGATCTCCAATTTCATTGGACTATGGTCTGATAATATACAGGGGATAACTTCAATTCCTTTACACTTACTTAAACATGTTCTATGTGTGAGGATGTGGTCTATTTTGGAGAATGACCCATGTGCAGCTGAGAAGGATGTGTATTCTGATTTTGTGGGGTGGAATACTCTATAAACATCTGTTCAGTTCATTTTTTCAAGGGTTTGATTGAGTCCTAGTATTTCCTTACTTATTTTTAGTCTAGTTGATCTATCT